>NC_140967.1:66365414-66542914 GCF_056783735.1 Eptatretus burgeri
ATTCTAGGATCAGGGGAGGTTCACGCCCCCGTTTCCTCCGACTAATGGGCGAGTGTGGCTCCGCCCCCGAGGTCATCCTGATCCGAATATTTGCATATTAGCCGCTCCTGCCAGCCTATAAAACGGCGAGCGCAAGGCGAATGAAGTCAGTCGAGTCGGGTGGCGAAGTCATCGGTGTGGCAGAGTGAGTCAGTTTTGGTTGGAGAGTGGAAGAGAGCCGGGGGAAGAGAGTGTCATCGAGAGAGTTGGGTTCTGGAGTCGGCTGAGAAGAGTTGCGGGAAGAGGCAAAGGAGCTCGGGTCCGAGGCGAGAAGGACGGCGGTCGGCGACGAGGTGGCGGTGTGGGATCGCTCGTCGCGGGACCCAAGCCAGCCAGCCATTCTCCTCCCCCAGGGCATCAACAATTCCCCTTTCCCCCGCGCTGAGATAGTGCAAAAGGGGCCCCGTTCCCACCCCACTCCAAACGTCGTGCCAACGAAACCCGCCAAGGAGCACGGAGTCGGGGCACAGCCGCGCGGCCACATCTGCGGCTCGCCCGCCAACGCGTCACGAGGACGCGGGTAGGACCCCCCCGGTCTCGCGGACCTGGCCGCTCCTCCAGGTCACGTGCACAATTGGCCTACAGGCCTGTCTGCCCCCTTGTCTATAAGGGTGCCTTCTTTCCTTTGCTTTTGTGTAAATGTGTGTTGGCGCCGTCTGTAAAGTAGAACTGTTTAAGTGTTGGTGTGTGCGCGTAGTCGGTAGTAACTCTGCGTCGTTGTTGCTTTTGTTTTGGTTGCTATATGTGCATTTTGACTGTATGGCTGTATATATGTGCTTTCCGTGTGCCGGGAAATAAATGTGCATTGTGTGAACTGTTTTCCCGTTTCGCTTCGTCTTTTCTTTATTGACCCTCCATCCTGCTTCACGTAAAGGGTTCGTCGTGGTTGCAAAACGCCCGGTAAATAATCTGAACCGCCGAGGTCGATGATAACACTGCTCGGTTATCCCAATATTATGGAACGGGCCGCCCAAGCGGCTCGTGTCAGGAGTCGACCTGCGGCGAGGTACGATCGCCCGGTTTACCATCCGCGTGGGTACTTAGGTAGGTAGAGTTTGGCGAACAACCCTATCCTACGCGGGTGGCCGATTGGCACGATTGTGGTGAGGTCGAAAGGCCCACCTGTGACTGGCTCCGGGCGATAGTTCCCGGAGGGTCACGACTGAATTGTCCGTCCGGTAGGCGACGCGGTCGCGATTCGAGTGACGTGGCCGTCCGCACGCCGGCAGGCGCGAATTCGCAACAACATATATATATATATATATATATATATATATATATATATATATATATATATATATATCTATATATATATATCTATATATATAAATATATATGTATATATATATGTACATATATATATATATATATATATATGTATATATATATATATATGTATATCTATATATATATATATATATATATATATATATATATATATATATATATATATATATGTATATCTATATATATGTATATCTATATATATATATATATGTATATATATATATATATGTATATCTATATATTTATGTGTATATCTATATATATATATGTATATATATATATATATATATATATATATATATATATATATATATATATATATATATATATATATATATATATTGAAAAAAGCTATTCTTGCTAAACAGTTGCATAAGGCCCACCTATTAGGCATCAGCTTCGCAGAGCTACAGCCCCCTACTTCTCCGGCATATTGTACTGCAGCCAATACTGGGAAGGAATTAAATTCTCAATTTTATAGATCCATCAACCCTGGTGAGGAAACATTTCATCTCCGGAATGGACTGGTCCCCATAAAGATTGTCTTCGACTTAAAATCATAAATTACGTCTCTTGCCATTGCCTATAGCCTAGCAGTTTGAGTGTAAACAACGCATTTATTATATAACGTTAGACATTTTTTTCTTTCATTAAAAAATTACTGTTATTGTAAACTGTTACAGAGAGAGAGAGAGAGAGCACGTTCTGATCACTAATTCTTAATTTACTTGAGTTATTTAGCTGCTTTCAGAAATGCAACCACTATCCACTTCTTTAAATATATAAATCTCATTTACAATCCACTTCATCAAATATATAAAGCTTATATTTAATTTGTGTGCGTGGAGGATGCACCCCTGTATGTGCTCGCATTCTGCAAGCATGCCCCAGTCGTACAGATATACAAACAATACACAGACAAAATTTTATATGCCCTCACGTTTTAATAACCAAACTTTACTTTAGTTTATGTACAAAGGGCATTATTTTTCCTTCACCAAAATATTTTCTGAGTTGATCTGATCTGTCATGAAAAACTTACCAATTGTAGAGCAATGGAAACCATAACAGGAATTATAGACCCAGAAGGCTCCTCATGGGATAACCCATTGAGCAACCTTTGGAATATACCCAGGGTGCTGATTCAAAGGTTTACTCCATTCAAAAGATACCATGGGATCCTTTATGATTACAGTGCAGATGAGACAGTAAGCTTAGCATCCTAATCAGAGGAAAACATATTATTCAATGTAACACCCTTTGCCACCCTGCACCAAATCGACTTGAAATCGGGATCAGACAGCTCAGAGGTAAGCGTGCCAACAAATGAGTTCTCCTGCCAGTTCAACCCAAACTCAATAACAAGCAAATCAAGTACAGAATTTTAGCTGAAGGCCCGGAGGATGTCAGACCGGCACACCAATTACTATAATATCAAACTACAGCTTCACGAAAAATGTATCCCAATTGGCTCGGCTTCAAACAACAAATAACTATTTTATGCAGAGTGTGGATTGAAGTTTGTGGTTAAAAGAGAGTTGTTTTATAATCAGTGGACATGTGACAAAGGGCATAACACTTTGAGATAAAACAATACATACCAGTGTGAGGATCTACAGAAAAGTAAGGATGTCCTTCAAGGAGGCTATACACCACAAGAGCACTGTTTCCATACGTTGGGTCATCTTTGTCCGTCGCGGTCACTTGAATCACCGGAGTGCCTGGCAGCAGATAGAGGGTGAAATTATCATAATAATAATAAATTATTATTATTATCATCATCATCATCATCAGAACCCTGGTATCAGACCTTTCTCTGCTCATCTCCATTTCAGGAACTGCCATTTACCTTTTAGTTTTAAATCCTATCGACCTAATTTGCAGTTCATCTCAACCATATGCTGCCCCAGCTGTGCTACCTTTCTGCCTGCATTCCGTCATCAGTATCATCCTTCCTCTCACACTCTCAATCTCTCTGCTCTATGAGTTACGTATGGAAGAGTGCATCGATTAAGCTTTCTCCTCTCGAGACAAAATGCTTATTTTCATCGTCCTGTGCCATTTCCTTTCCCAAATGAACTTCAGCTTGTGCTTATATTCTTGAATCCATCAGGTCTCTGCTAACTAATTTACTGCAGCAAGCTTGCTCCTCTAAATTCCAACAGTCGTTCCTTACTTTGGATTGTCTTATCTGATATATGAAGTTGTGGTTATTTAGTTCCCTCTGTATATCCCCCCCTGCAACTCACAACTCACAACTCACAACTTGTGACTTATTGATGCACAAGATTACCTGCAGAGCGGATGAAAAAAATAATTGACATGCTTTAAGTTGTTCACATAAACTCACTCAAAAACTCCTCTTTCGATGGAGTTTAATCTCTGCAGGATGTTTTCTCTGGTGGCTTTGCGAATAAGCTGGTTTAAAATAATACAGCATGCATCAGCACTCCAACCCCACCTCGACATCTACATTCTGCATCTCAATTCCGTGTAACTTGAAAGCTCCTTCCCCATGTGTAAAAACACGCTGCAGCATTATGATGTATGTGCAATATTCGTAACATTGTTTAAGACCTTTGAAAATTGTATTCATCTCCATCCTGTCAATTCTCTGTCATCGGTTATGAATGTTAGGCAGGAGAGCTGACTGAATTCCAAGACCTTTAACATTAAATTTTTTAACATTGATTCGTGGCACAGAGGTGATTGATCCAGTAACCTTTCTCAACTCCTACTTTGTCTTTGTGCTTGTAAAAAAAAAATCCATATTTTTGTCAGTCCGTCTGTCTTTGTTTTTTCTAAATCGCTTCCAGAAGCTTTACAGCAGGTTGATAGGTATGTATTTTCTAGATTAGCTTTATCTCTTCTCCCACACCCCTCGCTCACCCATCCTTTCCCACAAGAGATTACAGCTTATCCAAGCAGTAACCTGGCTCTGAGCCATATTTCGGCACAGCAACCAATCCACATAAATTCTGCCATCAGGCCTAGATATCTGCATCCTTATTTCCTACATCATTTGCTTTTGTGGCTCCACTATGTGCAGACAAGTCTACTTGTTTGAGCCTCCGAATGTTTCTCACCGACATTAGCCATCTCGGGCACTGTTCCATGATAGGGTCCATCAAGGAATTGAGGGGCATTGTCATTGATGTCCTGGACCTTCACCACAAATTCCGATGGTGGTTCAAGGGGATTACCCGTCTCTCGTTCCACCACCTGGTGAGCATGTGTTAATGAGTGTTAATGGCTCCCCTGGTGAAATGGTGACAAGAGTTGTTAATTGAATAAATGACAGGTTCTTAACTCAATACTAAATATGATATACTCAATACTCAAAAACACAACAAAACAAAAAAACAATACTTGCCTCAATACTCAAAACTCAATACCCAACAAATATCGCTATCCAGCAAGCAACACTCAGGTCCAACATTTCTACCACTGAATGATCTTCATCCAGGACTGTGCAGGTATTGTGTGTCTGATGTTAACCATCCTCCCATTGGGAAGAGATTACCTTGCCATCTGGACAGCTATATTACAGATGGTGGTGCCTTCCTTTTGGATTTTGGATCCTCCCAATGGCAATCAGTTTTTGTTGTGAAGTTCTAAGGTGTACAATGTGCAAATATCTGGCACATTGCACACCTCAGAACTGTGGAACAGAGGTGTATCAATAAGGTTCCCCATGAAGGAGGACACAAAATCAGTTGAAATTCACAATTGGGTGATGTATGTCTTTGAAGTAATCATTTAAATGGTGCAGTGAGTTCAAAAATTGCCCATGAATTGTTGAGCGATCTTAATTATCTTCACAAACAAAAAACAACTGCTGTCACTCAAGCAAACATTAAACGTGTTGTACAGTCAATCTTGGAGAATCATCAGATTACTAGAGGTGAAATTGCAAACAAATTGGATGTCAGTGCTCCACGTATGGAAACAATCATTCATTCTCACTTGAAATACAATGAGGTTAGCACAAGCCGGGTACAAAGCTCGTTTGATCAAAAGGCAATTTGTATGGACATTGTAAACAGAGCTACTACAACACTTTCAGAAGGACGAGATGACTTATCGAAGAAGATCCGATGTGATGAGACCTGGGTCCATCCTTTCAAATTGGAATGAAAGCATCGAGTGGAGACATTGTGGGTCCTGACTCTCGAAATGAATTTGAAGTTCAACCGTCAGTGGGAAAGCTTATGTCAACAGTGTTTTGGGACCTTATTGGTTTAATAAGTGTGGATTTTTTTGTTGAAACTTGGAATTTGGGAAAATCATCAAAACACCGTACTGTACAGTGACCGGTTAATCAATGAAGTGAGAACGCTGCGTGCAGACGCCGACCAGGTATGCTCTCTCAGGGTACGACTTTGCACGATAATGCTCGCCCTCAAAAAGCAAATGTGACCACGACTACATAGCAGTGATGGGTTGAGAAGTTCTAATTAATCCTCCATACAGTCCAGACTTGTCACCTTGTGATTTTCATCTCTTGACCATTTTAAGAACTTCTGGGTGGCATTAAAGTTACGAATGATGTCTTACCTGAAACTGTAAAGGATATGAAATTACTTGAACATATTCCCTATCACTAATCACCATAGTCATTCGGCACCTCATCCTGAAATGGCTGATTAACCATCCCAAATATTTCTGCTTGGATGGTATAAAGACACTGCTGAATTGATGGGACAAATACTGTTGTATGGAACACAGCATGGGATATGCCTTGAGAATAGGTGATGTTCCATCAACTTTCCTGCAATGTTTGATTTTTAGAAAATTCCTACAGAAAGGCAAGGAAACAACCTCAACCTACAGACATGCACGGAAACAAAGGGTTAACGTTGGCCTGAAAGTATCAGGTACTGTATGATATCAAAGCGTAATTGGGATGGCTCTGTACCTTTCATTTGCTCTGTGTATGATTTCAGTTGAACAATTAACTGGAGAACCCAATATGTTTTTCCAATTTCCTATTCATTCTCAGAGCCAAAAGCATGACTTGTATTTCAACAGCCTCAGGAAACAAACCACTACTGGGAAAAGTGTGCGATGCTGGTTGCAAACTGCATAGGAAAGGGTGGCCCATGCCTTCACAATCAGTTGGGAAACCTTTTTGTCTGAGCCTCATATATTAACTAATCAGAAGGCAAACTTACTCTCTTAGACGCAACGGGGTAGTCATGTCGACAATCAAACGATGAAAACACAAAATACCATATGTTGTTGCATCTACCAAAGGAACATGCTGGAACACCCCATTTTTATTGGACAACAAGTAGACGAGAAGAAACCTTTTTTCAATCCCTCTATGGTCACTTTGCTGTTCGAATTGAAATAGACGGGAAGAGACATTCACCTTGAAATGCAACAATTGCTAGGAGCATTCTGTCGGCTTCAATCTCCAATGTGGAAGCAAACGGAGGACTGGTTAATGTGCAGGAAGGTTTTGAATCTTCTTGACCACAGTAATTCCAAACTCTGCTTGATTGTTACAAATGCACACCTCTTCGCAAAGTCATGAATTGTATTATTTGGATCATTCAGCTTGGACGGCTAAAGCACTTTTGGTTCGGGTTCGGTGAGGAACATATTCCTTCTGTGTTGGACAAAATGGAACTGCTGCAGCAACCACTTCATGATGTGACAACTTGCTCGTATCTTATCCGAAATCGCAAACTAAGTCTTGTGCTTTTTGGATGAAAACTTGGAGGGAATAAATCTCAATTACCTGAAATCAAGCATCTCCATGTTTGCATGAGCAGTTACGTTAACTGTCCTGTTTGGAAAATGTGGACCCATTTAAACTTTGCCAGAAGACTTATGACCCGTCCCATCAAGTGATTCAGACATTATCCTCTACTAGCAGAGTACCCTCCCTTCAGGCAATCTTATATCTTAGTGGGTGTAAGGAAGTGTCTCGACCACCACAAAAAAAAAAAAATTTGATTTCTTCAAAATGCCAACAGGATTCAAAGAACCCCGTGCAATGCCGGGTACCCCTGTTAGTTGCTGATAAATGTATTTCCTAAAGAATTTTCACATCGAGTCGACTCGTATAAAATGCTCAAACAGGTGAGTTGAGCATTTTATGTCAATCGAGAGCCTTCCCAGTCAGTCGGGTCAGCCCAAGAGAACCACAAAATGACAACTTTTGATGCATGGACAGTCTTCCGGTCTACTGAACATACCACATGCAATGTAGACATTCCACTTTCAATAATATCCAAAAGTTAGTGAGTTAAGATTTCCAAAAATGTGTGTTGAAGAGCGGCAAGTCTGTCAGATTTTGATTGTAAACAAAGGACAACATTCTGTACATCTTACCAGTTTTGGAAGCAAGATAGAGTTAAGTTGGAGTGAATGAGAGTTTGTACAATTTATTGTGCAGGTGAAGAGAGGAAGTGCCGATGCCATACCTGTGCTGTGAGCGTGTAGTAAGCTTTCTCCTCTCTGTCTAGGCGTCGTGTAGCATGTATGTCCCCAGTACGGTCGTCAATGATAAAGATTGTGCTTGCACCATCTCCAGTCAACACATACTTCATCTTCCCATCACCGAGGTCAGAGTCTGAATGCAACTGGGAGGGGATAACAAGGAGCAAAAGTTAAAGGTCATACAAAAAAAATATAAATTGACACATGGGAGAAGGGGAAGAAATAAACAGACAAATAACTGTGGGAAGGTGATTATTCAAATAATTTTTAGCAGCGTCTCGCGTAGCGAACGCTGCTCATGGAGAGCTCGGCGTTGTTGTTGTTGTTGTTGTTGCTGTTGTTCTTCTTCTTGTAAAGACAAAACCTTAACCTCGAGGACTCAGCTCTTGTATATACAAGATCCGGATCTCCTTAGATACTAAGCACATGTACACATCCTCGCATTGACGGTGCCTTTTGAGAGCGTCTATCATGAACTTTTAAATATATTCGGTCATTTTCTTTAACGTTTCGAAAAGTTCACGTTACTATTTAAAGATTATTCCATTTATCGTATTGTAATTTCGTAAATACACTATTTATTTCGTAAATACACTATATCTCGTAAATACGTAAATACATTATGATGGGTCTCGCTATTGGCTTAATCAAGGCACGCAACGAAATATCGGAAGTTATTGTTGTTTTATTTTATAATTATTATTTTTAGCCGACAAAACCTTTAGGTTGCTGCTCTTGGACACATTTGTCCTTGTTTTACGCTAGGGCACTAGCTAGTAGCTTCCTTGACCAAATTCTATGATTTTTCATGAGATCTCACAGAAGTCTGAAGATAATTTCATGAGGTCTCATGAAGCAATTTCTTCAGACAGTTAGCTCTTTGTGCTTGACCATTTTTAACATTGATATAAGGCCCATGGAGGATCTTGTTTAACAATGATCTAAGGCCCATAGAGGAGGATCCCATGGACAAAGACATGAGTAGACATGAGTATACTTTAACGTTAATCTTCTTTTGTATGCAGCACAATGTTGCAGAGTAGCATTATTGGCTGAGAGCATGGCTGTGCCATTGATACAATGCCCTCTGAAGGTTTGGGCAGCAATTTGGAATCTGTCCATGCTTGGTGCAAGCGATAGCTCGCCTACTCTTCGTGAAGGACACCATGTGATTTTTAACATCCACTCACTAATTCTGGCAGCTGGGATTTCCGTTTAACTTCAATCCGAGAGATGGCACACACACATTTATGAATCATCCTGCCTATGAAACACCAGGATGAGAGTTTTTAGCTGGGTCTGGATTCAAACCCAGGATATACAGCTTCGAGGCGAATGTGCGTACGTCAAAGACATCCTGTCGGCCCTTTAGCCGGATTACAAGGATACTCTTACACAATCGACAAACACTGGTATATGACTATGTGGATTTGAACCTTCATCATGAGTCAGGGGTTCCATTGGGAACAATATCCTGCCTTCCGGGCAATTCACATTGTGGTTGACTCTTCGTGCCCTGATCAAGGCAACATTAGGAGCAACGCTGAAACGGTACTTATAGAAGGATACACAAGGAAATTAGACGCAGGTAGAGGCCATTCGGTCCATCATGCCTGTGCCACATCAACACCACATGAATTTATCAACACAAGATCAAAAGAAGAAAATGTGAAATTCTTTTTTTTTCATGAAATTTTGTTTTTTAGGTGTTATTTGTGGTTTTTGTAGCTTTTGTAGTTTTTTTTGTCTTTTTTATTTCCACGGGAGGGGGCATGGGCAAAAACAGTCTTGGGTAAAAAAACACAATATCCACCACATAACTCCCCTTGACGAGACCCCCACCAACAGCACTGCGTACACATGCACACAATCACCCATCAATGCTCAAACGACCTAAAAGTCCTGTCAACATCCCTCTACCCCTCTATCCCCATAACTTTCAGGTACCTGTCTAATTGGTTCACGAGTCAGTAAGTGACCACTATATTCGTTGTGGGTGTGTGTCTGTCTGTCTGTCTGTCTGTCTGTCCAGAGCATAGCTCCGTGGGTTTTGATCCGATCCTGATAAAATTTGGGTGCGAGGTTTGTATCATCATCTAGTTGTGTTTTCCTGAGAATGGGCTTGCTGCGCCCATTATGGGTGGAGCGACGCCCAAAAAACATGTGTTTTTATGGGGTAGCCGATTTCAAGTTACATCTTCTCCGGGGGGGTTTGTTGAATCTGGCAGGGGTTTCGGTATTTGGTTAGCCCAATGGCACCTGCATAGCCCCACGGAGCTCGATTTTTCATTTTCATCCCAAGGTCAAGGTCACAAGGTCACGAACTTAGAAAATGTCCAAAAAAATCAATTTATTGGGCATCGAGCTCCTTGGGTTTTCAACTGTTTCGAATGAAAGTTGGTATGCAAGTAGTGCTCTTCGAGTACTACAACTTTCATCATTTACGTTTTTCCCAATTCCCGCAAGTTTGCCTGTGGCATCCCCTCGAAGGTCAAAAAAAAAGGCAAACCGTGTACATTGCTCGTGAACCATCGCCGTCTCCAGACTTGTTCTAATTTAAACCTATCTACTCCTCTGCTGCCACTACCTTTCCAGGGAAACAATTCCATGCATTAACTACTCTCTGAGTAAAATTCCGCTGCCTTACTCCCATCTAAACTCTCCTCTTCTTTATTTCCAGGCTGACCCCAGGTCCATCACTACCTACTCTGCTGAATAATTCTTCTGCACTTATTATGTCTATACCCTTCATTATCTGAAACAACTCCATCATATCATCTTGTAACCACCTCCTTTCCAGTGTATAAAGCCCTGTTGTAACCAACTTACAAAAAGCAGTCCTCTAAGTTCCGGTCAAGACGCTTCAGGTCATACAAGAATAAGCAGCCCCCCCCCCACCCCATCTACTTTCTCAACAATCCTCTGGAAGAAGTCCTTTCTTTCAAGCTTCTGGGTCTCACTATCTGCCATGATCTTTCCTGGGAAAGCCACATTTCCAACCTGGCCTCCAAAGCCAGTCACTGACTGGGCATCCTCCGTCGTGCAAAGTCCTTCCTCGACCCACCTGAGCTCCTGACCACATACAAAGCTTTCGTCCGCAGCCTGATGGAGTACTGCTTTCCCCTCTGGGCTGGTGCTCCTGCCTCTCACCTTTCTTGGCTTCACGATGTGGAAACCAAGGCATTTCGGATCATTGGTATCTCCCACGATAAGGCTGAGGCTTTGGGCCTCTCACTCTCACACAGCAGGCAGGTCGGTGGTCTTTCTGTCTTCTACCGTCTCATCTCCGGTCTCACCCCCCCCTGCTGTGTCTGCGATTTGTCCCCACCATATTTCCGCAGGGCGCTCAAGATCCACCAACAACTGCCTTCTGGTAAAACTACCAAAATCTCGAATCACTGCTCACCTTCACTCTTTTATTCCTCTTTTTTCCCGCCTTTGAAATAAACTCCCACACTTTATTCAATCCAATTGTTCCCTCCAGGCCTTAAAAACAGCTGTTCACCACCACCTCTTATCTTCCCCCATCCAAAACCTCGATCTTTTCCACCCCCGTTAATCCACCCAAACCCACCTCCTTCAAATTCCCTGCTTTCTTTCCTGAAAGTCCATGTAGTGTCCATCTTGTATACTCCGTGTTCCCCGCCCCATCCCTCTCCCTTCCGCAGATCTCCCAATGTCTCTGTTTCCCACTGTTTTGTCCTTCCCACTCCCGCCCCTCTTGTCTCGTGCCCCCCCTTTGCTTTGCATTAGCTCTCATACGAGCCTCGACAAGATATACAAAAAAACAAAATGTTGTCATCATTTTCTCTGCCCTGTTAGAATTTTTTTCCACCCTTTCCTCAAGAGGTAATGACCCCAATAGGCCTTATCTGTATTTTATTACAGTTGGGACAAAATTCAAGACTTCATTTTCAGTAGAGCACAGTAAGATCATAATGCACCTGCAGTAATCATATTTGCCCATATTTGATGTACTTTTAATGACCCTATGCCATAAAGTTACGGTCTTTAGCTGCCTCTATCTTTACAACCCCTGCTGTCAAATATCCACAGCAGCCTGCAGACTGGACGATCACACAGTTTTCTCAATGGCTAGACAACCGTCCGTGCGGAAAGGAATCGTTGTTGCGAACTAAAGTTGCTTTCAAAGTGTACGTCCAAAGTATGCAGACAGCAGGTGGAACATAGTTAGCCCCAAAATACTCCACATTGCTTCAGCTACTGCAAATGCTGTTTGTTGTTCAGTCCGAATGCAATGAAGGAGAAAGAAAGAAAAAAAAAATCAGGTGTTAATACAAACATTCAAACAATGTTTGTATTCGGTTGGCCTGTTTGGCATCCCCAATATGATCAGCACTTCCAGCATGGGAGCTGGGATCCCAGTTCAAATCGTGTCTACCACTACACATGTCCTTATAATTCACGTCACAGTACACTCACGTCTGCTCGTGCTCTTATCCCACATGTGGTGCATGTAGCATCTTCTTCATGAGCCGAAGATCACCAATGAAAGAAAACAAGAGATTTCTCTGGTTTTCATTTCCTCGATCATTTCTCATATGTATTCTCTGCTTGAACTATACAAGCTCTTCAATCAGCTTCAATTTCCCTAAAATCCTCAGAAGCGTCAAGGTTTTGTGTCCTCGCAGATCGTTTCTACTCAGCAGTGAATTAAACCGTTCCCTTGTCTCGTTTCAATCTCTACAAAGTTGCATGCATAAGTAGTTTAGGAATTTGAATGTTTCTCTGTTCTTTAATTCTCGTAGCTCCCGTTGAAATATTGGCCAACTGATATGGATATCAGTAAAACAACCATTATGTGACCTGAAGACCACCAGGTGGTAATTGTAAGAGAGTTCTGCACAACAGTGTGCTCAGATTTTGAACATTCAGGTTTTCAATCATTTATAACTAATTTAGCAGGTGCAGTTGGTTTTCTTATTAATGCACCCACATAGAGTTTTAGATGCATCAGCACATGATGATCTATCCTTAAGTCCGACAGCTTATTACACATACGAGCAAGTCCAACGGCCAACTCCAGACACCATTGTACTTTGCGGGCCTTGATTGCCAAATGGTAATAACACTGTTGTGATGTCATTCAGAGCAAGCTGGGCATTGAATTCTAAAACAAAAAATATTTTGGTAACGACTCGATCAGCTCTGTCGTATGTTTAGTTATGCTGTTTGAAATTGCAAATGCATCGGGGTGAAGGTTGAGTGAAAATTGCTTGAACATGTGTGCCTCGCTACAGGGAACAGCATTACGCTGTTCAAAGTTTCTCTAAGTGATTATAAAAATAAATACTTCATCATAATTCCATCCACCCATGCTTCATTGTAATGGACGAGGTACATGACATGGAACATTATGTTTTCATGCAGTTCTTCACGAGGACAGACAAGTCATGATGTTCCCACTTCCTCATTATTACACGATGAAAGCTACATTCACACAGATGGTGAATCATGTCATGCGCTCGGGTATTTGCACTGTCCAAAAGGTCCAATTGACTTTTATAGAGGGAATGATGCACCACAGCCCCATCCATCCATTGGGACCATACTCTGTGCAGAGCATTGGTGCTGCCGAAGCAGTGTCCTTGGCTATTGGGCACAATCCTGGACGGGTCGCCACTCCGACACAGGATACCAGCAAGCTGGAACTCATTTTGCTGACCTCAGAAGGATGACAGGCAGAGTCAAACCCACCTGGTATTAATTCAACAGCCAAGGGGGATTTGAACACAGGATCCTAGGATCCCAAGCCCACCTTGCTGTGATCAAATCACAAGCATGAGCTGAGTGATATAGTCGCAATTATGATCAATAATTTTGTTGTTTTTACACAAATTCACACTCACACCATGAACATGAACATAAACAGAATAGGCATGCATGTAATTTTTTAAAAATTATTTAACAACTGCATTCATATTTATAATCGTAATTATCGTTATTCATCCAAAGTTGTAACACGTTGATGTTACTTCCACAATGTAACACATTAATATGGTTACACAACACACAGGCATGCACGGACGAGAACTACTTTGCTGCATTGTGATAAATATTCATTCAAAGACCTCGGCTTTTCTCTAACTCTCTGTGCAGATAAATAAGGACATTAAAACACAAAATACACAGATGGACAAACGTACGACGGAGAGTAAGATTGAACCGACAGTCTGTCAAGCTTTGAAACAGTGAGAATAGGCTGCACCCACATGGAGTCTGTGAGGTAGTCACAGATAACAGTTGGTTTGGCAAAACATCATAAGATGTTCATTCTTGAGTGTTTGACCCTGGCATATGGGACGCTAACTCGCTTTCTTGCAAAAGAGCCATGGTTTGAAGTTAAAAACTGCAAGTGGAGCGCAGTCTTGCCCAGACCACGATTCCAGGAGCACATGCTCACAGTCCTGGCTAATAGTCATTGAACATAAGTGCACCCGACTGTGGCTTTGGCTTTAACTTCAAATTTCACCAACTCCATCTCAGCCTCCCACATTCCAAGCACACTCAGCACATGATGATCTATCCTTAATCTTAAGTTGAGTTAATGCCATGCGGAATAGATATCTGCAATATGAAAGCTAAATGTTCACTGGCTTTTGAAATATCGCGTACACAAAAATACATGGATGGATGATCAGTCGGTCGGACGGAGCTCGTTTTAATGTCCCCTGTCTCCGACCTTGTCAAATGGGTGGGGGACAATAAAGGTAAACTAGAGATTGTTTACTCTTAATGTCCAATATCAATGCATCATCGGCACAATGGCAATCTGAAGGAATCAATATTTTTAAATGGGGAGAAGGGGGAGGAAAGGAATCATCCACCATTTCAGATCATCCCCCATCCAAAACCATGATCTTTTCTACCCCACTAACCCTCTTCAAGCCCAACTCTTTGCAAGTTTCCAGCTTCTTCTTCCTGACGGTTTGCTTCCATATCCATCTTGTCCATCCCATATGTCATCCCCTTCCCCTCATTTGTCCAAGTCTCCCTCTATTTTGTTCCTCAACCGTACTGTTGGCATCTTTCCCCCATCTCTTTATACTTACTGTTCCTTTTGTTCTGTTCCACCCTGAGTACTTCTACATTTTAGCTCCTCCATGAGCTTCGACCTATAAAAAGTAAAAAAGGAAGGAACAGACATGATCAATAATTACATGAGATTTTTCACTGCATTGTGAAGTTTGTTCATTATACATCATTTACTTGGGAATTTTTACTTTGGACAAACAAAAGCATGAGCCTCAAGCCCCAAAACAAACCGACGAGCTCGAGATGCTGACTGTGAAAGCAATGGATCTTGAGATTATAATTAATGCTCTGAAAAAGCTTTACGAGTGTAATGGACAGAATGTGAAGCAGGCAGTATATTTACAGTCTGTTTGGAACACTATGCGTTATTGTTGAATAAAACTATCATTTATGCACAAGTGAAGTTACCAAATGGAAATCGCAAAATGATTTATTTACATATTCACAATTAAAACGCCTTCCAGAAAATATACTCCTGACCTTATGCTCCGAGATCATAAACTTCCTCGGCCTTCTACGCTGATATTACAGCTTTTCTCAATGCCCAAAGATGGTTTTAGTTACTCGTTAAATTTTTATTAAAATTCCAACATTAACACGTATGTTGATTAAGCGTTGCATTTCTTTTATTGAAAGTTTCAGTAATTGCCTAATGAATTGCAGACGGTTCCCATTGACAGCAAAACTATTTAACAATCTCACGACATATTGCTGTTGTTAAGTTTTGCACAAAACAAAAACAATCATTTAATATTTCCTCCATGAGAGGTTAATTGATCGTGAAATGACCGTTTCCTGAATTCTTTAACCAGCTGAAGATTTCCCATTGAGCCGTGTGATGGAATTAGTGTTGTAAAATGTATTGTGTTGTGACCTTGATATTGTGCAGTTTGATTGCTTATGATGCAATAATCCTTGCTTTTTAAGAGTTGGATCTAACCTAAACTTATGCATATAGTTTTTTATTTCTCACTGCAGCCTATTTCACGGGAGATTGAACAATACGTGGGCTACGATGCTATCGAGAGGAGTCCCGGATCAGCGTCGAATGAAACTCCCGAAAAGGCATGTTGATAGGATGACACGGATGCTTGTTTGATGGCTACCCTGTATCCTAAAGAAGTAACACAAGGTGAATTGTCTATCAGATGCTTCACCCTTCTCAAAGAAGGATTACACTGTCTCGGTGATTAAATATCGTTTCGACCAGGAGTTAAATAACAAAGTCCTGGAGTGGCATCACAGACATCCTCGAATAAGTGCCATTCACGGATTTTAACACAGACCATACACATCTTGCGATGGTGTTTCTGATTTGTTGTCGTTGTTATTTAAGCCAGCCATGTGTCAGGCTTTGCCATGGGCCATTAATCCATCAAGGGGAGTGACACTATAGCCCAAAACAAGATGTAGGACTTTATAGAGCTAATGAGGGCAGGAATTTGTTAACAATCCCAGAGATAACTCACTTACTCATCATGAAAGACAATGTTGGGTATTTAAACTAATGCTACAGATAGGACACCCAGCTGAACTTCCATCTGAGGGTAGTACATTTTGAGAAATAACACCCTGCCTGTGAAATGTAGAAATGTATAGCTGGGTCAGGAATCGAACCCTGACTACATAGTTCAAAGATATGTGCACCACCTCTGTAGCAATCTGTCAGACACGGTTCTGATTTACACTCGTGAACATTAATTAGTAAACGTTGGGAACAAATAATTAGTTTCGAAATTTAAAAACGTCGTGATCTTGTTCTGAATCGTGCAAATTAGATTCAGGTGTGACATGTGAACAATTACACAAATGTATTTGCAGATTTGTAGTTTCGTCGTAGATGTTTTCATAATTTATTCAGCAAAAATGAATGCTTTGCATACATGTCTATTTTTAAGGCTTAATTTGTAGAATAAAAATTCCTTAAAGTGTTCATATGACCCAGACTCTGGCAGGATGGCCAAGAGGTATGCACGCTCGTTCTTAGCTGTCTATCCTGGGTTAGAATCTTGGCCCAGCTATAAACTGTCATCCCGGTGTTTCACAGGCAGGGTGATTCATCAATGTTTGTGCCATCTCACACCATTTGGCTTTTACATTCTTGCACTGCTGGACGCCCTTCTGCGTTCATGACATTGTCATGATGGTATCATCACGGCATTTGTCCAGGTCAGAGAATTTCAATAATCCCATATATGTCATATATAATTCATCCCCTACCAATAATGCCACATTTAGATGAATTACAAATTATGTAGAAACAAGTTTTCCAAATTTACTTTTTCTATTCATAACTGAAGAGATCAAACTAAACACTGTTAAAGTTGAAGGAGGTGACATGTCAGGAATACCAGCAAAAAACATGTACAAATCAAAATTCACTGGTTGTAAAAGTATTTAGCCCCTTTGGTCAGTACTTGGTGGAAGCACCTTTTACAGCAATGACTGCAACGAGTCTTTTTTGGTAGATCTCTACCAGCTTTGTACAGCGAGACGGTGAAATCTTTGTCCATTCTTCACGTGAAAATTTCTCTAGTTCTTCGAAGTTTGATGAGGATCGTCGATGAACTGCAATCTTCAAGTCTCGCCATAAATGTTCAATTGGGTTCAAGTCAGGACTTTGACTGGGCCACTCAAGAACATATATTTTCTTCTTATTCAGCCACTCCAGTGTGGCTTTAGCCTTGTGCTTCGGATCATTGTGCTGCTGAAATGTGAATCTCCTACCCAGTTTTAGATTCATGGCTGACTCAAGGATTCTCCTGAACTTTGCACCGTCCATTGTCCCTTCCATCCTGACAAGCTTGCCTGTCCCTGCTGATGAAAAGCGGCCCCATAATATGATGCTAGCACCATCATGCTTGACAGAAGGGATGGTGTTGACTGGGTGATGTGTAATGCTCAGCTTGTGTGAGACGTAACGCTTTGAATTTCTATCAAAATGGTCAATTTTGTCTTGTTTGACCACAAAACCTTTCTCCACTTGCCTGCAGTATCATTAAGATGCTTTTTCACAAACTCCATGCAAGCTTTGAGATGCGTCTTTTTCAGTAATGGCTTCTTCGTTTTTTGTCACCTGTTCATAGAGGCCAACTTTGTGAAAGCAACAGGATATTTTTAATTGATGAACACTGACCCCCATCTCAGATATAGAGCCTTGCAGATCTTTCAAAGTCATTGTTGGATTTACAGTGACATCCCAAACCAGTTTCCTGCTTGCCCGGCTGCTGAGTTTTGATGGGTGACCTGATCTGGGTAGAGTCTTGGTGGAATGACATGTCTTCCACTTCTGAATGATGGATTTCACCATACTCAGAGGGATAATGAGTGACATTGAAATGTTTTTGTAACCCTCTCCTGAACGGTGCTTCTCCACCACTTTATGTCTGACTTCTTTGGAAAGCTCTTTGGTCTTCATGTTTTCCTTGTTCGTTGACCAAGTGAGTTGCACCTTAAAACTCCTTCAATAAGTGGGGGAGCTTAATTTTTAAGTTAAACCACTGATTACATTCAGGTGAAACCTGTTACACTTATTTTGTAACCTTACAAACAAATAATTTGCTCCTGAAGTGATTTGGAGTAAATTAGGTAAAGCGTTTGAATGCTGACACAACTGAGAATCATTTGATTTTCTCTGTTAATCGAATTTATTCACATTTTATCTGCATTTTTTAAAAGCTTTATCATTTTGGAAGTAGATTGTGAAGACTCCATCGTCTATATGTTAAGTTCAATTTGAAAGCATCATGAAATAAGCTCAGGTGGTATCAAAATGTGAAAACTTTGAAGGGGGGTGAATACTATTGCAGGCCATTGTATGCATTTTCAGTATGTATGTATGTATATATATATATATATATATATATATATATATATATATATATATATATATATATATATATATATATATATATATATATATATATATATATATATACACATACATTAATTGGGACCATACTCTGTCCAGAGCAATTGGTGCTCCTGGGCTCTTGGCCACAGTCCTGGACGGGTCGCCACGCTGACGCAAGATACCAGTAAGCTGGTACTCATTTTGTCGACCTCAAAAGGATGATAGGCTAAGTCAACCCCACCTGATATTAATTCAACAGCAAGCAGGATTTGATCTCCGAACACAACGATCCCAAGCCTTCCACCCTAATCATTCGGTCAACACCAGGCATAAACCAAGGTTTCATTTTGTATGAGCAGGACATATATTTCTATTTCAATTTTCTTTCACTCGAAAGTTCCATCTCCATAGTTGTGTTTAGTGTGATGACATTAAGAACACCCATGGTATATTTCACAAGAATAAATTTTACAGCTGCTATTCTGACCAAATTCCACAAAATCCTGAATTGATTGAATGTAAAATTGGCCATGAAGGGCTTTTCCTGGTTTATATCTGCTTGTGGAGTCCCCATGTCACTCTCTGTGGTGAAGGTATGTTTGTTTTGATATTTTGGCATTAACCCTCATATTCATGTTTAAAATGCCAGTCACAATCATCTCTGTTGAAAGTCGTGGAAAGTGTGGCAGATTTGTGAGGGAGTGTGAGGGATGGAGGTAATGATGGAATTCATTCATAATATGCAATGGTTCAAAAATATTTGATCCACATATAAAAATGTAAGAGTAATCAATCAAAACGAAAAATATATTGGCATATTTTTACTGTTGTTGGAAATCAATTGAACTTCTGCAGTGAGTTAATTAACCTGAACAATTGCATTAAACCAAGGGTTTGAGATGATATTGTCTGGAATACTAGCCAGGCTAGCCAGGTGCTGTAACCACTACACCATTTACCCTCTCAATCAAAAAGGTTGAAACTGCTGTCCTTTCAAGGGTTTTGTTCAGCTTTTGCAATCCACTGCAAACCCTCTTCTTCAAGCAAATCAAATAGTCATAACATAATCACATCTCACAATCTCAACACTCCCTATCAATACAACAAGCCAGATAAAATATTTAAGACCTCTTTCAATTAATAAAATGCGATATTGCCACTGTGGAGAAGAAGCCACCGCAAAATTTATCCATTCTCACCGAAATTGAAATTTTATTCAGAAACGTTCTGCTTCACTTCACCGGAAGGAATATCGTGCAACAAAATACATTTTTCAACCGTTGTGTTGAAAGCACAGCGATGCAAGTATTTGTTGCAGGTGGATTGAGCAAGTTAACAACAACAAAAGGTTTATCTTAGAATGTGAATGTTCGACTTCATCTTATTTTGATTCCTCTCTTATGTGTGCTTGGATTTGCACTGGAATGAAAAGCTTGTTAGTGATTTTCCTTTATAATGCAACTTATTACTTTCAGAGCCCCCTTGGGTGGGGGCATTAGGAGAACAAAGTGAGGCTACATTGAAGGTAGGGTCAGGAACAAGGCAAGAGAGGGTTAAAGTGCCGTCAAAGCAAAAATACTTGGCTAGACATGGGTATGGGTCAAATAACAAGGGTAATAGTCAAAGTGCAAAAGTCAAAAGGTTGAATTACAGAAGAAGCAACAAGGGTATGGGAAAAATAATATTATCACTTGTTATAGAGAACATCAACGGGGGCATGCCAAAGACCAAGCCACCCCCATAAAGGGGAGAAACAGAAAACCAGAATGGGTGGCATAATGGTCTGATGTGGTCAGCAGTTTGACTCCAATCCTGGCTGAGTGATACTAAAGACAGTAAAAATGGTACATGCTGCTTCCTCGCTTAACACTCAGCATTTAGAGGATAAAGCACTTGCACAAGCCCCATAGATTGGCATCCATATGGAAGAGGAGATTCTTCCTTAATTGGCCTGCTGAGTGTGGAGAGAAAAATTATGTCACAGAAAGATGACGTCACTGGTACCCAGAGTGCTCTGGGTACTTCCCTCAAGCCCAATGACTGTGTTTGCCTGGTTAATTATGTTGTTATTTCCACCAACGAAGGTGGACGGAGGTTATGTTTTCGCGGTTGTCTGTTTGTTTGACTGGGAGCAGGATATCTCAAAAAAGTTTCTGATTCTGACAAAA
Source organism: Eptatretus burgeri (assembly GCF_056783735.1). Lineage (NCBI taxonomy): Eukaryota > Metazoa > Chordata > Myxini > Myxiniformes > Myxinidae > Eptatretus > Eptatretus burgeri. Next base: position 66,386,268 of record NC_140967.1, read on the forward strand.
CTTGGTGGATAAGTTGGGTACGTGACAAGAACAAGCTGATTATATATTTGGTTAAAGTCTGGATGCAGATCTGGCTTATCAGTGGCATAGAAAACGTAAACTGTTCAGCCTGGCTGTTCAACGTAAATGTAAATTGGGCCTGGAGGAGGTATGAGCTCTACTGAGTGCCATTCTAGTTACCCCGTGCACGCAAAGCGAAAAGCGCGGTTAAGTAATTGGTTCATGTCCGTTCATCCGTCCATCTGTCTGTCTTATCAGTTTATGATGGTCAGTTTTTGATCGAGGAAGAACTTATTTTTATTTAATGTTACAGTATATTTTGAACACAAATCAGAACATGAAAAGGAAGATAAATTTCTCGTTTTACAGTACTTTCGCTTTGAATTTGTCCTGATTGCCCATGCGCAGAGACGGGTGAGATAATATTTATCTTGCCAAAACGAAGTTTTTGCAAGATATGTTAGTCAGCTTGTATGTTTTTTTATTTTTTATTTTGTTTGTTTGTCTGTAATTACGAAAAAAAAATTCTGCAGAGCACAGTTATCATTGGAAATTTTTGTAACTTCGCATATCAGAGGCCTATAGAGGTCCCTTTCAGCGCATAAAATCTTGAAGGTCAAGGTCAAAGGTCAAGGTCACTTTGTCGCAAATCAGGGGAGTCGACGAAACCCTTATTTTTTGAGTAATTTTGATCGGATCGTCTTCAAACTTCATGGGAATATAGTTCATGGTCTGGCGCTCAGCTGATTAATTTTTGGTGGCGATTGGCCTTGACCTTCATGGTTAGCGCCTGAGGTCAAACATATTTGACCCCAAGGTCAAATTTTCAAGTTTAAGGAACCATATCGTGTAGTACCTCAAATTGAACACCTTGATGAGTGCTTTCTAGATATGTCAAGCTTGAGACATTATGATGTCATTTGGTGACGTTATGAGGCAAACGCATATTTTTCATGGTTACTCTGGAGAACGATTCTCATCGGAATCTCTCGTAGGCAGATATTCCTCAAGCAATCGCTCCTGGTGGATAGCAGCTCTGTTCACCTCAGTGTGACCTTAAAGAAGTCACACGTGGTCACCTTTTGGCAAGATACGGGTCACCCTAAGGGTGACATTGGTTTATTTTTTTGTTTGTTTGTTTGTTTGTCTGTAATCACGTATAAAAAATTCTGCAGAGCACATTTATCATTGGAAATTTTTGTAATTCGCATATCAGAGGCCTATAGAGGTCCCTTTCAGCACATAAAAATTTGAAGGTCAAGGTCACTTTGTCGCAAATCAGGGGAGTTGAAGAAACCCTTATTTTTTGAGTAATTTTGATCGGATCGTCTTCAAACTTCATGGGAATATAGTTCATAGTCTGGCGCTCAGCTGATTAATTTTTGGTGGCGATTGGCCTTGACCTTCATGGTTAGCGCCTAAGGTCAAACATATTTGACCCCAAGGTCAAATTTTCAAGTTTGAGGAACCATATCGTGTATTACCTCAAATTGAACACCTCGATGAGTGCTTTCAAGATATGTCAAGCTTGAGACATTATGACGTCATTTGGTGACGTTATGAGGCAAAAGCATATTTTTCATGGTTACTCTGTAGAACGATTCTCATCGGAATCTCTCGTAGGCAGATATTCTTCAAGGAGTCGCTCCTGATGGATAGCAGCTCTGCTCACCTCAGTGTGACCTTAAAGAAGTCACACGTGGTCACCTTTTGGCAAGATACGGGTCACCCTGCGGGTGACATTAGTTTATTTTTTTACTGTCTGCCTGCCTGACAGTCAAACATAATTGAGAATCATTCCAAACGGGAAACTTACTGTTTTTAAGGACATTATAAAACACATAAACAACAGACGTTAAGAACTAATGTGTAACGTGTTAGATATGGTGATGCAATCGACTCTAGGTGAAATGGTGGTGAACCCCGGAAATAATTTATTTATATGCCTCAAAACCTCTTTAAACTGTTATTTGAATTGAATAATATACTTCAACACAAGAACACAAATCGCCTTCATAATACTTCCAAGAACCATGCTATATATCAATATATAGCATGAGAGCGCATGGCATGTGAGAGGGACAGTATTGGGGTGAAGAAGACGCTGCCAATATGGCTATGGAAGTCAACTTCTGAAAAATATTTTTAACTATCTTTAAAATCACTATTTTATTAAAATTGAAGTATAAACTTGACTACTGCATGGGGTATCATGTTCTGTGAACACTCTAGTTTCCTCATACATTTGGCTGCATGTGTGTGTGTGCATGATTTGTGTTTGAGCTCCTCCTTGAGCCTTAGGCCGCTAGGCACCCCAAACAGCCTAGTGATTAGAATGACCAATTGTAAATAAAATTCTTTCCACCCTGCTGGTGATGTCACAAATAAACGTTTAATTCAAAATTTTGCATAACACAGCTCTGAATGAGAAACTGGATAGCACAGACTGGTTCAATATTGCGGTCCAAACTTGGGGACCTAGACAATGTTAAATATCCTGTGAAGGAGCCAAAGTTGTGTCATTCTTTAAAGGCCTTGCGACATACTCACGGCATTCAAAACAATTGGATTCAATGAAGAAAAAAGACAATGTAAATGGCTGATGAGAAGATGCACAGAATTAGGACCTCATGAGATATATTAGTAAGGATTCACAATAATGTAGGAGTGGATTGCAAATGATGCTTACTAAAATCAGCATGACAGGATAATCTGCTCAAGGCTCCGCATCCACAAAAAAAAGACTTCAAAGGGTTCAGAAAACTCCCAGCTCATACCCGTATCAGTTGGAGCCACATACTGTGCGCATGCTCTCGGCAGGTGCCCTGTACCAGTATCACTATGGGTGTTCAGCGAACACAAAGTTCTCTCACCATTTGATCAATTCTCTGGCAACTCTTTCCAGGTTCGCTCAACTCAGTAACTGCATGAAAGCAGTCTCATTGGGTCAGCTTCGACATGTGCACCCTGACATAACAAATAAAGTGATGCTGTGCAGGCCTGATATTGTATATATTGGGCCGTAACCCTTGCACGGCAATGTATCTCTGCTCTCGGGGATCCTACACAAAAACTATTACAGCATTTTATCCACTTGTGGACAGGTGCGGCCCATCAAGTGACCTCATTCATTACAAATCAATCATCATGATGACACATGGCTTGCATGGTCTGTTTTCAGTCACATGAAAACACAACTAACCATTTTAATGTCCCCTACCCCTCTGACAAGGTCGAAGATAGGAGATATTAAAATGAGCTCGGTCTGACCAACCCACCGACAATTATCTGTTCGTGTGTTTTTGTGCACGTGATATTTCAAAAAAAGTTGAACTTTTAGCTTTCATATTTTAGATATCTCTTCCTCATGACATTGTCTCAACATGATTAGATCACGGCTGTGATTGGCTGAATTATGCTGCCATGGCAACCATCTTGGTAACTTGGCTTGTGTACGCGATATTTCAAAAGCACGTTCATGATTTAGCTTTCATATGACACAGATCGATTCCTCAGACCACCACCCAAACGTCGGGGGACCGGGAATATCAGATAAATGTAAGGAAATAAATACAAATTTGTAAATTCATAGAAATGACAAATATATTTATAGAAATAAATTTATAAAAATATAGACAAATGGAAATGTATGCGTATATGTGTGCAATCTGTGTTGGAGTACGTACCATATTTGATCTTTGAATTTCCCCACCATTTTCTCTCACCTGATCACCACCCTATTCATTCATGGTCCATGAGTAAACATGTTTAAAATGATCGATTTTTCTCCTTCTTTATGCTCTCATTTCTTTCTTTTTTCTTTATCATAGAACTCATTATACTCATTTATCGCACTCACAGAACTCACAAACACTTTCTGAACTCATTGCATTCACCTGCACAGTGTGATATCATTTGTTTTAAAACATCACCGAATTGACGAAACCCTAACCCCAACCCGACATGTGCACGTCCACGGTCCACGTGCTCAGAACTCGGAAGTGACGTGTGCATTGTGCTCTCTGCGCACGTGCACACGTGATGTTACGCCAACATGAAGAATGCTGTGTGAGGTGTGACGGAGAAAGTCATAATCTGCCCAGCAGACCAAGAAAAATGAGATGGGATTTAAACATAAAATTGAAGGTCGAGTACTATATTTTTTGGAATTGCCAGAATTATCGTACATTTGCGATTATCTATCGTACATTGCACAAGAGGTTCAATTATCGTACAAATTACGATACTTATTGGACATCTGACAACCCTGTCACTTCATTATCAGTGGCATGGCAGAGATTCCGAGGGTGATCTTATTTGCTTATAAACATTTGAATCATCAACCTTCCATATTCGGAGCGGAATCACAAAGGTTAATGACACGCAAAAGACTGAGTCTGGTCACCGAGTTTCGTTCCCGATTGTAACCATTTTGGTCACCAAATGTAACCATTACACCATTGAGTCTGGTAAACGAGTTTGAATTGAAGCAATTAAACGTTGTAATTTATATTTTTTCTATGTCATTTATTTTAGAGTACACGTGCCACAAAAAATCATCAGCTCATTTAAACAACCATCTCATGACTCGTGTAAACCTTTTGCATATTAAAGACTTGCACGTAACCAAGGTCTATCTATGATATAAATGACATTATGACATGACACATGACTTGAGATTTGACTTGAGACTTGCCTTCAAAGAATTGAGACTTGACTTGAGACTTGCCTTCATAGACTTGAGACTTACTTGACACATGGCTCACGTGACTTGTTGACATCTTTGGGATTGGGTATTACAAGTCATACTAAAATATGCCGATTGTGAGGGAATTAACCAGGTTGTTTGCTTGTCATTCAAAATAACAAAGAAATGTGTTGCCATATTGAAAATCGTAAGAAGCTCACTCAACCATCCTTTGGATTATTGCATTCAAATTTAAAGCTCATTTCCACTATTTGTACCAAATAGCTAATTGCCACTGCCTAAGTTGTATTTCACTACAACAAGTACTCCAAAATTACACTGACCAAATTATTATATGCATTAAATAACAAAAAGAAAAAAAATCACAAATATTCTTAACTTAAACAGTGCAATATTAATTACTACATCATCAGAGAGTGTCACAAATACTCACCACGAGTCACCACTGCCATGGTAATTCACACAAATATGAAAACCCTCATTTTTGAAACAATATGTTTAATAGTAATTGGGAATATGAGCAATCAGCCTTCGCCTTTTCAGCTCCAGTGAAGCAGTTTTCTGTACTGTAATTCCTGTGTGTGGGACGGAGCTAATTCCAGGCTTTGGTCTCCCCAAAAATGGACAAAAGCCAACAACTCTTGGAATACCAAGCAGGACTTTCGAATTGTCAAGCCAATCTTAACAAGCATCTGGTATCTAGACCCAAAATGAACATGCCTCACCTTTCCCACATGCAAGGGGTCTTTTGCTGTATACTCCTCAAGGACAAAGAATTGGTTCCACACCCAGCCCCGCTTCGTGCGTCGACTCCCTCCATCACTGGCCAGCAAGTTAGCAATTGGAACATCTTCTTCTGCAGCAGAGGCAACGTCTTCACCCAGTGCCTCAATCTTATCTGCTTGAACATGACCGTTGGGCACCAGCGGGGTCCCCAGCACTGCCAAAATGAGACAGGCACCCAGAGGTGGCCACCCAAGGTGACACATGGCTGGGATGCTGGTGGAAGGAAAAGACAGGGGCAAGACAAAGAGGAAAGAGAAATGTCAATAAGTGAGGTCAAAAATAATATTGCTATATTGGTCAGTAAGTGGGAGCAAAAAATACAGGTTGGGTATGGAGCTTGGTTGTGATTGGAAGAGTAATGGCAATAAGAAGGAATTGGGAAGGGAGAAATGATATACCATAGAAAGGCAGAGGAGGAGAAAGGGTAGGGAGTGACGAAGGTGGCAATAAATAAATAGAATATAGTGGTCAAGGGCACTTACACAAAGTGAACAAACCTAATATGTTCTTGCTTTGCAATGGCCAAAGGATCTCAGCAGGTCACAGTTTGCATTCCCCAAAAGGACGGCACAGAGGTAACACACTTGCCTCCGAGTTGTCTCATTTGGGTTCAATTCACGACCCAGCGATAAACTGTCAGACCGTTGCTTCACGGGCAGGGTGTTGCATCAATGACTGCCCATCCTTCAGATGGATATTAGCTTGGGAAATCATATATGTGCATTAGCGAGTGGATGTTAAAATCCCATGGTGCCTTTCGATGAAGAATATGTGGCCAGGTTATTACCGAGAGCCTTTCCAAATTCCTGCCCAGGGGCATTGCATCAGTGGCACAGCCGCTCTCAGTCATGACGCAACTAGCAGAATTAAATATTTTTTGAATCCCGATTCAATATATGCAATCGCTAACAATCGCTTGAAAAAAAGTAGCTTTGGTATGCAATAATGACACCCTCCAATTTATTTCGAGTCAAGGTCTCAAATCTTGGACCAAACTGCTCACCTGATTGCCCCTCAAAAACGGAATGGAGGTGATATGCACACCACACAAACTAGTTTTTCTCTCTCTCTCTCTCTCTCTCTCTCTCTCTCTCTCTCTCTCTCTCTCTCTCTCTCTCTCTCTCTCTCTCTCTCTCTCTCTCTCTCTCTCTCTCTCTCTCTCTCTCTCTCTCTCTCTCTCTCTCTCTCTCTCTCTCTCTCTCTCTCTCTATCTCTCTCTCTCTCTCTCTCTCTCTCTCTCTCTCTCTCTCTGATGTTGGGTAATTTTGCATGTTTTTTTTTTTTCCAGTAGTCTGAGCAGGAATGTATAATAGCTCAGGGTGTCAGTAATAACTCACCTACTACTCTGTATAAAACTACACAAGGGGGATCTTTAACATCAATCAGCTAATGCTTGCATACAGATCACCAGCTTAACATCCATCCAAGGGCCAACACACCTAGTGATGCAACTCCCCACCTCTGTAACAACTAATGCAATAGTTTATAGTCAGGAATCAAACCAAGATTACACAACTCAAAGGTAAGTGCACTACCTCTGCACCATCCTGTCAGAGATAGAGCCACAACCTGTGAATATTTCTCACAACTTACATCCTTCTTCTCATGCCTGTTCCTGATTCCTCAACTTGCATTGTTAATAATTTAATGAACAAAACAATCCAGACATATAATTTTCTCTTTGCATCACCCAATTAAAACCACTCAATATAATATAGCCACGTCTCAAAAAACACATAACATCCTTCATGAATTGTTCCTGCATTTCAAGCACAGCAACATTCGTTTACCTTGATACACGATTTCTCGTGACGTGGAACAATCATTTTTAATAAAAGTACAAAACAGCCCTCGTGAATAAGGTACTGGCTCAATAAGCCAAACGGCCTCCTGATGCGTCCAAGTTCCTTATGCATCAACCTCAATGGCTTATGATTCGTTGAAATCACCAGCCCCCCTTTCTTGCAAGTCTAGCCACCTAGATGTAATATTTAAATGGGGTTTGGATGTAATGTTGTCATGGTAGAGTGGAATTGGTGTGATTATCAGTGTGTTTAGAGAGCGGAAAACATTGTAAGGATGGAGTCGATTCCATCCACAAGAAAGAGCAAAGTTTGAATAAACAGTAAAACCACCAACCCTTGAGCATTGACAAGGATTCAAATTATGAGACGTCGCACGTCTCGCCGTTATGGAACCACATTTTGGGACATCTACATATTACGTAAGGAAAGCCTTTTTTATTTTTTTTTATTTTTTTTTTACTCATTCAAATCTACATGGGTATAAAAACTTCTGAAATCAAATCTACTCTCAACCTCCTCTCCTTTCTCTCCAATTAATCCCTTTCTCCTATGTCTTCCTGCCTTCTCTACATTTTCTCAATTTAGCTACCACCCAAAGCACCCTCACCCACCCACCTCGATTCCCTTTTGATTGCCAATCTTCAGATATGTAATATGTCTAAAGTTACTTTGTAAACAAATAATTATATAGAAAATGACTTGCATGGGAATGGCTCAGTTAAAATAATTTCATTTCTTTGTAATTGATTGATGGGGATTGATTGCTTGGTGGTAGTGTCAATTTCAATTATGTCCAACAGGATGGTGCAGAGCTAGTGTACTTCCGTTTAAGCTCTCTACCCGAGTTGGATTCCTGACCTGACTATAAACTGTCATGTTGGTGCTTCACAGGCAGGGTGTTCCATGAAAAAGTGCGTCGTCACCGCTGATTATCATAACACTGGCTGTCCCGTCTGCGATATTTTGTGTAAAGTAGGAGAGTTATTATCAGCACCCTTGAACAAATTCTAAATCCCTGCTCTGACTACTGCTGGGAAAGCAAAGGCAAACCACCCAGTATAATTATTACCATGGAGCTGCTTTGGCAGCATTGAACCTGACCTCAGGCAGAGTAGAGCAGAGAAAAGCTCCGGTGAAGTAAAACTACAGCACTACTCCTAACAAGAATAGTAGGCTTCTCACCTGCTTCAAACATGGAAGGACGTGTTTAACATCTGGTTTTCACAACTAAAATGGCCACCAGTCAGCCATCTTTGATGAAATCACAAAACACAATGATATGCTTATGCAAACCATCATGCATTGTCTTTGTGCCAAGTGTGAACAAAATCGGTCCATGCATGTCAGAGATATGGCTGCGGATGAACACATGGATGGACAGACGCATGGAAGGACAAGACCCAATCCATAATCCCCCAAATTTCGGACTAATTCCAACGGGAGCTAATAACAGATTGTGCCGATACTGAAAATGGGACAGACAGGCCTGACAAGTTGGGCGAGAAAAGCTTTAAAATCTTGAATGGCATATCTCACCTAATATCCCACAAAATATGGATCACAGTTTTCAGGAAAGGGTAAAACCGTGAGTTGTAGCAAATGGTAAACGAACGCCCGATTAGAAATCACGTTAAGGGTCCTGATTTAATAATGTTTGACATTTTCTTTCTGCCCCGATACTTTTGACATACAATGTACATTTACATGACATGAAACTCTATGCAGAATTGATCATGGACAATGAAAGGATGTGGTGGTGGTGGTATGGCAGCTTAGCTGCCGGGGTAGCTATCATTTCTTGAAGCACGACTGTGTCGCTGATGCAGTGCCCCTCTACCAGTACTCACACTGGAACTGGTACTCATTTTGCCAACCTCGGAAGGATGACAGGCTGAGTAAACCCCCTAGTGTATTAATTCAGCGGCCAACGGGGCTTGAACTCAGGACCCTAAGATCCCAAGATGCTACCCTAACCACTGAGCCAACACCAGGCTATGAAAGGTTGTGAAAAGTATTAACTCCCCCCTCCTCTCTCTCCCACCTCCCCACCTCCTCTCTCTCCCTCCTCCCTACCTTCTCTTTCTCCCCCCACTCCACCTCCACCAACCTCACCCTTTTACTTGCAGCCTATTGTGTTTCCTTCTCTTCTTTCTTTCCCTCTCCTGTTTGGTCATTCCTTTGCTTTTTGGGTCCACCTGACCCCCCTCCCCCAACTCACCCATCCACTCCCTCAAAACCCCACTGGAAGAGTAATCATTGTCTTTTACCCTCTGTCACCTCACTCTTCCATGAGCCTAGATTTGGTATACTAAAATATAAATCATCTTTCATCATTTTTATGACTTGATTATCGTACATGCTCATTAATACAGCAAGTCTGGTGTTAGTTTAATGGTTAAGGTGGCTGGCTTAAGATCTGAGGGTCCTGATTTTGAGCCCCTGTCGTTGCTGTTGAAATAACACCAGGTGGGTTGACTCAGCCTGTTATCCTTCTGAGGTCAGCAAAATGAGTACCAGCTTAATGGGGGTAATAATCCATTTGAGTATCCTGTGTTGGAGTGGTGACCTGTCCTGGACTGTACCCCTCAGCCAAATGAAACTGCCTCAGCAGCCCTATGTGCCTCATGTTGTGAAAGGAATGGTTATTATGATAATAATTATTATTATAATCTTCTGTGTATGTGTATATTTGTCTATCCCCCTTCATAAGGACGATTTAAGAAGTATTTTAAAGGCCAATCTTTTGACACAACTGTGTTCACTATGGTCTACTTTTGAGGATTAAAAAAAAAACCTCAAAAAACATTTTCCATAAAAGAGGAATTCCATCTCTTCTCTTGGAATTGTAGAAAGTGACTTGAAAACCGAGCCTCAAGGGCGGTGTACAGAAGCGTTTTTAAAAACAACAATAAATACAAGGTGGAGGGAGGTGAAATTTCCTGCATTTGATGTTCATTTATGTCCGTAGGGTGTCTAATAAATAAAGAAGATATAAGCACACTTGACGCTAGGCCGAGGCTTCAGACTTGGCATGCTCACGAAGCTGTACCGTCAAAACGAAACTTCCCAGATGATAAAGAAAATAGGATTACATTTGTACATGCAGCGTTTTAAAATAACGCTTTTTCTTGAAACGAAACATCATATCTTGCAGTCTCCTTGAATATTTGAAATAAAATAACTCCAACCCATCATTTTTGACAGGCTTTTATAACAGTTCATTAATACAGCACAGCAAGTTCTATGAGATTTAGATGTGTTGTTGCCATGTCCTGTTGTCATCACAAGCAATCATGTAGAACAGATTGCACACCTTAGTAAGAGATTGGCGTGAAAACAATTCTGTTTGCATCGAAGTCAAGTGAAAGATTACAGTGAAGAACGTAAACAGACATAGAGAAGAAAATGGAAAACAGTAAAGGATATCTGTGCAGATCAGTATCATGGAATGTCATGAAAAAAATAGTGTTTGCAATTGCAACATGTAATTGCAAAAGATTAACCAACAACTGGTCATGAAGATCTGTTTTGATCCCAACGCCTTGTTGAGAAACCAAAACAAAGGTAAAAATGAAACGGAAATATTCAAAGAGGATTAGAGAAAATAGGGAGGAAAGGAAAATGTGCAATTAGCATTTGTGTGCTTCGATGTCCATTCAGATAGATGGGTAGAAGGAAATACCAACACAGGTTGAATGACAGACATGAGAGGCAGAGTAGCAAAGGGGTAAACAAGCATAAAGGAGATGTACACATGATAGACAGGAATGCAGGCAAACACATAAACACCATAGGAGGATAAAGCGAAGGAGAGGGGCAGAGAATCAGTTGGGCAAAGCGATGGAGAGGCGAAGACATAAGGGATGTGGAGAAGCAGAGCTGCTGTGAGCAATGCTGCCACGGCGGTAGCATGCCAATGAGCACGTGCGATGAGTGGGTGGGAGGAGTGGAGCAGTGTGACCATGGGGAGAGAACGGAGACAGTGAAAATGAAATGCAGAGCTATCAAGGGGAAAGGGGACAAATGAGAGAAAAAGTGTGGGGGGGGAGGAGGGAAAGGAGAGAGAGCAAGAGAGCAGGGGACAGAGAGAGAGAGAGAGAGAGCAGGGGAGAGAGAGAGAGATAGAGATAGAGATAGAGATAGAGATAGAGATAGAGATAGAGATAGAGATAGAGATAGAGATAAAGAAAGAGATAGAGATAGAGATAGAGATAGAAAGAGAGAGAGAGAGAGAGAGAGAGAGAGAGAGAGAGAGAGAGAGAGAGAGAGAGAGAGAGAGAGAGAGAGAGAGAGAGAGAGTTGCCTTTTTTATGCTTTTATTATAAAAGTATCAAAACACACGAGAAAAAGCACACTCCATAAAAATAAATCCAAACAATTTTACAGCAAAAATAAATTCAACAAAAGCAAGGGTGTCTGTTCATGTCAAACACACCATAGAATAATACATATATGCAAAAAAGTAAGTAAGCACTTTACACTTTTATAATCAGTCTCCTCACGAAAAGAAACTCAAAACCTCATCAGTGTACCACTGATAACCCACAATATCCAGGCTCGAAAGATAAGCCTGCTCCATTTTTACTCGTGCCGAAACCATACCTTTAAAGCACAAAAGCACATTTGCATTTTCCCCCTTCAATTTTGCTTTCCTGGTTTTATAAATTGCCAGTTTAGCAATACCCAACAGAAAAGACAAAAATGAGAGGACTGGTTTACTTTTATAATTCCCCCCGATTCCATAAATAAAGACTGGAAAGGAAAAAACAAAATTAAATTTAAAGAAAAGCTGTTGAAGGAAGAGAAAGAGGGGTACCAATCTCTTACATTCAATAAAAACGTGGGCAACATTTTCAATCAAATCACAAAAAGGACAAGAAATTGGAACAGAAGAATTAAACTTATGGAGTAATGTCTGTGTGACCAGGGCTTGATGTGCTCGTCTCCAATTCAGGTCTCCAGTTCGCCCAAGAGTTGGAGAACTATACATTTTGTTCCACACTGGAGTTAAAAAAGCTCCAGCAGGTAAGGTCTCATTCCACCGATTTTTCAACAGTTTTGTAAAACCAGGTATACATGCTTCCAGACATATGTTGTAGATAGCCGTTTTCCCCATGACGTGAAACACACCAATTTCCTCTAAGTTTGAGGAGAACACACCCTCTTGTTTTTTTGAGGCAATTTGAAGTTCAGGGAAATAGAGACGTGAGTCGACCACTTCATCCACCTCAGTCCACCCGATGTTTAGTCTATGAAAGGTTTTAATGACTGCTTTCAAGACATTTTCCACAATACGAGCAGAACGAACACCAGTTTTTAATGAAAGTGAGCTTACAGGTAGCCAGGCATTCAAGGATGGCTGTAACAGGTCTCACACTCTGTTTATTCCAACACTGGTGAAACAATGCATAAACGACCTGGAGGTTGAAATTCGAGAGAATAAAGGATTCTGAACTAATGGCTCATGTACAAACTGTTGGGCATCGTATGATACCTCCAAACGTTGCACTCCGAGGACTTGCCAAGCATTCAAAAGGCTCTGATGAAAACTGGGGAGCTGAGACATGTCAACGTGTTGCAGGTCGATGAGGAAATGTTCACGGTCATATTTCAGACCTTCCACTTTCTGCAAACAGGTTTTTGTGAGAGGTCGCCAAGGAACACACTCACTGTACAGTAGGCGCTTGATCGTGGAAATCCGGAATGCCATTATCCGACTTGGGATATGCATCAGATTTTGACTACCCATATTTCGGGGTCTGCAGACCAGGTCTGGGCCCAGCCAATGGTGGCCACCCCAGAAAAAATCAGTCAGAACTCTCTGAATGCCTGTGACCAAGTATCTCAGAGGTTCAAGTGGGATAACTCTATGCCAAATAAATGGAACCACCAGGTTGTTTATGATTGATACCCGTGTCTTAAGCGAGAGAAGTTGGTACAATCTTCTCCACCTTGCCAGTTTCAATTTAATTTTTTCCAGGAAGTTATCCCAATTTTTTTGTTCATATGCTTCATTTCCTACAAATAAGCATAAATATTGAAACCCCTCACTACTCCACTGTATTTCTCCTGGTAAAACAGGCAGGGACGAGGAAGGCGATCTGGGGCCCACCCAGAAAGCTACACTTTTTTCCAATTTACCCTTGCAGTAGAAGCAAGCTCAGACTGGGTAAGGCAACAAGAGACCTCAGAAACATCTTTTTGATTTGCAATAGCAACACAAATATCATCAGCATAAGCTGAAACGACGACTTTGGAGTTTTGTGAAAGAGAGACTCCTAATACTGAGTTCCGAAGTAAAACTAATAAAGGTTCAACGGATAGATTGTAGAGCATGCCTGATAGCGCACAGCCCTGACGGATGCCTCGCTGAAAGGGGAAGGGGTAACAAAGACTATTATTAACCTTCAGCAGACAAGATGCATTTTTGTACAATAACTTAACATAAGCAATAAATTTTTCCCCAAACCCTGTTCTCCTTAATACATCAAACAAAAAAGAATGGTTAACACTGTCAAAAGCATTTTCTTGATCTAAAAGTAATAAACCAAAACCAGGAGATGAAGTTCGACCAAGACTGATCAAGTCTCTCACCAAAAAAATATTATCGGATATGGAACGTTCTGGAACACAGTATGATTGATCAGTGCCAATCAAGAAAGAGATGACTTCCTTTAGACGGGTTGCAAGTGCTTTTGACAATATTTTATAGTCCGTGTTGAGGAATGACACAGGCCGCCAATTTGCGGTCTCCTGTAGATTTCCTTTCTTCGGAAGGAGACACAAAACTGCCCTCCGGCAGCTCATTGGCAATTTCACCTTGTTCAACACTCTCCTGAAAGACCTCCAGAAGAGTAGGGCCTAGAATGTCCCAGAAAGCTTTATAAAATTCAGCCGGAAGGCCGTCTAGTCCAGAGGCTTTCCCATCCTTGCTATCCTTGAGCGCAGCAGTAAGTTCTCCAAGAGAAATGCCAGGCTCAAGCAATTGCTGATGTCTTCAGACAGAAAAGGGAGCTGTTCAAGCATCGCATTCCTGTTCTCCTTATTCACAGCTCTTTTTACGAAGAGTTTAGAAAAATAGTCTTGTAGTTCATGCTTGATATCACTCTGGGAGGTCAACAAATCACCACCAGAAGAGCGCAAAGCATGGATTTGTTGAGAGGTCTTAACCATTTTTTCCAAATTGAAGAATCCTTTGTTTGAGGTGTCAAGTTGGATTTTTTTCGTTCAACAGTTGGACGAAAGCACCGGCTGCCCGCTCTTTCACCATTTCAGCCAGAAGGGTCCTTTTCTCCGACAACTGCTGGACATTCATGCTAGACAATCCAGCTTTCTGCTCACAGATAAGTATATCGTTTTTTAAAGCAGATATCACACCAAAAGCGTTGTATGTGCTGTAAGAGCAGTATTGTTGGCAAAAACATTTGATTTGGGACTTTGTGCAGTGCCACCATTGTCTTAAGTTCAAATATGAACCCTTTTGTGACCCGCATTTTTCCCATACCATTTTAAAAGCTTCTATAAAATGTGCACTTTGTAAAAGTTTCAAATTAAAAGTCCAATATGCACTTCCACAGACATGATGAGGAAAGCCACACACCATAACAATCATGTGATGGTCGGAAAAAACCAGGCGGCCTTATATTAGAGTTTAAAACAATGTTTACCATTTCATGATTAACATAAAATCTGTCGAGGCGAGCCATCGTCAAAACATTTATTGATGCACAAACCCATGTATACTGACGGATATTACGGTTTTGTACCCGCCACACATCCACCAGTTTAAACTTTTTGACGAGCTGTGCCAAAGGACTTGCACTGGGTGGATGAGGCTCACAAGTGTTCCGATCAAGTTGTGGGTCGAGGGTGCAGTTGTAGTCACCCCCCAGACACAACAACATGGTTAAGTCAATGGTGCTTACAAACTCTGCCAACTTGTACAGAAAGGCACCTCTTTCAGAGTTAGCACGAGGACAGTAAACATTTGTCATGCAAATCTTTAGGTTACTACTGGCAAATTGCAGACAGTAAGTGACCTTTGCAAATTTCCTTACAAGTTATCTCCGAAGGCTGAAGTCAAGGATGCAACACTATTGCCACACCAGCCTTGGCCTCAACAAGTGCACTCGAGAAAAAAAAGACAACCTTTAAAGATTTTACACCACTCATCCTCAGAAGACTGATTTGCATGCATCTCCTGTAGCATTAGCGCATCATTCTTTTCATTTTGGAAGAGCTGAAATACCTGGAGGCGACGCACACAACTGCGGTCCCCATTGATGTTCAGAGATGCTACTTTTATCTCCATTCAGTTAGTTATTCTTAAAGCTCTTTACCAGCCCAAGTAACACATTTCCTTAACCTTTGGAACTGAGGCTCTGACATGTTAGCCTGAGAAGGATCACAAATCATACTCCTTGCAGTTTTAATGAAATCGTGTAAATTCGGGAAGTAATCTTTGATTTTTACGTTTCTTTTCCTGAATGTCTCATCCAGGAATTTAATCACATTTTCTTGAGACACTAAGGTTGTGTCGTTTCCCCCCCTCATCCTCTTGAGAGCTTAAAGCACTAAAATGTGGGGTAGAAGAGGTTTCATCTGAATCAAGTGCTTCATCTATAACCTCTCCTATTACTTGTGGAACATTTACTTTTGGCTCAACAGAAAGTTTTGCTCTGTTTGCGGACCCCTCCGAATTTGCCTTGTCCATGTCCTTCCCCTCTACAACCCTTGCATCATCATCTGTGAGGGAGGGGTTGACATTTAACTCACAGGGATTTTCCCCTTTATCGATTTCTCCATCACTGTCAGACATAGCTGTTAACTCGTCTGAACAAGTTTGGCTAACAGGACAAACACTTAAAGCATCCTGAGATACCTCACTGTTGTCTGTGTCCTGCTTGGAGTCGGCCAGTGGAACAAGCGAAGTTTCCACATCCGTACACGATTCCGGTACCACCAAGGGGTTTCCAATGTGAGACGCCCCTTGGAGGCCCACCGAGCCTGACACGATCTGGACCTTATTCTGCTCCTTAGCATCAAAGGCATCAACATTTGACCGTTTTTGGCCTTTTTTCCCGGTATCCGTAACAGGTGCCTCCATATCGTCCACACTGTCCTGTACAGTGGATGTTAAAGGAGGGGAAGCAACCACTTTCACTTCCTCGTTTGGTGGGGGTGGATTATTTACATCACGATTACACCCCCTCTCTCCAGCGCCAGTCGGGGTGGACGAGTCCAATTCGTCGAACACCTCAGCCGGTGGGGGGCGGGGCTGGGCTCCCGATTCACCTTCTCCCCATTAGTTTGCGGTGAGGAAGAATCGTTCCTCACCACACCTTCACTTTCCTGCGGTGTAACCGCATTGGGACAAACACTTCACTTGCCCATAAGCTCCACACCCAAAACACGTCATAACCTCTGAGTTGGCATACATTTTGTATTCAAACCCTTCGATTTTTACACTGAGTACAACATTCAGTGTTTTTCCATTTTCAGGTAGTATCATATAAACCACTCTTTTAAAGGACATGACGTGGTTAAATTTATCGCTAACATGACGGATCGGCACCATTGAGATCCTCGACACAACCTTAGCGAACATGGTTGACTGGTTACACAAGTCCTGGTTCCTTATAAATGGTGGAATATTATTAATATTAACTTTAACTGTTGGGGCCTGTAAAGCGAACACAGAGAGGTAAGTGTTCGATTCGATGAACAGGCCAGGCTCAACCACCGTGGCGACCATGTGTTCCTCCGACACAAACGCCACAAACTTCTTATTCATGCCAGAAGCAGCACGAACATTATGTAAACCAACGATGTTACCGATGGCGGAAAGCACATAGTTAAGTTCCACCTCACTGGCAGGGAAGCAAAAAACAGCGTTTTTACGAGTTAGTGACTCGAACATCTCGACACGGAAACGTTCACCCGCCATTCTAACTCAAGACAATTTAGTAAACTTTGTCGAGAGAGAAAAAAAGGCGTTTTCACAAACACCAAGAAATCAACGATTAAAGTTGAGAATTAACAAAGAACACGGTCACAGTGAACGAGAAAAACCTCCCCCGGCGGCCATGACAGGCCTTCGGCCTCCGATTTTCTCGATACGAGACCGTGGGCTCTCTCTCTCTCTCTCTCTTTCTTCTCCAGACAGGAAGGAAAATAACACGGGAAAAGTCCACAAGTAGAAAACGAACACATGGGAAACGAAAAATGGGGAAAGTGGAAACACCAAACAGCACAGCAGAGGAGGGGTACTCACGACACGAAGCAAGGAGCGGCCATGACAGTATACAACGAACAAACAGCCAGCAGGGGGTGAGAGAGAGAGTGAGAGAGAGAGAGAGAGAGAGAGAGAGAGAGAGAGAGAGAGAGAGAGAGAGAGAGAGAGAGAGAGAGAGAGAGAGAGAGAGAGAGAGAGAGAGAGATATATATATATATATATATACAGAGACCGAGAAAGCAGGGGAAAAGAGAGGGAGAGAGAGAGAGAGAGAGAGGACAGAGAGAGCAGAGAGAGAGGACAGAGAGAGCAGAGAGAGAGGACAGACAGAGAGAGAGAGAGAGAGAGAGAGAGAGAGAGAGAGAGAGAGAGAGAGAGAGAGAGAGAGAGAGAGAGAGAGAGAGAGAGAGGACAGACAGAGCAAGGACAGACAGAGCAAGGACAGACAGAGCAAGGACAGACAGAGCAAGGACAGACACAGCAAGGACAGACAGAGCAAGGACAGAGACAGCAGGGACAGAGACAGAGAGAGATAGAGATAGAGATAGAGATAGAGATAGAGATAGAGATAGAGATAGAGATAGAGATAGAGATAGAGATAGAGATAGAGATAGAGATAGAGATAGAGATAGAGATAGAGATAGAGATAGAGATAGAGAGAGAGAGAGAGAGAGAGAGAGAGAGAGAGAGAGAGAGAGAGAGAGAGAGAGAGAGAGAGAGAGAGAGAGAGAGAGAGAGAGAGAGAGAGAGAGAGAGAGAGAAACCATGACTGTGGGAAAGCTTAGATCAGCATTTTGGACGAAACTGCAAAGGGAGGTTGAACGTCAAGGAGATAATGAATAGAAAACGAAATGACAGATGGAATTTGTGGGTGATGAAGCAGATGTAAAATTACTGAAGGTTGTACCAGCTTATCTACTTGTACAAAAGAGGGGGATGTTGGTTGGGATTCTTCAGAATTATAGGAAAGCTATGGGGTTTGTGCAGGTGGCAGTTAGTGAAATGATAAAGCATGCTGGAAAAGCCAAATTGGTGCAAGGAATGTCGGAATGTCAATTGGTAATACCAAGATGGTGGGTCAGCTCAGCGAAGTTTAAAATTTGGTTGGCCTGTTTGGTGTTCCATTCAAGCACAACTTTGTCCATGATTCTGGGATCCCTTGTTCAAATCCCTCGATTGTGTTGATATATTCCATTGTGCTAATACATCTTTGTTTTCAATGTAAAATTACAATCTTGCCTCATAATGTAATTGTCCAACATGTAATATGTGTACAAGCTCCTCTCTGAGCCTGGACCACTGAAAGAGAGAATTTTTTTAATGCCTCATTCATCAAAATTTGTTGGGTTACAGCTGTAAAAACAATTAATTCATCATTTTCAAAACAACTAAACTCAATTTCCTTTTCACAAGGGATTGTTACGGTTGCTTTATCATTTAACATCTGGAAGAGTAATCATTACAAGAAAAGTATGATAATGTCATTTTGTTCGTGGCAGCTGGTGTTACTACTGGCAAAACCTCAGCATTCCTCGATTGCAACCAACAATTTTACATTGACCTTTATTTTCCCTTCTCACGTCCCAAACCCAGCAACACACTCTGTCTTTTATCACACAATTTTTCGCTCAAAATACAATTTAATATTCTGATTATTTATTGCATAACATATGAAAAGCTGAGATTTGACATCTGATCTCCTTGGCCTAAACTTTGGATTGTTTAACCCAACCCCCCGGTCGTGCCCCCAACCTCGTCAGAGCAAAAGGACAAAATGAAGATGGATTGTCATAAAGTGTTGGGTATGGGTCGAAGATCAAAAGGACTGTATCAAGGATCCAAATGACTATATATCAAATGTCAAGGGTAACCCTACAAACCTTGACCTGTGTCCAACACCATATGTATCTATGTATGATGTATGTATGTGTATATATATACATATATATATATATATATATATATATATATATATATATATATATATATATATATATATATATACATATCTCAAAACATTTGGAGGGTGATGAACACTCCCCCGATCTCCATTGGACATCGTCCAACACCAAGCTGTCACTTCCAATCCGGAGGCCTCTGCCCGGCGACTCTGTTAAACCGACAAAGATTACATGGTCAACATCAGATAAACATCAAATGGAGCCACCTATCTGGATTTTGGGTTTGTCTGCCCTCATCAGGATGGCATACCGATAAATATCTAACCAATGATGACCACATTCATCATTGAAACATCAGACGCACCTCCTGACTGTTGTAGCAAGCATTGCCATGGATTATGTCTCACACGGTAAAACCGCATAATCCACAAAGAACAACTGTCCGTCTGCTACCCAGACGATTGTTCCCGCTAATGCAAACCCTTCAACCAGAAGACACGTGATGCGATTGGCGGGTAAATTGAAACATATGGAGTGTGACGAGGATGCCCCCAATCTCCATTGGACATAGTCCTACACCAAAGAATCACCTCCAATCTGGAGGCCTCGGCCCAGAGACTCTATCAAACCGACAAAGATTACATAGTCAACATCAGTTAAACATCAAATGGGGCTGCCTATCCAGATTTCGGGCTTGTTTAAGGACCCACAGGTAGCATAGGGATTTCCCTAAAATCCGATGTTTGAATGGATGTAAGCGCACATTCGGGTCCAGAGAGCACCTCCAAAAACCACTGCCCCATGTAAAAGTCAGAGCTCCGATGCGTGACCCTGTTAGCGAGTGACTGAGCTGGATTTCACATTCGGGCCTGGCGGGGCATGGCTACGACCGCTATAGACCAATAGGGAAGCTCAATTTCACTAAGAGCCTCTTTCGTTCTGATGTTTGGCTCCTCCCCTCATCCGGGGCTCATAAAAAGAGTGTACATGGCTCATTTGGAGAGCAGCATTGCCGAGAGTATCACTTGGAGTATATTGCTGGGGACAGAGTTGAGCAGAATCGCCAAGGGACAGAACGAGCAAGAAGACGCCAGAGCTCGCCAGACATCGGACCTCACCAGGGAGACAGGTGGCGCAAGTACAAGCATCAGAGTCAGCGTGACCAGGCATGGGGTCACGTGTTGCTGCTGCGAGCCGGGACTGCTTCCATTTCAACGTCGCTCATTTCGGCTGCGTCCCGCAGTGACACTTACACATACAGACTCTTACATGATTTACAAAAGGATCTTTTCTCTCATGCATCTTTCTTCTACCATCTATCTCTCGTTTGGGAATGTCAAGATCTCGGACCTTGACTTTGCAGATGATGCAGTCATCTTTGCGGAGACTTTAGACATCCTCTTGGGGGCCCTCGAGGTGCTGAATGAGGAGTCGGAGCCGTTGGGATTACGGGTTTCTTGGGTCAAAACTAAGATCCAGGCTTTCGGTGACATCTTGGATGCTGCTGTCCTGTCTGTGTCTGTTTGTGGTGAGGATGTTGAGGTCGTGGAGAGATTCACTTACCTTGGCAGTGATATTCATGTCTCTGCTGGCTGCGAGTCAGAGGTCAATAGACGTCTGGGTCGGGCCTGGGGAGTCATGGATTCACTGGATCATGGGGTGTGGCGCTGCCGGTACCTGTGCGGGAGGACGAAAGTCCGAGTCTTCAGGTCCTTGGTACTTCCAGTCTTGCTCTATGGGTGCAAGACTTGGACTCTGACCAAGGATCTGAGACGGAGACTTAATTCCTTTGGTACCAGGTCTCTTCGGAGAATCCTTGGCTATCGCTGGTCGGATTTTGTGTCCAACGAGCGGTTGCTGAGAGAGACTCGGATGAGATTTGTTACCTGCATAGTCCGTGAGCGTCAGTTGCGGCTGTATGGACATGTGGCTCGTTTTCCTGACTCTGATCCTGCTCACCAGATTCTCTCAGCGAGGGAGTCTCATGAGTGGAGGAGGCCAGTGGGTCGACCACGTGCCTCATGGTTGCAACAGGTTGACCATCATCTCAAGGAGATGGGGATGGGCCTGGCATCTGCCTGGGGGATGGCCAGGCGGAGGCCCCTGGAGTACCGGCGGAAAGTGGACGCAGCGACGTGCTGTTCTGGCACATGCTCCCGTACCTGACCTGACCTATCTCTCGTCTACTGTGGAAGCAAAAGAGCAATCAATGCGGGCAAGCCCATCCAACTGTTATTTTCAGAGCAAAACTCAAAAGCGAATTCAAGAATGAGCTGAACTAACTTTCACCTCACATTCTTCATCTTACACTATGCTGCACCCCACGTCGCATTACACTTGTACCTCTCCAACACGTACCCGAGACACCCTCAGAATTTCTCCCTCCTCCGCTTTCCTAAGTGTTGTGGGTTGCGCAGATCTGCCGGCAACACCAGGTATTGGGAGGTCGTTATTCCTCAATTGTTTCTATCTCTCTGGGCTATCTGTAATTTTCCTTGAGTTTTTGTGTGTGTGTGTGTGTGATGGTACCTGTCATAGCATAAGTTAAGACTGTATAAGAATATTTAGGATAACTCTGCACTGTGTCTTCTTTTGTAAATATTATTTGCCTTTTGCTGTACCCCACAAATTCCTTGCTTTTCCTGTTGTACATTTACAATAAATCCCATAGCTTTCCTCACTCCAGGTTTAAATAAATGTGCTTGTTGGAAATGTTCCCAGCTCATTTTTGTCCTTTCTTCCATTGGTCTAGCATGACCTGCACCCTCGCTTAGGTGGGACATTATTCACTGTAAATCTGTTAATTAGCCGGTACGTACTTGGCAGCTCTGCTCGGCTGCACCTGATCTGAGAAGTAACCTAAATAAATCAAGTACGTACTGAGAGTGTGATTCCCTGATAAGGTGGTCACGTGCCCTTAGGTAAACGGTTGTTAGATGGAGGACCTTAAGTCACGTAGTCAAGTTATTGGCCTTCGCGGTCGATTAGCGACCTGCCGTGACACAAAGTTATGCTTGTGCGATGGCCTGCGATTCCCGGTGACTCCAGAGAGGAACCCGAGACATCCCCTCCCTCGTGGTTCCCCCACGACGCCGGGACTGCCACTATATACACACACACACACACATAGACATATATATATATATATATATATATATATATATATATATATATATATATATATATATATATATATATATATATTAGTTTTAATAAATGACAGGTTGGCATTGTTTTATTCAAAATATTCAAAAAGACTGGAAAAATATATTTTGTTGAAAGAAGCGTTATTTTAAAAGACATGTGCAAATGTGATCATATTTTCTTTTTATTGTGGGATGTTTCATTTTGATGGTACAGCCTCGTGAGCGTGACAAAGTCTGAAGCCTCGGCCAAGCATCAGGTGTGCTTATATCTTATTCATTTATTTGATATTCTACGTATGGAAATGAACAGTCGTTTTACTCTGCGTGTTTTGCGCATCATGTGCAGCAAATTTCACCTCCCCGTGACTTGTTTTTATTGTTATTTTTAAAACGCTTTTGTGCACCACCCTTGAGGTTCGGCTGCAAGTCACTGTCTACATTTCCAATAGAAGAGATGTAATTGCTCTTTTATGAAAAATGTTTTTCGAGTATTTTTTTTAATCCTGAAAAACAGACTGCAGTGAACACAGTCGTGTAAAAAAAAACATTGGCCTTTAAAACCCTTCTTAAATTGTCCTTATGAAGGGGGACAGCCAAATACACAAATACACACTGTGTTTTATATAGGTAGATAACAAGACGCAATCACGTCGCTCACCTGTAATTGGAGGGCAACCTGTAAATCTGTCTCACGTGTAATCTGTCCTTTGTTTTCACGGCATCAAACTGAGCAAAGTTTGAGGCAGGGGTGCAAGCCCAAGTAAATTGTTTGATGACAATGATCTCTAATTTTCCAATCTTTGTCCATTTCCACGGATGTATTACTCTTAATCTTTTGAATATTTTGCAATCCTCCACACCGGTGATGGTTTGATTTGTGTTTTGTTGATGCGTTAGAAATCGTCTTTATATTTGGTTCTATTCTCCTCATAAATTGTTCTGCTATGTTTTTTTGGGCCTCTGTTAAATTGCATATTGCTTAACCCTTTTCCAGGCTGGGCTTTTTCAAAGTATATTTCGGCTGGGGGGTGGGGGTCATTTTGACCTCCCCCCCCTAAGATCTTGGAGATAGACAGTTTTCTTTTGTTCTGTATTATTCCAATTTCCAATGTATGTTATCGTGTTTATAATTTCTTACATAAAGTATTTAATTGTGCAGATTTCTAAACATCCTTTGTTTTCACTGTAGTCTTCCACAGGACACTCAACACTCAACAGAAGATGAAAATTAATTTCAAGGGAAAATAACTCTTGCTGAATTTCTGCACATCATACCTCCATTCATAAACACACATACGTATGGAAAAATTACATTTTGGGGATTGCATTTGACACTACATTATCACATGACCCCATAACGCTTTGCCTGATTTGCATAAATTTGGCGTCAATAGATGTGAATACTTCAATGAATAGAACGGGCACTCATAGAACGCATACCTTCGTCGCCACTACTTTTTTTGTTCTTGGTATGAGTGTGGGGAACTGGTTTCATATGAATGGTCTTATGACACAAACCACATATCTATAATGTCATGACCCCCCCCCGACTTTCGGGGGCTACGGACTAAACAACAATCAACTCACGTCGTTTTGGCGAGTCTTCACTCGCAAGCTCGGTGAATACAACGTTTCAACAAGAGAAGGTAATCTCGTTTGATGCTGGTTTCATGCAAATCGAATAAGAATTGACTGAGTTATGCCGAAAACCGCATATTTTTCAAGGGCGTGACCCCCCCCCCCCGACATTTTACCCCAGCCGGTGACATGTGTTATGACGTCATTGTGTCACAAGATTGGGCATTAAATTCTGAACATTTTGGTGCTGGGTTCATATAAAGCGGACAAGAATTGACCGCGTTATGACAAAAACCACATATTTTTCAAGGTCGTGACCCCCCTGACCTTTGACCCCTAACCGGTAACAAGAGTATGGGCGTCATTGTGTCATATTGCATATCACAAGATGAGGCGTTGAATTCTGAACATTTTGGCATTAGTTGCATGTAAATTGAATAAAAATTGACCGTGTTATCGTAAAAAGATGATTTTGACCTTTTGGTGACCTTGACCTTTGACCCAAACGATCCCAAAATCTAATCGAATGCTTCCTGGCTAATAACCAATCATCCCATCAAATTTCATGCAATTCGGTTTAATACTTTTTGAGTTATACGAATCACAAGATTACAAATAAATAAATAAATAAATAAATAAATACACGCCGACCAAAACATAACCTTTCGCAGAATGCGAAGGTAAAAAGGCCGTGAAATAGTATTTGGCAATTCATGGGGGTCAGAGAGAAATCGCTAAATTTCTACAGACGGCCTTAATCGTGAATCCTACAATTATTTTCGAATTGATCACAGGCTTTGACACCAATACAAATTTTTAATACGACTCTTGGCACCAAAAAAACTAAATAAATCGAACAAACAATTTCAAATGGAGCACCTTGCCACCATTAGAGCATTTAAATAGCATCAGATGTGGCAATCATTGTGAATTGTTTCTCTCAGTTTGCCAGCTCGATGACAGGAGAATCCATTTGCATATTTGCCACCTCCATCTCTACTCCGCTAAGAATTCCAAGCTTACTAGTAGTGTTAACACACTTTCATCATCCATACATTTTGTAATTGAATAAAATCCTCTCACTATTTACATTGGGTATTCCAAAGTTTGGAAAGACCTTGGAACTAGAAGATAATTAACTGTTTTCTTTGTGATACACTCAAAGTCTGCATAATTATGATGATGGGATGTTTCACGTTTTCTTCGATAATGAGTAAACTTGATTCATATATCTTCTTCAGTCACCATTTCTCCAATAATAATTAATTATTTGTCCTGATTCACATTTCTTGTGTCTTCGGGTAATTTAATTTCTCCAAATAGTACTTCCTCTGCCACTGAAGGTGAAGGAGGTTATGTTTTCACCCCTTTCTGTCTGCTTGTTACTTGCAAAATCAAGGATTTTTCAAGTATACTGGTTCGACAATTTTGTTATTCTGTTTGTCTGTTTGTCTGTTTGTCTGCTACTTGTCCAAAACATTTATTATTTTTGACAAGTATGTTGATCGCCTTTGTTTGTTTGCGTGTGTGTTTGTTTGTTTGTCTGTCCGCTCGCCTCCAGCCCAAACCGCTCAACCGATCATTCTGAAATTTTCAGAGGTTTATGGCACCGACCCTGTGACGGTCCGGCAATGAAGTTTCGTAAAATTTGGTCGACGAAAAAGGTCTACAATGGGCCAATTTGAGCCAGATTTTCTAAAATCCTCAAATTTCATCCAATTGGCTTGAAATTTGGACAGGATTTGCACATCTGTCAGCAAATTCAACCAACTATTACTTTTGAGGTTGTCAAAAGGTCAACATCGGCCATCAGGTCAACCAAAATTAGGCAGAATTTTAAAATTGTTTCTATAATTGTCAATTTTCATCCGATTGACTTGAAATTTGAAGACCATTTGCATATCAGTTCGCTAAATTCAACCACCTATTAATTTTGAAATCCAAATCGGCTAAAAGGCCAATTTGGGCCAAATTTTCCAAAATCCTCAATTTTCATCCGATTGACTTGAAATTTGAAGAGCATTTGTATATGAGGTCGCTGAACTCAACCACCTATTAACTTTGAGGTCAACACAGACTGAAAGGTCAGCATAGGCTAAATTTCTACAATCCTCAATTTTAATTTAATTCACTTGAAATTTGAACAGCATTTTCAAATCATGTCATTGAATTCAACCACCTACAAATTTTGAGGTAAATATAGGCCAAAAAGTTGACATAGGCCGATAGGCCAATTTGGGCAAAATTTTCTAAAATCCTCAATTTTCATCAGATTGACTTGAAATTTGAAGAGCCTTTTCATGTGAGGTCACTGAATTCAACTACCAATGAATTTTAAGGTCAAAAGGTTAACACAGGCCTAATTTCTAAAATTGATAGATAGGGCCAAAAACTAAACATATCACGATATCGCAAAAAGTTGTGGACGAGTTGTGACAAAACAAATGTGCCAAGTTGTCACTCCACGAGTGATTTTTCATTTGTTTGTTTGTTTTTCTGTCAATCGCCTGCAGGTCAGATTTTAAAGCGATCTTCACGAAACTTCAACACATGGCAGTGTTTGTTATAAGCAAGAAGCCCATTGTTTTTGAGGTTAAAAGGCCAAAGGTTAACACAGGCCGAATTTCTAAAATTATCAATTTTCATCTGATTCACCTGAAATTTGAAAAGAAGTTGCATATTTTGTCATTGCATTCAACCACCAATTATTTTTGAGGTCAAATTTGTTCAATGGATTTTGCAAGTATCGTGCTCTGCACGACATCTTTTTCTTGTTTGTCTGTTTGCTTGACTGTGTGCAGGATATCTCAAAAAGTTGGAGTCGGATCCGGATGAAATTTTGTGGACTGGTTGGGTCGATGACAAGGACGAACTGATTCGATTTTGGTGAAGATATAGATCCAGATTCGACGACTAGAATATGTTAAGTGATTCTTCACCATTGAGAGATAGGGCTAAACTTATATCTTCTTCCTCTTTCGGCTTGCTCCCGTTAGGGGTCGCCACAGCGGACCAACTGTCTCCATTTCGCTCTATCCTCCACATCTTCCATTGACACTCCAACCATCCGCATGTCCGCCCTCACCGCATCCATGAACCTCTTCTTTGGCCTTCCTCTTCTCCTCCTGCCTGGCGGCTCCATCTTCAACATCCTTCTCCCGATATACTCCGTTTCCCTCCTGTGCACATGTCCAAACCATCTCAATCTCGCCTCTCTCACTTTGTTTCCAAACCGTCCTACCTGCGCTGTCCCTCTAATACACTCATTTCTTATCCTATCCATCCTCGTCACTCCCAACGAGAATCGCAGCATCTTTAACTCTGCCACCTCCAGCTCTGCTTCCTGTCTTTTTGTTAGCGCCACCGCCTCCAAACCATACAACATAGCTGGTCTCACAACCGTCTTGTATACTTTCCCCTTCACTCTTGCAGCTACCCTTCTGTCACAAATCACTCCTGCAACTCTTCTCCACCCACTCCATCCTGCCTGCACTCTCTTTTTCACTTCTCTCCCACACTCTCCGTTACTTTGGACAGTTGATCCCAAGTATTTAAACCAATCCACCTTCCCCACCTCAACTCCTTGCAACTGCACCATACCACCACCCTCCCTCTCATTTACGCACATGTACTCCGTCTTACTCCTACTGACTAACATTCCCCTTCTCTCCAGTGCGTACCTCCACCTCTCAAGGCTCGATTCAGCCTGCTCCCTACTCTCCCTACAGATCATGATGTCATCCGCGAACATCATGGTCCATGGAGACTCCAGTCTGATCTCGTCCGTCAACCTGTCCATCACCATTGCAAACAGGAAAGGGCTCAGAGTCGATCCTTGGTGCAATCCCACTTTAACCTTAAACCGGTCCGTCATTCCTACCGCACACCTCACCGCTGTCACACTGTCCTCATACATATCCTGCACGATCCTCACATACTTCTCCAACAATCCCGACTTCCTCATACAATACCACAACTCCTCTCTTGGCACCCTATCATAAGCTTTCTCTAAATCCACAAACACACAATGTAACTCTTTCTGGCCTTCCCTATACTTCTCCATCAACATTCTCAAAGCAAACATCGCATCAGTGGTGCTCTTTCCTGGCATAAACCCATATTGCTGCTCACAGATCATCACCTCTCCTCTCAACCGAGCTTCCACTACTCTTTCCCACAACTTCATGGTGTGGCTTAACAACTTTATCCCTCTGTAATTTCCACAGCTCTGCACATCACCCTTATTCTTGAAAATCGGAACCAGCACACTTAATCTCCACTCCTCCGGCATCCTCTCACTTTCCAAGACTTTATTAAACAATCTGGTTAACAACCCCACTGCCATCTCTCCTAAGCACTTCCATGCCTCCACTGGTATACCATCTGGGCCAACCACCTTTCCACTTTTCATCTTCTTCATAGCAGTCCTCACTTCATCCTGACTGATCCACCCCACTTCCAGATTCACTATCTCCACCTCTTCCAACCTTCTCTCTCTCTCATTTTCTTCATTCATCAACTCCTCAAAGTACTCCATCCACCTTCTCAACACACTCTCCTCGCTCGTCAGCACATTCCCATTTGCGTCCTTTATCACCCTAACCTGCAGCACATCCTTCCCAGCTCGGTCCCTCTGTCTTGCCAATCGGTATAAATCCTTTTCCCCTTCTTTTGTATCCAACTTCTCATACAGCTCGTCATATGCCTTTTCCTTGGCCTTAGCCACCTCTTTTTGTTTTTCGACGCCACTCCTTGTACTCCTGCCGACTTTCTTCATCTCTCTGACTATCCCACTTCTTTTTCGCCAACCCCTTCTTCCTTATACTTTCCTGTACTTCCTCATTCCACCACCAAGTCTCCTTATCTTCCTTCCTCTGTCCAGATGTCACACCAAGTACCTTCCTAGCTATCTCCCTCACAACTTCTGCTGTCGTTGCCCAATCATCCCACCCATCTTTACCACCATCCAACGCCTGTCTCACCTCCTCCCTAAATTTCCCGCAACAGTCTTCCTCCTTCAGCTTCCACCATCTGGTCCTTGGTTCAGCCCTCACTCTCTTCCTCAACCTCACCTCTAAAGTCATCCTACAGACCACCAATCGATGCTGTCGAGCTACACTCTCCCCTGCCACAACCTTACAGTCACCAATCTCTTTCAGGTTGCATCTCCTACTTAAGATGTAATCCACCTGTGTGCACTTTCCTCCACTCTTGTATATCACCCTGTGTTCCTCCTTCTTCTTGAAATACGTGTTTACCACTGCCATTTCCATTCTTTTTGCAAACTCTACCACCATTTGCCCTTCCACATTTCTCTTGTTGAGACCGTGCCTCCCCATCACCTCCTCATCCTCTTTATTCCCTTCCCCAACATGTCCATTGAAATCTGCTCCAATCACCACTCTTTCATCCTTGGATACACTCTCCACCACTTCATCTAACTCACTCCAGAAATCTTCTTTATATTCCATCTAACACCCCATATGTGGGGCATATGCACTGATGACATTCATCATCACCCCTTCAATTTCCAACTTCACACTCATCACTCGGTCAGACACCCTCCTCACCTCCAATACCCTCTTGACATGATCTTCCTTCAGGATTATCCCGACACCATTTCTCCTCCCATCCACACCATGGTAGAACAGTTTGAAACCACCTCCAATGCTCCTCGCCTTACTCCCCATCCACTTGGTCTCTTGTACACACAGTATGTCCACCTTTCTTCTCTCCATCATATCAGCCAACTCTCGCCCTTTGCCAGTCATCGTCCCAACATTCAGAGTTCCAACTCTCACCTCCACACTTCTACCCTTCCCCCTCTCCCACTGCCTCCGGACTCGCCTTCCCCGTCTCCTTCTCCTCCTTCGCCCAGCAGTAGCACAATTTCCACTGGTACCCTGCTGACCACCGGTACCGGTGGCGGTCGTTGGTAACCCAGGCCTCGACCGATCCGGTATGGAAATTCGTTTTGTTGTCCGCATAATGATTTGGCATAGGTTTTTACGCCGGATGCCCTTCCTGACGCAACCCTGGTCGCCTCTTACGACACACAGGGATATGGTACACCTATTCTAACGGGGGCATACACCGGGCCCAGTACAACTGGTGCTCATTTTGCCGACCTCGGAAGGATGGCAGGCTGAGTCAACCCCCTGGTGTTTTCGACTTGGTTTATATATATATATATATATATATATATATATATATATATATATATATACATACATATACATACATATATTAATTCAGTGTCCCAACGGGGCTTGAACTCAGGACCTCTTGGGTCCCAAGCCACTGCCCTTACCACTGCGCCAACACCAGGCTTACAGGGCTAAACTTATATATAGTACGATATCTCAGAAAGTTGTGAACGGATTTGGATGAAACTTGGTGGACAGGCTGGGTGTGTGGCAAGAAGGAATTGATTCGATTTTGGTGAAGATCCAAATCCGGATCTGGATACGAGAATTATTTAACTTAAAAGTGATATTTCACCATTGAGAAATTTGGCCAAAAACGATATCATACTGTATAGCATGATCTTTCAAAAATGTATTTGGCCCGATATGTTCTCGTGGATCAGGCATTACGTGGCGGAGGTATGAGCTCCATCGAGTGCCCTTCTTGTTTTAATGACTGTATTTATCCATTCCTCTACTTATCAACCTGGACAGATTTTGTTTGTGTCATAATCATCATCATCATGTCAGATTACTGACAGAGCATCGGTTCTGTCAAAGCAGTCTCTTGGCAAGGAGTACAATACTGAATGTGTCGCCACTCCATTGAATGTGTTGCAATACTTGACTGGGTGTTGGAATTTTTAATTTTGCCAGTGTGGCTGCTATAGCTCACAACTCTTTGGAAGATCATGTGTCGAGACTGCTGACTGCCTGTATGAAGGATAATAAATGATCCAGCAGATGGTGGAATCATCAAAAAAGACATAGGCAGGATTTTCCAGTGAATCAGAAAGATCATTATAATTTCTTTATCATTGAGTGCATACACATGAACTAAAATGTTCTTTTGTTCCTCAACCTTTGAAACATCTTTAAGACAAACTGTTGATGATATTCCTCTCATATTAAGCTCCTTCTCATGTGGCTTGTTTGCGAACTCTTCAGACATATCATCTGCTGGAAATAGTTTTGTTCACACCAACAGAAATAAGTATTTATTAAGTCTCACCCTGTGGGATAGGGGAAGGCTTATATCTGTTGTAGGGTTTGTTTATACAATTAGCAACCCAAATGATTAAGTAGTGAAGCCACTCAATATTTGGGTATGTCCTTCCTTCCGTCCAGCAATCCGACTGTCAAATTGAAGAAGAACAACCTTTATAATTCACCATGTTTAATTATAAAGGGTGGATATAAAGTGTAATTCTCGAGAGTTCTAAAGGGTAATTCTGAAAGGTTCAAAAGGGTAATCTTAAAAGGTTTTAAGGGTCATTCTATTGGGTTATAAAGATTAATTTTAAAGGGTCCTAAAGGGTAATTCTGAAGGGTTCTAAAGGGTAATTCTAAAGGTAATTCCAAAGGTAATTCAAAAGGGTTCTAAAGGTAATACTGATGGGGTCTAAAGGGTTTTTCTAAAGGGTTCAAAAGCGTAATTCTAATGGGTTCTAAATCGTAATTCCAAAGGATTCTTAAGGTAATTATAAAGGGTTCTAAAGGGTAATTTTTTCAGGTAATTCTATGGGGTTCTATAGGGCCATTCCAATGGATTCTAAAGGTTAATTTTGGATAGTTCTAAAGGGTAATTATAAAGGGTTCTAAAGGGTAATTCTAAAGGGTTCTAAAGAGTAATTCTAATGGGTTCTAAAGGGTCATTCTAAAGGGTAATTCAAAGGATTATAAAGGTAATACTAATGGATTTTCAAGGGTAATTCTAAAGGGTTCTAAAGAGTAATTCTAAAGGTGTCTCAAGGGTAATTCTAATGGGTAGTAAAGGGTAATTCTAAAGGGTTCTAAAGGTAATACTCGTGGGTTATAAATGGTAATTTTAATCGGTTTTAAAGGCAATCCTTCACCGTTCTAAAGGGTAATTCTGATGGGTTTTAAAGGGTAATTCTAAAGGGTTCTGAAGGTAATACTAATGGGTTCTAAAGGGTAATTCTAAAATGTTATAAAGAGTAATTCTAAAACATTCTGGAGAGTAATTCTAGAGGATTCTAAAGGGTAATTCTAAAACGTTCTAGATTGGAATTCTAGAGGGTTCTTAAGGGTAATTCTAAATGGTTCTAAAGGGTAATTCTAAAGGCAATTCTCAATGGTTCTAAATGTAATACTAATGGGTTCTGAGGGTAATTATAAATGGTTCTTAAGGTGATTCTAAAGGGTAATTCTCATGGGCTCGAAAGGGTAATTCAAAATGGTTTTAAAGGGAAATTCTAAAGGATTCTAAAGGGTAATTCTAAAGGGTTCTACAGGTAATACTGTTACAAATTTGGAAGCTTACTGCACACAACAGCCAGGTCCTTAGAGATCAGTTATTTCGTTAAGTATATGTATATAGTTAGAATCCATCCCCTGTGTCTAATGGGAATTAAGTGTACGTGCGCTGTGGATTATTTTCTAGACAGGATTTTTACCCCAACAACAACAATGACAACAAGGCCCATCTTCGTTTTTACAACAACAACAACAACAACAACAACACTCTGCTCTTGGCATTCTCGGCACGCTCGCTGGTATGCGTGTGCGGAATTACTTTGGAATGGAAGCGTTTCACTTTGGCTGTGCACCAAATAAGGGTGTGCGTCATTTTCCGCTCAATGGGCGATGAGCAGACCAGAGCCGGGGCGGTCCTTGGCAAGAAGGCGGAGCTGCGACACGCCGTCCACCCAATGAGAGCAGGCCATGGACGAGCGGACCGTGCCCAGAAGGATGGAAGAAAGGATTAATGATCGCGTCCCGTCAGCTCGAAGCGCTTCTGTCTAGTCTGTGGCGGATTGCATCGCGCGCATCCGAGGCATCTTGTCTGGCACATTACTACAGGAGGTCGACAATTTCATCACGGGAGATCACCTCATCTCGCCTCCTCTGGATTTGGCTGCCCTGGTCCGTCCTTTGGCGACTGGTGCTCCGGGAAGGTGTGGACATTGAGCCGCGCGAACGCGGCCAGGTAGCCAGCACGTTATCCTTACCTCCAGCTCACCTTCCCTCCGAGCTGGGGGTATCAATAAAGGTCGCGGCCATCATTTCTTCTGGGTAGTTGTGTGCGTGTGTGTGTCCGTGGGCCCCGTCTGACAAGTATAATTGTTAAGTGCTTTTTGCTGTACATTATTTGCGTTGCTTCGTTAGATAACTCTGCCCTTACAAGCTCCCCTCGTTCCCCAATTATTGCTGTAAATAAATATCCCTTTTGTTGAATATACCAGCTCATTTCTGTGTTTCTTTCATTGGCTTGGCACGCTGTGTTTTGAGAGATAGCGAGGGTAAATTGTTCATTTGGTCCGGCGCGGCTCTGGTAACTCTGCTCGGTTACGCCGGATCCGAGTCGTTACCTGCGACTCGGATCGGCCAGAGTCGGCCGAGGGTGTAGTTCCCCGGTAGTTAGACTGCGTGGGTATTTATGTATATTGAAATTAGGCAATTAACCCTACCCGACGTGGTCGACCTATTGGCGATCTTCGGTCTGATAAGGGACCCGTGACCTTTCGGATTTATCTGAAAGGTACAACTTAAATTCCGGGTGTTCGCTGAAGCCTACTCTACTGCTCCCCCGAGCGGTCGTGCTCGCCACCGAGACCCGGCCCCACAACAATATTAGTGGGTTCTAAATGGTAATTCTAATGGGTTCTAAAGGTAATCCTTAAATGTTCTAAAGGGTAATTCTAAAACCTTATAAAGGGTAATTCTAATGGGTTATGTATATTGAAATGGGTTCTGTAAAACCTATCTAATGGGTTATGTAAAATGTATATTGAAATTAGGCAATTAACCCTACCCCACGTGGTCGACCTATTGGCGATCTTCGGTCTGATAAGGGACCCGTGACCTTTCGGATTTATCTGAAAGGTACAACTTAAATTCCGGGTGTTCGCTGAAGCCTACTCTACTGCTCCCCCGAGCGGTCGTGCTCGCCACCGAGACCCGGCCCCACAACAATATTAGTGGGTTCTAAATGGTAATTCTAATGGGTTCTAAAGGTAATCCTTAAGTGTTCTAAAGGGTAATTCTAAAACCTTATAAAGGGTAATTCTAATGGGTTCTAAAGGGTAATTTTAAATGGTTCTAAAGGGTAATTCTAAAACGTTCTAAACGGGAATTCTAAGGGGTTCTTAAGAGTAATTCTAGTGGGTTTGAAAGGGTAATTCTAAAACCTTCAATAGGGTAATTCTAATGGGTTCTAAAGGGTAATTTTAAATGGTTCTAAAGGGTAATTCTAAAATGTTCCATAAGGGAATTCTCAGGGGTTCTAAAGAGTAATTATAATGGGTTCTCAATGGTAATTCTAATGGGTTCTAAAGGGTAATTCCAAAGGGTTCTAAAGGTAATACTAGTGGGTTCTAAATGGTAATTTTAATGGGTTCTAAAGGTAATTCTTAAGTGTTCTAAAGGGTAATTCTAAAACATTCTAAAGAGTAATTCCAATGGGTTCTAAAGGGTAATTCTAAAACATTCTGAATTTTAATTCTGCGACGTTCTAAATTGGAATTCTGAAGGATTCTCAAGGGTAATTCCAAAGGCAATCTCAAGTGTTCAAATGTAATACTAATGGGTTCTGAAGCGTAATTCTAAATAGTTCTAAAGGTAATTCTAAAGGGTAATTCTAATGGGTTCTAAAGGGTAATTCAAAATGGTTTTAAAGGTTAATTCTAAAAGCTTCTAAAAGGGTAATTCTAATGGGTTCTAAAGGGTAATTCTAAGTGGTTCTAAACTTTAGAACCATTAAGAATGGTTGTAATGGGTTCGAAATGGTAATTCTAAATGGTTCTAAAGTTCTAAACTTGGATGTTGTTGGAACACATTTTCTTAATTTAAAGTCCATCCCGAAATGTTGAAGGTCAAGGTCATTTGGTGGTTCAAAAATAATTTGGCCATCAAATTGGATCACAGGTCAAGGGTAAGTCACGAGCGATTGCCAAGTGATCAATCTGAATCACCAAGGGGTCAAGCCAGGGGAGCCTTACCATTGGTGATCGCTTTGTGATCGCAGATATCTAGTTGTCAGTGTTTTCATACTTGTTACAGATTTTTATTTTTGACGACATTATGAATGTCATGAAAACTTATTTCTTCAAATGGATTCAACTTGTTTCTCGCCAAATCTAAATAATCAATCTTTTAAAAGTCCAAACACTTAAATGTGGAAGTTTGGCATTCTCTTTGAAGTCTGAATTTAAATAATAGACATCTTCATGAAAGCGAATGATTACTCAATTGTCCTGATGAGTTTATATCATCTTATTTTTAAATTGCTTCATCATTAGAGGTTTAATTAAAGAATAAAAATTGATGAAAATATATTTGCTTACGTCCAAAGAATCTTACATCTTGAAGCTCGATATTAATTTCCTTTTTACATTTTCCACAAAAATATTTTTCCCCATAATTTCTCAGTTTTTAATGTTTTTTCAAAAAAGGTTATCTATATTATATATTTTGTGATGGTTTCTTCATCCGCAGTCATTTTTTGTGTGGTTTTACAGTTGGTATGTTTCTCTTTCGGTTGGAGATGGGGGTGTCTAAAAATTGACAAATAAATTTTGTTCATGATTGAATCCATTCAACCTGCTCATTTATAAGTGACAATAGATGTAAAATAAAAATGTGCTTGTTAAAAAGTGTATTAAAGGGATGTTTACAACTGCAGTTATAAATTGGATATTTATCAGTGGGTGCAGGTGTTGATTATGAAACAAAACATACAGCTTGAGAAAGAAGAAGCTGTGGCTAACTTAGGCAAAACACCTACCGAGACTTCGGCTGGATGCCGATAATGCGGATTTACAACTCCAAAGGAAAAAGTCAATAACTTTCATTTTTCAGATTGCAGACTGCGATGTGGTCAGTGATTTCTTACTTTTTTTTTGAAAGATAATTAGTTTATTACTTTAAAGGTTTTGAATTGGTTTAAACGAGGGATTTAAACCTGTTTTTAATTTTTTGGACAGAGTTAATGTCGCAGGGAAGTACTGAATGTAACTTTCTCCTGAAGGTGACTTGTCAATTTCTTGGGTGAGTTATAATCGGAATTTTCATCCTACTCCCCTACAAACGTAACCAATAAATAGATGAACATATAGGTGATCAGTTTCAGACAGCATTATAAGCCACTATCAATAAGGAAGGCTTGCAACTTGATGAAAAGACTTTCAAATACTGTGACAAGCTCTAAGAGTGAACAGGAAGATGATTCAGTGCGTGATATGCCTGGGACTCAAACCCAACACCTATTCTCAAGTGAAGAACTCACTGAAAAATGCTGATGCTGGGGTGTCGCCTGACACCACACCATTTCACGCCTGTGTCTGAGCCTTTTTGACTGCCTACCGCTCCCAAGGGTGGTTTTGTGCATTGATCTGAGCTCATGTCTCACCACAGGAGCAACAAAGCTGGTGGAGCTGCCAGCAGCACTGAGGCTTTCTCTCTATCTCTCACTCTATCTCTCTGTCTTCTCTCTCTCTCTTTCCTCTACAGGGAATCCTCCATCAAAGGCAAACACCTCTGTTTGCCTCCAGCATTTTGTGCCCATCCGTTCATTCTTTTTGATATTTCTGCCAAAACCTTAAATTTGCTCTTTCTCCTTCTCTCTTCATTTTGTGTGGTGTAGCAACTAACATCAAGAGCAATGATCACTCATTGCATTAACAAAATTCTGATGTCAAAGCCAATACCTGCTTCCATATCCAAGTCAACATGCTGGTGGCTAAGCGGTGAGGACATTATACTGCATCCCAGAGCTTGCGGGCTTAATACTTACCCAAGTGGCAATTTTAAGGATTTGTTTTATAACCGTGAACTTATTTCATGAGAATTACCTTGTCACTGGGAGAGTGTTTAAAAAAAAACCCAGTTGATTTACAAATTACTTTCTTGAGGGGTAACCGTCCTTTCCTACCCGGTTTAATTTGCCCATTTACCAGTTTATGCCTTGTGGTTGAAAAGTTCCCTCAGGACAACTTGAGATTGGCACGAAATACAATCTATGAAAAAAACGGGTCCATTTGTCTGTTTGTTTGTCTGTTTATTTGTCTGTTTGTTACTTGGTGAAATTTTTTTTTGCCAAGTATGTTGGTCGGTAGCATTTGTCTGTCTGTTTGTCACACGATTTTTGGCCACAGTTTTCAAGCTGAATTTTTTTTTCAGGACCACAAGTCCTGAAATTTTTTGTGCGTGTCGGTGACCGGCCAAGGACAGCCACACTTAATTTTGGTTAAGATCCGAATCCGGATCCGGATCTGAGAATTTTAAAAGTGATTCTTCACCATTGAGAGGTCAGGCCAAAAACGATATACAGCACAATATCTCAAAACATTAAGGATGGATTCACACGAAACTTGGAGGACAGGTTTGGAGTGCCACTAGGAAGAATTGATTCAGTTTTGGTGAAGATCCGTATCCAGATCTGGAAACGATAATTATTTAATTTTTAACTGATTCTTCACCATTGAGAGATGGGACTACAAACGAAATTGCATGATAGCTCAAAAGGTTATGGATGGATTTCACAGGAACTTTCTGGACAGGTTGGGTGTGTAAAAAGGACTAATTGATTCAATTTTG
Organism: Eptatretus burgeri; assembly: GCF_056783735.1. Taxonomy (NCBI): domain Eukaryota; kingdom Metazoa; phylum Chordata; class Myxini; order Myxiniformes; family Myxinidae; genus Eptatretus; species Eptatretus burgeri. The sequence continues at coordinate 66,424,168 of NC_140967.1, forward strand.
CTGAAGATCCAAATCCGGATCTGATTTCGAAAAATTTTCAAGTGATTCTTCACCATTGAGAGATAGGGCCAAAAACGATGTATAGCATATCTCGAAACGTTGTGGATGACTTGTGACAAAACGAGGTGGAAGAGTTGGTTAGGTGACTATAACAAGCCGATTTTATTTTGGTTAAAGTTCAGATTCAGATCTGACCTATGAGTGGGATAATTTTTTTAAACTGTTCAGCCTGACAGAGACATGCACTGCACCGAGTGCTGGTCCCTTTTGCCAAGTGTCACTCGATGAGTGATCTTTCATTTGTTTTTTGATTTGTCCGCACAGAACATAACTGTTTTTCTACGGTTTGTCGGATTGAGACGAAATTTTCACCAAAGGAGCAACTACTCATGTAGAATGTTTTAATAAATAATTATGACATCATATGTCATGTAGTGTGGCAGCCATGTTGGAAAAATGGGAAAAATTTGGACCTCTATCTCTGAAACCACACCAAGAAAAAAATTGAAAGTTGGCACATGGCAAGTACTCCTTATGGGGAATAAGTGTGATTTTTAGCTGATCTGGAATTTACATTCCAGATAAGGTATTGTCATCACGCACCATCAGTCTGTCTGTCCATCTCCTTTTTTGACTTCTCCGACCAAACTGCAGGGAAATCTGGCTGAAATTTTGCAGCAACGTTCCTCTCCTGACTGGTAACAGGAATTGCAAAGTTTTTTCTGATCAAGTGACTTTAAATAGGTCGAAATGGTCGATTTAGTATATTTCTTCAAAAATCTTCTTCTCCAGATGCACGAGTAGTCAATGTTAACAAATTTGGGTTACAACATTAGGACAGGGTCCTGATGTTAAATTGTGGAGACCATGCCGATCACATGAACGGAAGTGTTTCAAAATGACGGTCCTGCAAATTCAATCCAAAATCTTCCTCTCCTGATCCACCACTCAGAATGCCACCAAATTTGGGTTACAACATTAGGCTAGGGTAGGGATGTTAAATTGCCAGTCATTCTGATCACGTCGCCGGAAGTGTGTCAAAATGTCCAACTTCGTCACTTTTTGGGAAAATCGCATAAATTCTTTCAAAAATCTTCTTCTCTAGACTCACCGGTGAGAAGCAACCAAATTTGGGTTACAACATTAGGATAGGGTCCGGATGTTATTTTGTGGAGGCCATGCTGATCACATGACCGGAAGTGTGTCAAAATGGCCGACTTGGTCAATTTTTGTGAAAATCGCATAAATTCTTTCAAAAAATCTGATTCTCCAGACCCACCATTCAGAATCCTACCAAATTTGAGTCACAACATTAGGGCACAGTCCTAATGTTAAATTATGAAGGCCATGCAGATCCCATGAGCGGAAGTGTGTCAAAATGGCGGTCGCACAAATTCCTTCGAGAGTTTTCTTCTCTCGACCCACCTGTCAGAATGCAAACAAATTTGGGTTGCAATATCATGGTAGGGTAGTGGTGTTAATTATATTGTGGAAGTCAGGTGGATTACGTGACCGGAAGTGTGTCAAACTGGCCGACTTGGTCAACGTTTGGGAAAATCGCATTCATTCCTTTATAAATCTTCTTCTCCAGACCCACGAGTCAGAATGCTACCAAATTTGGGTCACAACATTAGGTCAGGGCCCAGATAAGCTATAGGTTCAGTGGTTCTGTTTGTTATGACATCATAGGTGCCTTCATTTTGACGTCATACTTGCATTTGTTGAATGCTACATGGGATCAGTATGAAAAAAATTTTGAGGGTCATCTCGGGATAAATTGGTCCACAGAAAAAAATTTTTTATGACATCATCAGTCACATGATTCGGCAGTCATATTGTTTGTTTTTTAAAAAATACACCGAAAAATATCTTCTCTGAAATGGCTGAACAGCTCGAGGAGAAACATTACATGTATGACGGCCTATCGATGAGGAATAATGCTCACACATATGACGTTATTGGTCACATGGTTTGGCAGCCATATTGGATTTACCCTAAAACCTATAAAAATTGTCTTCTCCAGAACGGCTGGACAGATGGAGGAGAAACTTCGAACAAATGTTCCCCAAGCATTGGGGATGCCAGAGTATTCACAAGTAATAGATAAGTCACATGGCTGGCAGCCATATTGGATTCAGTGAAAAGCTTAAAATATTTATTTCTCTTGAACCACTTCATCAATCGATCTGAAATGTTACAGTTAGCTTAAAACAACTGTCACCAAAAGCTTAAAACAACTGGTTTAGTCAAGGAGTTCAAGCATGTAAGAAGATCAGTAAAACATACCAGAGCAAGATCACCAGAAAACATCAACCGGGTATGAGACATGTTCACAAGGAGCCCAAAGAAGTCAATCAAGGGAGAGTGGAATAAATTATCATGCAATTCAAGAAATTTTGAAGAATGACTTGGGATGGAAACCAAAAAAACCTCAAGTTCAACAGTTGTTTCCAGGTGATTCACAAGATAATGGAGTTTTGTGAACATTTATTTTCGTAGATTGATTACTGTCCTGGTGTGTGACATAACATTATCTGGACTGACGAGGCTGTTTTCCATGTTGGTGGTTTTGTCTACAGGCATAACTGCCATTACTCATCAGGAAATTATGCAGAAATGACAATTGAAAGCAGCTAAAACTGCTTGTGTAGTGTGGATTTACTTCAACCAAACTCATTTGACGTGACATCCTCCATGATACAACAAACAGACAGATACTTGGAAATGCTTCAAAACTTGCTTCTTCCAAAAGTCAGCAATGGGACAACACAGATTAAACTATTTTATGAAAGATGATGCCCCTCACACTTCTCGATTGAAGTTTGTAATTGCTTGGAAACCCACTTTTCACACAGAGGGATCGCGCAATGAGGACCGATAGAGTGGCCATCCAAGAGTCCTGATTTAAGAGTCTGTGTGGTTCTTATTTTTGTGGGGATGGGTTAAAGAAAAAGTGCATGCCAGTAAACCCACTAATTTAGACAAATTTAAATAGTTATATATCCGCAATGTTTTTGCTGATTTGCAAGATGAGTTTCTTAGGCATTTAGTGGAAAATGTCAAATGATTGAAAAATTGTGCTGAGAATACAGGAACTTATATGAAAATTCAAATTTCACAACTTAAAATGGCAATAAATGGCCTTTTCAGGACAAAAAATTACATTTTCGTGTTTTATTTACATTAACCATGTGGTATTCCATGTCTTCCCATTTCTTACTGCCACCATATTTGAACTGCAATTACAGACTGCCAATCCTCATACCATGCAGCAATTCATGCTCTTTGAGAAACAGTTAATCTCTCAGCCATAATGGATCAATCTGAAAGCACCCCCCCCCAAAAAAAAAATTCATCGCAATAAACAAGCTTTCAAATAACCCCACCCCAAATTAATTCTCTACCTTTAATGACAAAAGCATTTATATATTTCAAATTGGGACATAGAATTTTCAAGTTGTTAAACGTCTCTGGTAGATATTAAAAAACAATTCTTCATGTGTGATTATATGTACTGTATCATCTAACATGTGAACAGGAAATTGTTAATAATGGTATCGTTCTTAAAAACACCATAAATTAAATACATATTTTAGTCGAGGTGTGGTATGCTAACGAGAATATGTTGCTGACCGTTGTTTTCCCATGAGGACCCAAGAAAAATGTGGAAAAGGCACTGGAGCATAGAAATTCCATTGTAACATTATAAGCACCATTTTGACACCACAACTATTACAACTACTGCTACTACTACTACTACTCTCTCAATAACTGCCACAATTAATTAGACCTTATTGGGGGATTAGCTGAAGTGGAAGTTTTGCCCAAGTCTTTCACAAATCGGCTGCCAGGACTGACGTTTGACTGAAAGTGATTTTGGGAGGAATTTGCAGTTTGTTTAGGATGCCAGCGATAACTCACTCTTATTGATAGACACAGTGGGATCTTTAACCTCCACCAGCTAATGTGTGCAGACAGTTCCCCAGGTTGTATGTATTTGTTAATTTATTAATATGTACATTTATCTGAGGCTCATGGAGGAGAGCTTGTACATGTATTACATAAATTACGAGGACATTAGTAAAATCAATGTACTTTCACATGCATTACAAAGACATTAGGAGACAATGAACAAACACATATATGGTACATGGGATTTGAACCTAGGTTCTTGCATCTGTTCGCCTGTTTGTGTTCCATTTGAACCTCTTGTGCGAAGGGTCCAAATGGAATACGAACAAGCGAGTTTCATTCAATCTGACCGACAGCATATTCATTGATGCAACACCACTCTTGAGAAATACCAAGACGGCTGTTTTTAGTTGGGTCAAGAGGTGAACTCAGATGAGTCCGCTCAAATATAAGTGCACTACCTCTGCCCCAAAGGTAGCCAGACTATCAAATACAATGCCATATCTTATCCTGATAGGATGCCAGTCCTTTGATGCACTGAGAGAGTGCCTAATGTGTCACCACAAGAATGTGACTGGCACGACTACATCGGCTGGAGAAGGCAGAAACTGGAAGTTTACACATTATCCTGCTCTTATATTGAAGAGAAAAAAAGCCATCGCAGGATCTTTACCATCCACCAGCGAATGCTAAATACGACAGCTGACCTATCATCCTTTCTGAAGGATGACATACTTGTTGATGAAATACGCTACTTGCAAAGCACCATGACGAAAGACTGTAGTTCAGGCAGGAATCAGATCGCTCAAAGCTGAGTACTCCACCTGCCGGGGCACCTATAATGCCTCGTATGTTGTATCCACAATCAAGTCATGCCAAGAACAATTTGAAATCTCACGGATATAAGCTTTTTACTCACCTGGCACGCTCTGCCATTCCCCACAATAACAAAACTGCATGCACTCTCAAAGCCTGAGCAACCCATCACCATTTCAAAGTGATCCAGGGCAAAGTTGGGGATTTGCATTGCCTGCTCTGTTCATGATCCTTTGCTGTGTGTGCTTAAGTACCCGTTGCGGGACGACTTTCTCATGAATACGTTGAATCAATCCAAGATAAAGAGTTCAGCCTTAGGTTTGTGTAGAAAATGAGAAGGCCGTTTGCCTTAACATCAAGCACAACAGTCGCAAATTAGTAAGTCCACAAAACATTTGATCATCATAATACTAAAATACATAACTCGGTGTCTGTTTGTCTTTTTGACCATGATACATTTGGTCGTTATTTATCCAATCTCAACCAAAATTGACAAGAGGGCAAAGGGCCACTCGATGGAGGTTGTAGCAATTTCATTTCCCCCCTCCCCAAGGGGTTTTTTACTTTGCACGAAATCCATGTTAAGGTGTATATCCATGTAAAGATAGCTAATCATGACACTTTTCCAAGGCCGCTTCTAATAAGAACAGTAATAACAACACTAATGAGAATAATGCAATATTAATGTTAGTTTAAAAAGTATTAATACTCAGAGGCGGCATTCGGGACATGCGCCCCCAAGAAATTACATGGAGCCCCGAGAGAGAACAAGGAGCTCCCAGATAACATGAATGCACAATCTTTTAAGACGGGGCCCCTGAGGTTGGGCTCTCATTTTGCTGACAAAACATATCACCTTGTGAGTGGTAATAAACACAGTGCAAAGGAATGCTCCATCCCAAGGAAAGAAAGCACTGTGACATAATGAATCGATGAAAAATGTTTTCCCTGATGTTTAACGAGACAGGACTACTATGAACTACTCGAAAAGTGAGCAGAGAAGGTAAGGGAAATAATAACTATGTTTAATGCATACAACATTTAATGTTGCTGAAAATGCAACAATCAAATTTATATAATACAGTATAATTCATCATGTTAATAAATATCAATATCCACACTACAATTTATTTTACGATCACAAAACACCTCATCATTAGTAAATGGACTAACCCATGCACAGAGTGGAACGTTGCAATTTTTAAAAATCAGAGAATATGTCGAAGCACTTGTCCCAAGGATTAACCGAAACAACCCCACCAGTGCTGAAAAGTGGAAATTGGTCAACAATAGGGGAAAAGGGTTGAAAATCACCCGAAATTAACTTTCTTCATTACACAAGCAGCAGAACCAGACAAGGATCCTCGGAGTCGCACATGTGCTGGGGTGTGTTCCATTGTTGATCAGATTGCTCAGGGCTCGCCAAGTCGCTTAAGCACCCAAGCAAGCACTCCAACGAAACGGTTGATAAGGAACGGCTGGCTAGGCAAGCGATAGCAAGCTGGTAGGTAATGGAGCACACCCCATGGATCAGCTTTTTGTGTGAGTTTGTGTTTACATCTGGCGGTGTTGGGTGAGATTATGAGGTTACCCTTATTATAATCGCATAAAATAATTTGAAATTTATCGACGGGAATGGCCACAGCGAGGGGATCATGTTCTTGTTTTAGTTACTGCCAGTTATTGTACAATTGTTAATATTATTGTTCTGCAAAACTAATGTTAATATTATTATTAATATGCTATTATCATTATTCTTGTTATTAATTTTGGCATTTGAAGGGGCCTTGGAAAAATGTCATGATAAGGTGGAACGACGCTCAAGCTACTATATTATATATACACACCTTTCCAATGCGGGGGGGGGGGGGGGAATGATTGTAATAAAACGGGAATACCTCGTGATTTTTTGTGCAGTCCAGTCTAAAGCAACGTAGGCTAAATTAATGTGAACAAGCTCAAATGAGTTAAGTTCCTCGTCCTCTTAATGATGACGTCATAAAACGAATATGACGTCATTATGATGTATCAGGTTTGCGATAAATTATCTGTGCTAATGCCTGGCTTGATTCCCGCATACAAAATTCAAACGGCTTGCCTAGGTTCGGAGTTAATGGTATAGGCGATTTCCATTAGCGGCAATATTATGACGTCAACTTTTTTCTAGGAAGAATTTCCAAAATCGGAGATGGTTACTGTCTGTGCGTGGGCTTTCTGCATATACATGGCAAGTTTCACGAAGATCCGATGAAAACTCTGGGTTGTGAAACAAAAAATGTCAAAAAATAGGAATGACGTCATAAAAATTGATTTGACGTCACAGTGATGTATCATATGTGCGGTAATTCATCTCTGCTAATGCCCTGTTCGATTCCCGCAAAACAGAACTCAAAAAGCTTGCCGAGTTTCGGAGATAATTTTTAGGCGATTTCCATTAGCGGAGATATTTTGACGTCATAACTTTTTTTCTGGGAGGAATTTTCAAAATTGGAGATGGTTACCGTCTGTGCAGGGTATTTTTACATATATATGCCAAGTTTCAGGAAGTTTCGATGAAAACTGTAGGCTGTGAAACAAAAAAGTCCACAAGAAGAAGATGAAGAACAACAACGTGAGTAAGACTTAGAGATGATCCTCCACGAGGATCTAAAAAAAGTCCACAAGAGGAAGATGAAGAACAACAACGTGAGTAAGACTTAGAGATCCTCCAAAAGGATCTAAAAAAGTCCACTAGAAGAAGATGAAGAACAACAATGTGAGTAAGACTTTGAGATCCTCCACGAGGATCTAAAAAAGTCCACAACAGGAAGATGAAGAACAACAATGTGAGTAAGACTTAGAGATCCTCCACGAGGATCTAAAAAACAAAAAAACATCACGGAATTCTCTTTTCCCTTTGAGGGTTCTGAAACATCACTCGTAATACCCTCTTCCACCACCACTAGGAGCGGCGCTACATGGTATACCACCTTGTGAGTGGTGATGAACAGTGAAAAGGGAATGCTCCATCTGAAGGAAAGAAAGCACTGTGACATTATGAATCGATTAAAAATGTTTTCACTGATGTTTAACGAGACAGGACTACCACTACTCCTACTACTACCAGTACTACTACTACTACTATTACAACTACCACTTGAAAAGTAAGCAGATAAAGTAAGTGGATTAATAGCGATGTTTATAATGTATACAACAAATGCAACAATAAAATTTATATAATTCCTCATGTTAATAAATGTCGATATTGTATAACAAATCCACACAACAATATATTTTACGATCACAAAACAACCCCCCCCCCTTAGTAAATGGACTAACCCATACAGAGGGTTAGTCCATTTACTAATGAGGGGTGTTTTGTGCCCCGTCGTCAGAACGATTTGTGAGAAGGGGTGGTGGAAATGAAGTCGCTCCAACCTTTGCCATATGACCTACACGTAATCCACTTGTCAAGTTTAGTTGGTTGTTGGTTGAGATTGCCGAAGTAATGATCGAATACATCGGTGTCAGACAGTCAGACACCAGATTGCGTTGTGTGATGACAGATTGATAGGGCTGGGCCCCACTGGGCCGTGATTACATTTTGCATGGAGCCCCAAAATGACTAATGCCGCCCTCCCCAATGTGTTTTTCCGCCTTGGACAAACGCCAGTTAAAGTGGAGAGATAGCTACTTGCGGCATTTCGTGGAGCACCCCGACCAGAAGTAAGAAATATTATAAACCCCAAACACTTTGGATTACCTTTTAAAACAATCGCCACTGCTGTTTAACACGAAACTGAAAGGGAGGAAACCCGACGTTCTGGAGGCATTATATGCTCATTGGACCCGAGCCTATATCTACTGTAATTATATATACTAGTACGTGCCCGTAAAAAAAAAAAATAATAATAATAATAATAATAAATAAATATTCAAACCGCGAGCAACAAACAACAACCACGCAGGCCGTTTCTTCGCTCTCGAGTGCCCGTCCGTGCGTGGCCCGGAAGTTCGAATATTATTCGCAGTTACGATTATTCGCAATTTTGTTTTAATACCCAATTATTCAATTAGCGCCAACGTATTTTACCTTTTCGCAATGTCGTGGCAAGGAAAAACAAAAAGAGAATAGAGAGAATAAAAAATTACTTCCTGCTTCGAAGCATACCAGCACTCTGATGTTACCGAAATTTATACACCGTCTAATATGAAAACGATCATAACTTGGGGCATTGTGTTTATCCATAAATTCGCATAAGAAATTGAGAAATTATTAGAATACACGAAGTCATCATTATCCGGAAGTCCGTACGTTGTAATCCATAATGGATCCGGAAGCCCGTACGTTGTAACCGGTAATGGCGAACGCGGCTGAGCTTCCCTTCCCAATCGGCCAAGCCCATGCAACAACGTGTCTTGTCATTGGTATGGTAAATAAATGGCCATAACTTGGGAAGCACTTGTCCGATTAATATCAAACCTTGAAAAGGCACATCCTCAGGTCCCCAGCAATATACCTGGCAAGTTTCAATTTGATAGGACCAGCGGTTGTCGAGAAACACCGGTCACAGACACACACACACACACAGACACACACAAAGACACACACACACACAGATTGCTGGAATTATCGATAGATACCCCAGAGAGGATAACAACACGACTTGCTATTAGGGCGTGGATGTACTAGTACGAGTAACAAAACAGCAAGTTTAAAATAGTATTTATTTTCAATCGTCAAAACATAGTCCCAACCGGTAAGGTGCAGGGGTCATGCTGTCTGGTCGAGATTCGATTTCTGAACCAACTATAAACTATAAGATCGGTGCTTCTCAGGCAGGGCATTCAATCACAAAGTGTGCCATCTCTCGGATGAACGTGAAACTGTATGTCTCCTCTGCTATAGCATTAGTTGGTGGGTGTTGAGGATCTCTTGTTGTCTTTCAAAGAAGAGTAGGCGAGTTATCAACCACAAGTACAACAAATTACAAGTTCTTGCCATGCTCATATATATTGCAGTTGACCAGTGCAGTCGCTTTTAAGAGGTGCTCGATGGATCTCATTAAAAAAAGCAAGACCTTGGGATGAAATGCTTTCACATTACCAGGATAATTGGCCGCCAGAGGTGGGCAGCCTGGTGAGTGATCTGGAAACAGGAGAGAGGCACATTAGGGTCTTACGCTCCTCGCTAATCAGGTGTGTCTTACCTCCGTACCTTTGAAAAATGAAAGGTACATTGTCCAAAAAACATTTTCTTTCCAAGCAACTGAATTTAATCATTTAACTTTATTCACGAAACAAAGCTCTCTACCTGTGTCTGTCTCTGTCTCTGTCTCTGTCTCTGTCTCTGTCTCTGTCTCTGTCTCTGTCTCTGTCTCTGTCTCTGTCTCTCTCTCTCTCTCTCTCTCTCTCTCTCTCTCTCTCTCTCTCTCTCTCTCTCTCTCTCTCTCTCTCTCTCTCTCTCTCTCTCTCTCTCTCTCTCTCTCCCCCTCTCTGTCTCTCTCTCTCTCTTTCTGTCCTTCTTGATGGCATCTTGGCAAAGCCTTCGTCTCTGTCTGTCTGTCTCTCTCTCTCTTTGTCTCTCTCTCCGTCTCTCTCCCTCTCCCTCCTTCTCTCTCTCGCTCTCCCCCCTTCTTTCTCTCTCTCTCTCTCTCTCTGTCTCTCTCTCTCTCTCTCTCTCTCTCTCTCTCTCTCTCTCTCTCTCTCTCTCTCTCTCTCTCTCTCTCTCTCTCTCTCTCTCTCTCTCTCTCTCTGTCTCTCCCTCTCTCTTTATGTCCTTCTTGAAGTCATCTTGGCAAAGCTTTCGTCTCTGTCTGTCTGTCTCTCTCTTTGTCTCTCTCTCCGTCTCTCTCCCTCTTCCTCCTTCTCTCTCTCGCTCTCCCCCCCCCACTCTCTCTCTCTCTCTCTCTCTCTCTCTCTCTCTCTCTCTCTCTCTCTCTCTCTCTCTCTCTCTCTCTCTCTCTCTCTCCCTCTCTCTGTCTCTCCCTCTCTCTTTATGTCCTTCTTGAAGTCATCTTGGCAAAGCTTTCGTCTCTGTCTGTCTGTCTCTCTCTTTGTCTCTCTCTCCGTCTCTCTCCCTCTCCCTCCTCTCTCTCGCTCTCCCCCCCCCTTCTCTCTCGCTCTCCCCCCTTCTCTCTCTCTCTCTCTCTCTCTCTCTCTCTCTCTCTCTCTCTCTCTCTCTCTCTCTCTCTCTCTCTCTCTCTCTCTCCCACCCCCTTATCTCTCTGTATCTCTGTCTTTCTCTCTCTCTTTCCTTATAGATGGCATCTTGGCAAAGCCTTCATCTCATCTCGACACTGTTAGATTGCAGGCCCATCCATCCACGGCTCCGTTTACACATGCTCGAGCAAGGGCATGAATCCAAGCACACGTGCAGCACGCACACTGAGAGTGCATCGTCCTGTCCGCCTGGTGGTAATCCCGGGGGATAATCCACCTTGTAAACACGCACATATTGTACCAGCCTTCGGCAGCATCCCTCGAGAGTATGCCACAGCACGGTCTGTTTTTGCACGCAGAATATGGAAGTGTGGAGGCACTGCACCTTTTGTGGATCTAGTCAACACACTTGTTCATGCGTCTGCGACGTGTTGCACTTCGGATGCATATTTCCACCCAAACCCTCTTTACGTGAAAAAAAAATATTCAGTTCCCTTGGCACCGGGCACAGGAAGAAGCGATTCAGACGAGTGTGCAACTTATCTCGTCGAGAAGAGTACCAAGCAACCTTTAAAATTCAGGAAAGAAGCATGATCAGTGCTCCATTAATACGTGACTTTCGAAATGACTTGTGAATGCTAAAGGAGGCCTTTCGCGTATGCACTGTGTTTACAGTGACTGGTTCTGCTCGTTGGGCACTTTTAACCTGCCGTTGCTAGCATGACATCTGTAATTCAAATAGTCTTTTCAACTAAATTTCCAGCATTTAAACAAAAGAATGGAAATTTCAAAATAGTTAACCATAATTGTTCAGTCCCTGAATGCAAATCGGACTCACGGAAATGTAGGAATATTAGAAATATCCGTGGATGAGAGGTGTCAGGTTCATACCATTTCCTGTTTGTACGAACTTTTGGCGGCCGTGGATATAAAACACACACACACACACACACACACACACACACACACACACACACACACACACACACACACACACACACACACACACACACGGATGCAAACGAAATATACAATGTACTTATAACATTATAACTGAACTCACAGCTCCCATATCCCATTCCCTCCCAATATGATTAACAGTAAATATCATCATTTTAAACTTACCCTGTACGTGCACAAGCCCCAGATATGTCCTTCCCATCAGTGTTGAGAAGCACATTATCCACCCAAGTACACAGACCATTCACTCGTAGAAATTTGTCGGGGGTTTGTGTCGTACCCTTCCACAGGTCCACATGGTCGGGAGTTTGCAGTACGAGCAGCTGCCCATTCAGCGAGCTGAGAAAGTTCTCTAATGGGGGTAGAAAGGATTATGGTTTTGTATGATGGGTGATTTGAGATGGTGGTGAACAGTTGTCTTGAAGACTTGGAGGGAAGAATGACATTGAAGAGAATGTGGAAGTTGGTTCTTCAGGTGGGGGAAAAAGAGGAACGAATGAGTGGAGGTGTGCAGTGATTTTGAATTTTTGGGAGTTTTCCCAAAAGGGGGTTGATGGTGGACTTTGAGATTTTGTCAGGAAAGAACACAAGGTGCAAGAACAGAAAGGAGGCAGTAGAAGACCGCTGATATGTTTCCTCACGAGATATTCCAATGATATTGAAGGTCTTGGTTTCCATGGCATCAAGCTGAGCAAGGTGTGAGGCAGGAGTGCCAGCCCAGAGGGGAGAGCAGTACTCCATCAAGCTGTGGATGAAGGCCTTGTGGGTAGAGAGTTCAGGTGTGCCAACGAAGGACTTTGTATGACAGAGGGTACTCGGTCGGCGGCTGGCTTTGGAGGCCAACTTCTAAATGTGGTTTATCCTAGAAAGATCGTGGCTGTTCATGAGACCCATGAGTTTGAAAGACTAACCTTCCTCAAGAGGATTGTACAGAAAGTCAATGGGGGGGCGGGGGAGTTGCCATATTGTCCTTTTTGGGGGGGGGGAGGGGAAGAGACAGAGACAGAGAGATTTGTCAGGATTTAAAAACAGATTCCAAGTATTTGACAAGGTTGTGATTTTGTCAAGGTCTGAAGAGAGGGAAGTGGCTGCAGCTTGCCTATCTTGAAGGATGAGAGATGTCACGGCAGAAGATGGAGTCATCAACAAATATATAAAGGGGACATATTTAGACGACAGGATGGTGAAGAGCAAGTGCACTTACATTTGAGCTGTCGAGTTTGAGTTCGATTCCCAAGCCGATTATAAACCGTCAGACTGGTCTGTCGTCCATCGGACGGACGTTAAGCCGGTTTACCCATCTGCTGGCATTCAATAGTTGGTGGACATCAACGATGCCATAAGTGTATTTCACGAAGAGTAGCGAGTTATCGCCAGCACCCTGAAAAGATTACAAATTCCTGCCCAAATCACCTTCAATTGAACGTCAGGCCTGACCAGTCGGCTCGTGAAAGACTTATCCACAAAACTCCCAACCCCTACCAGCCGACTGCTCACAAGAAGGTGGGAATAATTGAGGCCGTGAAAGTAGTAGTCGAGATGTGGCGTCTCTGGGGATGTTATAAGTACCGCTGCCCCCCTGTCTCCCTCGGTGCTTTCTATCATTGGCCCCAGTTTATCCCAACGATGCGAAATGCCTTGTGATGAATTATTGAAGCGTGCGCGGAAGGTTTCAAAGAGATATCCTTGCGCGCATTGACTGGTCCACGCTTATCTCCGGGCCACGTGCTCGTGTTGCCGGGTTTACTCCGCCGCATGACAACGATGGGGAGAAAGTGGACGCCAGGAGAAATGCTTAGGAGGGAGCCGGGGTGTCTGTGGCCCGCCCTGCGCTGCTCTGATAATACATCCCGGGTTTTTTTTAATTAGCAGGGGATGGTAATGAGGCGGTGGCGTGTCAGCGGTATGGCTTAAAGGCAGGGCTTTGCGGGGCCCCTGTAATTAAGCCGCTGCCACGCAGGGCGCCGCTGGAAAAAGAGGAGCTTGCGAGAAGGCCACCCTCCACCGACACGACCCTCCCCTCCCCAGCACACTCGGCGGGGGTGATAAGTGAGCCAAAAGGGGAGTGTGGTGTGAGACAGCACTCGGTGGGAGTTGATAGGACTCGATGGGAAAGACAAGGCGATGGCACGTGACTCGTGGGAACTCGGTGCGGCGCGAACTTATGGTCGACGGTGCGAAATAATGGGGAAGTTGAAAGCACGGCCAAAAATGTGCAAAACTGCACAGTGATTAATGCAAGAAGAGATTCGAAAGACTCGATGCATTTACATTTTCATTGAGTGCATGATCGTTGGGGATCACGTGATGGGCGAGAACAAACGGAAAAGTTCGCGAGTTCCGGAAAATTTCCCGCCTGTTTGGCAGGTTGCACGTGCCGGGCCAACCGCGCGAGGAAATATCAGCTGGACATTGGTGGGAAAAACATATTCCACGAACCCCGGCAAACAGCAACAGCAGATATTGCTAATTTGATTGAACCATGGACAATAGTTTGACCAATCAAGATCCCATATTCGTCCGACGGGGTATGGTGCAAAATTATCGCCGCTTGTACCTTTGAGACATACGAGTTGTCCACAGCGAGGGTTCCATTATCCACCGACTAACTCCTGGGTTTCTGCTTCACATTGTCCGATGTTACATCAAAGCGCACTGTCCCTTCGAGCATCTCGTCTGACCGAATTGGCTGGCTGATGCTGAAGATCCGACGGTGTTTTTCGCGAAGAGTAAGCGAGTTATCGCCAACATCCTGAACAAAATACAAATTCCTGCCAAAATCACCTTCAGTCGAACGTCGAGCCTGGCCAGCAGGTTCGTGACAGACTTGGGCCAAAAACTTTCCCCGGCCAGCCCCGCACACCTTGAGAATAATCGGAGCCATTGCAGTGGTAGTTTTAACTGGAGTAGTGTTCAGATGCGCCATGGCCTCAAAAATATGAAAGCGTGAATGTATACGACACGAGTATGGCACTCGGCAGAGTGCACACCTCTGCCAGGATGAACAGTTTACATTTTGTATTCCACTTGTTGGTCGGATCTGAATCCGCACCTGAAGCAAAACCGAATCTGGTTGTTCTTGTCACCAAACCAACTCATCCACCTAGTTTACTTATAATCCGTCCACAACTTTTTGAAATATCGTTTTTAACCCCATATCTCTCAATGGTGAGGAATCAGTTAAAAATTAAATAACTCTCGCATCTACATCTGGATTCGGATCTTCACCAAAAATCGAACCAATTGGTTCTTGTCACATGCCCAACCTTTCCACTAAGTTTTGTCCAAATTTGTCCATAACGTTTGAGATATCGTGATATATCTATATATATATATATATATATATATATATATATATATATATATATATATATATATATATCTATATATATATATATTAGGGGTGGTCCAAAAAAGTCAAAAAAAATAGAGTGTTGCTCCACAAACTTAAAATTATTCTAATATGATCCAATTATGCGCATAATTTTTTTTAGCTTGATCGGAGGTGATTTAGAGGTCGCTCCATATGACGACTTTTAGTCTCATGACTTGAAATAATTAGGGTATTGTCAGGTACGATTCTGGGTACTTCTGGATGTCCGAGGTGGAAATGGAGTGCATTTTCAAACTCTATGGGCTCGATTTACTCTAAGAAATGACTGCACCGACATTGAATTCACTACCATTTCAAAAATATGACCTAAAACAAAATTTATCATGACTGGAGTTGAGTAACTAATCATATTCATTTCGATATTTTCTAATCTATAATTAATTTGTTGTCCATCTAAACATTTCTTAGAGTAAATCGACCCCACTGAGTTCGAAAATGCACTCCATTTCCATCTCGGACATCCAGAAGTACCCGTAATCGTACCTGACCATACCCTAATTTAACCAACTCATGAAACTAAAAGTCGTCATATGGAGCGACCTCTAAATCACCTCCGATCAACTTAAAAATTTTTATGCGCGTTATTGATTCATAGTGGAATAATTTAAGGCTTGTGGAGACAACATCTGAAGTTTTTATATTTTTTTGCTGTTTTTGGACCACCCTAATGTATATATAGACTTTAGCCCCATCTATCGTAGATGACCCAGCAGAGCACCAGCCCGATGGGCGATCTTGTTCTGAGGATGCAACACGTTGTTCTGACGCATACCTTTACTTGGGCAGGGAATAGGAAATTGACAGCTCTGTATAAAAACAATAACTCGGGTTACGTGCATGAAGCAAAAATATACTGACTGCTTACAATTCAAAACACCTCACGGAACTGGAAAACGTGGGGACAGGAATTCTGTACTGTGAATTCTGGAGACTCGTAATACCCTCTCTCACCTGGAGGCGGCGCTACACAATACACATTTACATAGAGAATTTGCGTGCCCCCCTCCTCCCCACCAAAACCACCAGCAAAGATAAAAATAGGACCACTGGACCTGTAGCTTATCTGGGCCCTGGCCCAATGTTGTAATCCAAATCTGGTAGCATTCTGACTGGTGGGTGTGAAGAAGATTTTTGAAGGAATTTACATGATTTTCACAAAAATTTACAAATTCCGCCATTTTGACACTTTTGGTCAGGTGATTGGCATTACCTCTGCAATTTAACATCCCTATCCTAGCCTGATGTTGGAACTCAAATTTAGTAGCTTTCTGACTAGTGAATCTGGAGAAAAAGGTTTTTGAAGAAATTTACTAAGTCAGCCATTTTGACCGACTTAAAGTAACGTGACCAGAACCAGCTTTGCAATTTCCTGTTACCAGTCACGAGAGGAATGTTCCAAAAAATCCATTGGGACCATACTCTGTACAAAGTATCGGTACTGCCAAAGTAGTCTCCCTGGGCTATTGGGCACAATCCTGGATGGGTCGCCACTCCGACACAGGAGACTCGAATGGCTCAATCATCCCAACAAGCTGGGACTCATTTTGCCGACTTCGGAATGAGGACAGGCTGGGTCAGCCCCACCATGGTAGTAATTCTTCATCCGAACGGGATTTGAACTCAGGACCCTAGGATACCAAGCCCGCCACCCTCACCATTAAGCCAACACCAGGCATAGAGGAACGTTGCTGCCTAATTTCAGCCGTCTCAGCCCTGCGGTTTGGCAGAAGTTGAGATCGGAGACAGACAGACGGACAGTTGGTGCACGATGACAATACATTCTCTGTAATTTAAATTCCAGAGAAGATAAAAATACCCCTACAACCCAGGTCATGCTGATCTGATGTAGCAAGTCTGGACGTAATCAGCCCAGAACTTTCGGAGTAGTGTGACAAATAAGCACACTCACAAAAACAGTCCATTAATTATAGTAAGGATTACAATTCTTGGCCTACCTGGATTCATTACAATCCTTGACCTACCTGGATTCATTACAATCCTCGACCTACCTGGATTCATTACAATCCTCGACCTACCTGGATTCATTACAATCCTCGACCTACCTGGATTCATTACAATCCTCGATCTACCTGGGTTCATTACAATCCTCGACCAACCTGGATTCATTACAATCCTCGACCTACCTGGATTCATTACAATCCTCGACCTACCTGGATTCATTACAATCCTCGACCTACCTGGATTCATTACAATCCTCGACCTACCTGGATTCATTACAATCCTCGACCTACCTGGATTCATTACAATCCTCGACCTACCTGAGTTCATTATAATCCTCGGCCTACCTGAATTCATTACAATCCTCGACCTACTTGGGTTCATTACAATCCTCGATCTACCTGGGTTCATTACAATCCTCGACCAACCTGGATTCATTACAATCCTCGACCTACCTGGATTCATTACAATCCTCGACCAACATGGATTCATTACAATCCTCGACCTACCTGGATTCATTACAATCCTCGATCTACCTGGATTCATTACAATCCTCGACCTACCTGGATTCATTACAATCCTCGATCTACCTGGGTTCATTACAATCCTCGACCTACCTGAGTTCATTATAATCCTCGGCCTACCTGGATTCATTACAATCCTCGACCTACCTGAATTCATTACAATCCTCGACCTACCTGGGTTCATTACAATCCTCGACCTACCTGAATTCATTACAATCTTTGACCTACTGTATTCATTAAGCATACGCTCATGTCGTCATTAATCGCCAGTACTTTACAACCTCCTGTAATAAGTTCTCTTTGATTCTGATGGACCGAGCGTCACGGCTACAGAACCAGTTTCTAAGCAAGGGCTTTCCCGAGTGGTTAATTGCCATTGCCTTCCCAGCAGTAGTTTGGGCAAGAATGTGGAATTTGTTCAGGGTGCCGGCGATAGCTCGCTTACTTCTCAAGAAGGACACTATGGGATCTTAACATCTACCAACTAATGCCAGCAGACGGGACACTCGGTTTAACGTCCATCCGAGGGACGGCACACACATTGATCAATCACCCTGCCTGTGACACACCAGGATGATACTTTCTAAGCTGGGTCGGGATTCAAACCTCGGCTAGCAGCTTAGCAGCGACTGTGCATACCTCCAGGCCATCCTGCCAGCACTTAACAACATTACTCCGTTCATCGCAAGATATAAAGCGAAATAATCATTATAATGCAACAGAAGAATTTCCAATTGAAATCCCACGTCATCTGGCCATTTGAAGGGTTACATTTCCATATTAAGTGATCTACACCATTTTAAAGGCTGTGCACCACTCGAAGGGTGAAGCGGGACATAGATTACGTAAATGACAAGGACGTCATGTGAAGGGCAGAAAGGCCGTGGAGCAACACGATGAATGATCACGTATAGCCAGAGGGAAAGTCGACGACCATCGGGATTCGGAATTCGAACCACAATATTGTCCACCTTGGTCGCCGGCGGTCTTATTGCTTCGGTCCGTGTGTCCTGCTCGGCAAGAATAAAGAATAAATAAATAACAAATAAATAAATAAATAAATAAATAAATAAATAAATAAGTACCTGCAGTCTATCGACATAAGACGTAAGGACTCAGCAAGCCATTCTTTGTACTGACTTCCACCGTCGATCGAGGTCCGTTTATCTCTGGCACGGTCCCGCAGGGCGCACTGACCCCGCTCCGGCATCGATCCTTTCGCTGGCGCTTCTCAAATTAAAAATTTAATCGTCCAGGGACGCGGCCACGCCACATGCCTCATAAAAAGTGCCCCGGCCGAGCGTTTGCCCTGAACGGATCGCCAATTCCGAACGCCGTGGCTGTGCCACGGGGCTCAAGCTATAGGCCCTGGGGTCTTGGGACGGTGCAGCTTGGTTGGGATCGGGCGGTTCAGTTAGCTGGTGGACGGATCGATCGAAGGAAGCATATGAGGTGGCTTTCGATATTGGATTTTAAAAATTATTATTACTATTATTATTATTATTATTACAAATATAAAAATTTAGGGAAGCCTGATGTTGGCTTAACGGTTAAGATCTTTGGGTTTGAGCCCCCCTATTTCACCGTTGAATGAACACCAGGTGGTGTTGACTCAGCCTGTCATCCTTCTGATGTTGATGAAATGAGGACCAGTGGAGTGGTAATAAAAGGCACTGCATCAGCGGCACAGCTGTGTCCTCAGATAAATGATGCTACCAGCAGCCATGGGCTGCACATGATAGCTATTATTTGGGGGAAACGAAGTTCATCGTGAAATATGTTCTCCCAGTACAGTACCATGGTTCAAGGTTAATGTCTTGTTTTTTTTTTCTTTTGAAAGATCGAGGCTCCTGTAAGAGCTCTGATTCTAAGAAAGACAGAGGGGTGACGTTGATGCAGCGATGGAGCAGAGGGAGTTGTCTTTAAAAACTTGTACTTTTTGTCCTAGATATTTTGAAAGCAAGGTCAAGTTAATGAAACTTGCACTATTTTTCCAAGGTATCCATTCCCTGACTCCACGTATGCATTTTCCCATCGGTGTAGTCATGCCCTCCTGCCAGAACCATTGGATTCAATGAGACTGATTGACAGTCATTTCGAGAGTTCTCATGATTTCACATCCTCATCACTTTGAAACTTTATAACATCCGTTAAAGACCACATAGTACCTTCAGCAAAAGTATATGGGAAGACTCTTGTGGCTGCTACCTTATTCGCTGTATGGGTTGATCAATGGGTTGACTGTGTAGGACCCTTTCCGGTATATAACCACCATGGTGACCCCATTAAGCTCTTGGAAATGTGAGGAAATGAAATCAAACTGAAAAATGTTTTCACCCAACGTCCTCTCCAAGTCCGGGAGGTTGGTGGTTCAAACCCCAGCCGAGTCATCCCAAAGACTTTAAAGACGCTACGTGCTGCTTCCTTGCTTGATGTTCAGCATTTGAAAGGATATAATCTGGACAATCCCCATCGGTTGGCATGCAAGGGGAGGAGGAAATTCCTCCTCTGGAGGTGCCCCACTGAATGCAATGAGAAAAGCGGTGCCATTGCTGTGATGTGACTCGTGTTCAGTGTCCCAGGAAGTGACAGCACGACCCCCAAGCTCATTGGCTGCGTTTGTCTCATCTAACGGTCCTGTGTTGTGTCCCGTGTATTCGTCAGTGAATGTTCATGTGTGTGAGATGTGTACGTGGTAGCTCCACGACGAGCCTTAGTTTGTGTAAAAAAAAAAAAACCCCAAAACAGCACAGTATTATCGAGCACACCTTCCGAAATGAAAGCATATAGTAGTTCACCTGGTGGTTCCAACAGAACCATGCCAACTTAGGAGATCTCAGAGCATGGTATCCATCCATCCATCCATTGGAACCAGACTCTGTGCAGAGCGTTGGTGCTGCCTAAGTGGTCTCCTTGGCTATTGGACAGAATCCTGCACGGGCCACCACTCCGACACAGGATACCAGCAAGCTGGCACTCATTTTGCCGACCTCGGAAGGATGACAGGCCGAATCAACCACACCTGGAATTAATTCAACAGCCAAGTGGAATTTGAACTCAGGATCCTCGGATCCCACACCCACCACCCTTCCCATTCTCGGATCCCACACATACCACCCTAACCATTCTAGGATCCCACACCCACCACCCTAACCATTAAGCCAACACAAGGCATAAAGTGTGGTATCGTGATCAAGAATATGCTCTTGGGCCAAGAGCATGATCTCATTCTCAGTAAAAAAAAAAAAAAGTCCTGAGAATAAAACGAGGTTTATACGCTGCATTATTTTTGAAATCCAAATCCCAATCTGGACTTTATGGTTCCTAAACAGTCGTTCACGAGTATGGGATCCTTGAACACCATGATGAGAATTGTCTTCCCAAATGACATCGTCTGAGTTACGTTGCACTGGTATTGAGCATCCCTTTCACTGACTCATCGATCAATTTCTTATCCCATTGAAAGTACTGTTACAATCAACGGTAAATGGTTCAATCAGTGCTGCCACCCATAACTATTGCAGGTCTGGCCTGATTCACAAACTGTCAAAACTGTAATTGAATTGGGAACGCTTGAAGAACTCATCAATGATCTCTCGGACTCTCTGGAAAATCCTCTATTTCTCTTTGCCGATGACTCCACCCTCTGCCGTACCATCTGTCATCCCTCAGACCGGCAAGCAGCAGCTTCTTCGCTCACTGCAGATCTGGATAAAATCACAAACTGGTCCAACACGTGGAACATGTCTTTCAATCCAGACAAATCTCACACTCTCACTATGTCTCTTCGAAAGGACCGTTTACAAAACCCCCCCATCCACTTTCTCAACAATCCTCTGGAAGAAGTCTTTTCTTTCAAGCTTCTGGGTCTCACTATCTGCCATGACCTTTCCTGGGAAAGTCACATTTCCAACCTTGCCTCAAAAGCCAGTCGCCGACTGGGAATCCTCCGTCGTGCAAAGTCCTTCCTCGGCCCTCTTGAGCTCCTGACCACTTACAAAGCTTTTGTCCGTAGCCTGATGGAGTACTGCTCTCCCCTCTGGGCTGGTGCTCCTGCCTCCCACCTTTCTCGACTTCACGCTGTCGAAACCAGGGCTTTTAAGATCATTGGCATCTCCCGCAATGAAGCTGAGTCTTTGGGCCTCTCACTCAATCACCGCAGGTTGGTCGGTGGTCTTTCTGTCTTCTACCGACTCCTCTCCAGCCTTGCCCCCCTGCTCTCTCTGCGATTTGTCCCCACCACATTTCCACAGGGCGCTCAAGGTCCGCCAACAACCCCCTTCTGGTAAAACTACCAAAATCACGAATCACTGCTCATCTTCACTCTTTCATTCCTCTTTTTTCCCGCCTTTGGAATAAACTTCCTCACTCTATTCTTTCCCATTCTTCCCTCCAGGCTTTCAAAACAGCTGTTCACCACCACCTCTTATCTTCCCCCATCCAAATCCTCGATCTTTTCTACCCCCGATAATCCACCCAAGCCCACTTCCTTCAATTCTCCTGCTTTCCTTCCTGAAAGTCCCTTTAATGTCCATCTTCCCCTCGCCATGTTCCCCGTCCCATCCCCATCCCTCTCCCTTCCACATTTCACCTGTGTCTGTTCCCCAATGTTTTGTCCCTTCCACTCCCGCCCCTCTTGTCTCATGCCTCATTGCTGTGAGTTGTGTGTTAGCTCTCATACGAGCCTCGACCAAGGTATACAAAAAAAAAAAAAAAAAAAAAAAAAAAAAAAGAAGCACTACCTGGTGGAATGGTAACGGAAGCAACCTTCATCTTCACCCCTAACTACCTGGCCACCTGGGTCGCAATGACTCACCCCCACTGGTTGGTGTCTTGATTATAAAAGAAAAATGCAGTAAGTTCATCTGATTAATGGCGGACATCGAACCGGTCGTCATTATACCATGTGTCAGGATTTCCAAAGGGTAGACCAAGCTGGAGAAGATCGCAGAGGGTAGGCCAAGCTGAGTTGGAATGGTATGCCTTGAAATAATGACTGTGGGCCAAAATACCAAAAAGTCTTCTTGAAAAGATTCCAATCCAACAAGAGCATCACAGTCTTTCAACGATAATACAATTAAGGTGAAAATACTGATATTCAAAGGTGGCTCAAAAACCGCTTCCTTCACAGCTGACTTCACCGTTCCTTTCGTGGGTTTAATGGAATCCACAACGCGTGTTATACTGTTATGAGATGGATAACATTGCAATTTTTGGCACAAAAAAAATGAACACAATACTTTATCGAAGTCAGAAGCTTGTACAGCATCAGAGTGTGTCTTAAGTCTTTCAGCTGTAGATATCGGATGGTGCTTCATTTCAGGGTTACCTTCTTGTCTGCAATCCATCACCCCAATCAGATCTATTTTCAGAGGTCGCAGCAGAAAAAGGCAGATAAAGATTTCATGAGTCAGCTTTGTCTGCCTACAGGATGTAGGTTATAAAATGAGCCATTTTTCGATGCACAATATTAAGGTCTTCAGGAGATGTGATTGGGGTCCTTTAAATTTTCAAGCTTCCATCTTTACCAGCACGTCATCTCGACTGTCATGATCCTTAGAAGATGGTGTATAAGTAGCACATTTATCTTTGAGCTATCTAGTCTGGGTTCAATTCCCGATCTGATAATAAACTGTCAGATTGGTGCTTCTTCGGCTGGCAGGATAAGCCAAGAGGTATGCACACTCACCTCAAAGCTGTCTATCCTGGGTTCGAATCTCGAGCCAACTATAAACTGTCATCCCGTTGTTTCGCATGCAGGGTGATTCATCAATGTGTGTGTTGTCCCTCTGATGGACGTTAAACGGACGTCCTGTCTGCCGGCATTAGTTGGTGGACGTTAAATATCCCACGGTGTCCTTTGTGCAGAGAAGGTGAGTATTCGCTGGCACCATGAACAAATTACAAATTGCTGCTGTAACCAGTAGGGGGCACTGCATCAGCAGCACAGCCATGCTCCCAACAATGATGTGAACCAGCAGCCACAGGCTGCACATAAAATAATAATGGTGCTTCGTAGGCAGCTGTCAGTCAGATGGACATGAAGCAGGATATCCTGTCTGCTATCATGAGTTTGTGGATGTTAAAGATCAGACGGTGTCTTTCGTGAAGAGTAGTCGAGTAATTGCTGGTATCCTGAACAAACTACAAATTCCTGCCACCCATAGTCAAACGCAAGCCAGCCTGAGAAAGACCTGTGCCAAAAACTTTCTCCAACCAACACGACAGGAAGGGGAAATAAATGTGGCTTTTAAATAAGTTCGAGTAGTAGTAGTGTCTATACTGTCATGGTTTGAGCAAAAGTACAATGAAATGAATGCGTTCAAACTGAATCACACTTATGTCTTTCACTTCAATCTTTCGAAAAGAAAACACTCAAATCAGTATTTTAAAGCGTCCATTCCATCCATCAGTCCGAAATGCTTGAAGGTTTTCGGTCACCTGATCTGAGATGGAAATAATTAAATAAGGACACTCCATCACATGTCTTTCCAAGATTTGTGCATACCAAAAGTAGATAAACCTAAGTATGAGTAAAGGTATCAGTATGAACTTATCTTAATTTAGGCAAACATATTTTGCGACATGAAGCATTAGGTAGGTCGGCGACCAAAATGAGAGTGGTCTGAGGTATCTCAACAGAATCAGGCCTGACACGACCGTATCTGGGGATTGTAGGACTAACATGTTTTGACAATGACATTATCAGCTTCACTAAATCAAACCGTGCACTCAAATCAACAGCATGGATGTTAAATCTTATATGGGCTATTCTGCCCTTTCATCTTCACCACTCCCCTCATGCAAACATTGCACCAAACCATCACTGCTATGATCTATGTTTGTATGTATGTATATGTATATATATATATATATATATATGTATATATATATATATATATATATATATATATATATATATATATATATATATATATATATATATATATATATATATATATATATATATATATATATATATATATATATATATATGACTGGGCGTCGTGGCGTGCGCCTGTAATCCGGCTACTCGGAGGCTTGGGTTGGAGGATCGCTTGAGGACGGGAGCTCTGCACTGGGCCATGCTATGAGAGGGTGTAGAGCAGCCCGGAATCATGGCGAAACCCAATCCTTATCCATGTGCCGTACGAGGCGACCAGGGTTGCGTCAGGAAGGGCATCCGGCGTAAAACCTGTGCCAAATCAGTGTGCGGATCATACGGATGATCCGCTGTGGCGACCCCTAAGGGGAGCAGCTGAAAGAGGAAGAAGATATATATATATATATATATATATATATATATATATATATATATATATATATATATATATATATATATATATCATGTCCTGGCCAAGAATTGAACCCAGGTCGTCTGGTGAACCATACCAGTGCTTTGCTATCTGAGCAACTCACCAGTTGAGCATGCAATTCTCCCACATGCAGAGATGCCACTCTTTCACCTGCTGCTTCTGGGGGCACTCACTACCAACCACAGGAGAAGCAAGGGCCTGTCCATGAGGCCTGTGAAATGAACAATCCAGCATTTGAAAGACACTCAATATTGGGTGGATCAGTTTGAGGTTACAGGATTTGTCCTGAAGGAGAAATCTGCCGGAAGGCCAAGAAAGTGGAATGAAAGGGTGAATGCTGTTAAGGAGGCATTTACCAACAGCCCTGAAAAGTGAATTCGGAGAGTATCAGTTGAGTGAAACATTCAGAAAGTAAACTTGGTGTTGGCTTAATGGTTATGATGGCTGGCTTGGGATCTTAAGGTCCTGAGTTTGAGCTCATATTGGCTGCTGAATTAACACCAGGTGGGGTTGACTCAGCCTGTCATCCTTCTGATGTTGATAAAATGAGTACCAGTGCACTGGTGTTGGGGCACAGCATCAGCAGCATAGCTGTGCCCTCAGCCAATGATACTACCTGCAGCCTTGTGCTGCATATGAAGAAGGAGGATAAACAATCAGAAAAACCCTGTTCATGATATTTTTCATCAAGAATTGAGATTTAAATGTTATAAAATGCAAACAGTTCATAAACTTTTAGAAGAGGATTATGAACCAGGAGTAAATGTTTGTCAAGGATTGATTGAATGGATATAATCGGACGAACGCTTTTAATCATACTTCATTTTTCGTGATGAGGCAACATTCCAAATTTCGGGAAAAGTTAATCATCACAATTGGCGGATATGTGGAGAAGAAAATCCACATGAATTGCATGAACACGAAAGGGATTCACTTAAATTAAACGTCTGGCGTGCCATGTCACATTCTCATATCTACGAATATTATTTCTTTGATGAACACAATGTCATCAGCATTTCATACCTCAACATGCTACGAGGGTTCTTTATTCCGCAACTCCAAGAAAATTCCAACTAGTTACAAAGAACCATCTTTCAACAGGATGGAGCACCACCTCACTTTGTTCAAATTGTTATCAGTGTTTTTAAATGAAAATGACCAATGAAATGACCCGCTCGTTCACCTGACTGAACACCTTTAGATTTTTATCTCTGGGTTTTTTTTTTAAAAAGTAAAGTCCACACGAGAAAACCAAGGGGACCTTGAAGAACTTAACATCGTATTGTTGATGCCGTGCCATCCATCTCGACAGCTGTGCTCGAAAATGTTTTCTCAGAATTTTAACATCAAATTATATTGGTTGTCGTGAATGATGTTTGATTATATCGTTTTGAATTTGAACACCCAGAATCCATCACATAAACTTTCAAACATAAATAAAGAAAAAATGTTGATGCCTCCTGGTTGTGATTGGTGGGGTGGAAGGCAATGTGATCCATGTGGTAGACGGCACTTGTTGGTCCTACATCGTGCAGAAAAAGCTGTAATGGGACTCGATCTGGCATCCTCACCAATCACAGTTCGGGGTGCATCATTAACCAGTATAATGCTATAAGGCTTCAAAGTCATAAAGTGGATGGTACAGTGATGTGCTGCCCTGACAAGCCCCAAAAAGAGCGAAACTAGTCGGTAACTTCGCATTTCATCTGCTTGGTGACAGCATTTAATCTTGGCATCATTGCACTGCAAGAGGCCCTTCTGGTTGTGGGGCTGCAGTCATAACATCGTGGTGAGGGAATCGTCACGGCGCTCGCCCAGGTCGGAGAACTTAATTAATCAAATACAGTATATACATATATGTATATAAGGCTTGGCATTGGCTTAAACAGATAAGGTTTGACTGCCTTAAGATCTGTTCAGGTGGCTTCGGGTTTCGAGTTTGAGCCCCTGTTCTGCTGTTAAATAACACGAGGTGGGTTGATTGAGCCTGTCATCCTTCTGTGGTCAGCAAAATGAGTACCAGCTTCCTGGAAACACAGGGCACTGCATCCGCAGCAATGATGTGGCAGTTGCAAGCTGCATACAAAATGTGTATAATATATATATATATATATATATATATATATATATATATATATATATATATATATATATCTTTATATATATATATATATATATATATATATATATATATATATATATATATATATATATATATACATACATACATACATACACATACATACATACATACATACATACACACACACACTGGTATGTTACTCGTACATCCCCTCAGATAAAGCAATTCTTATTTTAGTTTCAAAGTGGAAGAACATTCAGGGCTAATGATAATATAAAATAAAAGTAAATTGATGGAATAAACAGGGAGACTTTTCCTTCATTATTGCAGCAATTTCAGTTTGCTGTGACAATAGTATGATTGCTCAAGTACAAATTGAATTTTAAATTGAGAGATGAGTTTCAGTGCTCAAGTGATGGATTCCATCCATTCCCTATTCACCAAATTGTGACGAGTACGAGTTATCAAGTCAGATTGCTCTGGACAAGGGTGTCAATGGAAGATAAATGCCCTTTGATCCTTTTGATTTACATTCCCATCCCATCATGTGTGGGGGGAGGTGGGATCTAAAATTTCCTCAAACACCCAATTTATTGCGAAACAAAGAGAAGATTATTGAGGGGTTTAAATTGCTCATCCCTCTGATCAAAGCTGCTCACATCCATCTCTACATGCATTTTCATCTCCATCTTCAATTGTCCACAGCCTTTCCTTCATGGGCTAATTTTGCTCTGTCTATACAAAGCTATCATGTGCCTACTCTTCCTGCTCTCATATCTGTCTCCTTTGTTGAACTAAAAGAAGAGCCTTTGTGATGGAGGGGAAGAGGTCGAAAGGAAGCCGAGAAACATGGTAGCAGGGGGTTTGACCCGGAATCCATCACCTAAACAGGCTCCCTTGATGCCAAGTGGAGGAACAAGATGGGCCAGCGTGACCCGGGCGCTGAGAAGCAGCTATATATGGAAGGGAACACAGCCCCTCGTTCATGTGGTCCACCCACATGCCTGGGGCCCACATTATGCGCACGGGTCATGCAAAGAGAAGAGCGGGGATGGCAAATAGCGGTACACGAGAAGCCATGGCCCTTAGCGCATGCACCTCCTGCACTGGGCTGCCCCAGGATGAGGAAACAACGCAGCTCTGTTTGCTGCTTTGGAATGCAGATCAAGCCAACCACAGGCCTTGCAGGCTTCCAGACTAAACAATGGGGGAAACCAGGACAGCGATGGACAAAAGCGGGTGAAAATGGGGGAGCGTGTTTGGGTGGCATTGTGTATTGGCATACAGAGGAGTGTGGCTTGGACTTATTTGATTGAGGTGTGACCATCTCAATGGAAATAGATTGGGGTTTACAGAAGATGAGTAACTGAAGGAGAGGGTGGATCAACAACTGTGGGAGAAGTTCATTTCATATTAATATGCTGTAGAAGCAAAATCACAGAAGTGATAAGCCACATGGATCTGTGTAAGACGCAAATATAGTTTCTTATTAAAATTGACCTGTTGTCAGAAGATGGAAGCTGGAATTTGTTGAGGCTAAAAACACAAATTATTCTCCTTTCAAAAACAACGAGAGATCTTTAACATCTTCTTCTTTCGGCTGCTCCCGTTGGGGTCGCCACAGCGGATCATCCGTATGATCCGCATAGTGATTTGGCACATGTTTTACATGGGATGCCCTTCCTGACGCAACCCTGGTCGCCTCTTGCGACACAGGGATATGGTACACCTATTTTAACCGGGGTATACACCGGCCCAGTACACTGGTACTCATTTCGCCGACCTCGGAAGGATGACAGGCTGAGTCAACCCCCTGGTGTATTAATTCAGTGGCCCAACGGGGCTTGAACTCAGGACCTTTTGGATCCCAAGCCGCTGCCCTAACCACTGCGCCAACACCAGGCTTAATGAGAGATCTTTAACATGCACAACTGAAATTATACCGACAATGAGATGCAGCATGCCCACTGCCTCAATACCGTAACAGTACTTAACATCGGTGAGCTGTTTTATCAAGCTGGTGGACATTTCTGGTATCAAGCTCATGGGGAAGGGATGTTGTAAAAAGTTTTAAAAAAAGAAAAAAACTGTGTTGTTTATTTATTTACTGAATTTCTGTTTTTATTTATTAAGGATCTCATTTAATCTTTCAATGTATGCTCGGCATTCAGGTAGCCTCTTCATGGTTAAACAAGTAGAAGGGTAGCTCAGTAAGTGTCATTGTCAGGGAATGCAACTATGGTATTGTGAGATATTTATTGCTGGAAGGTATTGATGTAAGGACGATGGACAGGACAACCTAATGTCGTGTCTCTCTCGTTTGGGTTTGATTCCAGACCAGATGATTAAAGGTTGTACTTGTGCTTTGCAGACAGGACATTACATCAATGAATTCACAGTTCTTCAGAGGGATGTAAATCTGGGTGTCCAGTGTGGTAAACGTTAAAGCTCCCATGGTATTTTGTTGTTGTTGTTGCTGTTGTTGTTATCTCATGCATGTGAAGTGAAAAGTGGAGTTAAGCAATTGGTTAACTTCTGTCTGGCTGTATCTACTTCTGTCTACTTTGGCTCTAAATTTGTCCCAATTGCGCATGTGCAGAGGGGAATGACATAATTTGTTTTACTCTGCCTGTCAGGCAGTCAAACATTATTCCAAACATCATTCCAAACAGGAAACTTACTGTTTTTAAGGATGTCATAATGGACACAAACAATAGGCACGACTAAATAATGTAACGTGTTAAACAATAGCGAGAATTGCTTTGCAATACACGTCCCCTAACAGTCCCAATGAATGTTCGTTTATTTTGGCGGTGGATAATGACACGTACGGTGCCGAATATAATATAAAAATATCCTGATGTACATACATGAAGCAAAACCATGCGTACGGCTTATGTGCATCTATAATACATTGTGCTTATATACCTGGGATCATTCGCAATTGCACTGGGCCATAGACTAGACTAACACCCAGGACTAAAGCTTGCGGCCTGCTGATCTGTGCTGCTTCGTGCAATGGCAGCACATGATTTTATTGGGGTGGAGTCAGGCCAGCTGTCCAGCCAATGGGTATAAAGCAGTGGAGTTGAGTCAGGGCAGCTGAACATTGACCCATGTACAATATGTGATATTTTCTAAGTCTAAAAAGGGCATAACTCTGTGAAAAATTGATGAAATGCCCTGAAACTCAAATTTGTTCTGGAACATAACATAAAAAAGCAACGTACTAAGTTTCAGTTGAATATGTTGAAGGGTATGTGGAATTTTTTTTAGAATAACCATGGGGGGGGGGGGACGGACGGACGGACAGACGGACAGATGGACGGAAAGCAAACTTACAGTCCTCTCCAGTGAAACCAGTAGGGGACTAATAAGGTGGTGTAAAAGACAGTTTAGGTTTTCCAAGATAAAAATTGGTTTCAGAACCTCAAACAGTACCCCGATCCAATTGCTATAATTTTTTTAATTTGTTTTTTTCCTGCCTCAAATTACTCCAGTCAATCCTATAGTCACCTAGGCCTGTAAGATCAAGTGACTACAGAGTCATTTTATGGCAATAGTCATTTGGGTTTGCTCCACTTGCTGAAAAGCCTGCTTTCAAAAATATATTGTTACGGATTTGGAAGCCTTTTGCACACAAACAGACAGCGGTCCCCGTAGCTCAGTTATCTCGATAAGTATGTGTTTATAGTTAGGGCCCCACCCCCGATGTCTAACGGGAATTACATGTAATCTGTTCTGTTACTTCTTTTATAGTCAGTTTTTTTTACATCTTGAAGTCACACAACACCAACAAATGTCCTTCGTTCTTCGCTCATCGCCTCAGCTCCGACTCCACCCCTCGTCCAATCAGGAAGCTCATCACCTCAGGCCGGCTCCGTCTTAGCCAGATGGAGTGTACGGCCTGACCAATGAGGGGAGGCCACTGGTCGCCTGACAACCCCTTGTCCAATCAGGAGGCGAGTGGGAGGGGAAGAAATCCCTCGGACCTGGCAAGAAAAGTAGAGTGGTTGTCAGGACCAGTGTACGGCAGTCTTCGTGGTCTTTTTGCTCTCAGAAGAGAAGTGTACTGCAGTGATCGTGGCCGATTTCTTTGTAGTGGCTCCTCGTGGTGGCTTGGTCTGCGAACGTGGTCTGTGGTCCTTTGTGGTGGCTCATCGTGGTAGTGGAGATCGAGCAACCAGGGTCGTGGGCCCGTGGATTTTGGAATGTGGGTTCGAGTCCCACTATGGTGGTTGAAGTCCGGTGTGACCACACGAGGCGGGAAGGTACCTGGCCAGGCTTTGTTACCCCAGCTCGCCTTCCCTCTGGCCTGAGGGGCCGAATAAAGACCCACGGGGTCCATTTCTTTTGGGTGTGTGTGTGTCCGTGGGCCCCGTCTGTAAGTTGAAACTGTTAAGTGCCTGTGTTCCTTGTAAATTGCATTTCTCATATTTGGATAACCCTGCTCTGTGTCTCCCTCCCTATTGTGAATAAATATCTGTTAAATGTACCAGTTCGTTGCGTGTCATTTCTACCATTGACCCAGCTCGGTGCGTATTGAGAATTAGGGAGATCGTGTGCCGTAAGTTGTCGTTTGAACCGACGGACTCTGGTAATTCCGCTCAGTTACACCGGACCGAGGTCGCTGGAGCGACCCGGTTCGACAGAGTCCGTCAAGGGTGTGACTTCCCCGGTAATTTTACGATGTGGATACTTAGGTATATTGAAGTTAGGCAATTAACCCAACCCCACGCCGTCGAAATATTGGCGACCACGGTCCGCTAAGGGACCCGTGACCTTTAGGACTTATCCGAGAGTCACGACCTAAATTCCGGGGTGTTCGGTGGAGACGACCCGACTGCTCCCCTGGTGGTTGTTTATCGCCGCCGAACCCCGGCCCACACCAATATCATGGGCTCATTAAAGATACACATTGGAAACAGGACTACCGGCTTAACACAACAAAGATTGTGTGATTGACTCGGTATCACTCCCTGGTAGCACTACATCAAACATTGTGGAATCAAATTCAGGATAAAGCTTAAAAGAACACACCTTTTCACCTACAATAAGTTATGTTCGACATTCATGTGAACAATGACGTTTTCTAACTCAAACACTTTGCGGAATGAATGAAGTGACGAGTGAGATGGTTGATCAGTGCGAGACGTGATTAAATGAATGGGTAGTTTTCCTGGCGCACTACTTCACACTAGTGCATCCAGGAAACACGTGAAACGTGCTGGCATTTCACTCCGGATCTGGTTTACATCAGCTTCGCTTCTCGGAATGCTGAGGGGACTGAGAGAGGGAGGGGAGGGAGGGAAGGAGAGAGAGAGAGAGAGAGAGAGGGGGGGGATTAGAGAAAAAGATAACGCGAGGAGGAGGAGAAGCCTGAAAGTGAAAAATGAAACAATATATTAAACCCACGCACTGTGTGCAGATCGTACTCGACCTCACAATCCCCCCTTTGAGGCATGCAAGGAGGCCTCACAGGTAGGTTCACACTCATATTATATTACATGTCAGTCCCATGACGGTTTCCACCAGGAATCGAAGCGAACTCGCTCGTGGAGTTGACCTAGCGTGGCCGTCTGGCGAACGCCGCGAGGAGGCCGCACCTTGTGAGACCCCCATCGACGGGTTTATCCCACCCACAGGTAATATGCGTATAGTACCCCATGGGTGGAGGAGGAGGGAGAGGTGTTGGGGGAGGGAGAAGTTCAGCAAACAGCTGTCTGCGCACTGCTGCGCCATCATGATGGTACCACAGTACTGTTTACATGATGAGGTTGAGCACAGTGAGCGAATCATAAATATACTTATTATGCGCAGATTTTTATGTCCCGCAACCCAAATGCAAATAAAAAAAACAGTTTCCAATTTCCCACCGGGTGTGAAATTGGAAACATTTATCTCCCGGAAACGCCCATAGCGCTGAAAAGTTTACAAAGAAAGTCGAACAATAATGAAATGTCAAGTGCTAATTTAAAAGATTTACCACCAATACCCAAGAATAGGGCACACACATGATTTGCAGGCGCGGGGGCTCTGCCGCACACTTTGAGGATCAGGAGGTAGGGTCCCGGGATTTAAGGTGTGGGCGGAGGTGATCAGGAAGGTGGGATGTGAGGGTTGGAGGAGGTAGAGGGGAGGGGTTAAAGAAGAACCCGAGAGATGTTGAGCAGGTATAGGATTCAGGGATGAGTGCCCTTGATGGGCTTTTTTCTTCTCCCCTCCCCCCTTCCTTTCATTACCAAAGAGCCGATACCTCGTTACGTGTTCGAATCCAGACAATAATTTCGCTATTGGGATTCGAACCTGCTCATCCGATCAGCTTTGAGGTCCACCAGCGCACCGCGTTAGTCACGCTTCATCGGGCGCTCACGTCTCCGACTCGATGAACTGTGGCATTCTCATCTGTTACACTAACAAACATCATCTGTTACAACGCACAACAATAATGCGCCACATTGTCGCGCCGTCATTACACACCATAATTGCCATGTCATTACGCAGCTTGTTTTTGTCTCCCATACGTCATTACTTTATCACTGCAAGCATCCTGCAGTGCCCCCCCCCACCCTCATTTTCCCTCAAAAACCCAACTTCCCTTCATACAAACGGTATTTCTTTCCTCTGGTTTCAAATAGAGCCTCGGGAGGACCGAGTCAAGTTTAGGCCATGAAGAAGAGGGGAGAAATATGCACGTGGCCTTGGGAGTGAAAAAAAGTGGGCGCCTGGGGGTGAGTGGGTGGGGGGCGCTGGGTGCTGCAATCGGTGAGAAAGGCCTTCAGGCCTCCTGAGTATTTTCAGAAGAGAAAACAAATATGGGATGAGAAAACCGGGGTCCAGCAAGAGAGTTCTACGAGGTTATCCCATCACGATAGTCATGGCCTACGGTCCCATTCGAGCACAAGAACCAGATGTATTGCTCACACAAAGTAAATAAGGGATTTCAACGACACAAAAACTCCTGCATCAACACATACATATGGTAAGGTATCTTCATGTTTCTGAAACGCTTGGAGATCTGTTATTTTAAATCTCAGTATTAACCTCATTTAAACGTATGATTTAGGTCATGCTTCGAGGCGATGCACGACGAAGGAAATATGTGTCCAATGTCCAACAAACATACTCGAGGAAACTTTTGAGCAAAAGGAAATACCATGAGTAAAAAGAGATGAGCAAACGTTTGCAGATTTGAGAGACAAACCGAAACGGGAAGAAAATTAAATGAGAAAAAGAACGACTAGTCGTGGCTGGAGGTCGAGAAAGGGGCTGTCGGGGATCAGGAGGTCAGGAGTGGCTGTTGGGGATCATGAGGTCAGAGGCGAGGCTGTAGGGGATCATGCAATGAACGGGTTGCCCCCTGCGATCCGCAAGCTCTGGCTGTGGCCACATGAAAGACGAGACGGGAACGGAACAACGGCGCAGCGCTCCATCTGCTCCCAATTACCGGCTCGGAACACAGGCCTGCCTGTGCCGTTCCTGCTCCCCCTTTCTCAACAACCCCCCTCAATCCCCACCTTTGCAAACCCCTGGCCTCAGGTATGCCGACACGCAACAGGAAGCACAAGATCGGACCTTATAAGCAGAAAGCGCATGGCGCAGCACAGGCAGATGGCGAGCGAGCGCATCTCGCCTCGACCAAAGCTAATTACGAGCAAGTGTCGGGGATTCATGTTCTCCGTTTACTCCTAAAGATGAATCTTGGATGCGCATGGAGTGGGTCATGTGGGCGAGTGATCTTCCCACCGCCAGAGCGCATTTAAGGTCGTGGTGCATACAAATGCACCACTTCGTTTAGGTCGACTCGTGAACGCATCCACATGTGCAGCCACTGCACTTCGGAATCCCTAACACTGGCCAAGGCACTTGGCAAGCTCGAGGCTTCTTCCCTTTGATTCATTCATTCTTCCCCGTACGTGGTTAATCCACTCTCCCCTTATTGAAAGTGCCATTCACATGTCATTAAAAAAGATACCATTTTACCATAATGCTCACCATGGTAAACCATTCAGAATGATTGAGATACCATTCCTTTTACTCCCTTCTTTGGAGTGCAGCATTGGTTTAACATTTACCTCCTACATTAGAATGCATCTGCCATACCACACTTACATTGATTAATTATCATTGAATACCATGCTTCTACCGCTGATTACGAATAAACGTCAACTTACCACTGATTGTCATTAAAAAACATATATCACGACCATTGATTACCAAGGATTATCAAACATCAACCATTGAACACCATGCATATGCCCTTAATTACTATTGAATACGACTTACCATTATCATTGAATACTATGTACAATGATCATTGATTACCAATGAACAACATAATGTACCATTGATTACTACACAAAAGCATGATGCATCCACTCTTGATTTCCAATGAATAC
This sequence comes from Eptatretus burgeri, assembly GCF_056783735.1. Classification (NCBI taxonomy): domain Eukaryota; kingdom Metazoa; phylum Chordata; class Myxini; order Myxiniformes; family Myxinidae; genus Eptatretus; species Eptatretus burgeri. Next base: position 66,459,672 of record NC_140967.1, read on the forward strand.
CATATATCTACCATTATCATAAGATACCATTCACCAAATGTTTATAAATGATTGCCAATAATGATGTGAGATTCAGATTAATCTTCATTTTCTTTTTGTTTTGCTTTTTAATAATCTCATAATATTTCGCAGTTGTTTTTATACTTCCTTTCCAATTTTCTTTTCCCTTTTTTATACCTCGTTTTCTACCCCCTCTGCCAGCAAAAGCATTAAAGTGCTTAAATATTGCATGCAGTCCTTTTAAGCCTTTATAGCATGCTGTTGGCTACATGTGTATTATTTTACATAACACGTCTCTCTTTTTTTGATATCCAAGGATTTAGCGAATCCATCTCCTTTTTAAGTTTTTAAGTATATACAGTGGCCTGAAAAAGTATTCATCCCCTCCCAATAATGCCACATTTAGATGATTTATGAATTATGTCGAAACAATTTTTCCCAATGAACTTTTTTATTCATAACTGAGGAGATCAAACTAAACACTGTTAAAGTTGAAGGAGGTTACATTGCAGGAATACCTGAAAAAACAATGTACAAATCAAAATTCACTGGTTGTAAAAGTATTCAGCCCCTAAGTTTAGTACTTGGAGGAAGCACTTTTTTGCAGCAATGACTGCTACGAGTCTTTCTGGGAAGATCTCTACCAGCTTTGTACCGTGAGATGGTGAAATCTTTGTCCATTCTTCACGTGAAAATTGCTCTAGTTCTGCCAAGTTTGAAGGGGATCGTCAATGGACTGCAATCTTCAAGTCTCACCATAAATGTTCAATTGGGTTCAAGTCAGGGCTTTGACTGGGCCACTCAAGAACGTTTATTTTCTTCTTATTCAGCCACTCCAGTGTGGCTTTAGCTTTGTGCTTTGGATCATTGTCCTGCTGAAATGTGAATCTCCGACCCAGTTTCAGATTCATAGCTGACTCAAACAGGTTTTCATCAAGGATTCTCCTGAACTTTGCACCGTCCATTGGCCCTTCTATACTGACAAGCTTGCCTGTCCCTGCTGATGAAAACTATCCCCATAACATGATGCTACCACCATCATGCTTGACAGTCAGGATGGTGTCGACTGGGTGATGTGTAGTCTTAGGCTTGCACCAGATGTAACGCAATTAATTTACACCAAAAAGTTCAATTTTGTCTCGACTGACCACAAAACATTTCTCCACTTGCCGACAGTATCATTGAGATGCTTTTTCACAAACTCCATACAAGCTTTTCGATGCGTCTTTTGCAGCAATGGCTTCTTTCTTGCCACCTGTCCATAGAGGCCAGCTTTCTGAAGGCAATGAGATATTGTTGATTGATGAACACTGACCCCCATCTCAGACATAGAGCCTTGCAGATCTTTCAGTCATTGTTGGATTTACTGTGACGTCCCGAAACAGTTTCCTGCTTGCCCAGCTGGTGTGTTTGAATGGGTGACCTAATCTGAGTAGAGTGTGGGTAGTATTTTACGTCTTCCACTTCTTAATGATTGAATTAACCGAACTCAAATGGATAATCCAATCCAATCCATTGGGACCGTACTCTGTACAGAGCGTTGGTGCTGCCGAAGCTCTTGGGTGATTGAGCATAATCCTGGACAGGTCACTACTCTGACACAGGTTACCAGCAAGCTGGTACTCATTTTTCCGAGCTCGGAAGGACAGCAGGCTGTCAACCCCACCCGATATTAATTCAATAGAAGAGCAGGATTTGAACTCAGGACCTCAAAATCCCAAGTCCACCTCCCTAACCATTAAGCCAACACCAGGCATAAAGGGATAATGAGTGAGTTTGAAATCTTCTTCTAACCCTCTGCTGAACGGAGCTTCTTCACCACTTTATGTCAGTTGGACTTCTTTGGAAAGCTCCTTGGTCTTCATGTTTGCCTTGTTGGTTGACTAAGTGAGTTGCACCTTAAAACTCCTTCGATAAGGGGAGAGCTTAATTTTTAAGTTAAACCACTGATTACATCCAGGTGAAACCTATTACAGTACACTTATTTTGTAACCTTTCAAACAAATAATTTGTTCCTGAAATGATTAATGGTTAATTTGCAAAGGGTTGAATCAACTGAGAATCATCCTATTTTCTCTGTGACTATAACTTATTCACATTATATTTGCATTTTTTAGCTTTGTCACTTTAGAGTAGTTTGTAAAGACTTTATTAAGTTTTACATGAAATAAACTCTGGTGGCATCAAAATGTGAAAACTTTGGAGGGGGGTGAATACTTTTGCATACCAGTATAATATATATATATATATATATATATATATATATATATATATATATTTTTTTTTTTTACTGATATGCAAAAGAACAGCAATATATTCTTTGAGCAGCATTAGTTGGTGTACGTGTACATACAGTATCTCTCTCGAACCTCGGAACTGCATTGGTGACCAGGAACCCTGATGCCATACCAGCACTTGCTACCAGGGGTCCTGACGAATGCAGAATGCCTGCCACACACCACCCTGTTTAGGTTCCATCATCAGTTAATAAGAGCTTTAAGATATTGCCGGGATGATAACTATCGACATGAGATGGGAAAACTGGCTCAGTTGCAGTTTGTAAAAAAAAAAAAACATTATCATTGTATATGTGCACATTGATGTACTGTTGATAGTTATCATCCTGGCTGTAGCTTAAGTTCTATTAACTGGTAATGGGTACCTAAACAGGCTGGATTTGTCAGGGCTCTCGCAGCAAGTGTTGATGTAGCACAGAGGTTCAAGGTCACCATTCCAATTTAGAGGTGCTGGAGGTCTGTATTCCCTGAAGGGATGGTATGTTAGGTGGCTGATGTGAGGATGATGGCCCAATCCATGCCATTTGATAATGTACAGTTGTTCCCAGTTGTTGTGTGCTCATGCTTTGTGAGTTAGGATGCATGTGTTAGTTTGGTTTGACTGTGCATTCTGGCCCTGTGTGCTGAGATTATGTTTGTTTGACCATGTGCTTCATCCTTCGGGCTGAAGCACATGAGTACGGTAGTTTGACAAGCTTTATTGGACTGTGTACTTTGGCTGTGGTGCCAAGGTGCACATCCTCAGCTTTGGTACAATGTTTGATATTTTTTTTTAATCTTTATATTAAAAAAAGGCTTTTCTCTGTTTACAAAAAAGGTTAAAAAAAAAATAATAATAATAAACCAATGTCACCCGCAGGGTAACCCGTATCTTGCCAAAAGGTGACCACGTGTGACTTCTTTAAGGTCACACTGAGGTGAACAGAGTTGCTATCCACCAGGAGCGACTCCTTGAGGAATATCTGCCTACGAGAGATTCCGATGAGAATCGTTCTACAGAGTAACCATGAAAAATATGCGTTTGCCTCAAAACGCCACTAAATGACGTCATAATGTCTCAAGCTTGACATATCTAGAAAGCACTCATTGAGGTGTTCAATTTGAGGTACTACACGATATGGTTCCTAAAACTTGAAAATTTGACCTTGGGGTCAAATATGTTTGACCTGAGGCGCTAACCATGAAGGTCAAGGCCAATCGCCACCAAAAATTAATCAGCTGAGTGCCAGACCATGAACTATATTCCCATGAAGTTTGAAGACGATCCGATCAAAATTACTGAAAAAATAAGGGTTTCGTCGACTCCCCTGATTTGCGTCAAAGTGACCTTGACCTTTGACCTTGACCTTCAAAATTTTGTGCACTGAAAGGGACCTCTATAGGCCTCTGATATGCGAAGTTACAAAAATTTCCGATGATAACTGTGCTCTGCAGAACTTTTTATACGTGATTACAGACAAAAAAAAAACAAAAAAAAAAAAACACAATCTGACTAACATATCTTGCAAAAACTTCGTTTTGGCTAGAGAAAAAGGTGCTGTCATAATCTCTTTATTTAAAAAAGGTGCTGTCATAATGATGATATGCAGTGGGCCCCAAAGTTTACAGTGTAAGCATGCATTCTGCCCTGTGGGCTCAGGTCCATGTTCTTTTGCATAACCATGAGCCTTAGCCTTAGGGCTTATGGCCACTGGGCATGTGTATTAGCTTGACAAGCTTTGTTTGACCATGTACCTCGATCTTAGGGTGAAGTACACATCCTTAGCTTAAATCGTTTTTATTCAAAAAGGCATCTTTCAATACAGCTAATGGCAAGGGAGACAGAAACGCATCCATGGATTGATTCCTTTTCCCATGGGGTGGGCTGAATATCATACCACAGACTTCCTAAAAAAGGCTTCCTAAAGTGAAGTAGGCTGACTGATGTGTATTTGACTGTGCACTTCAATCTTTTTTTTTAAACCTTTTTGCCTGTGATTGGCTGCAGTCCAATCCTACGGAGATGTAGGGGGGCAGTAGCTCTGCTGAGCTCATGCCTAATAGGCAGAGCATTTGCAACTGTTTAGCCAGAAGAGCCTTTTCAAACTTACGTTGTTCCTGGTTACTCCCTGAACTGTTTTGTGTACCACAGACAAGTTAATGTGTGGCAGACATTTCCTGTTGGTCAGGATGCATGCAGCAATAGCTGGTGTCACACTTGCTTCCTGGTACCCACGACAGTAATGGGGTCTGATTTTACATACGTGTGTGCGTATGTGTGTATAATGTGTTTGTGTATATGTGTATGTGTGTGTGTGTGTGTGTTTCACAGGATCCATATATCAGCCATCCTGGTGTATCACAGGCTGGGTGATTCATCAGTGTGTGTGTGTCGTCCCTCAGATGGATGTTAAACTGGCGTCCTGTTTGCCGGCAATTGTTCTTGGATGCTCCCAGAACTGCTTTGTATACCACGGTCAGGTTAATGTGTGGCAGGCATTTCCTGTTGTTCGGGATGAATACAGCAATGGCTGGTGTGTCAATTGCTTCTTGGTATCCACTACAGTAGCGTGGTCTCATCTTGATATATTTCTTTTAATAAACAGTTATCTTTTTAAAAACTCACTGGACCATTTCACATTTGCGTGGTGGTTACTTACCATCACCCCCCCTCCAACCACGTATTCCCTTCCACAATCACTCCCAATTGTTATTTATTGGCATGACTTGGAGTAGGCTTGCCCACTACCATTGCCCACCAGCCACACCTGCACCTGCCACCCCCTCCCCCACCTCACCACCACCCTTCAGCTTGCATGAACATCTTTGTAAACCACTGCCATTCACCGACCCACAAACTCTCCTGAATTCTCACATTACTTGGTACGAGAAGAGACCCACATCTTGCGCTCTGCATCTGAATTGTGGTTAATTTCGGTTCCGTACAACCCTCACCACGAATATTACTAGGCTCATGGCTAATTGCTGCACAGAGTCCACTCTCCTCCAGGGATGGGGCCATAGTAGCCAGGTTCCTGCAGAGCTGGCACGACCCCAACATGGGAATACAAAATAGCGTTGTGGGCCAACTACATATGCTTGGCCCTGTAAATGACTCCTGCAACCCTCTGGTCCCCTCTGTGCTCTCAAAGCGGATTAGAATTGCTCACAACCCTTATGGAAATGATGGAATCTAAAAAGGAAATGCATTGCACACACAAATTTTGTTCAAGGTTTTCATCAAAAACTTGTGCTGTTACTTGAAATTCATGATGTACTTCACATTGCATCGTGGAATGATTTTTCTCTCTATTTTTTCAAATTCTATTATGCACATAATTTGGATTCTGGGCATTCTGAAGTAACGTGGTCTCCTTGGTTACATTTCCCCTTTAAAAATGGGACCCGACTAAAACTGCTCTCCAGGATAGTGTCAGCAGTGAGGGCTGCACTGCGGAGCACACCATCGTTTGGATACTGTGATAATATGGCTTTCCCATTTTAAGGGGATCTTTATGACATCATATATCAGTGTAGATGGCAAGTTTCAATCAAGGAATGTTTGACTTCAAATCTGAATCTCTCTACACGACAAGAGTCCCATTCAAACAGCTCATAAAAACATGATGTTGAGTTTACTTTGTGCTTGCAATGCAAAACCACGACGGTTTTCAGTTCAGACCACAAAACACATCAGGAGTTTCTGCTTATATGGCTTCTTTAACAAAGAAATGGACCGATCCATTATTTATTGCAAATATAAAAAAGGTCTTCCTTAAGAGGAAAAAGCAGTCTTGATTTTCAAGCGGTGTATACATTTGTAGGAGTGTTGTACACACCAAACAATGCAGCATTTTTGATACAATGCATAACACTGATAAAGTATTTGAACTGATTGCCACAAGCTTTGCAACCTGCTTCTTGTGTATACCAAAGCCGAATGCAAGTGCTCTATTTTTTCCATGAGGATCTTACGCTCATGAAGGAGCTTGTATAAATCATCCAATCACATGTAGCACAAATACAAAAACAGACATCAAATGTCCTTTTTCATGAATTACAAGGACATGAGTAGTAAATATATAAATCCACACAATATATGAGATTTGAACATGAAATCTCAATTGCAAACTATGGTGGTATCTCAGGGTAGGATCCCAAGATGGAAACACCAAGTAGGCCAATCCATGATTTTTCAGGGGTGTGTGTGTGTGTGTTGCTGTTGTTGGCTGCTATCTCCACACGTGGTTGGGTTTCAGGAGGTGGAACAGAGACCTACCAGGTCTCAAAGTATCCACCTCTGGTGTGTGTGTGTGTGTGTGTGTGTGTGTGTGTGTGTGTGTGTGTGTGTGTGTGTGTGTGCGTGTGTGTGTGTGTGTGTGTGTGTGTGTGTGTGTGTGTGTGTGTGTGTGTGTGTGTGTGTGTGTGTGTTGGTGTTGTATTAAACACTGTACACGTTTTTAACATGTTAGGAAACAATGGTTTTGAACTTTGCATGACCCCAGGGACTGGATGAAAATGTATAACCAATTAAAACTGGCTCTCAATTCATAACTGCAAAATATATAATATTGTTGTGGTTACCAAATTCGCAAACCACCATTCAGGTCCCTTAGGTGAGGTATCTCGGTAAGTATATGTGTAGTTAGGCCCAAACCCGTTGTCTAGTGGGAATACATGTCATTTATGCGTGCTGCGACTCTTCAGGGTAGCCGTTTTTCTTTTACTATCTTTATTTTGGACCAACCGCCATTGTTACCACCACCAACCACAACATCAACCACCCACCGCGGCGCCGCTTCACGTCACACCTCGCAACCGTCGCATCGCCACCGTTCTTGCACCGCTTGTGGGTACCGGTGTTGGACTCGTGCAGGGCGCGCGCCGAACAGCGTGTACAAAACCACGGATTTTCAGCTCCAAAAACGGATCAAAAACGACACACGCCCACTTTTGTTCCGTCCAATCGGTGAGCGAGGGGCGATTTGGCCCCGCCTCCAGGGCGTTGGAGGGCGATCGCTATATGCAAATTTATGGATCAAAATGCATTCACGCCCACTTTTTCTCGGGCCAATGGGGAGCGAGGTGAAAGGTCGAAGGCAGGGGGTCAAAGATGAGAGAGCGAAGCCACGGGGCTTATATAAGCGACCGCGTTCGTCAAGTCAAGAGAGTGAAGACTTCGCAGTCGGTGGAGTTGGGAAGAAGAAGCAAGAAGGAGTTGGTCGTCGTCGTCGTGTGCGTTGGAGTCGGAGCGAAGAGGACGGAGCTGTGGAGAGGCGGCGAGGGCAGACGAGGGGGTGCTCGCGTCGTGCCAGGAGCTGCACACCAGGGAGGCCGACGGCGCGACCTGGTCGAGGTGGAGACGCTCGTCGCGGGACTCGAGGCAGAGTAGAAATCCTCCTTTCCCCCGAGCATCAGCAACCCCCTCCTGTTTCCTCCCGCGCTGAGATAGTGCGACCAAGGGGGCCCCTTTCCCACCCCCTACCAGACACTGTCCGCGAGGCCCGCGGAGTTGAGGCACCATCGCCGCTCCGCGTCTCATCACCAGACGGGTAGGCCCGACCCGGTCTCGGCCTCAGGCCCGCCTCATCCTTGAGGGTGTTCTTTTCTTTTGTTTTGGGAATGTGTGTTGTCGGCGCCGTCTGTGAAGTAAAATTGTATAAGTGTTGCCGTGTGCTCGCGTAATCGGTATTAGATCTGCATTGTCGCATTTGCTTTTTGTGTAAAATTGCATTGTGTTTCTCTTCTTTTCTATGTGCTTTTGGTGGAATTGAATATGTGTGCTTTCCGTTCATCGCGAATAAATGTGCTTTGTGTTGAACTGTTTCCCGCTTCGCTTCGTCATTTCTTTCATTGAATCCTCATCTTGCTTCACGTAAAGGGTTGGTAGTGGGCTGAATACGCCCGATAATTAATCGAACCGTCGAGGCCGACGATAACACCGCTCGGTTATCCCGATAGTACGGAACGGGTCGCTTAAGTGACCCGTGTCCGAAGTCGACCTGCGGCGAGGTGCGATCGCCCGGTCTACCCTCCGTGTGGGTACTTAGGTAGGTCGAATTTGGCGAGCAACCCTATCCCACGCGGGGGCTGATTGGCTCGATCGCGGTGAGACCGAAAGGTCCACCCGTGACTGGTTCCCGGCGTTAGTCCGAGAGGGTCACGACTGGATTGTCCGTCCGGTGGGCGACGTGCCGCGATTCGAGTTACGTGGCCGTCAGCACGCCGGCGGGCGCGAATCTGTAACAATATAATTGTTTACATCAAACACAGCAACGTAACAAGAAAACATGAGATAATAATCAATGAGCCACAAAATTGAGTCTTAAGACATGACACATGGTGGACGTGCATAAAAGTGCAAAATATGTGACCATCAATTTGGCTATATGCCTGATGTTGGCTTAATGGTTAGGGTGGTCGGCTTGGGATCCAACGTTCCTGAGTTCAAATCCCACTTAGCCGTTGAATTAAGACCAGGTGGGGTTGACTCTGCCTGTCATCCTTCCAAGCTCGGCAAAATGAGTGCCAAAATGAGTATCCTGTGTCGGAGAGGCGACCCATCCAGGATTGTGCCCAATAGCCAAGGAGACTGCTTAGGCAGCACCAACGCTTTGCACAGAATATGGTCCCAATGGATGGAATTTGGCTACTGCAACGAATATTACAGTGCACATATTCAAAAAGCAGATTGTGTGTTGTTACTTTACTGCAGTTATGTTTCAATCAACACAACGTGCATTCGCAGTTCCATTTGCGGTTTGGTTCCAAATTCTGGGCACCATTAGTGGTGACACAAACCATTTATCGCTAATTTATTTGAAGCAAACACTCGGTGCTTTTACCTGATCGCCAACCACAACGTGTGTGGTTTTCAAAAATAATTATTTTTTCCACTGAAACGCTCGCTTCAGGTGTTCTGTGCGCAACAGATTCCATTACATAATATGAGGATGCATCCATATCACGTACGTACCATGGATACCATCATACATGGCGTGAGTACCAACCAAGCTGAAGGGTGGTAGAAGATGTATATATATATATATATATATATATATATATATATATATATATATATATATATATATATATATATATATATATATATTTATATTTATATTTATATAATTGTGGATTGTGTATTCATATATATATATATATACTCGTCGTTACTGTTACTCGTCGAGTGTGGGCCCGCGTGGAGGAGTGGCTGGGGTTTCCCGGCAGGGGCCAAGGCCCCGCCCCGGAAAGGTGAGCCGTAGGATTTGTCCAATCAGAGGCGGACAGCGAGGTGTGTTCCCCAAGGCCCCTCCCCGCTGAGGGAGGTCCATAAATTCCCGAGCACTCTCTGAGGCAGGTGGTCTTTTTGAGGTCTTGGAGGGTCTTTTTGAGGTCTTGGAGAGTCTTTTAAAAGTTCTTTTGAAGAGTTTTTGGTGGGCGTTGAGGTGGCGAACGTGTCTCTGCTGGCCCTCTACGAGGAAGGGAAGAGCGACCCCGACCCCCTCCGTGGACCCCGGCCGTTCACCACCCGAGCTCCACCATTAACCTCGAGTCCCACACGTGTGACTGGGGACCAAACCAGCAACCACTGTCAGGTGCTGCATCGCGGAGCATGCCCTTCCTCTGACGGTCAGGTACACCACCGAACTCTGACCCCCAGCTTGTCTCTCTCCTCAGCTGTGAGGGTCCAATAAAGACTCTGGGTTTGTTTTCATTTTGTATGTGTGTGTCTGCATGTGGGCCCATCTTGTAAGTAGAACTGAATCAGTGTTTTTGGATCATTGTAAATACTTCTTGCTATGCGCGTTAAGTCTTGCTTTGTGTCTTCATTTACCACAAATAAAACTTGTTAGAAATGTTCCCAGTTCGTTTCCGTCCCTTCTTGAATTGGTCCAGCATGGTTCGGATCTGAGTTTTGGTGGGGTTTTATCCCCGATAATCCGTTCATTCCAGCCGGCACGGCTTTGGCAGTTTCCGCTCGGCTGCACCCAAACCGGAGTTGGTAGTTGGTAGTTGGAAGTCTACTGCAGTCAGTATAGTGACCCGGTTCGAGCAAGACATGCCGAGGGCGTGGTTTCCCAGGTTGTCAAAATCGAGTAGTTAATTAGGTAAATTGGTTATAGACAAATCGATCCTACACTACGCGGTTGAGATATTGACCTCCAAGGTCGGTTAGATGATCCGCCGGCTCACAGTTATTCGAGCGACGGCCTACAATTCCGGGGAGTTTGGTGGGAGATGACGCAAGCTTTCCCCACCTAGTGGTCATTCTCGCCACCCACCCCTGGCCCACAACAATATATGTGTATATATATATATATATATATATATATATATATATATATATATATATATATATATATATATATATATATATATATATATATATATATATATATATATATATATATCAGTTCACGAAAAAAATAAGTGACCACTATATTCGTTATTGTTGTGTGTCTGTCTGTCTGAATGGCTGTCTGTATGTCTGTCTGTCTGAATGGCTGTCTGTTGGGTAGTCGATCCAGTCGAAATTTTTTTTTTGAAATTTGTTCTACCCTTATTATCAGTTTTTCCATAGATATGTTCGTGTCTGTCTGTCTGTCTGTCTGTCTGTTCGGTCCAGTGCTCCGTTAATACAATGGCGATTTCGATGAAACTTGGTGGGTAGGTTCACACCATGACCAAGTTGTGTGCAAATGAGAACCGTTGCTCTGGACCCCACCGTTGCCGAGCAACAGGACTTTGAAATTTTTGAAAAATCATTAAAAAAATTAATTTTTTTGAAAATCAAAAATCGGGCCACGAGCGATTGTGGGCAACACATTCAGCCATATTGTCAAAAATTTCCAGCCGAATCCGATGAAAACTGTCGGAGAAGATAGACTTTGAATGAACCCTGGCCGAAAACAATAAAAAAACGAAGTTCGTTATATCTCAGAGACTATGAGTCAGATATAGATGAAACTGGTATGGTAGGTTCATGGTATGTTCTAGTTATGTGTGAGAAAGAACTGTTGCTTTGGACCCTCCGTTGCCAAGCAACGGCCGAAAAACCTCTAAATGTGGGGGTATTTTAACGAAAAAACAATCTGCAGCCTTAACCCTTGAAGCTAGAATCATGAATTTTCTTGTGCTTAATCCTCAGGTCATTCCCCATCGAACGGGCCCATCGCGTCAGGTTCTATTGGGTAGGCGACGACCCATGTCCGCCGACCGGCTTGTCTGTATGTCTGTCTGTCTGTCTTTCTTTCCCGAGCATTGCTCCGTGGGTTTTGATCCGATCCTGACAAAATTTTGGTGGGAGGTTTATATCATGATCTAGTTGTGTTTTCCTGAAAATGGGCGTGGTGCGCCAATTATGGGCGGAGCCACGCCCAAAAAACGTGTTTTTAGGGGGTAGCAGATTTCAATGTTCATCTTCTCCAAGGGGGTTTGTCGAATCTGACAGGGGTTTCGGTATCTGGTTAGCCCAATGGCACCTGCATAGCCCCACAGAGCTCGATTTTTCATTTTCGTCCCAAGGTCAAGGTCACGAACTTAGAAAATAGCGAATTTTGACATAAAAAATTTTCTTCTCCGAGGGGTTTGTCGAATCTGGCAGGGATTTCGGTATTTGGTTAGCCCAATGGCACATGCATAGCCCCACAGAGCTTGATTTTTCATTTTCGTCCCAAGGTCAAGGCCACAAGGTCACAAACTTATAAAATTGCGAATTGTGTTTTTAGGGGGTAGCCGATTTCAATTTGCATCTTCTCCTAGGGGGTTTGTCGAATCTGGCAGGGGTTTCGGTATTTGGTTAGCCCAATGGCACCTGCATAGCCCCACGGAGCTCGATTTTTCATTTTCATCCCAAGGTCAAGGTCACAAGGTCACGAACTTAGAAAATTGCGATGTTGACATAAAAATCCATCTTCTCTGAGGGGGTTGTCAAATATGGCAGGGGTTTCGGTATTTGGTTAGCCCAATGGCACCTGCATAGCCCCACGGAGCTCGATTTTTCATTTTCATCACAAGGTCAAGGTCAAGGTCACGAACTTAGAAAATTTCGAATTTTGACATAAAAATCATACGACCGCCCAAACTTTGAGAGCTAGGATGACAATATTTTTTATGCATAATCTTGAGGTCATTCCCCACCTAAAGTCTTGAAACCATTTTGCTCTATCTAGAACACCTTGCCCGTGGTGCCCCCTTCAAGTTTGTTTTTACGCTGATTTCATCAAAGTATGGATAATCCGAGGAGTGTGAAATGCCATATAGCCTATATGACGTTATATTGTTCCTGGAATGTTCCAGAGGAAGTTTTGCACCAAAGGTCATAATCCTTGACCTTTGACCTTTAAAGTTCACAAAGGTCAAATTGCTCTTCATCAGCAGCATTTCAGTGTTGCCCTGATAGTATTAAACCCACAAAGCATGGCTTGACATCAGACGAAGTGAGGAAGGCTGCAGGTTGTCTCCTTCATAAAGGTCATGAGTGAACCTGTTTGGTTTTTATTGATAACTAGCAGAACCTACTTGTCGTTTTGCTGACAGACCAATTAATCACCCTGTTTGGCAAATGTATCCGTGTATCGTGTGCTTTAACTCCTCCCCAACCTCACGTCTGCTCCTCCCCCCTCTTTTGTCCCCCCATTCATCTTGATGTCTCTTCCCGCTAGAAATGTCTCCTACACAATGACAAGCTTTGATAGGCCCCTCCTTTGGGACGGGGGAGGTAAGGAGGACAAATTTACAAATGCAAAGAGTGTTATAACCTCAGCGTTGCCAAGGTAAAAATATAAATTGTAATTCCCTGTGCCACCACTAGGTGGCACTAAACGGTGCACATTGACATAGAAAATGTACACATCCCCTGCCCCCCCACTCCGCCACATGAGGCTGCGGCCACATAGCCAATGTTAACCCCCACATAAAGTTATATTTGTACCCCGAGTTAGGAGTTTGTAAAATTAAAAAAGATGTGGCCATGCATAAGGAACAAAGGCAGAGTGAGAGAGGGAGAGAGAGAGAGAGAGAGAGAGAGAGAGAGAGAGAGAGAGAGAGAGAGAGAGAGAGAGAGAGAGAGAGAGAGAGAGAGAGAGAGAGAGAGAGAGAGAGAGAGAGAGAGAGAGAGAGAGAGAGGCATAATATATATTACATATATATATATATATATATACATATAAAATACATATATATATATATATATATATATATATATATATAAAAAATACATATATGTATATATATCTTCTTCTTCTTCCTTCGGCTGCTCCCGTTAGGGGTCGCCACAGCGGATCATCCATATGATCTGCATAGTGATTTGGCACATGTTTTACGCCGGATGCCCTTCCTGACGCAACCCTGGTCACCTCTTACGACACAGGGATATGGTACACCTATTTTAACCGGGGTATACACCGGCCCAGTACACTGGTACTCACTTCGCCGACCTCGGAAGGATGACAGGCTGAGTCAACCCCCTGGTGTATTAATTCAGTGGCCGAACGGGGCTTGAACTCAGGACCTTTTGGATCCCAAGCCGCTGCCCTAACCACTGCACCAACACCAGGCATATATATATATATATATATATATGTATATATATATATATATATATATATATATATGTGTATATATATATATATATATATATATATGTATATATATATATATATATGTATATATGTATATATGTATATATGTATATATGTATATATATATATATATATATATATATATATATATATATATATATATATATATATATATATATATATATATATATATATATATATACAAATAAATCAGCGAGTGACTTGTTCATTCCATTTCCCATGAGCCCAGCTCCAGAAGTGGACAATTCAAGTCTTTCATGCCACTGCCTTTGGTTGGATATAAACCACTACCCTTGGAGATACCATAACCCTTGGCCACCAAACTGACTGTGTTAGTCCCTTTGTTATTTCCATCACTTTTCACCTATTCAAAATATTTGCTTGAATATATTCTTTTGAAGTGATTTCATTAACCTCACCATTTCAATAATGTCACATGATAGTCTCTTTCGGGATAATTGCGTTCATTATTACCATGGAGTTTGAACCAAAGACCTTTAACTCAACCCCTCCCCTCTCCCATCCCTCATCTTCCCTGCCTCCTTCCCAATTCCAATATTCCCAAACCAGGCACGAAATTCAAAGTGGAGTTTCACGCCTGTTAGCAACGTGCCTCTAAATGTTTGTTCTGCCTTCGTCTTGCTCATGAAATGAAGTGCACTCCGATTATACCCAGACTGTCCACCATTCCATGTGCTGTCGAAGGGAGATTAGCAGGAGGGAGACAGGGTATCTGTGGTGGAGAGGGGAGGGGAGGCAGACAATTGCAGTCAGTCTGAGAATCCTCGGTTTAAATTCATATTCTGCCAATAGGAGCAATTCCGAGGCAGCATGGCTGTTTGTCCAATGGAGGAATTGGATAATTTGGAGACGATGGAAAAAGGGCTCCACATGCCAGCGAGTGTCATATGTTATAACATTGAGTCAGTCATTTCTTCTAATAAGTGTGTATGTATATATATCACTCTCTCACACACACACACACACACACACACACACACACACACACACACACACACACACACACACACACACACACACACACACACACACACACACACACACACACACACACACACGTTGTGTTACCTGATCAAGATCGGGTTGTTTAGATTTTAGTAAACCATCAAGAAAATTGATGTTTAAAGCTGCAGCAAAAATTAACCTGAGCAATGATGGGCCAAATAAGCTCATCTTCTTCTTTGAGGTCAGTTTCTTGATTTTGAGATGTACAAACACACATACACAGAGAATTTCCTTGTGGGGGAGGGGATTTTTTTGTGACTGACTTTTTCTTTGTGACAAGGTACCCCCCCCTCCCCCACCCCAAGCACGTTTGCAAAATTTGGTGGAGATTGGGCTAGCAATTTTTGCCCAGCACCCACGAAGTGAAAAGCAGGGTTAAGCAACTGATTCATTTCTGTCTGTCTGTCTGTCTGTTTGTCCATACATCCATCCATCCTCAAACATCAGTTTATGATCGAGGAAAAACTTAATTTCAATTGAATGTTATATTTTGAACATGAATCTGAAAACAAACCTGTAGTTTAGTACTTTGACTCAATTTGTCCCTGTGCACATGTGCAGAGAGGGGCGAGATAATTATTTTTACTCTGTCTGCTTGCCTGGAAGTTGTACAAAATTTAAAATCATTCCAAACAGGAATCTTACTGTTTTAGGGACGTTATAAAGGACACAAATAACAGGCATGAATAACTAATGTAACGTGTTAGATAAGGTTATGTACTAGTAACTAGACACTGCAAAAACGGTGGTAAAATGGTGGTAAATTCCGGAATTAATTAATTTATACGACCTTCACAATCATTATTTTATTTCAATTGAATTATATGCTTGAACACTGTAGAACATAAATTGACTTTTTGCACTTTCAAACTCATTCCGTTTTGCGGTACTTGGACATGCTAAATAAGGTGGTGTATAAAACTGCATCGATGGTGTTAACATTCTGTAATTTTTTTGTACAACCTTTAAAATCATTATTTTATTTCAATTTAACTATATACCTGAACACTGTGTGGGGTAAGGTGTTCTATGAACCCTAGTTTTTTGATGATTTTCATACCAACACACACACACATACATAGAGAATTTCCTTGTTGGGGGAGGATTTTTTTTGGTTGGGGGGGGGGATTGTGCGCTTGATCTGAACCTGGGTACCCCCACCATGTTTGCAAAGTCTGGTGGAAATTGGGTCAGCTGCCTCCACACACATTCGGAAGAGATTGGTCAAGGGGTGTGGAAATGTATAGAAATCAAAGAAAAGACTTCAAATACAATCAGTGACGTGCACATGTACACACACACACACACACACACACACACACACACACACACACACACACACACACACACACACACACCTCCTTCCAAAATACGAGTAAGTTGTTTGTGTATTTTGCGTTTTCTTTGATTTTTATACAGTTCCATACACATAAGTCAACTGCCCCAAAAATATGCTATACCACATTATTGTAACACACACTAGATCAATGTCACAATCAAAATTATGTTAAAACAAGAAATAATAACGATATGGTTGATCAAGCACCATAGGTCGAGTGCCCCCTTGGCGGGGGACAGGGGTTGGAGTTTGGCTGAAGCCTCAGCCCTTCCACAAGTCGTGTTCTGTCGGGAATTAAACCAATTGCATTTAAGTGTTTATATTCCATATGTGGAATGTGAATTAATATACAAAGGGTCCACAGTCACCACGGGACTACACTCAGTGTAAGTAGTTGTTGCACTATCCTGAACAACCTCAAACAAGGAAATGACGCTAGTTGGTCTATCGTTGCCGTAATGCACTCCCAGGTCAATTTCTGTAAAAGCTTTAAACATCAATCTTCTTGATTATTTACGAAAAATAATCCGAGCTTTAATGGGTGACCAAACGTGTAAATGATAATAATAATAATAATAATAATAATAATAATAATAATAATAACAACAATACTACTACTAGTAATAAAATATTAATGAAAAAGCTACCATACATAAGACCAGTGTGACCACTCCTTGGCTTTTTTCACAAGATCTTGGTTATTCGTTGTTCACCTTGGTGTCTTAGTTTTCTATAGGTTTTCTATTATCATCGCTTTTCCGAAACCTTGTGAATTCTTGGCTTTTTTCATTGGTTCACCTTGGCATTTATGAAAATGAGGAATGGTCACACTGCATAAGACCCGAAGGAACCACAAACAGTAAGACCAATGAGCAAACCCCCAGAGGCATCTCCTCGAGGGAGTGCCATGAGTGGCTGTTGACACATGGGACATTCACGACGGGAGCCCGACAGTGTGTGAAGGAATATCAGAAGCGCACACATGGGGTGCATAAAGCTGCTGTCTCGGTACTGCATATTGAGAAGTTGACACTAATTAACAAGAGAACTTGGGAAAGTTGCGACTTTCTTTTTCTTGTGGTCCCAGAAGTGGCGGATTGAAGTCGGGAGCGAGTGCTATGTGTGTGTGTGTGTGTGTGTGTGTGTGTGTGTGTGTGTGTGTGTGTGTGTGTGTGCGTGCGTGCGTGCGTGCGTGCGTGCGCACGCGTGCACGTGTGTCACGCACAAGTGTAAGACTGTGCTACACACCCTCATTAACAGTGAGCATATGACTGAAAGGGGTGCGTTTACGTGCTCCAACTCCAGTGCCGGATTTAGAGCAGGGCAGATTGGGCAGTTGCCCAGGGTGCCTCCATAATATGGGGGCTTCCACAAAAGTTTTTCTGTATTTCAGGCATATATTCCAAAATATACTCAATAAAATTGTTCTATGATGCAGATTTGTGTTCTGAATTATTAAAAGTTGTGTTATATTCAGAAGTCCAACTTGTAGTTGGTAGGGAGGAGTCAGAACTATTGCCAAAGGATAATCGGTCAATCACTGCCCAGAGGCCGCAAAGTCCTAAACTGCCCAGGAGCCTGCACAGTCCTAAACCACCCAGGGGCCTCCAAAGTTCTAACATGCACAGAGGCCTCCACAGTGCTAAACTAGCCAAAGGCCTCCACAGTCCAAAAGTGCCCAGGAACCTCCACAGTCCTAAACTGCCCAGGGGGCCTCCAAAGTCCTAAATCTGGCACTGCCCGATTGAGTATCCCGAGAACATGACTGTGCCATAATTCCCACACTCTTCATCAAAGCCGACCCATTCCATCGGAATTAATGAGAAAAGTGAAACAAATAAATCAACTTCCCGCCTGGATTCTCACACAACTCAAAGCTTTCTCCACGAGCTTCTGGAGCACGGGAAAAACGCGCCACGTGCTCTCGAGCTAACGATCCAAGTGTGTACTTGTGAATCCGAGCACCTCTTGCTCGCAAAAATAGCAATAAAGACATAAATAAATAATAAATAGCAAAACATCCACAGCAAGGAGGAGAGGGAAGAGTCTTCCTTTTTGTTCCTTTGTATTACACAACCTACAGCTAGAATAAGGAATATTATTAATTTACCGATATCGCGGGCTGTTTCAAAAGTTATACCGAGATACTCACAACAGTCCAAAACAGGTCAAAAAAGTATTACGTATGTATGAACAAAAGTACATTTATATAATTATTTTTTATGTAATGTATAATTTTTTACAGGCTTACCTTCCAACCCTCCCTCCCCCTACCCCCACCCCTATCCAGCGAAGCTATTGTATCTCATTGCCTGGTGTTGGCTTAACGGTTAACGTTGCTGGCTTAATATCTTGTGACCAAGAGTCTGACCCCACCCATTGAATTAACACCAGGTGGGGATAACTCAGCCTGTCATCCTTCCGAGGTCAGTGAAATGAGTTCCAGTGTACTGGTAATAGAGGGCACTGCATCAGCTGCACCGCCAGAAAATGATGCAACCAGCAGCCACAGGCTGCACACGATAGCTGACGTATCTCATTCGCAGAACATCTTGAACCCTCCTCGTACACATTAACCGATAGACAAGTTTGTTTTTGAGTCCATTTTGTATTCCGCAGGGTGCAGACAGAATCTGCAGAGAATGTCTGAACCAACCGAGGGAGTGGGGAAGGGATGCAGGGAAATATAGTATGTGGCCAGCAGGTTTCCATTGCACACATCGTCTCCTGAAGGAGCAGCGCAGACCGCAGACAAAGAACAAAACACTTGGTTGGAGAGGAATTGTCCCGTTGGAAAGGAGATTGGACACCAGAAGGGTTTTAGGTTGTGTATTCAGAAGATCTGCAGTTTTTCCCCTTATTTGCCGCTGCATGCTCACGGGTGAAATTACATGATATTTTTACTTAGACATGAATTAGGGACATTGTAGCAGACAATAGGAAATTGATCACAGTACGTGGGATTTTGGCCCAGGGAAAAAGAATGATGGCGCCAGTGCTCTGAGCAAAGCAAACCGACTTCATTCATCTGCTTGGCTAATTCATATTCCCTTATGTTAGGCTTGTCATTCCCAAAGTTTTGCTCTCTTTACCTCCAGGAAAACACTGTATATACTGTACCATAGTCGAACTCACCAATCCTATATTCGTACAAAGTTCAATTGAACAATCCTACATTCCTTGAGCTAAATCTAACTCACCAATTCTATATTTGTACAAAGTTCAACTCACCAATCCTATATATTCATATAACCAAGTTCACCTCATGAATCCTACATATTTACCTAAATCTAACTCACCAATTCTATATTCCTGTAGCCAATCCTATATGTCCAATCCACCAATCCTATATGTCCAATCCACCAATCCTATATTATATATATATATATATATATATATATATATATATATATATATATATATATATATATATATATATATATATATATATATATATATATATATATATATATATATATATATATATATATATATATATATATATATATATATATATATATATATATATATATATATATATATATATATATATACATATATATATATATATATATATATATATATATATATATATATATATATATATATATATATATATATATATATATATATATATATATATATATATATATATATATATATATTCCAATCCACCAATCCTATATTCCTGAAGCCTATCCTATATGTCCAATCGACCAATCCTATATTCCTGTAGCCAGGTCCAATCCACCAATCCTATATTCCTGTAGCCAGGTCCAATCCACCAATCCTATATTCCTGTAGCCAGGTCCAATCCACCAATCCTATATTCCTGTAGCCAGGTCCAATCCACCAATCCTATATTCCTAGCCAAGTCTAACTCGGCAATCTGATATTCTGAGCCAAGTTCCTGAAAATGAAGGATCCCTCCGAGTTGGGTTGTTGCATCATTAGGAAGTGATCATCACAGGCCCATCATTTCTCAGTCATCATCGCAAAGATGGAGAGGGATAGAGTGACGGCGAGAGGAACGTGCCCGACATGGTGTGCGGTCAATATGTTCAGATGTTCGAGATCGATCGGTACCTCCTGGACCGGTGTGCCATGTAGGTGCGGATGTTGGAAGGTGAGGTGGGGGGTTGGGGACGCATGAGGGAGGGGTTGGGGGTTGAATCGGAATAGTTTCAGGCTCGGGGCTGAATCAGCAGTCTGAGCGCGGGGGTGTCGCGGCATCTGCATGCAACCTGAGAAAACAGCGCGGACTAACGGAAAGCGGAGGAGTGGTTTGGAGGGATGGAGGTGGGGTTCAGATGGGGGGGGGTGGAGGGGGAGGAGGTGGGGTATACAAGTCTAGGGAGTCGGGTATGCTTTTGGAATTTCGGTGCTGAAGGAATGAGTGTGCGTAAGAGGCGTTCATTAAGCCGAGATGCGAATGAGCGAGACGTCGACAGCGGGCACGCTTTGCCCCCACCCGTGCGGGCCTGTCGGCGTTGGCAGCGCCGCGCGTCGGGAATAAATAAAAGGCGCTGCGCGTCGGTGTCACGAACACATTTCTCCCCGTCTCTCGATTCCTCCCCACCTTGTCCTTGTCCCACGACCCAGACGGAATGCGAACGCGCCCGTGTGCACGTGATTCGAGGGGACCGAACACAAGACGTGTCTGGACACATTGACGCCCCCCCCCTCGGACACGTGCGTCTCGCGCCGTTCCCTTTAAACGCCGAGGAGGGATCGGCTCGCGCCGCGCGATGCCACGCACAGACAAGTCCATGGGGCATGCACGAGCGCGCCATGCACTATTTATCATGGAAAACGCCTGATGTTTTAAACACATTTATTATTGAACGGCGATGCCGCCGCAGCACGCGCTTCGCGCTCTTCTCAACGCTCGGAGAAGCACGGGCGCTCGGGAAGGACGCGCGATGTCCCGTACGTACGATGCGTCATCTGGACCTGTTTGTGAGTGTGTCTTTAATTCCCTCGTCGATTTCCTCCAATCCCTCCTCCTCCTCCTCCTCCCCCCCCCCGTGCCGCGGTCCCGCGCTGACGCATTACACGCGCTGCTCCCTCTCTCCTGCGGGACGGCCGAGTAACCGGGCGAAAAAAGCGGAATCGAGTCACATTTCCCTCCCGCCATTCAAGCGAAAAGTTTACTTGTTTTCCTTCCGGATGCCGAGAGCAAAACAGGGAGAGCGCACAATGGCCGCTAAAAATACGTGCGTGGGAAAGGCGGCGCTAATGGGCCACGTCCTTGATTGTGGAAATGGACGCTCCTGGGACGACGACTCTTTAATCCTCAAACCCCCCTCCGTCTCCCCTCCCCCTGCACCCTCCTCTGTCCACTAAGCTGTCCCCCATTGCTCGGTGTGTACACCGATGTCCGACACCCCTCGAGCCGTCTTACCCCGAGACCCCGAGCTCCGGTCGTCTGTCCTGATCCTCCGGACCGCGGTCTCTCCGTTCAAGATGCTCCGACTCCCTGACGATCCTCCTCAATCGGCTTCCTGTCCGACCGCAGCGTCGCCGTGCATCGCGTTCTCCCTCGTCCCTGTATTCGGCCGCGGGTACTCGCTGATACCGCACGTTGGGTCTCCTCTCTCTCCCGAGTAAATGAGCCCGCAGTTCGGGACCAGGCGAGTGCGCGATCTTCACTCACGTCGTCGTCTCCTCTCCCCGATCCCCCTCCCTGTGTGCCTTACCCTCAGCCTCCCCCCCACCCCTCGTGTCCCCGCCCAGCGAGTGTCCAGTCGGGGCGGTGCTCCAAGGAGAGGGGACGAGGGGGGGGGACGAGGGTACTTGGTGGAGTAGGGAGGAGTGGTGAGGGGGGGGGCAGAGCAGCGGCCTTCACGCTTTGAGAAACATGAGTGAGAGGATCGAACCCGACAAGGGATGCACAATCTTCCACACTTTTCTCCTCTTCCACCCTTTTCTCCTCTTCCACCCTTTTCTCCTCTTCCACCCTTTTCTCCTCTTCCACACTTTTCTCCTCTTCCACCCTTTTCACCTCTTCTACACTTTTCTCCTCTTCCACCCTTTTCTCCTCTTCCAACCTTTTCTCCTCTTCTACACTTTTCTCCTCTTCCACCCTTTTCTCCTCTTCCACACTTTTCTCCTCTTCCACACTTTTCTCCTCTTCCACACTTTTCTCCTCTTCCACCCTTTTCTCCTCTTCCACCCTTTTCTCCTCTTCCACACTTTTCTCCTCTTCCACCCTTTTCTCCTCTTCCACACTTTTCTCCTCTTCCACCCTTTTCTCCTCTTCTACACTTTTCGCCTCTTCCACCCTTTTCTCCTCTTCCACACTTTTCTCCTCTTCCACACTTTTCTCCTCTTCCACACTTTTCTCCTCTTCCACCCTTTTCTCCTCTTCCACACTTTTCTCCTCTTCCACCCTTTTCTCCTCTTCCACACTTTTCTCCTCTTCCACACTTTTCTCCTCTTCCACACTTTTCTCCTCTTCCACACTTTTCTCCTCTTCCACCCTTTTCTCCTCTTCCACACTTTTCTCCTCTTCCACACTTTTCTCCTCTTCCACCCTTTTCTCCTCTTCCACCCTTTTCTCCTCTTCCACACTTTTCTCCTCTTCCACCCTTTTCTCCTCTTCCACCGTCTTTTCAGGGCTCTTCACTCGAGTCCCTCCCGTTAGTGGACTAAAGTGGACGGTTTGGGGGGATTATGACTTCGTCTTTATTCGTAAATTGGCGTACAACCCCCCCTCCCCCACTGCGCCATTTACCAGTCCTGTCATTTACCTGTCCGCTCTCCCTGTCCTTTTGAACCGGCAAATTGGGAGGCTTGTCCACCACGTGCTATTATCCCTAATCTCAGGATCGAGGGGAAGGTAAAAACAAAAAACATCTTCCGATCATCCAAACTGGGCCGCACTCGGATGTTCGCGGTGGGGTCTCGGGTGCGGTGTTTGTGTTGTGTGCTTGGTCAGTTGGACAAAGTGAAGGCGAAAATCCAAGGGGACGGTGTGGTGTGTGGGGGTGTCCTGGCGGCCTCTGAAGGACGGACGGACGGACGGACGGACGGCTCTCGGCGTGTTTGTGATGGAACGCGGGACCCGGGTGCAGTTAAAAAGTGCTGGCAGCGCAATTAATAAACGGCGGGTTTGTGCGGCACCCGGTTCGCCGGTACCGGGTGCTCTGGGCTCAACAATCGATGTAATGAAAAGCACTGAAGCCTTATGAGCTGCGGGGCGGACAGTGCCCGATAAAGGCTGAACCAACCTCGGGCACGGATACAATAACGATGGGAGCTCGACGTGTCCTTTGGACGAGGTGTTCGAGCGATTGCACGGCGCTCTGGGTTTGATGAAACGCCTCGGCACGGCTCGGGTCCCGTGTTGGACGCGACGAGGGCTTTTACGGACCACGGTGCATATATATATATATATATATATATATATATATATATATATATATATATATATATATATATATATATATATATATATATATATATATATATATATGTACGTCAGAATCCGTGCTGACACGCGGTCGTACGGGAAGATAGATGCGCGATCCGTGTGGTACGGGCTTTCGTGCTGCACGTGTCTTGGTGTGTCGGGGCTTTACAATGAAAGTGGTCGGTTCGTCTGAAAGTGCCACCATGCGTGCAGGTACCGACACGGTACAATGCAGGTACGTACACGGTACAATATAAGGTACGTACACGGTACACTGCAGGTGCCATCACGCATGTAGGTACGTACACGGTACAATGCAGGTGCGACCAGGCATGCAGGTATGTACACGGTACAATGCAGGTGCCATCACGCTTGTAGGTACGAACACGGCACAATACAGGTGCCACCACGCGTGCAGGTACATACACGATACAATACAGGTGCCATTACGCATGTAGGTACGAACATGGCACAATACAGGTGCCACCATGCGTGCAGTTGCGTATACGGTACAATGCAGGTGCCACCACACATGCAGGTACGTACACAGTACAATACAGGTGCCACCACGCGTGCAGGTACATACACGGTACAATACAGGTACCATTACGCATGTAGGTACGAACACGGCACAATACAGGTGCCACCACGCGTGCAGGTACGTACACAGTACAATACAGGTGCCACCACACATGCAGGTACATATACGGTGCAATACAGGTGCCATCACGCATGCAGATACATACACGGTACAATGCAGGTGCCACCACACATGCAGGTACATACATGGTACAATGCAGGTGCCATCACGCATGTAGGTACATACACGGTACAATGCAGGTACGTACACGGTACAATACAGGTACCACCACGCGTGCAGGTACGTACACAGTACAATGCAGGTGCCACCATGCATGCAGGTGCATACACTGCAGGTGATTGTACACTGCATAGAACATAACATCCCCCATACGAGTGGCCACTGTTATGCCTTGCATACCCAATTGCATACACCCATATAATACATTCCATGTGCTATAATCACTCTTATGAGCCAAGTATTGTGTGTGGACATGCGGTTCTGACCCGAGCGTGCTTTCCAACAACCATTATAATGGCAGGGCTCGGAGATAGCGAACCTGCGCTCAGGCTGCGGTGCCAAATGTCCAGTTTGTTTATTTTCCGTTCAGCTTTCACATTCCAGATTTAAAATGTCGGAAACGCTGAAGTCGTATGTGCACGTCATTGTCGTGTAAAAGGAAAACACGTTTAACTTGCGGTGCACGGAAGCCGACATGCATTCGCCTCTGTACGAGGTACTTTACAATGCAAGCATCGCTAGTCCACACGAAGTACTTCCAAATAATTATTTGGAACGGTGCTCCATAGCAACAGTGCTCAAAAGCATACAACTACATCCTGGTATGAACCTACCAGTCAAGTTTCATCAAAATCGGTTGACTCCTTTGGCCTCCACAGCTGTCCATTACATTCATACAGACAGACGGAAAACCTGAGAATAACGGTAGTCTAGCGACCACCCAACAATTATAATTAATTATAATTACAGCACATGGAAGATCCACATTACTGGAGTAAATCAAGGATATAGGTACTCATCATGTGCGTGGACAAAATGGCGACATTATAACCGACAAAGTGCAATGCAGCACTTTCTTGGTTGTAGAGCATTTTTGTCTTTATGTGAACCCCTAATTTATTTGGGTCGAAATCCCAAAACGACACCGATACACATCATGGTCGGAAATGCCGAGATCGAGATTAAGGAACTCTGGACGTCGCGTGGTCCAACAAATTCCGTGTCACACATGTTAGGAAGGTGCAGGTCGAAGGGTGTGAGGTTCATCTCATCATGCGTCATATGAACATCTCAGTGCACGGTCACAAAGTGGAAATCTCATGCAATCATTGGACCCATGATTGAGTCGTAACAACCAGAAATATGGACTCGTTCAGGAAAACATTTCCTTCGTCAATCAAAAACGCGTGTGTTCAGAGTTCCTCGAGCTCATGTGTTGAGCAACAAACGGCATGGACTTCACTGAGACCGTGACCATATAGTCTCCAGATGTAAATCCAACACAGCACCTTTGAGATGAGTTGAACCATCCTCAGCATTTTCGACCACTTTGTCTGGATTGGCAAATTCTCCTTCGTTCAGAAGGAATGCAGAGCAGCTCATGTCTGGTCTGCAAGATGGACCTAAATTATCCCATGTCTTTTCATGCAAGAGTAGACCATCAAAACTTGGATGTAGACCTTCGATCAATCAATACATGACTTTCAAAATGATGTTTGAATGCTAACAATGCCTTTCTGCACATATGTGTGTTTACACTGACTCAGTTCTGATCGTCGGGCACTTTTAACCTGCCGTTGCTCGCTCGAAATCTGGAATTCAAATCGTCTTTTGAACATAATTTTCAGCATTTAGAAGAAAGAGTGGCAATTTCGAAATGGTTAACCATAAATGTTCTGTTCATGAATGCAAATCGGACTCACAGAAATACGAGAAATATCTGTGGATGACAGGAGTTGAGTTCCTACCATTTTCTGTTAGTACAAGTGAGCTGTGAATGTGCATTAAAAAAAACACATACACACACGGACGGACGGACGGACACGTCTCCTTTTACTAAGCGATGCTGTTCAGGATTAGATGCATGTGTTCGTTTTATTTTTTTCCCCCCTGCTGAAGTATGACCCCTAACCTGGTGCTTGTGTTCCTTTTCCGAAGCGATGATTAGATTTTGTTGAAGATTTGGATCTGGATCTAAGAATTTTAAAAGTGATTCTTCACCATTAAAAGATGGGCTAAAAACGATGATATATAATAGCACGACGTCTCAAAAAGTTGTGGCCGAGTTATGACAAAACTTGTTTAGGTGACAACAAGCTGATTAGATGTTTGCTGAAGGTCAGCATGCAGATCCAGCCTACCAGTGGGATACAAAACGTAAACTGTTCAGCCAGGTGGAGGTATGCATGAGTGCCATTCTAGTTTATCTTGTGGCCCCGGAATCAAACAAAAAATGCATACTTATATCGGCCCTCGTAGCCCATTCAGGTCTAACTCCCACCACCTCCTCCTAAACATGATTAATAGTAAATATCATCATTTTAAACTTACTCTGTGCATTAACAAGCCCCAGATATGACCTTCCCATTGTTATTAAGAAGCACTCAAACGGTGTCTCCATCTCAGAAGTCTGCCTGAATGTTGGTAATGACAGCATTCATTGACTTTCCGATTGCAGACTCCATTAAATAAATCATCAAACCTGCCATGTTCACACGAGGTAATCCCTCAAGGTTAAAAGTCCACTCACTGGCAGCGATGGTCAAATGTTTGGGTATAACATGACCGTCTAGGAACCTTTGGGCCTTGCACCCATCCACACGGCCTCAGACGTTTGCAGGAGAGGGAGCTGCGGGTTATCAGCGTTTTGTGCGAGTTCACAAAGTTCTCCAACTCTTTCGTTGCGTCGAGGCACACCCCTTTTTTCACCAGCACATTTCAAAGTATTTTTGGCTTCTTTTAGAAGCTTTGTGAGCCATTTCAGGTCGCAATCCTAATCCCTCACACACATGGTATACGTTTGGCTGCCTTGATGATCACTGTTGCAAGGGGGTTCTGTGCATCCTCTCCGAGCATTCTGGGGTGGATTACATCATTTCGAAAGTCACGTGCTTTTTCGAATTGCTTGCATGACTTCAAACCCTGGATTGTTAGTCTACTTATCCATATATTATATAATTGCTGTAACAGCCACACAAGGCTCTGAATGGGGATCTTCCACCGAGAGACGAGATCATTAAATATTGCCAACCCAGACAAAGATATCATTTTTAACAATGATGATGATGATTAATGCGATAATAATAATAACAAGCCGGTAGGTGACATGGGTGGTCGCTATATAATTGCATACCAGCCATGCAGTTTTTGACGGATCGGGCTGAAGGTTTTTGACAAAGAGGTTGATTATAGTGCGCATAAAAGCACGGAAGCCGATTTTTGATTTTTGAAAAAAAAAAATATATAAATATTTTTCGGATTTTTTTCAAAAAATTCAAAGTCCCGTTGCTAGGCAACGGTGGCGTCCATAGCAACGGTGCTCAAAAGCATACAACTAGATCCTGGTATGAACCTACCAGTCAAGTTTCATCAAAGTCGGTTGACTCTTCTGGCCTCCAGAGCTGTCCATTACATACAAACAGACAGACAGAAAACCTGAGAATAACGGTAGTCCAGCGACCACCCAACAATATTTATTTATTTATTTATTTATTTATTCACATGCAGCCTATGGCTGCTTGGCTGAACTCATTTTGCAGCACAAGGCCATTGATGTTGTGTCGTTGTTATCCCCTCCCCTAGTTTAAGGAAGAAATTTTGAAATCATCCAAAACAATCGGTGCATAACTGTCTACTCCTTTCGTAAAAGGAGATCTTATTCATGTCTCCACAATGAAGTGATAGCAAACAGCACCTGAAACAGCCGATTGCAGTTCCCCTCCAAAGCAGATTCCATTTTGTTCCAGGTCCAGGTGCAGATTCGACCTATCAGTGAGAAACAACACGTAAACTGTTCACCTGGCAGAGGTATGCGCTCCACCGAGTGACGTTCTTGTTCGAAAAGGACACAGCAGCCGGAATCCAGAAAAGCAGATTATTTCCACACGAGTGAGCACAGGTTTACACTGTCCCTGCACGCCGCACCACCCAGAGCATATTAATATCAGTCCAATCTGGAAGCGAGGCCACATTATTATTGATATACAGTTTAACCCTTTCCGACTGATTTGCTCCCAAATTGGGGAAGGTTAACAGGTGGAGTCGGGAGGGTTGGGGTCAGAATATCATGGAGTTTGAAGGAGTGGAGTATCTACATGTGAAGACTTTAGTCTGCCTGGTCATAAGGCCCAGAACAGTGGTTCTCAACCTGCAGGCCACATGTGGCCCAATCATCACACTGATGAGGCCCAATTGTGATATCCTACTTTAAAAAAAAACTTTTAAAAAACTGCTTCGACAAAGGGAATTGCAGGATCTCCCTGTGATGTAAGTGTCAAACCACATTTACTTTAACAGTTAATATATGGGCAACTTGGACTTAGTTTGCACATTTAAAATGTGCTTGGTAGACATTTCACAGTGTAGACATGAGACGTATTACAGAGTATTGATTTGTATTCCATTACTGTCGGATAACAGATACAAAACAATTTTAAAATGGATACACAGGAAGTTGTGTAGGTGCGGCCCTCATAACACATCGAAAGGTGTAAGTGTGGCCCACTATGGTAAATAGGATGAGAACTAGTGTTGTTTAGAACCACAATGGGAAATAGATTGAGAACCATTGTTGTTGAGAACCACAATGGGAAATGGATTGAGAACCACTGTTGGTGAGAACCACTATGGTAAATAGGTTGAGAACCATTGTTGGTGGGAACCACTGTGGTCAATAGGTTGAGAACTACTGTTGTTGAGAACCACTGTGATAAATAGATTGAGAACGATTGTTGTTGAGAACCACTATGGTAAATAGGTTGAGAACCACTGTTGTTGAGAACCACAATGGTAAATAGGTTGAGAACCACTGTTGTTGAGAACCACAATGGTAAATAAGATGAGAACTAGTGTTGTTGAGAACCATTATGGTAAATAGGTTGAGAGCCATTGTTGTTGAGAACCACTATGGTAAATAGGTTGAGAGCCATTGTTGTTGAGAACCACAATGGTAAATAGGTTGAGAGCCATTGTTGTTGAGAACCACAATGGTAAATAGGTTGAGAGCCATTGTTGTTGAGAACCACAATGGTAAATAGGTTGAGAGCCATTGTTGTTGAGAACCACAATGGTAAATAGGTTGAGAGCCATTGTTGTTGAGAACCACAATGGTAAATAGGTTGAGAGCTATTGTTGTTGAGAACCACAATGGTAAATAGGTTGAGAGCCATTGTTGTTGAGAACCACTATGGTAAATACATTGAGAGCCATTGTTGTTGAGAACCACAATGGTAAATAGGTTGAGAGCCATTGTTGTTGAGAACCACAATGGTAAATAGGTTGAGAGCCATTGTTGTTGAGAACCACAATGGTAAATAGGTTGAGAGCCATTGTTGTTGAGAACCACAATGGTAAATAGGTTGAGAGCCATTGTTGTTGAGAACCACAATGGTAAATAGGTTGAGAGCTATTGTTGTTGAGAACCACAATGGTAAATAGGTTGAGAGCCATTGTTGTTGAGAACCACTATGGTAAATACATTGAGAGCCATTGTTGTTGAGAACCACAATGGTAAATAGGTTGAGAGCCATTGTTGTTGAGAACCACAATGGTAAATAGGTTGAGAGCCATTGTTGTTGAGAATCACTATGGTAAATAGATTGAGAACCATTGTTGTTGAGAACCACAATGGTAAATAGGTTGAGAACCATTGTTGTTGAGAACCACAATGGTAAATAGGTTGAGAGCCATTCTTGTTGAGAACTACTATGGTAAACCTATTGCCTGCTTTCCATTCTCGAACATTCTTCATTTTATTTCAGCAAAGAATCTTGAACTATGATTCTTGGTGTTCGTGTTTCTGGTGGGTCCTTCAGTTCGTCTGTCTCCATTAACTTATTTACTTCTCTGAAAATGATAATGGGGGTTTCACCAAAGTTTGCCCTTTGACCATTCTGGTGTAGAACATCATCTTCCTGGTCTTGACCTTCCTGGTATAACAACCCTGGCAGTTTTATGGGAGTTTTATGAATGGAGAAAAAGATGATGACAAAGATCATGATGATGGTGTTCCATCAATGAAAATACCGTACTCATACGAAGACCAATGAACCATTTCGAATGATTCCTTCTTGGGCTAATCTGTCAACACGCGGTGTGCCCTTGGATCCGCTTTGACACCTCGACAACGCTTCATTAAACCCTTTTGGTCCTGTCCCGTGATGTTTTGCATTTCCAGCTGTACATCCATCCAATTTGCCTGTGGTGTGATGAAGGCAGGACTCCCCATGTGGATCACACCTCCATAGGGAACCTGTGACAGTCTTGTCCCTTCCTCGTGGGCATGGCAGTTGCACAGGCGGATGACAGATGAGAATTCGGCTTGTGAGTATTCGTGAATATATTGGATGTAAGCTTCCAATTTTTACATTATCTAGGTGGCTTTATCAACTGAGTGCATAACTGATTATTTACTATGGTGAACTGAAATTTCCCAGTCAGGAACAATCTTCATATTAAATACTGTCTACAAAAAGGTGGGTGGAGGTAGAGAAGTTGGGAGATGCTGGGTAAACAAGAAGGATATGACAAGTCGAATGGGGGAATCTCTGAGCAGTATATGCAGAGAAGCAAGGTGGGGATATAAAGTTCATACATAATATGTAGAAAGACCAAAAAGGCAGGAAGGAGCTTTTTGTATACTAGTGCGTGCCCGTACGTGCAAAAAAATTTTTTTTAAATAAAAAAACCTTCAAACTGCGTGCCAGAAACAACAACCACACAGGCCGTTCCTTCGCTCTCGCGTGCCCGTACGTGCAAAAAAAAACTTTCAAGCAACCACACAGGCAGTTCCTTCGCTCTCGTAAACGACGACTGGATTGGGGCATTGTCGTTATCTATAAATGCGGAAAATAAATCGAGAAATTATTATAATACAGTAAGTCATCACTATCCGGAAGTCCGTACGTTGTAACCCGTAATTTGGAACGCGCTCTAACTTGGCCATAACTTGGGAACCACTTGTCCGATTAATTTCAAACCTTGAAAAGGCAAACAAACAGAGATTGCTGGAATTATAGATAGAAGATAGATACTGTGGGTGCAAAACGCCAAGCAACGTGTTCTGTCATTGGTAACTGATGATCTCTTCCCCAACGGCCATGCCCTACGCAGCAACGTGTCCTGTCATTGGTAACTAAATGCCGCCCTTTCCCCATCGGCCATGCCTACGCAACAACGTGTCCTGTCATTGGTTTGGTAAATAAATGGCCATAACTTGGGAACCACTTGTCCGATTAATATCAAACCTTGAAAAGGCACATCCACAGGGCCCCAGCAATATACCTGGCAAGTTTCAATTAGATCGGACCAGTGGTTGTTGAGAAACAGCAGTCACAGACACACAGAGATTACTGGAATTATAGATAGATGAAATTGAGGATTCTGGAGGAGCTAGAACATACAATGGATCAGGGGGCAAAAGAAAAAAAGGAACAATATCGAGGGGAAAAACACACAACAGAATGGAATTGAGGACAAAATAGAGGGAGACTCGAACAAATGAGGAATACGGGATAAAGGAGTACGTAGGGGGTGAACAATATGGATACAGAAGCAAACTCTCAGGAAGGAAAAGCTGAAAACTTGCAAAAAGGTGGGCTTGAGGGGGGGGAGCGTGTTAACGAGGATAGAACAGACCATGGCTTTGGATTGGGGACGATCTGAGATGGTGATGAACAGCTGTCTTGAAGACCTGGTGGGAAGAATGAGATTTAAGAGGATGTGGTAGTTGGTTTCACAGGTAGGGAAAAAGAGGAACAAATGAGTGTAGGTGAGCAGTGATACTGGATTTAGGTAGTTTCACCAGGAGGTTGATGGTGGACCATGTGAGCACTGAAGAAACCTGGGGGGGGGGGGGATACAAAGAACGGAAAGAGCAGAGAATGCAAGACCAGAAAGGATGTGGTGACCGCAAAGGAAGACCATAAAGGCCACCAACCAGTCTGTGATGGCGATGTGATAGGCCCACAGAGTGAGATCACACAGAGTGTGATACAGAATCTCATTGCGGGAGATTCCAATCGCCTTGAAGGCCTTGGTTTCTACAGCATCTAGCTGAGCAAGATGTGAGGCAGGGGAGCCGGTCTAGAGGAGAGGGCAGTACTCCATCAAGGTATGGATGGAAGCCTTGTATGTGGATAGGAGTTCAGATATGCCAAGAAAGACTTTGTATGATGAGAAGTCGGCAGCTGGCTTTGGAGGCCAACTTTGAAATGTGGTTTGCCCAAGAAAAATCATGGATGATAGTGAGACCCAGGAGTTTTCCAAGTTTGACTGCACTTCCTAAAGAAGATTGTACAGAAAGTATTTGGGGGGGGTGGGAGTTGGGGTTGTCAGATGGTCCTTTCAGAAAGAGATAGTGAGAGAGTGTGAGATTTGTCATGATTGAAAGATATTCCAAGTGTTTTACCATCTTGTGATTTTAGAGGGAAGAGGCTACAGCCTGTCTGTCTGAAGGATGAGGAATATCATGGCAGATGGTGGACTCATCAGCAAATAGGTAAAGAATATTTTCCAGAGAATCAGGGAGATCAATGATGAAGATCAGGAATCAGAGTGGGCCCAGAACACTGACTGCCTTGTGGCACTCCAGCCTTGACAGGGAGAGGAGACGAAAGGATTCTGTTGAGTGCCACACGTTGGATACGAGAGTAAGGGAAGTCAGTAACCCAAGAGTGGAGTTGGCCTTGGATGCTACAGGCACAGTTTGGAGAGACAGGCAGGATGTCAGACTGTATCAAAAGCACAAGATATGTCCAGAGAGATGGCCCTAATCTCATTTCTGACAACGAGGACCTCCATCCATTGTTGTAGAAGCAGCATGTCCAAGTGATCTGGTCTGAAACCAAATTGCTGATCTGACATGAGGTTGTTTGAGAAAAGGAAGGATTTCATGTCAACCATGATTATGGATTCCATGACCTTGCTGATGATTGGAAGCATTCACCATTGAGAGATAGGGCTAAACTAATATAAAGCACAATATCTCAAAAAGTTGTGAACGGATTTGGATGAAACTTAGTGGACAAGTTGGGTGTGTGGAAGGGATGAATTGATTCGATTTGGGTGAACATCCGAATCCGGATCTGGATACGAGAATTATTTAATTCATAAAGTGATTCTTCACCGTTGAGAGATAGGGCCAAAAACGATATATAGCACGACATCTCAAAAAGTTGTGGATGGATTCAGACAAAACTTTGTGGATATGTTGGGTGTGTCACAAGGACGAATTGATTCGATTTTGGTGAAGAACCGAATTATTTAATTTTTAAGGTGATTCTTCACCATTTGATAGGGCCAAAAACTATATAGTACTGTATAGCATGATATTTCAAAAATGTAATGGCCCGATATGTTCTCATAGATTAGGCATTATGTGGCGGAGGTATTGTTACGGATTTGGAAACCTTGTGCACACAAACAGCCAGAGTCCCCATAGTTGTTTATTTCGATAAGTATGTGTACAGTTAGAATGATAATATAATGGATGAGTGCATGAGTCTAATGTCTATGGGAATTGTCTATGGGAATTTGTCTAATGGGAATTTCGTGTGTGCGCTGAATTATTTTTTTTAGTTAGTTTTTTTTTACATCTACAACAACAACAACAACAACAACAACAACAGCGACACCGACCCGCACTCAACCCGGTCGCCATTGCCCACATGTTTTTGGCTGCGGGCATGGGCGGAGCCTCCGTCGCCTCGGATCGAGGCTCCGCTCCAAGGAGGGGCATAGAGCGTTTCCTCCAGCCAATGAGCGAAGGGCGAGTATCACACGCGTGCCACAGCCAATCAGGGGGGCTGACCACCTCAGGGGTGGCCCCGCCCAGCCAGAGGGAGTGTTCGGCCCGACCAATGAAGGGCGGCCACGAGTCGCCCGACAACCCCTCGTCCAATCCGGAGGCGAGTCACTCAGAGCGGTGTCCTCGACCCACGGGAGAGGGGGAGGATAAGACGAAGTGGCAAGCCGTGGAGAAAAAGCAAGCAAGGTTCGCCTCGTCGAAAGCAAGCAAGGTTCGCCTCGTCGAAAGCAAGCAAGGTTCGCCTCGTCGAAAGCAAGCAAGGTTCGCCTCGTCGAAAGCAAGCAGGGTTCACCTCGTCAAAAGCAAGCAAGGTTCACCTCATCGAAAGCAGGAAGGTTCGCCCCG
This sequence comes from Eptatretus burgeri, assembly GCF_056783735.1. NCBI lineage: Eukaryota > Metazoa > Chordata > Myxini > Myxiniformes > Myxinidae > Eptatretus > Eptatretus burgeri. The sequence continues at coordinate 66,494,303 of NC_140967.1, forward strand.
TCGTAAAGGAGAAAGAGAGGAAGCCTCGTCTTGCCTGCTGGCATTCTAATCTAGTCCGTGCCCATGCTGGCTGGCGTCCGTGGCGCCGTTCTTCGTCCTTGGTGCTGCATTGTTGGCGGTGGGTTCGAGTCCCGCCACCGGACAAACTCGAGCATACCGCACAAGGCGGGCAGGTGCAAATACAGGCCGTGGCCACCATTTCTGTGTGTGTGTGTGTGTGTGTGTGTGTGTGTGTGTGTGTGTGTGTGTGTGTGTGTGTGTGTGTGTGTGTGTGTGTGTGTGTGTGTGTGTGTGTGTGTGTGTGTGTGTGTGGTGCCAGTCTGTATAAGTAGAAATTGTGTTTTTTTTCATTGTACATGGTTTGCATTTCTTTTATTCGTGATAACTCTGCTCTTTGTGTGCTTCCTCTCCCCGATTATTGTTATAAATAAACCCCTGTTGAATGTTCCAGTTCGTCTTCCGTGTTTTTCTTTCATTGGCCTAGCAAGGTGCGTATTGAGAAATAGTAAGGCCGTTCATGCCATAAATTGTTCATTTGGACCAACGGATCTTGGTAATCCCATGCTCGATTTACACCCGGATCGGGCTCGGTAAACAGTCCGTTCCGCCCGAGGTCCGTCGAGGGTGTGGTTTCCCCGGTAGTTGGATGATGTGGGTACTTCGGTATATTGAAATTAGGCAATTAACCCTACCCCACGCCATCAAAATATTGGCGCCCACGGTCCGCTAAGGGATCCGTGAACTCTCGGACTCATCTGAAAGTCACGACCTAAATTCCGGATGTTCGGTGGGAGACGACTCCACTGCTCCACCTAGTGGTCGTTTATCACCACCGAACCCCAGCCCACAACAGTATATGCTCTACCGAGTGTCCTTCTTGTTGCACCTTTTATGTAATGCAGTAATGTTGGCAGATTTCTAAGCAGATGGAAGATGACCTAACACAAATGACAAAGTAAAAAGGAGAGAGAGAGAGAGAGAGAGAGAGAGAGAGAGAGAGAGAGAGAGAGAGAGAGAGAGAGAGAGAGAGAGAGAGAGAGAGAGAGACAGACAGACAGACAGAGACAGACAGACAGAGACAGAGACAGAGACAGAGACAGAGACAGAGACAGAGACAGAGACAGAGTGAGAGTGCAAGAGCAGCAGAGCAGGTTTTTATGACACGTGAGCTGATGCAGTGATGCCGTCCTGTCCAGTAGCAGAGTCAAGGGTTGAAAGAACCTTTTCCACCTTCTCAGGTGCAAAAGATACCGGGTCCAGGAGAAGTTGGGTACGACATGGATGGATGGAGTGTGTGGCATAATATTTGGAAGCAAACACAGAATTGAGGCATTCCGCCTTCTCACAAGCGGAGTCGGCTGTGATGTCATTTGAAGAGAGGGAAGGGATGGAAGGAGAGCATACCCCAGAGATAGACTTAACAAGGCACCACCAGGTTTTAGAAGGGGGAGTCACATTTGAAAGTTCATTCTGACGTTGGACAGATGTTGTTTTCTGGCTCTCCTAAGAGTGGACACACATTTGTTTCAGACTTTTTGGAATGCACTGAAATTGCCTTCGGTCAGATCAGCCTTCCACGAAGAGAAGGCAAGTTGTTTCAGAGTAACTGCCTCACCACAGGATTCAGTGCACCATGAGCGAGTGGGGTGGATCCCCTTTTAGGCAGTGGGGTGGGGGTGGATGTTTTTTCTGATTCCAAATTTCCAACTTTGACAAAAGGAGATAAAGATCGTGGGATGGGAGATTAGATCACTTGTTAAATGCACGGAAAAATGCAGCGCTGTATGAGTGGGGGTGAGTGGGAAGGGGGTATGGTGGGATTGTTTGTGGATGAGGGGAAGAGCAGCCAAACACTTCAGAAATATAATTTTTTTTTGAAGAAGAAGAGACATGTATGGTGGAGAAGAAGAACATGTGTAGCATTTTTGAAGAAGTCAACAAAAACGTTTGTCCCATCATCACCACATGGGAGACGCTTTACGATGGCTTCCCCTTGTGGACGTCCTAGGCAGGGTGGTCGAGCCTGAGCACACATCTAGCTTGATGAGCCATTCCAAGCAACGTGGCCCGAATCTCTCCAAGTCCATCACCAAGGCTATCATCGATCTGTTGAAAGTGGTCTTGACCTCGGCATTGCTGCGCCAGAACCAGGCCGACCCGTGAGAATGGCAGAATCAAGTGTGGTCATGGAAGGAGGATGCCGGGAAGACGACCAAGGCCCAAGAGGAAGAACAGCTGAGTGGGTGGAGCTCATGCAGCACTCAGAGTGAGCTTGCCATCGGGACATAGAAAGTGCTCCGGGCACGAGAGCGAGACGTGCTTGGTCTCGTGATAATGTGTGGGAGCGCACGATCCTGGGTCCTGACCAGCAGCTCCTGCTGCAGTGCGTCGCCAGATCTGTTCCCATGGCCCGTTTGCAAGGCCTGGGCGCACCAACCATAGTGGTGCCAAATGTGCGCTCCCTACTTGCCCTAGACGTTCGGAGGGACTGCTCGACGGTTGCAGACATGGTGCAGGCAATCTCATCGCTGTTGTCGATGCTCCGTGTGCCCCGGTTGAGCGAGCCTTGAGCCGAGGGGACTCCAAGCTTTTATGCGTCTCATGAGTAGATTTTAAAAGTCGATTTTAGTTTTTCTAAAATAGGCGAAATTCAGTGCAGTGCTGCATAAATGTAGATTTTAAAATAAGTGCAATACTGTAGAAGTGTACCTTGTGAAACCCATCTATAAAAATGATCATCATGGGGCCAATGGCCCGACAAAGAGTAATATAGTTGATGATGATGATGATGATGATGATCATGACGATGGTGAGGACGATGATGAAAGGTGACACAGTGGTTGAAAAGCATTCTTATACACATATATTTTTTAATACGAAGCGTTTATATTTAATGTAGATTCAGTTTGGAGAAAAAAGGGGGGATGTAGAACCGGAAGCAGAAGGAAATTTAATAGAAATGAGAATCATTATGGAGTGAAATATAAAGTTTTATTTTGCTTAGATTTCAGCATTTAATAACTTGCTTTCGACCTTGATTCCTATATTTGTGATTTTAACTTTGGCATTGAGTTTCTGACCTGGAATTTTGACCTTGAATGTCAATGATCAGTTTCTGCAAAGTGCTTTTGCAGATCTTGCACTGTGAGTCAAAGACGAGTTCAACAAATGTCGGAAAGGGGAAGAGGAGAGCTGCATATGGAATGTTGATGAGAAAGCTGGCAGTTGTTATGGGCGAAAGTTGATAAGCACATTAACAACATGGCACATTAAATTTTAGTGTGTCCAGTCAGTCTTTGTGAATGGAAGAGGTCTTTTTCATTGAGTTACCTCCACCACCAAAGGTGGACGAAGGTTAGGTTTTCACCCCTGTCTGTCTGTTTGTCTGTCTGTCGATGAACAGGATATCTCAAAAAGTTGTGGACGAATTAGAACGAAATTTGGTGGAGAGATTGGGTGTGTAACAAGGACAAAATGGTTAGATTTTGGTGAACATCCGGAAAGTAGAAGTTTTGAAATTAGTCTTCACCCTTGAGGAATCGGGCCAAAAACGACAGAAAGTATGATATCTCAAAAGGCTTTGGACGGATTTGGACAAATTTGGTGGACAGATTAGATGTGTGACAAGGAAGAATTGATTCAGTTTTGGTGAAGATCTGAATCAGGATTCGGACATGATAATTTTTTTTTATTTTTAAGTGATTCTTCATCATTGATAAATGGGGACAAAATCGATATACAGAACTGCACAGCATGATATTTCAAAAAGTTGTGGACGAGTTATTACAAAACTAACTGAGTTGGTTAAGTGACAAGAATAAGCTGATTCGATTTTGGCTCAGGTGCGGATCCAGATCCGGCCTATCAATAGGATACGAAACATACACTGTTCAGCCTGGTGGAGGTATTCTCTCTACCGAGTGCTGTTCTAGTTTCGTATGCATCCTCTGGCCGCTGGCTGCATTATTGATTGCTGAGAGCACGGCTGTGCCGCTGATGTAATGCCCCCTGTATGTTAGGGCAGGAATTTGAGATTTGTTCAGGCTGCCAGTGATAGTTCGCCTATTCTTCATGAAGGACACCATGGGATCCTCAACGTCCACAAACTAATGCTGGTAAACAGGCCAACCAGTTTAATGTCCATCCAAGGGACGGCACACACATTGATGCCTTGCCCTGCCTGTGAGACACCAGGATGACCGTTTGTAGCTGGGCCGGGGTTCAATCACAAGCTAGGCGGCTCAGAGGTAAGTGTGTGTACCTCTTGGACATCCTGCCAGCCCCAATAGCCGATATTGTGGAGGCAAATTATACAATCAAGGGATAGTGTGAAAGTGCATGTGGATTGGAGAGCTCGAGCAAATGGAGATCTTAACTATTTAGTTCCAGAACTTGTGCAAACAAAACATCTTGATCGCTCTTCAACTGCTCCATAACAAAATAATGAAAAATCTCCAACGGAATTGCAGTAAGGTGCAGTGAAAAGAAAGCAGAGTCAGTGCTGAGTGCAAGTGCTGACTGGCTGACGCACTTTAAGAATTGTGACCACCTCCATTTTCCGTCCATGCAGGGAGAAAGTGTCAGCGAGGACTTGGCCACTGTCCAGCCTTTCAGAGAGGAATTTGCCCTGGACATGTATTGAATACACACCAGATCAAGTGTATAAACAGTCTAAACTGGCCTTTATTCGAAAGATGTACACAAGATCTTGTTCATGTGCAAAAATATATTATATATGCTTCTGAACATAATTTCTATAAAGAGAGGCTAATACTGCTCTTCTGTGTGCGAATTATATGGGCACAGATCGATTCATGCCTGTTGTTGGATGAAAGGCCAATAGACTAGTCCGGTTTTCCAGAAATAACACTTTCAGGGGCATTTTTGGGTAAAAGTGGGGAACCAAGTCATTTAACCTAATTTAAGTGCGATGATTCTGAAAAAAAGTGGTTCCAGGGCTGGATTTTGATGTTTTGTCCACCTAATTAGCATAAAACAAAATGGCCATCGAGTTGTAATGAATTGATTCCTTTGAAAGTACCAGTTTCTCGTGACATTCTAACAATAAAATTTCAAATATTTCTTAAGTATTTATTGTGGTACAAAATTTGCTTTCAAATTAAAATGGTAGGTCTTGATATTTTCAAAAACATTTCTGCATGATATGCCTCATTATGTATGCACAAACACACAAGCATTACAAACTGTTAATACATGTAGTTTCTTCCTGTTTCCTACATGCACACATTGTAGTGCAAGGCATGTCAGCTTGACGACACTTGCAATGGAAACTTCTGCACTGGGTATGACATGAACAGCAGATAAATTCCAGGCATGCATCTGGGATAGCACGACGTGACATTAACTTAGGCTGAAGTCCTGCAGTAGTACGTTCCCAGCCCATATTATCAGATGAAGGAAGATCGGGCTCTGGACAATGGACATTTCTCCAAATCAGCGCCTGGTAGTGTACTCTCATCAAATGAAACTGTCGAGCATCACTCGTTGGTGGTAGTGATTGTGGTTGTCCAGACTGCGTAAACATATGGTGGCGAACAATGTCAATTGAATCTGTGTAGTCTGAATGAATGTCAAACAATTGAATGTCAAACAATGTCATTGTCGACCTGCACATAAATGTCTCTGCTGATTTTCTTGTCTCATCTGTCATTTCTCCTTCTCCTAGTCCATGGAGCAGTGGGGAATATTCCTTGAATATCTTCCATGCTCACCGTTTGCTATGATTTGATAAATATGATGTGTCGCAACCGGTGAGGGCATGAAAAGGCATTGAGGAAGTTGATGAGTTTGTAGACAGGCTGTTGTACACGGCCTCAATAGGTATATACTTCTGCTTCTTTGATGTACCAGATGTCATCCAGAGATGTGCATTGCATACGGGGGAAATGAGACACTAGCAATAGGAGCACGTCTGTATTCCTTGCATGAACAACTGTGCTGGAATTATTTTCTATAGCATGCAAGACCATTCTTGTGTTGGCCTCGTCATGTCTTGCCCTCAGAGAAGAAACATCAGTTGTCACTTTTGATGACTGAACTTCAAGTTTATCTTCACATCCTCCTGCTGCTATTATCTCCTTGTGATGTGGAGCATTTAAGATAAGTTTTTCTGAAAGAAATCTGGCAAGATCTGCATTGTTTTCAGGAAGGGCCATGAAATTTGCCCAGTTCCTTGGTAAGGGGATGTCATGACCTTCAACAATGCATCTGATTGGCCGCGCAGACTTACTCCGGAGTGCTCTTGTGTTGCACTTGATTGACTCATGTCTGTATCGGTCAAACACAACTTCGATTCTATCACACAGGAGTCCGATTTGTCAGACTGATCTTACAAATATGTCTGCTAAGTCACCAAATGTTACTGCCCCAGAAGGTTTTCCAACAGTCACAACCAGTGCTTGTCCATCAAAAATAAGTGTGGATGACTGATCGCAGATATCTATAGCCTCAGGACAGTTTATACTAATAGTCAAAATTTCTGCCAACACTGACTTGTTCCCAATATAAGGTGTGCCATTCATCTCAGCTAATGACACAGGCACAGGCATTAGTTCATGCCTCAGTCTGGCAGGTAGGTCAGCATCATGGCCTGATTGATAGGCAGTGATCAAGCACTGCAGAACGTTTCTATCTGCTTTCACTGTTCTGTTCTTGTTCTTTTCCTTAGTGTTCTTGGCCACATGATATAGTGTTGAGAATGTGGATCCATTGTTTCTTGGCATCGGAGCATAGGAGGAGACAAGTGGGTTGGAACCAGCTTCAGTCACAACTGATCAGTCTTTGATGAATGTCTCAAGTTGCTGTTGACCTAGCTGTCCAGCATCAAGCAGTGAATTTTGAATTTATTCTGTTGCCAGAGCTTTGGTTGCAATGTTCTGCAGCAATGCACTTCTTGCCTCATCACTGGTAGCTTATACTCCAAATCTTTGATAAATGCTGACCAATGCATCTTCAGCAACATTGTCCTGTCATTGTCAGGCAGCATTCCCTTCATTGTGCAGAATTTCACCACTACTCAAGTTGAACATTGCACGTGTTTCAACAGCTATCTCAGATCTGAAGTTGTATGACAGTGCCAAACTGCTTCATGCTGATATTGTCTTTGTGATACCAACAATGCCTCCTGCTTTCTTGCCTGTACCATTGACCCATTCTTGTGCTTGGTCCGGGTCCACTTGGTTGAATTTATGGGTGGCACGCTTCACAACAAAGTTTTCTTTCTGAAACTGATAGTACAGCTGCAGGAAGTTGATGCATCTCAGTCAGATAGACTGGTCTCCAGCGAGCATAGTTATAGTGATCATAACGCATGAAATATGGCAGCATAAGACTGAAAGATTTTAGATGCAGGTCCCAAATTCCATCAAGCTGGGCTCGAGTGAAGTGGAAGAGTATTTAAACCATATCCATGTACTGTCACCAGAAGGCCAAATTCACATGTTCATGTGATTTCTGTGGAACAAATTGTATGATAAGCTGTTGAAAACGATCCTGCTTGAGCAAAACAATTAACTCCACAATGTTCACTGCTGTATCACTTGTAATCAAAGAAGTCATAGCATCAAAACGTTTGCTGTCATGGTCCTGTATGAATGATAATAAACCTGGCATAAGTATCCTCCAAAGGGCTGGCAAGGTGAGTGTATGTGCTCTCATTCCTTTGTTGTCAGATTTTCCTGAAATAACAGATTCAACTGTGCCCTCTCCCAATAGTCCACTCTCCACCCACATTTCTACTCGGCTGGAACTTCTCATATGATCACCAATAGTTTTGAGATAATTCAGTGCCATGTGAAGACCACCAAGTCAAGGAATCAGTTTGTGTTGGTAATCAGGAATTGACCACTTTTACTCCATAAGCTTGCAGTACAGAGCCTGGTCTACAGTGATAACAGTGTGCTCCTGTCCGACATAAAAAGATATGGAAATGCACCTTCGTACAACCGTATTTAATGCGTCTGGCTCATGTGCCGGGGCGATGATGATTGGTAAGCAGCCCAGTGATGTCACTTCCTGCTCCTCTGGCGAATGACATTGGTTGAACATTGTCCATCTGACTTTGTTGGTTGATTCTTGGCGTTGAAAAAGAATGGCAAATCAGTGGCCTCTGCATGCTTTATGGAAGGTGCGTCTTTCACACGTGATGCAAACCAGTCACTCTCCACACGAACAAGAAACATTGGTTTGGCTTTCGGATTTATGTTAACAGGACATAATTCTTGCAGGACTGCTGGCACTTTCAAGGAGTGATTCGCTGAAGGTGTAGGTGTTTCCAACACTGCACTGGTCGACGGAACCACCGATCGGGATTTCGGGTTTATTTGCCCTCATCAGGATGGTATACCGATAAATATCGAACCAATGATGACCACATTCATCATTTATACATAAGACGCACATTACAATCTAACCAATGATGGTTCCGTTTGATGTTTAACTGATGATGACCATATAACCTTTCTCTCTTTGACAGAGTCACTGGGCCGAAGCCTCTGTGTTGGGGGCGACACTTTAGTGTCCTGTTGTCCAATGGGGATCAGCGGAGTGCTCGTCACACTCCTCGTGTTTCAATATGTGCATCTGTATGTATATACATACATATATATATATATATATATATATATATATATATATATATATATATATATATATATATATATATATATATATATATATATATATATATATATATATATATATAAATATATATATATATATATATACACACAGTATATATATATATATATATATATATATATATATATATATATATATATATATATATATATATATATATATATATATATATACACAGTATATATATATATATATATATATATATATATATATATATATATATATATATATATATATATATATATAATATATATATATACACAGTATATATATATATATACATATATATATATATATATATATATATATATATATATATATATATACACACACAGTAGATATATATATATATATATATATATATATATATATATATATATATATATATATATATATATATATATATATACACACAAACAGTAGATATATATATATATATATATATATATATATATATATATATATATATATATATATATATATATATATATATATATATATATATATATATATATATATATATATATATATATATATATATATATACACTATATATATATGTATATATATATATAGCCTGGTGTGTTGGCGCAGTGGTGAGGGCAGTGGCTTGGGATCCAAAAGGTCCTGAGTTCAAGCCCCGTTGGGCCACTGAATTAATACACCAGGGGGTTGACTCAGCCTGTCATCCTTCCGAGGTCGGCAAAATGAGTACCAGTATACTGGGCCGGTGTATACCCCGGTTAAAAATAGGTGTACCATATCCCTGTGTCGTAAGAGGCGACCAGGGTTGTGTCAGGAAGGGCATCCGGCGTAAAACATGTGCCAAATCACCATGCGGATTATACGGATGATCTGCTGTGGCGACCCCTAACGGGAGCAGCCGAAAGAAGAAGAGATATACATATACATATATACACTATATATATATATGTATATATATATATATATATATATATATATATATATATATATATATATCTATTGATACATCTCACATCCAAGTAAGAGTGCATCTCAAGGGATAGTGACTCCATCATGTGTATTTATGCACCATCAGCACCCGTGGCCCAAAACATTTCCAGTGATGACAAATGCAGTGGTGAAAAGAAAATCAAAGCAGACACATGTTGTGGCATAATTCAGCAAGTGGCAGCATGGTGTGGTCAATTCTTGTGTTTATTTGTCTCTCATGCTCTGCAGGGAACACAAGAGCAGCAGTGCCCAGGATACCTACAAACCAAGGTGGTGCACTTGGGGAAGGAACACTCTAACGTTCAGCGATTTTGTAATAACATTCACGGAAACATAACAGGACATCAACAAATAGCTGCTTGTGCAAGGAAAGAAGACAGAGGTCAGCCACATTCAGAAACTATAGACCCTGGGTGTTTTGCACTCCAATGGAAATACGTTTAGAAAGGGTGCTTGATGTCCTCGGGACAATGCACCCGAGGCACACCGTGAAGTCCGTAGAGACCTTCCATACTCTGCATGCTGCCAACACTCATCTCATTTGATAAACCAATTTCTCTCCTTGTTCTGATGCGCATGCTCCTGGAGGCAATGGTTCCACAATGCAATGGACCATGATTCATCAAGTGTTTTCAAGGACATCTTGCTCGTTCAACACTTATGAATGTTTTTACCAGCTATGTGCACATATGGATACCCAGTGCACATATGAATGTTTTACCCAGTGCACTGAAGGGGATGTTATTGTCAGGTCAGGCCAGATCAGATCTGTGATTTGCTACAGGTACCATGTGAACCTGTTTCAAGGTGGAGTTGTCGGTGACAAAACCGTCTTGCCCACCAGGCTTCCTGGTGAGGAGGGTGTATGGATATGGACACCCAGCAGATTTCAAAACAACACCTGTCAAATGGCGGAGGAGCTCCTTGTGAGCCAACTGCCGTCTATATCTGGAGCCCAACTGTGTCTGCAGATGTCCTCCTGCAAGGGGGTTACTTTTTTTTTAGAGGTTGGTAGCAGGATTTGCACTCCAGCCAGCATAAAACTCTTAATTCTGCAAAACATGTGAATTTTGAGTTTGAGAATTCGTCACTCCTTGAGTGTCATTTCCCTGATCTCTGTAAATGCTCCGACTGAGGTGAGTGATCTCACTGTGAAGGAGGCATTCTATGCTGCGCTCAAGTCTGTGGTTGATCCTTGCCCCAGGCGAGAAACTCTCCTTGTCTTGGGTGATTTTAATGCATCGACTGGCACTGATACGGATGGTTATGAGACATATGTTGGTTCCCATGGGTCTGGAACTGTAAACCAGAATAGCACGAAGTTCCTTGACTTTGCAAGAAGTCATGGACCTCGGATGGCTGGTTAATGGTTTCAGCACCCACAGGCTAATCACTGGGCGTGGTAATCCAATGCTGGTGGTGTGGCACAGGAGAATGACCATGTGCTCGTTGATGGAACTGGAGGATGATTCAAAACTGCAGGGTCTACCGGAGTGCTCAGTTTCTCAATATTGACCACAGGCTTGTGGTAGCATCTCTGAAGTTGCAACTTAAATCCACGAGAATGGTACCATCCTAGCCAAGGCTGGATGTTGGCAAGCTCAAGAATGAGAGGGTAGCTGAGGAGTTTGCGAACAGGCCGAGTAGGGATTTGGAGGACCTGGGTGTTTTGGGGAATCCTGAAGAGTTGGGGACTGCCTTCAAGACTCACATCTTTGATATTGCCGGTGGTTGTCTTTGGAACTCACCGTCAGGTAAAGAAGAACTTTGTCTCCCAAGGGACACTGGATACCATTGAAGAGTTACAGGGCCAGGCTTAATGGCAGAGCTGCCGGACATGAAATCAGAACCATATCCCGAGACATATCACGTGCTTTTGACATGGTCTGGCACCCTGCTCTGCTCACCAAACTTTCATTCCTCTTTTTCCCTGCTTTTGGAATAAACTCCTTCACTCTGTTCCATCCCATTCTTCCCTCCAGGCCTTCAAAACAGCTGTTCACCACCACCTATAGTCCCCCATCCAAATCCTCGATCTTTTCTACCCCCGTTAATCCACCCCGAACCCACCTCCTTCAAATTCCCTGCTTTCCTTCCCGAAAGTCCCTGTAATGTCCATCTTGTATAACCCATGTTCCCCACCCCATCCCTCTCCCTCCCACAGACCTCCTAATGTCTGTTCACCATTGTTTTGTCCTTCCCACTCCCACCCCTCTTGTCTCATGCCCCCCTTGCTGTGCGTTGTGTGTTAGCACTCATACGAGCCTCGACAAGGTATACAAAAAAAAGCAAAAAATAAAAACAAAAAAGCTGAGCTGTTCAAGGAGTTGAGGCACAAAACTGTACGTGCGCTGAAGGCTGGCAGAGAGGTCACTGTGCAAGGAATCTGTGAAGGGGTAGAGCATCACCTGTGGTCATGTTTCTCATCCTGCTTACAGTCAAATTTGTGCATTGTGTTCCTCCAAGCCCATCTCTCGGTGTACTACAATAAGAGCAGAGGGTGGTGGGCTCTTGACAGAGGAGTCCGAAGTGAAGGCCTGCTGGGCGGGTTACTTTGAGCGGCTGTACCAGGCTGACCCACCAGCTGTTGAGTTGGACGTCAGGGATGTACCTTTCCCGATTGCTGACCATCCAATCAACTTTGAAGTTCCTCAGTTTGTGGAAGCACAGGCTGTGGTAAACCAGTTGAAAGGGGGGAGGTGGGGGAGGGAGGGTGGTAAAGCTCCTGGGATCTGTGGCATCCATGCTGAACTTCTCAAGGTTGGTGGAAATGCTGCACTCATGTCATTGCATGCAGTTCTGTGCTCTGTCTGGAACACAGGCATCATCCCAACTGACTGGAAGAGGAGTTTTGTTGTCCCTCTCTGGAAAGGGAAGGGTGATCACCAGGACTGCAACAGCGACCGAGGGGTGACGCGCTGCTCCCAGTGCCGGAGAAGGCCTTTGCGTGGATAATTATTGACAGGGTTCGCCACCATCTGTTGGAGCACCAGCATCCAGAGCAGTCAGACTTTACACCAAAGAGGTCAATGATTAACTGTATTCTTGCTCTTCGAGTCCTCACTGAACAGAGATGGGAGTTTCAGGAGAGGCTGCTCGCAGCAATTGTTGATCTATGCAAAGCGTTCGGTTCAATGAATGAGAATGCCCTCTGGAGGATTCTCGTTTTTTGTGGTTTGCCCCCAAAACTGATCAATCCGATTTCTGAACTATACATTGGTACTGAGAGTGCTATACCGGGCGTAGTGGCGTGCGCCTGTAATCCAGCTACTCGGAGGCATGGGTTGGAGGATCGCTTGAGGACGGGAGTTCTGCGCTGGGCCACACTATGAGAGGGTGTAGGGCAGCCCGGAATCATGGCGAAACCCAATCCTTATCCCTGTGTCGTAAGAGGCGACCAGGGTTGCGTCAGGAAGGGCATCCAGCGTAAAACCTATGCCAAATCAGTATGCGGATCATAACGGATGATCCGCTGTGGCGACCCCTAGCGGGAGTAGCCGAAAGACGAACAACAACATTGGTACTGAGAGTGCTGTGAGGTGTGGTGTTCCTTCTCTGACATATTTCCAGTTATTATTGGAGTTTGTCAGGGGTGTGTACTGGCCCCCACAATTTTCAGCGCTTGTGTGGACTGGATTCTGTGGAGGATGTCGGAGAGATCATGTTGTGGTGCATCATTTGGGAATGTCAAGATCTCTGACCTTGATTTTGTGGATGATGCAGTCATCTTTGCAGAGATGCTGGATATTCTTTGGGGCCCTCGAGGTGCTGAATGAGGAGTTGGAGCCACTGGGATTATGGGTTTCTTGGGTCAAAACTAATTTCAATGGCATCAATGGCATTTCAATGGCATTTCCAGGCTTTCAATGGCATCTTGATTGTTGCTATTTTGTGTGTACCTGTTTGTGATAAGGATGTTGAGGTCACGGAGAGATTCACTTTCCAAACTGAGGAATTATCAAGAAAACGAGATTCATTTCTCTGCATGTTGTGAGCCAGCGGTCAATAGACATCTGAGTCGGGCCTGGGAAGTCATGGATTCACTGGATCATGGGGTGTGCTGCTGTTGGTACCTATGCAGGAGGACAAAAATCTGAGTCTTGACATCCTTGGTGCTTCCAGTCTTGCTCTACGGATGTGAGACTTGGACTCTGACCAGGGGTCTGAGATGGAGATGCAACTCCTTCAGTACCAGGTCTCTTCAGAGAATCCTTGGCTATCGCTGATTGGACTTTGTGTCCAAGGAGTGGTTGCAATGAGAGACTCAGATGAGATTTGTTACCTGCATAATCTCTGAGTGTCAGCTGCGGCTGTATGGACATGTGACTCGTTTTCCTGACGCTGATCCTGCTTCACAGATTCTCACAGTGAGGGAGCCTCATGAGTGGAAGAGGCCATTGGGACGACCACGTCCCTCATGGTTGCAGTCGGTTGATCGGCATGTCAAGGAGATGGGGATGGGCCAGGCGTCTGCCTGGGGAATGGCCAGATGGAGGCCCCTGGAGTACCGATGGAAAGAGGAGCAGCGACACACTGCTCCGGCACGTGCTCCCATACCTGACCTGACCCAGCTATTGAGGCTCATGAAGGAGCAGCAAAACAGGAGAGAGCAAACACACAAATGGGCAAAAAGAAAACAGCAGGACAACAATGTGCAGATGCACGACAGTACAAAAAGGAGTTGCAGATGATAAGGAGACCAGGATCGCAGCGGGTATCATAAAATTTGAGATACTGTATCAGTGGACCGGAGAGAACATGAGGAGGCAATGGGCAGCAGACATGAAATCCTAGAGGATTCTCGAGATCAAAACAACAGATCCAACAAAAGAGTTCCACAGACGTAAATGATTATGTGTGAAGGGACTTGAGAGAAAATGGGAGTAAATTAATGGAGGTGAGCATTGTTTTGACTTGGGTGTGGTGACAAGAAAAAGGTTTCTGGTAGAAGGCATGCAATCTGGAGAGGAAGATGTTGGACAGAGGTCAGAGGGCAGGAGGAGCAAGGTAAGAATAGAGATGGTAAAATATTACAAAAGCCACCAACCTGCTTGCAGTAAACAAGCATACCTTGAGACTCAGCTTCCATGAGCAAGATGCAAATGCCATGAAGAGCCTTAGATTCCACAGCTTCAATGAAAGCAGGATGAGAAGCAGCATTACTTGTCCACAGGGAGAAGCCACGTAGGCACAAGTTAGCAAGAGATGTCACTTCTGCTGTGAGAACGAGGCTGCATAATGTTGCCACCATTACAGCAGATGAAGCGAGGTGTTTACAATGATAATTATACATACGAGCTGGTACGATTTCAAAGTTAAAATACCATGCTTTGGCGTTGTCTTAGGGTGCTATAATGTGTTAACAGAGAAAACAACAGATCGTTTTATCGCGCCCCAGGAATTGTAACAAATCAAGGAACTCAAACTGAGGAATTATCAAGAAAACGATGGGCAAAGTGGTTCAACAAACATTTCACACGCCGACATCATTGATGGCAAAAAGGATATTTGTGTGTGTTATGACCATTTCATCAGTGGAAAGGAGTTACCCATGGTAGACACAGTATTAACTGGAATGGCACTCAGTAAAGCACATACCTCCACCAGGCTGAACAGTTTACATTTTGTATTTCACCGATAGGTCGGATCTGAATCTGGACCTTAACCAAAATCGAATCGGCTTGTTCTGGTCACCAACCAATTCTTCCACCTCGCTTTGTCATAACTCGTCCACAACTATTTGAGATATCATGCCATACATAGTTTTTGGCCCCATTTCTCAATGGTGAAAAATCCCTTTAAAAATTTTTGTATCTGGATCCGGATTCAGATCTTCACCCAAATTGAATCAATTTGTCCTTTTTACACTCACATACCCAACCTGTCTAGCCAGTTTTGTCTGAATTCGTCCATAACGTTTTGAGACATCATGCTTTATATCGTTTTTTGGCCATATGTCTCAATGGTGAAGAATCACAAAAAATGTTTAATCTCGTATCTGAATCCGCATCTTCACCAAAATCGAATCGATTCGTCCTTGTCACACACCCAACCTGTCAAATTTTCGTCTGAATCCGTCCATACATTTTTGAGATGTCATACTCACAGGCAAACAAAGAAACAGACAAACGAGGGTGAATCGGTACATAAATAACCTCCGTCCACCTTCGGTGGCCGACGTAATTAATGAATTTGTCTTGATCTGTGCTTTGCTGCTACAGAAACATCCATCATTTATTTTAAAAGCGAGGTACGGTAGAGTAAATTGCGTGTGCAGGTCGCTTATTATTATGTGCCATAGTTTTCACCACAAATGTAAAAGGCAATAAATAAAAATTTACAATAATGGACATTCTGTACCTTGTGCAGTGCTAAACATTTCACAATACTTCAATTGAATGCAATTTTTTTAATTTTTAGGGCTGATAGAATGACTTAGAGTTATGCACCCTCACCTCTGAGTTGTCTCGCCAATGTTCGATTCCTGTTCCATCTATAAATTGTCAGCCCAATGTTTCACAGGCAAGGTGATTCATCAATAGGTGTGCTGTCCCTTGGATGGACGTTAAACGGTAGTCCTGTCTGTTTAGTGGGGCAGATAACTGGAGTAATCGTTCATTTCTGGAAACAAGCACCAAAATTGGCACACATACTCCTTGGGGATTGCTCTTTTGATAAAACCCGTTAGCCACCAAAAAATTCAAGATGGCGGCCATTTTTCAAGATGGCCGCCATTGAATATACAGAAACATTGCATTTCACAATAAAATCGCAAAGACTATTTGAATGATCTTGGTGTCAAATCATACATTTTTCACGATGTAGAATCCGAACTTGGAACCATGGACTTACTCACTAGCTTCCTTGTACCATAATATCAGTCCCGGAATCATAATATTCTGCTAAATTTTTCACCTTTGTCTTCTTTGGTTGGGTGCTGGAAAACAGAGACACTGGTTCCATGGAAAGAAGTGGTGGCTGTCGTTGCAGTGGGATTGTGGTCTATGTTGTCCATGGCTGATGTTGTGAACAGCCCTTTTCGCAGAACTGGTGGACAGACCACCCCATCCTCCACGTACTTGCTGACTGTTGCATCTCCCAGCTGTGCAGATATCTGTAGCACCCTGTCGTATGAAATGCTGATGCCATGCTCGTTAAGCATTTCCACCAACTTTCTCTTTCTGGTCTTTGTGTAGACGGACATCCCCATGTAAACAGGGAATGGGGTCTCTCTGTCTTTGGAGTGTCTGTGAGTTGCTGCTCCTTCTTTGCACCTTGCGTAGCAGTTGTACTGAAGCAGCTGAGCAATTGCTAGATCTGTCTTTGATGCACCAAACCTCAGTTGAGATTTTATGTCCGCTCCGTGTTCAAGCATGGCCACAAACTGAAGAAGAGTGAGTGGAATGGCCTGCTCGATGCACCCCTCATGGAAGGTTCCATCAAATGTGGACTTGTGGTCCAGCATATGTCTTCGCAAGATGTTAGCTGCTTTGCCAAGGATAATAGCTTCACTATAATAATCAGAGGCTTCTGACAAGACAAAGCCCACATCTTTCTGGAAAGCCAGAAGAATATCCCTTCCCTGCTTGTGCACTTCCAACTCAGGTATTTCTGACAGCAGTTTTTCCTTCAGTCTTGTGGAATTGACAGCAGATGCATCAACACCCAGCTGTTCCAGGCGCTGGGCATACAGGTGAACTATGTCTGCAAGTCGGAAGACTGCAGGACCCTCGCCAGATCTGGTGGTCTCCACTAGATATGTGACTAGCTCTGAGAATGCCTGTGGGTGGGCATCCTCTTCGGGTGCACGTTCCTGTTCCAGTCTCTTGGTGACTCTGAGGTACGTCCTCTCTCTATTGTACAGGTCTGTCAAGCATGTAAAATGGTATTTGAGCTCCTGTGCAATAGCATCTCCATCGCTGAGTCTTGCAAGAAGTTTTCCGTCATTTAAAGTTTGGGCACATTCATTAAGTCTGTTATTGAGGTTCATCGTCATAACTTGTCTGAGTTCAGAGGATGGGGCTTCTTTGTCACATATGAAACACGTTTGGCCTTCAAGGCTGGTTCTACGCAGCTTGGTCTGGCATTCTACTGGCTGAGCACTCTCTGCCCTTCTTTTTCTGGCTCTCTCCAGTTTCGTGTTGTTGAACATAAGGCGACAACTTTGGTGATACTGTGCCTTGTTCCTCCTCAGAGTTTCTTCAATGCCACCACCATCATCAAGTCTGGCTGGATCCAGAACAATAGGCATCTCATTAATTGCGTGAAAGAGGGGAATATTAGTCGCAATCATAGTGTAGCCATCATGTTATTGTGGTTGTTGTGCACGTGGTGACTTGAGCTCTTCACTCTTCTTCTTCTGGCAAAGACAACACTTGCTCCAGTCAGTCTGGAATTTAGATGGTCCTGGATCTGTATTTGCCATCTTGGTGAATACAGTATGATAATTATCTGTAACACAGATATAATAGATAACAGATAATCACAGTATGATATAACGCAGTATGTTATATGATAACAGATATAACAGATAATCACAGTATGATAATTATCTGTATTCAGTGAATCAAGGCCGAGGGGTTATCCTTTATATCCAGTGGTCTATGTTGGACGTTATACTGCCAAAAGCACGTGCAGCAGTTGGACGTCCATTTCTGGACCTTGATCACAATCATGCACAATAAGGTTTGGGATACGACTAGGTTCGGGAATAAAAAATATATGACCTACACCAAGCCCGATCATTCATCCAGTATCATTTAAGTTCCGTGCGATCTGTACACCATCCAGGTAACTACATGCAAAGCAATGTAAAGCCCCGTTACCCTTGGCTCGGCTCTCCCGCGCTGGCACACCCTGTCAATTCAGGCGTGGCTATCGAACTAAACATCTATGTTAAACTACATGTAATCTACAGTAGCGAACTGATGCGGGGCTTATTAGACAGCATTTGGGACACTAAACGAATTATTTAGCTACACTAAACTAATTATTCAGCTGATACTGAACCCCATGCTGAGTTTCACAGCAGCGGTGCCACCAGTGTGCCCTGGCTGTGCGTTGACATCCGCTCTGTTGAGCTACTACTCTACACCTTCCGCTGCAAGTCTCTCAACGTCCCGTCCCCCCCTTTCCACCACATTGTGTCATGTCCAGTTTGGAAGCCTTGTACAGGAAGATGCTAGACATACTAAACCTCTAACACTACTACGATATACACTACCATGCATTTTAGTCGAGTCAGACGTAAAATGAACCTCTAATTTAGCAGAATATTATGATTCCGGGACTGATACTATGGTACAAGGAACCTAGTGAGTAAGTCTATGGTTCCAAATTCGGATTCTCCATTGTGAAAAATGTATGATTTGACACCAAGATCATTCAAATAGGACAAGTCTTTGCGATTTTATTGCGAAATGCAATGTTTCTGTATATTCAATGGTGGCCATCTTGAAAAATGGCCGCCATCTTGAATTTTTAGGTGGCTCACGGGTTTTATCAAAAGAGCAATCCCCAAGGAGTATGTGTGCCAAATTTGGTCCTTGTTTCCGGAAATGAACGATTCTGAAATTTGCAGTTATCTGCTCCACTAGTTGGCATTCATCAGTGGATGTGAAAGATCCCATGATGTAGTTTGCAAAGAGTAGGTGAGCTATTGATGGCACCATGAACAAATAACAAATCCCCACCCCAACTAGTCAAATGTCAGGCCAAGCCTGCCGGTTCTTGAAGACTTGCGTGAAGACTCGGGCCCAAGCATCGTCCAACTGACCGCGCAAGAAAGGTGCAGGATAATTGTGGCTGTTAAAGAAGAAGAATACAATATTTTGAACTGAATTCGTTCATCACCTCCACCACCGAAGGTGGACGGAGGTTATGTTTTTTTACCTCTGTTTGTCTGTCTGTTAGTTGCAAAATGTTGGATTCACAAGTACGGTAAGAGTAAGATTCGAGGGGGATTTTGGATACGTTCCTGAAAAATGCTCCGAATGTTGAATCAGCGAATGTCAGGGCATTGCTTCAATGGGAAAAAGGGAGATAGGTTCCTGGCGGTTCGTGATTCATAAGGAAAAATTATAAAATTTTACGAACACAAATGCACATGAATACATTTCCATCAAAAATGCTTACAAATGAAAAAAACAAAAACAACAACAACAACAACAACAACAACAACAACAACAACAACAGCAAAAACATCTACTGTTTCCAATTTTTATATGACTAGCAAATATCAGCCATAGCTTCGCTGATGGTAATACTGTTGCGGTTCTCAGAACTGCATGCATCCAACAAACAGTGGTCCCAAGACAGTTATTCCATTAATATACATGTAGATAGTCCCTTCCCTTTTGTCTAGCGGGACAACAGGGGCATGTGTTGCGAGGATCTCATAGCAAGGTTTACTTTCATCATTTCTTCTTCATTTCATTTCTCACATCATTCCTACTCTTCTTTTCTGATTATTCCTGAGGTAAATCTGAGCCACGTGCGCCCTTCGCTGTGAGATGGGTCCTCAGCAAAGGCCAAGCAGGCATTATGCTGGACACCCCTCCGTAGAAAACACAGCCTGCCAAACGAACGCGCAGCAGTAATTTCCACCCAATGGACAGGAAACACACCCAGCACGACGCCCACGCTGCACGGAACACGTACCGAGGAGACGGAAGAAACAGCACCTTAGAAAGGGCGCTGAAACACCACATGAGCATCGACAGTACAGAGCTCCCGCCCTCAAGCGATCCCTCAATCGAGGGCGATAATAGAAAGGCAACACCACGCCACGTTGTGCATGATACGGGCGGCACGTACTTTTCAACCCATTTCTGGACTAATTATATCGATCAGGTTTCGCCCCGCGCACACGATAGCAGAATCGGGCGAACGCAAGCGCTGGCGACATGCGTAATGGCCGATCCACGCACACTGTACAGAATGTGCTCGAAGGCAGACCCGTGCGCCCCTCGCGACTTTGTTATCGTACAGAGCAGGGCACGAATGTACCACTCACGACACCTTGTTATCATACAGAGCAGGCCACGAATGGACACATCTTCCTGTCTGTGCATGGGTTCGCCATAATATTGTACCTTCGGTCCTCGCTGGCGGCCGCAGATGTTCCCCACGGAGGGCGAACGTCTTCTCGCCTCTACCGCCAGCGAAGCTGAGATCGGGCGGAGGCATGTTGTACAGCTCGGGCCACATGGCGCACACGGAGCAGGCACATTGACCAGTGCAGGTCGGGGCACCCGGACAGGCATGCAAGACCGACGCCACTCTCGGTCGGTTTTCAGGGCATGGCCCGGGGGTTCGTGCAAGGCAATTAATGATGCGGAGTTCGGTGTGGGCGATTCGTGTCATGTCGTGAGGTCGGAGCGGGATATTTTTGCAGCTTGGGGTCATCTCGCCGGAAATGGAATGTTGCGGTTTCCGGCCATCATGGCCAAGTCGCGCAGGGGGTCAGGGCCAATCAGAGCGCCCGATTCGGGTGACGACACAGCGCTTCGGGGTGGCCCCCCGCCCCGTGCCGCAGGGGCTATAAAGGTGCGGGCGGAGCCTTCGATCTCTCTCTGCCCTGCCTCGCGCTCAAGCTAGACTTCGACTCCTGTCGTCATCACCTCGACTCCGCCTTCTGTCATCATCGCCTCAACTCCGCCTCTTGCCATGATCGCTTGGACTCTGCCTCCTCTTCTTCACCCACACGACGCTGACTCCACCTTCCACCCAAGGTCCTCCTTCATGCCGACGGTCACGTCGCATTCTCTGGACGACACTTTGCACGAGTTGCCACGAAGCAAAAGACGACGCGACAGCTGTCAGGGGGGTACCGCACCATGGATCCCCTCAAATGTATTGGTGGCGTGTTCGGGCAATCGATTATACAAAGGTACCGAGACACCGTAGCCTCAAATCCTCGACTGTCTTGCTGCAATACCTCCTCTTAATCGGGTTTTCTTTGTCTGTGTGTGTGCGTGTGTGTGTGTGTGTGTGTCCTGGCGCCTGTCCACATAAGTAGAGACACTGTCACACCTTGACGATTTAGCCAGCGTATGCCGACTTATGAAAAATTTGTCTAAAACGCTGGCAGACATCGAATACGTTATGGGTAAGTTTTATATACGTTAAGAGCACGCTGAAAAACACTGCCATACGTCGTAGTACGCTAGCTTCAATCGTTGAACTTTGCGGTTGTCCTCAAATTTTAACATGCTTGAAATTTTACGACGTATGGCAGCGTATGACTCACACGTTTCCGCTACGCTGGCCATAAGTTGTAGGCACGTTACGCGATCGTTGACACACGTTACTTGTAAGTTACTCATAAGTCGAAACACGTCAAGGTACTGATTCGCGTCAGTGTTCCAGACTCCCTGTTTTTTTTTTTTTCTTCTTCTTTGTATGACGGTGATGTTGACACTTCGATTTCTAGTGCGGTTATAATATAATATAACTAATAGGCTGCCGCTCAACGATTTAAATCATAACCGCACTAGAAATCGAAGTGTCAACATCACTGTCATAGCGAAGAAAAAAACAAAACAAAAAAAAGCCAGGGAGTCTGGAACACTGACGCTAACCATTACCTCAACGTTTTTCGACTTATGAGTAACGTAAGGTAATGTATGTCGACGTGTGTCAACGATTTAAATCATAACCGTCATACCAAAGAAAGAAAAAACAAAACAAAAAAAAAACAGGGAGTCTGGAACACTGACGCTAACCATTACCTTGACGTTTTTCGACTTATGAGTAACGTACAAGTAACATGTCGACGTGTGTCAACGATCGCGTAGCGTGCCTACAAGTTATGCCAGCGTATGCGGAACGTGTGTTGTACGTCGAGAAACTTTCAACATGCTGAAAATTTCTCGACTTACTCGGCGTATGACGACGTATGCCAGAAAACTACGACATATGCCAGTGTGCTCTTAACGTATACAAAACTTACCCATAACGTATTCGACGTGTGCCAGCTTGGTTCGGCAAATTTTTCATGCGTCGGCATACGCTGGCTAAAACGTCAAGGTGTGACAGCGGCTTCACACTTCGATGTCTAGTGCAGTTATGATTTGAATCGTCGAGCCGCAGCCTATGAATAGCCTACGCCACGTGATCGTCGGCGATACGCTGCCGCGCGCTATGCATAAGTTAGACTATCGTTGGGCATATGTTGTGAACGCCGACAACACGCTCAGCATTCGTTGGTATAAGTTATCTATATGTGATTAAAACGTTCTGTGTACGTTACTAATATGTTATGCATACGTCCAACACGTTATTATACGCCCAAAACTTAAAAAAAAACCATCAATAGTTCAGTATACACCAGCGTTTTACATACATTTTGAGACCTTGACATATGCTGGCTAAAACGTCAAGGTGTGACACCCCCTTAAGACTGCAGAAGATTATTATTATTATCATTATTATTGTTATTAGTATTTTCAGGTTATGTCTGCTCTGCGTCCGCTTTCATAAGTTGCTTGTTTATTGCCACACCACACCTTTCTTCCCTATCTCTGCTTGCACACCCCAATAAATCCATTGATTGTACCACATACTTTTCCTCGCCCCATTGTAAATAATTTATTATTTGAAATGTTCCCTGCTCGTTTTTGTCTTTTCTTTCATTGATCCAGCATGGTCCGAATCCTCTCTTAGCCGGGACTTTATTCCCAACGATCCGTTCCTTTTAGCCGGAACGTCCTTGGCGGTGTCGCTCATTTGCATCCGGTTCAGACAAGGCATACCGAGGGTGTGTTTTCCGGTAAGCATAAACCACCTGCTCAGGGTGATGGAGCATGAACCACCCGCTCAGGGTGACAGAGCACAAACTACTTGCTCAGGGTGACGAAGGACAAACCACCCGCTCAGTGTGACAGAGCACAAACCACTTGCTCAGGGTGACGAAGGACAAACCACCCGCTCAGGGTGACGGTGCATGAACCACCCCTCAGGATGATGAGTACGAACCACCCACTCAGGGTTACGGAGCACGAACCAGCCGTTCAGGGTGACAGAGCATGAACCACCTGCTCAGTGTGATGGAGCAAGAACCACTCGCTCAGGGTGATGGAGCATGAACCACCCGTTCAGGGTGATGAAGCATGAACCACCCACACAGGGTGACGAAGCACAAACCACCCGCTCACAGAGCACGAACCACTCGCTCAGGGTGATGGAGCATGAACCACTCACTCTGAATGACGTGGCACAGCATAAGTTTCTGCAGAGTGAACAATTCACTCAGAATGACGTAGCGCGGTACCACTATCGACAATAGGCACTCCGCAAGTGGCTTACGTACTCATGCAAGCACTCCAATTAAATGGTTGATAAGGAACCATTGGCCATGCTGTCGCTGCATACCATAAAGGATCTCTTTAACTTTAAAGCCAGTCTTCACAGCGCAACGAGCAGTTTACGAAATAAAATGAATTCACGAAATAAAATGACTTTATTCCCAAAAGAGTTGCAGCTTAATGTAGAAGATATCAAAAAGTTATCGCAAACAACCCTGAAGATATCGCAAAGTCAATTGCCCATGAAATAAACCTTGCAGAAAATCTGCCATTTAGCCTGCTCGTCTGTGCACATGGTACATCGTTTGCGGTCCACACACACGTGATAACTTTTATTTAAAACGTCCGTTTATTTTTTTTCTTACTAGATTTGCTTTGATTCTCTGTAGAGCAAATCAGGAAACATCCGAAAATATTGACACAGATCTGGCAGACGCTATGGATAGGGAGTCCGTCTCGGGGACAGGTGGCTTAAGGACTCATGCAAGCACTCCAATTAAATGGTTGATAAGGATCGGTTGGCAAGGTTGTCGCTGCAAACTATAAAAGATCCCTTTAACTTTAAAGCCTGGCTTCACCGCACATGGAGCAGTTGATGAAATAAAATGAATTAATGAAATGATATGACTTTATCCACAAAAGAGATGCAACTTTATGCAGAAAAACCCTGGAGATATTGCAAAGTTCAATTGCCAGTGAAATAAACCTTGCAGAAAGTCCACCATTTTGCCTGCTTGTCTGAACACACGTCACATGGTACATCGTTTGCGGTCCGCACAAACGTGATAACTTTTTTTTTTAATCTAAAAATGTCTTTTTTTATTTATTTACCAGATTTGCTTTGATTCCTGCAGAGCACATCGTGAGACATCCGAAGATATAGACACAGATCTGGCAGACGCTTTGGATCGGCAGTCCCTCTGGGAGACAAGGCGTGAGGTCTTGCAGTGAATGCATTAAATCATACAGCTCAATGAGGCTGGTTAATTTGTTCACTCAATATAATTCTCCAAACAGTTGAAAAAGATAAGTTTAATGCTTGGAAATTATACATTTTCTTGTGTATGTATGGAGGAGGGAACAGAGCCTTACCTGCTGAAAGTAAATAGGAATATCGGCTTCGTTATAAGACTCGTTATTTCTTTAAATTATCAGATTTCACAACAGATTTCGACACTTATTTAGTCCGGACGATATCCGATCCTAAAAAGCGAAATAATATTTCGATGACATACTTTAATTCGTCCGTGAGAGTAGATCGTGGAAAATCGTCTCATGTAATGCATGGAATCGCTCCGAGCTCCTAATTTGAAAACTTATGGGACTTACAAAAGCGATGTATTCAGCGATTTGTAGCTACGATGAACAGGCATTCGATATGAGTGAGGAAAGTGAAAAATAAACTTTATCGTTAAGAAATCGTTGCGGCCTGTTCCAAGTCAGGGTAAGGTCAGGTTGAGCAGGCCAAAAAACATGGCGGCTTCAGATCCCAGTGAACTCCTCTGAAGAGGTTGCAGGTGAGGGTGCTGATGAGTTGTGCACTGAAGGGGATGCAGGTGAGTGTTAGGGTTAGCAGGTCAAGGCAGTGGGATGAGAAGAAAGAATGAGACCAGGATACGCTGCACATAAGTAGCCATACAGGGGGTTGTGGGTAGATGGAGGAGGGGTGGGTAGTGTGACCATTGTTTGTGGAGGATGGTTTATGTGCATGGATAGTTGCTGTATGCGCTGCTGGTGGGAGATGATTTTAGAACTGTTTTATGCACAGGGCTGGTGGGAGATGGTTTATATGCCCGCAAAACCCCCAAATACATGAAGCACAGCGCCACAGATATAGAAGTGGGTTACATTTTATGAACCGTGAATATGCGGAGTCTGTGAATTTCAAATCCACGAATGTTGGGGTTTCATGGTATCTTTGTTGGTCTGATCAGTTATTCTGTTTGTCCGGTTGTTTTTTTTGGCTTGTCTGTTTGTTTGTCTGTCCTTTATGCAGGTGCAAACTATTTGACTTAGAGCTACCAAGACAGTTGTGCGTAGTGCATGGGATCTGCAACAACACTGCATTTGACTGTACCTGCAACATGAACAAGTGTTCGATTTGGCACAGTTCCAGATTTTGTTGAATTTTTCCTGAAAATCGGTCCCAACATTTTCTGCCACATCAGGTCCTGTCATGTGCGTAATTGCCGTAATGGTTCTTACAGGAAGTTAATGTGGCAATGTTTTTTTTCAGTTTTCGAAAATCCCAACAACCTTACCATGCTACCAAAGAAACGAGCAAGTGTGGTCAGATCTACATCAGCAGCCAGAAAAAAAGGAAGCCCGGAAGCAGGTTAGCTCACAAGAAAGACAATCACGCCTTGAAGCTGACCGTGAACGAGATGCAACAGCCAGAGCAAGAGAAAACCTCCAAGAAAGACAATCACATCTTGAAGCTGTCCGAGAAAGTGTACCAGCTGCAAGAGCAAGAGAAACATTGCAAGAAAGACAATCTCCTCAGAAAAAAAAAAAACAATGAATCAAATTCAGCCTTTTGTCTTCAAGTTTATTTTATTTAAATTGGGGAAATAATGTGAAATTTGTCCCGGGCAACGCTGGGTACCCTCAGCGAGTACACACACACACACACACACACACACACACACACACACACACACACACACACACACACACACACACACACACACACACACACATCAGGAGTGTCTGTCCATCTGCCTGTCTGTTTCCAAACTATTCCCTCAGTTCTGGGGCTAGCCCCACCAAAGCTTCTGAGGAACATTTTGGAGTCCAAGGGGATATCCAAAGGTGGATGGAAGATTTCATGAATACCTTAATACAATTATGATTTTGAGTTTCACTCCGTACAAAGCTGCTCCCGATCCGGATGTAACATCAGAATGTAACAACTCTCCGACTCTCTGGAAAATCCTCTTTATCTCTTTGCTGATGAATCCACCCTCTACCATACTATCTATCATATCAAAATCAAATCAATTTAGCATTATTTAGCCTCTACCATATCAAAAATGATTTATAGCATTATGTCTCAAAAAGTTGTGGACGGATTTGGATGGAACTTGGTGGACAGGTTGGATGTGTGACCAGGAAGAATTGGTTCTGTTTTGGTGAACATTCGGTTCTGATGATGAGAATTTTTAAAGTGATTCTTCACCATTGAGAGATCGGGCTAAAAATGATATATAGCACGATATCTCAAAACGTTGTGGATGGATTCAGATGAAATTTGGTGGACAGGTTGATTGATTTGCCCTCACCTTACCTCACCTCACCACATCCATAAACCTCCTCTTTGGCCTTCCTCTTCTCCTCCTACCTGGCGGCTCCATCCTCAGCATCCTTCTCCCAATATACCCTGCATACCTCCTGTGCACATGTCCAAACCATCTCAATCTCGCCTCTCAAGGACAAATTGATTCGATTTTGGTGAAGATCCGAATCTGGATCTGGATACGAGAATTATTTAATTCCCAAAGTGATTCTTCACCATTGAGAGATAGGGCCAAAAACGATAGAGCACTGTATAGCATGATATTTCAACAATGTATTGGGCCTGATGTGTTCTTGTGGATCAGGCATTGCGTGGCGGAGGTATGCGCTCTACCGAGTGCCCTTCCAGTTTACATACTGTTTGAACGTTTCACTGTACAAAGTTGGTGGAGACCCACCCAAAAAGACTCATCGTGGTGATTGCTGCAAAAGGTGATTCCACCATGTACTGACCTAAGGGGCTGAATACTTTTGCAACCAGTGAATTTTGATTTGTACATGTTTTTTGCAGGTATTCCTGACATTTAACCTCCTTTAACTATAATAGTCATTAGTTTGATCTCTTCAGTTATGAATCAAAAAACTTTATTTGGAAAATTTGCTTCTACATAATTCGTAATTCATCTGAATGTGGAATTATTGGTCGGGGATGATCTTTTGCAGGGCACTATATATATATATATATATATATATATATATATATATATATATATATATATATATATATATATATATATATATATATATATATATATCTACTTCATGCTTGTAATGTACTTAACATCAAAAAACTTTCTAAACTCTCCTCAATGCATCTTCTGTTGGCAACCTAACTCCTTGGTCAGACTTATGCTCGTTACATTTAGTGACATAACAAAATGTTATCAGCTTATCTGAGTGCATTATGTATTCTCGGAATGAAAGTTTAAACGGGAGATTGTCAAATCAAACAAAATATGATAATGCGGAGAAATAAAGGAAGATGAAAATATAGGAGTAAAACCTGACAAAGTGAAAATGGCACAGGTCTTGCGCACATTGTCGGGGTGGCACCCCTCCACCTTCAACCGCCACGTGAAAACTGCCTCCTCTGCCAAGATACCCTGCTCCTGTTGCTAATCAACGTCCATTACATTTGTCCATTTTGATTTGTCTGCTAATGTGATTGCAGCTCATGGACGCAGAAGCTGAGGCCATGTTTGTAAGTATGTCCCACACTGAGACCCTTTTAAGCTTAAGAGTGCATGAGCAGTCACTGCATGTGGCTTGCTCCACGCTTTAGAATAATACCACCATTAGCGTGTCACTCAGCCCAGAGCCTATTAGTGATACTCTGCATCGGCATCGCCAAAGAATATTTAAAAGTTACTTGCTTACTTCAATCGAGAGAACTATTTAATCAATGGTGAGATTTTGCGATACAACAATCACAAAAAAGTGGCATGTGATGGAGGTCGATTGTTTCAATCCAGCAACACACTGGAAGATGAACCCGCTCGAGAGAAATAAAAGAAAGCAACATGGCAGATTCAAAATTATATTTGCACTTTGCAAATGATTGCCTTGCACTGCAACCGCATCGGCTGTGCAACACCATTGATGGATTTGCGAAAGGGAATTGTTTTTGCTCAAGCCATCAGACAATGTCAGATGGTGCATATGTGTGATCTGTTTCTTGGTAGAGCCGATGCTGCAGCTGAGCGAGCAACCACAAATCCGTTCTCCTGTTGCCTATCATGTGTCTGTACCTGCCCTCTCAAATTTGCCTGCAACTTTGAATACAATCCAGACTTTTGATGCAAACCAATTACAGAGTCCTTAAGATGGGCACACATCCATATTACTGTCCCACTTTTTACCCAGTTTGTTGCATGAAACACTTGCTTTATGTCAGGTGGGGCAAAGTAGGCCAGTATATGCCTCTGACATGTCATGTACCATACGTTGTGCGAAAAATTGCACATTTTCTTTCACCACCACATGTCTGCTCCTTTGGCCCATGGGTACACATCATAAACGTAATTGGCCAAAGGATAAATATACTGTGAGCAAAGCTCAGCTGTGTGAGAGTTTGGGGGAGAAGTCTTTTAACAGTCTGCCAATGTGATTGTGTTGTCTATCAATCAGTACAACCAAATAATCCCCACCCCTTTCCCCTTCCGTTGTTAGTCTCACCCCAAAGGGGTTGCGAGATGATTGCAATGCTTGCATGTGTGCGTTTTTTTTTCATTTTTGGTGGGAAAATCCACTCTACTGTTTCTTATACTGTATATTTATTTGGTTTTTGCATTTGTGAAAACGACATTTCAAACGATGAAGATGCTTAAACTAGAGAAAGTGAAAAGCAAAGAAGGGCAGCCCCCAGCTGAACTAGCCTCCCGAGAGACTAACCATCCTCAGAGGATTTGTGTTCCTCAACAAGGTAATGCTGTAGTTAACTCAGATATCCTGACTGTAGAAGGTGACCATTCTGGAATAGCCAATGGGGAACACTTATCCAAATGCAAAGTGCGTAAATGTGGGATTTGTAATTGCAAAACTTGTCCGATATTTGGCAGAAACAATAAAATTAATTGTACAGTAATGGCTCGATCTTACAAATTAAAAGAAACAAAACAATTATTAACATGTAAGTCCTCAAACAAAGATTCTTTCTTGACTTGTAGCAAATGTGTGATGTCATATGTTGGTGAAACAATGCAGAGATGTAGGCCTAATACAAGGATGAATGCATCCAGGAGTGGCATGAGAAGCCCACATATAACAACTACTGGTTGCCCACTACTCACTCGTCACTTTACTCATGGATACTGCAAAAACTGCGAGCTTCATTGTTCAGGTTGTCGAAAAAATAACCGGTAATGCCTGAAAAAAGGATGGGATGAAAGATAAAACAATAACACAATTACATAAGCAGAGAGAACTTTTCTGGATTAAAGAATTAAGACCTGTTCACCCATGTGGATTGAATTAAATAATTAATGATACACACATACAACATAATGTCCAAAACATAATCTGTTTTTACCACCATACCACAAGACTCTCAGAGACACAGAGCACATAATTATGGATGAAAACGTTCAGTTACAGACTCACCACAAATTGTAAATGAGTCGTTTGATCTTAAATTAAATATCTGTATATTACTTCAGAGCAGTACAATTAAAAATGAATACTTTTTTTAAAAAAACAACAACTGATAGAAGTTTGGCAAATCGTTAACTGATTAATGGAAGAGGATGATCAAGAGGAACTCCAAATCCAACACATGAAGACAATTCTGAATATGATTGACCATAGAATGTATAAAGAGAAACCTAAAGAAGTTATCGTAGAAAAGAAAATGACAAACAAAATTATGTTTGATAACAAATGGGTGGAAATGATCAATATAGAGAAAATACAACTGAAGGAAGTGTGGGGTAAACTTCCAGAAACAATGCAAGAGAGAGAGAGATAGAGATAGATAGATATTGACCAAGGGTTGTGTACACTTTACGAAATACAAATTGGGGGGAAAATCTTCAGCTACAAGGAAACTGTGCTATCCAGAGATGTAGAGGAATGGTTGAGTAACACACCATTGTAATTGAGAACATACTGTATTTAAAGACCCACATCATAAGCACATTATCACAGGTGATCTCAGAATAGTGAAAGAAAGAAAATTCCATGCATCACTTACAAAAAGCAAAATTTTAGAGAAAATAAAAGGATTAATTGGAGAAAAAAAACCATTGCAACTTTCATGGAATGGAAGAGAGCAAAAATTGATAACCACAAAATACCAAACAAACAAATGGATTTATGGTTGGAAGAGTTATGGTTGGTTGGAGATAGAGAAACATGTTAAAAGGAGAATTGTTCATTTGAAAAGAAAAGTTCGAATCAATAATTATCGATAAGTAATTTAAAAAAATCGGGAGAAACGTCATTATTGAAAACAGCTTCAAACACACTATGTTATTGTTCCAAATGATAAAGCAAATAATAATATTGCATTTGAATGCAAAACATTCTACATTCAAATACTTTTGGAAGAAATGGGCTTCCAGACTGGACTCTCAAAGACCGACAAAATAATTAACGATAAAATAGACTTGATACAAGACCATATAAATCACTCAAAAGCAAGAAGACTGGTCGTTCCAGATGAACACCATAAATTACAATTCATTTACTGGATCCCAAGAATGCATAAAACCCATATAAAATGAGGTTCATCATCACAAGTAGAGAATGTAGTTTGAAACCATTATCAGTAGTATTAAAGTGGTGATTAAACTAATTTATAAATACCTGAAAAACTACCTTGAAAAGGCGAGGTTATATTCTGTTATTAAGAAATTCTGGACCATTGATCATTCCAAACATATTAACGACAGTAACCACAACATTAATAACAAGGGTAAAGCTAAATGTTTAACAACTTGTGATTTTTGTCCATGATACACAAACATTCCACATGGCACACAAACATTATTCCACATGACAATCTCGTAACCGCATTGGACAGAACGGTAGATAAAACATTTGCAAGAGGTAATAAAGTATACATTAAAATCTATCAAAAAAGAGCAAACTGGCCCTTGAAGGCAAATCAATATTCATGTCGTTTAAAAAAAAAAAAAATTCAAGAAAGTATTCCATTTCTCATAAATCAACAGTTTCTTTACATTTGGCAACAAGATACTCCAGCAGACAGTGGGGATATCCTTGGGTTCAGATCCGGCCCCTTTCTTTGCACATTTGTTCCTGCACATATACGAGTCTGATTGGGTCCAGAACATGTGCAGGAATGAACGAACAACTGTGTGAAGATCTGGAAACATCTTCAGATTCATTGATGATTTACTGGCAATAAATGATGGGTTTGTATTTTATCAGCTTCATTATGATATACATATATATGAAGACCACAAGGAGAAAACCAGAGATTTCAGGATAAGTCAATTTTGAAGAAACTGAAAAACAAAGTTTCAAGACTTTGGTGGACTGTTTAATAACTGTCATATAGATTTATTTTCCAGTAAAAGGAAGAGTGATCATTGGCCGATCAAATTAAGCATGTAGCATTTGCCAAGCTTCTGTGTTATTTAATTTAAGAGCAAAGAACGAATCAATGTTGCAAACTGACATCACTGGTTATTCCCTTGTTTAATAATTGACATGCAATTTTAACCCAGGATGTGTAGCAAATTAATGCTTGTTGGTTATTAGCATACATTACATGAATTTGGTGATCACAGATTATTTTTTTCAACATTAAACGGTCATTATTTTTTTGTTTGATTGGTGTTCAACGCCATACTCAAGGGTATTTCGCTTATATGACGACGGATTCTCCATTTCTTACTCCGTACTACTTAATATGATGGAAAACCGGGAGGAAACCAAGGATAAACCACCCCTGCGATAGCCGAAGTCACCTCATGTGACTCCCTCATTTACCTAAGCAGGTTGATTGGGCGGTAGGTACATCGAATGAGGATGGGTACTCAGACGCGCTAACCATTAAGCCACGGCGTGGGTCCCATAAAAGTGACAATAAAGGTTTGACCAGGCTTGAACCACGATATGCACAAACTACGGAGCCCATGATATAACCAAATAGGCCATTGCAGTGTTCAGAGTTTATGCTGTGAAAGTTTTACAACCTTTCATTTTTTAGTTTCTCAACTCTGAATATTATGGTGGAACAGTTAACATGAATGAAAGGGAGATAACCCGGAGTAAAGTACTGACAACTCTGGGTTTCTACTTCTTCAGCTTTGACAACACTTGTTTTTTCATTGCACGGCTAAACTTTATACCATATAAATTATGTGACACCCCTGGTTATTTGTTAAAGTAATATTGTGAGAGGAAACCTAATGTTGCCAACTATTGGCAGGTGCAATAACCCTGAAATTTATAAAAAGTGACATCTCTGGTTTTCCCCTTGTGGTCTTCACATCCAAAAGAACTCGAATCAAAAAAGGAAAACCAAACTCACACTTCAGTCTCTTATTATTAGAATTACAAATTGATTTCAATAGCAATAAATTTCACAACAACTTTTTTAATAAACTAGATGCTTTTCCATTCCACATAGTACAAATGCCTTTCTTAGACAGCAATATTCCTAAGAAGCTATTCTATGGTACTGTTACAGGTGAAACTAGAAGGGCACTCGGTAGAGTGCATACCTCTGCGACGTAATTCCCGATCCACGAGAACATATCAGGCCCAATACATTTTTGAATATCATGCTATACAGTACTATATCGTTTTTGGCCCTATCTCTCAATGGTGAAGAAACACTTTAAATATTAAATAACTCATATCCAGATCTGGATTCCGATCTTCACCAAAATTGAATCAATCCATCCTTGCACACACTCAACCTGTCCACCAAGTTTCGTCCGGATCTGTCCACAACTTTTTGAGATATCGTGCTATATACCATTTTTAGCCCTATCTCTCAATGGTGAAGAATCACTTTTAAAATTCTAGTCGTCGGATCCATATCCGGATCTGGATCTTCACCAAAAATGAATCAATTCTTCCTTGTCACACAACCAACGTCTCCACAAAGTTTCATCCGAATCCGTCCATAACTTTTTGAGATATCGTGGTAGATATCATTTTTTGCCCTACTACGTCTTAATAGTGAAGAATCACTTAAAAAATTCTCGTAGTCGAATCCAGATCCGGATCTTCACCAAAATCTAACCAGTTTGTCGTTGTCACACACCCAACCTGTCCACAAAATGTCATCCGGATCCGTCCACTACTTTTTGAGTTATCCTGTACACGAACAAACAAACAGACAGACAAACAGACAGAAAGGGGTGAAAACATAACCTCCACCTTCGGTGGCAGAGGTAATAATTAGGACTGTAATAGCAACCACACACAGCACTGAACTTATCAATAGATTAAAACGTCATCAGACGTTTGCTAACACAGGGAGCTACAGTGAGCAGATTAAAACAAGTTTTCTTTCGGATCATAAAACGACACCAAATATAATTCGTGAAAAACAGTTTGAATATTTAGAAATATTATTAATGAAATATTTATATAAATACATTACCGAGTAAAAAAAATAGGGGCAATACCCCTGTGTGCTCATCTTGTAGCGGCTGGATAAGATAACTAGGGAACCAATGGTAGGCATGGATAATCCACAAAATATGTAACGGAGATAAAAGTAAAAACCTATTTTTGGGAGGGGGAAATGGCTGATTTTTTTTTTTAATGGTGTGAACAAACTTTGGTGCATCACGGGTGATGAAGGTTGTGAGAAAGTTTCACCGAAATATTGTGTGTAGTTTCAGCGAAGAAATTGCAAGTGTTTACGGATGGATGGACTGACGGACGGTAAACAAGCCATCCCACAAACTCCCCAGACCAACGTTCCAGGTGAGCTAAAATATACAATTTTTTAAAACCATTTTCATTGGTTGCTGGGATACAGTGCAGCATGTAGAAAATTTGTAATAAATAACTGTTTGAATATTTGAATAACAGTTTGATTCCGACTTAAGTGGGGTGTGCTTGCTGAGTGGTGGGCATATAATATTATATTTAAAGTAACTTGCATGATTTCATATATTATCATATTATGAAATGTGTCATGAGAGTTATAAATATGTGATAATACATTAAATCCTCAAGCAAGAAAAGTTTGAAGAGTGATGTTGCTTTGATGGGTTGACTATCTGCCTGGATGCAACTGAGGTTGTGGGTCTTTTGATGTGGATAATCTTCTAATGGGGATCCGTGAGCGAGGTTGTGTATCTGCAGTTTGGAGAGATTCTGGGCTGAAAGGATCGATACCTCGAGGAAGAACGGTGCCCAGCTGATGATCTGGGCGGTTGGGAAACCAGTCAATTGCTTATCGGTTTGATGTTCTTACTATAGGGAAGAAAACTGTTTTAAGGCTTACATTTTAAATGAAGTTGAATAGAGAATGTGGTGAAATTAACATCATTTACATCAATCTTTATTATATTATATTTGTGGAATAGCCGATACTGTAAAATCATTAAAGTGTGTGTGTGTGTGTGTGTGTGTGTGTGTGTGTGTGTGTGTGTGTGTGTGTGTGTGTGTGTGTGTGTGTGTGTGTGTGTGTGTGTGTGTGTGTGTGTGTGTCAACCACACACAGCACTGAACTAATCAATAGATTAAAACAACTCGTTAGACATATGCTAAAACAGGGACAGTTACCAGATTAAAACAAGTTTTCTTTAAGATCATAAAACGACACCAAATAGAACTCGTAAAATACAATATGAATAGCAAAAATATGATTAATGAGATATTTATATAAATACATTATTAAAACTCGAAGGGCACTCAGTGAAGCGCATACCTCTGCCACGCAATGCCTGATCCAAAGGAACATATCAAACCAAATACAGTAAATTGTTTAAATATGTCATATTGTTGCGAATTTGGAAGCTTACTGCACACAACAGCCAGGCCCGAAAGATCAGTTATATCGGTAAGTATGTGTTTCTAGGTAGGGTCCCATCCTATGTTTAATGGGTGAATAATTGTACGTGCGCTGTGAATTATTTTATAGTAAGGATTTTTACATTACCTACAACAGCGACAACAACGCCCATCTTCGCTTCTTCACCACCAACAACGACAACAACGCCCATCTTCGCTTCTTCACCATCGGCCTTTCCCACGCACATGTGTGTCAGCACAGCCGTGGGCGGAGTCCAATATGCCAGGAGGGGCTTCCTTGGACGTTGGCGTTTTGGATTTCGCTCCAAATACGGGCATGGCGCCCCACTCAGCCAATCGGAGGTGTGCGAGCACGTCTGCTGCCTCTCGGCAAATGGTGGCCAACGCAACATGTTGCTGTTTGACTTCCTGGTTGAGGGGCGGATACATGAGCACCTCCCCCCGACCAATCTCGGACGGCCGGCAGATTGCCCGACATGCCTGTCCAAGAAATGAAATGAAATGGGAATGAAACAAGACGGATCCCTCCCATCTGTCAAAAAGGAGGGATATAATCGAGTGGAGGGTTCGTTGGAAGAGAGTGAGAGAGTCAGAGGGTTCGTTGGTTGAGGCTGAGAGAGTGTTCCCGCCGTGAATCGTCACCTGTTCTGCTGGTGGAGCGTGCCAGCGCCCGAGGCTACCCTCCGTACCTGGTGCTTGGAGAGGCATCATGTTGCGGGTTCGAGTCCCGCCGGGTCAGATCGTCGGGAACCGCACGAAGCGGGAAGGTCCAAGCAAGAGATCTTACCTCCAGCTCACCTTCCCTCCAAGCTGGGGGTATCAATAAAGGTCGCGGCCACCATTTCTTATGGGGGGATGTGTGTCTGTGTGTGGGCCCATCTGTTAAGTAGAATTGTGTAAGTGCTTTCCTTTGCCTGTACATTGCATTCCTTTTATCCGGTTAACTCTGCCTTCTTGCATGCTTCCCTGCCCCATTGTAAATAAATATCCCTGTTGTTAAATGTACCAGCTCGTTTCTGTGTTTCTTTCATTGGCTTAGCACGGTGTGTGTTGAGAAATAGCGAGGCAGTAAATTGTTCATTGGGACCGACAGGCTTTGGTAACCTCCGCCCGGGTTACACACGGTTCGGGCACAGTAATGGCTCGTTCCGCTCGAGGTCTGTCAAGGGTGTGAATCCCCCGGTAGCTTTGCCGCGTGGGTAATTAGGTATATTGAGATTTGACAATTAACCCTACCCCACGCGGTCGAATCATTGGCGATTCATGGTCCTGCAAGGGACCCGTGCCTTTCGGACTTATCCGAGGGTCACGACCTTAATTCCGGTGTGTTCGGTGGAGCCTACTCTACTGCTCCCTCTAGCGGACGTGCTCGCCACCGATACCCGGCTCTGCAACAATATATCATTTTTGCCCCTATCTCTCAATGGTGAAGAATCACTTTAAAAAAAATTCGGATCCAGATCCGGATTCGGATCTTCACTATAATTGAATCAATTCTTCGTTGTCACACACCCAACGTGTCCACCAAGTTGCATCCGAATCCATCCACAACTTTTTGAGATATCCTGCCATATATCGGTTTTGGCCCCATCTCTCCATGGTGAAGAATCACTTTAAAAATTCTAGTATCTGGATCCGAATCGGGATCTTCACCAAAATCTAATCAGTTCTTCCTTGTCACACACCCAACCCGTCCACAAAATTTCATCCAGATCCGTGCACAACTTTTTGAGATATCCTGTACACAAACAAACAGACAGAAAGGGGTGAAAACATAACCTGCTTCACCTTTGGTGGCGGAGGTAAATATATATGTGCATATATATTCTTTGAAACCAATTTTAGTGCTTGATAGGAGACAATATAGCATGTAGTAAAGCCGTTATATAACATTTAGTAAAGTAAAGCCGTTATACAACAGTAAAGCCGAATAACAGTTTGATTTCGTAGTAAGTTAGGTGGACATGCTTGGTGGTGGACATGTTATATTGAAGGTAAAACATGCCTGATTTAATGTATTATCATATTATGAAATGTGTGATGAGAGTTATAAATATGTCATAATACATTAAATCCTCTAGCGAGTAAAAAAGAAAAAGAAGTAAAAGTAGTGATGTTGCATTGATGTGTTGACTGACTGACTGGATGCCAAGATTGTGGATCCACTGTTTGGAGAAATCCTGGGCCGAAAGGATCAAAACCTTGAGCAAGAACGGTGCCCAGCTGATGATCTGGGCAGTTGGGAAGCCAGTCAATCACTTATCGGTTTAAGGTTCTTACTTTCGGGAAGAAAACTATGTTTTGAGACTTACAATTTAAATAAAGTTAAATATGAGATGTTGCAAAATTCACATCATTTACAACACTCCTTTAAATTGTACTATATTTTAGTAATCGCCCCGGTACTGTACAATTAATAAAAAGTGTGTATGTGTGTTAGAATTGTGAGGAAAATAAATGAAAAAACGAGGTTGTGTGTGTGTGTGTGTGTGTGTGTGTGTGTGTGTGTGTGTGTGTGTGTGTGTGTGTGTGTGTGTGTGTGTGTGTGTGTGTGTGTGTGTGTGTGTGTGTGTGTGTGGTGTCCACGTTTATATATTGTTACGGTTTTGGAAATGTACCCCGGGAGAGAGCATTCATGCACATATAGGATTCCCCAGAATGAGTTACAGTATTTCATTAGTTAGTTTGTGTGGTAGGTAGACCTTTGCACTTTGTCCAGGGATTTGGAGGTGGGGGCGGGGGGTGGGGGGGGGGGGTGCATTGAGGTTAGTCTGTGTATTCCATTGGTTGTTATCTCCATTTGGGTTTCAGGAGGTGGGAGGAAGTTCTCTCAGAACTAAAAATCTCCACCTCCTTTTTGGGAGAGAATCGTGATTCACGAAGTAAACTGTGAAACTTCCTTCTCATAGCCTTGTTCCAAGGACTATTTTCAAAAATCTTCACTGAACCTCTGACAGCCTCCACTTGCAGCTCGTTTGGAGTGATATTCCCCAGAATGATTTTCAAATACTCAGTAAGAGTTTTCCGTATCATTAATGTAGCTCCAACTACCACTGGTAAAATTTCAGATTTCTTCAATTTCCACATCCTGTTGACATCATTTTTCAGATCCTGGTATTTCATCATTTTCCTGATCTCTGTCGTGGTTCGTCCAAAATCATTGGGAACTGAAACCTTGATCAACAATGCTGAGTTTTCCTTCTTGTGTTTGAGCACCATGTCCGGACGCAATGCTTTGTTTGCAATGTCCACACTTGATGGACACTTGATGTTTCAGTGGCTCATGTATCTTGTCATACATGAACATTGCTTGTTCATTTTCAAGGATCAGATTTAGTTTGTGTTTCCATGATTGTTCTGGGTCCGGGATGTTGAAATGTTTACAGATGTGCCAGTGGATTACTCTGCAGATGCTCTCATGTCTTTCTGTATAGAGCTGTTCTGACATGAGTTTTTTTTACATCCTGAAAGGAGGTAACTGGTACTTTCTGTTTCTACCCCCAAAAACCTGCATTTATCCGATTGGCTCAATCCTGACATTTTCTTAAAAGTATTAGTGTAATGTCCTTGGTCTTGAACATTGATGATGACTCGTTCTCCATCCCAATTAAGTTGACCTCTTCTTAACCATTCCAATGAGCCTTCCTTGTCAATCCCTGTCCTGTCAAGCTCTTTTAAATCTTCCTTCTTCTTCTTGCGTATAGCAGCTTAGCTGCCGGGGGAGCTATCATTTCTTGGAAGCGCGACTGTGTTGCTGATGCAGTGCCCCTCTACCAGTACACACTGGTACTCATTTCGCCGACCTCGGAAAGATGACAGGCTGAGTGAACCCCCTGGTGTATTAATTCAGCGGTCAACGGGACTTTAACTCAGGACCCTAGGATCCCAAGCCACCACCCTCACCATGAAGCCAACACCAGGCTTTTAAATCTTCCTGTTCTTTTATCATTTAGTCGGGTCAATTTATGACAAACAACCACCAAACCCACAACAAATTGGAAGAAAAGGTTTCTCAGTGGTTTTCATTCCTACTACTGATCAATAAAAAAAGTCTACCAAAATCTGACATCCAGAAATGGGTTAAAACAGTCATTTTCAAGATGGCCACCAATACGCAACAAGCGAACAGCAGAAAGAAGCAACTGGTGCCAGAATTGAAAGACATACATTCGACCTCTCGAAGATAAGCACAAAGCTGAATGCATTTTCACCTTTCTCCTCTGATCCTACATTGAGAAATATCATAAATGGTATCGTGGCAAGCGAAGACATCAATGTGCATGAATATGAAGCTGTTGGGAACAAAATCATCGAGAGAATGATTGGACAACCTGTGTTTTCCCTCTCTATCAAGAGGACAGAGAAAGCAAAGACCCTGGGAAATTCTAATGCTCTCCAGGTTGCTCCTCACAGAACCATTGACTCCAGTGTGCTATTCCAACGATTCCTGGTGGTATCCCAGATAGGTGATTTGTCACTTGAGGACGTAATGAGTTTTGAGCTCAGTCCATACCCTCCATCCCTCTTTGAGGACAACAAGATCTTGAGGAAGGCCGACAAACCTCAACTCGCTCAAGCCGTCAATGACCACTGTACCAAGGCACTGGCATGTGAAGGAGTACCTGACACCACACCGTAAGACTGAAAGGTATGTTCTTGATGGTGGATCCTTGCTGCACAAGCTCAAGTGGAAGAATGACATCACATCTTTACTCCTGGGATTTCAATCTTTCCTTCCAAGTGAGGTAGTATCAGCGTTGTGTTCCAGAGCGTCATTGTTTACTCAATTAGTGTTCCTATTTGGAGGTCAATTTTGTAAACTTGCATGCATTTTATAATCTATGAATGTGGGACACTATCAAAAGCTTTTTTGTTGCCTATCCAGGCTGTGGATAAGTTGGTTTGTCGGAGCTTGCAGTTTTCGAGAATGGTTTTATTTAACAATAAATGTTCAATTATTCTACAGCATCCCCTTTTACATCCTTTCTGCTCTGTCTCTTTTTTAAAGCTCCTTGTTGGGTGAGGTGGTCATAAATTGAA
Organism: Eptatretus burgeri; assembly: GCF_056783735.1. Lineage (NCBI taxonomy): Eukaryota > Metazoa > Chordata > Myxini > Myxiniformes > Myxinidae > Eptatretus > Eptatretus burgeri. The sequence goes on from NC_140967.1 coordinate 66,535,042, forward strand.
TCAGTGATTATACCTGTTAAAAGTTTGTATGTTATCAGTGGGCATGTTATTGGTCGATATTTGTTGGGTTGATGGGTTTCATCAGATTTTGGGATGAAAAGAGTGTTTCCTTCTGTGAACCATTCATCCATTGGTTGTTCCCTTTTAGATGAGTTCGTAAAATGCTCGAGCGTAGTGAGGGTTGAGAGCATGGAGTTGCTTTAGCCAAAAGTTTGGAATCCCGTCTGGGCCTGGGCATTTGAAGTTTGGCGCTTTTGCGAGATGTTTTCTAATTTTCTCTTCATCAATTGTCATTGGGTGCATTTCCTGTAGATGTTGATTTTTCTTTTCCAAGTGTTGTATCTAATTTGCTTCCTTGTTGTGGTCTTTCTCGTCTGCAAATATACCTTTCCAAAATTTTTCGACGTCCTCTCTTTTTTTAGGGGGAGGTGTCACATTTTGTTTCTGTTTCCCGAGCTCTTGGTATAACTTTTTGGGGTTGTTTTCAAACTGCTTGTTTTGATTTCTTCAATTGTTGGCCTCATCATAGTTTTATAATTTCCCTGCTATCTGTTGTATTTGGAGTTTATTCTGGGCAGCTAATGGTTCTAGTCCATTGTTTTCTACATTATATTTCTTTTTTTTAATTCGTCTGATTCTTTTCATGGGCTTTGGACTTCTATTTCCACTCTTGAATTGTTCTATTTGTCCCTTTTCCACCCTCAGTTGGTTCCTCTGCTTCTCAAGTCTCTGTTTCCATGGTGGTGTCTTGTTTCTGGTCAGATTATCAGATCTATCTTTTTTGTGTCATTGTTTGCCTGTTATTTTCTCTTCGACATAAAGTGCTGCTGTGAAAGTCACATCGTTAATTTCTCTCAGATTTGGTGATTTGGGAGCATTTTAGTGACTGCTTGGTTTATTCTCCTAACTTGTATCTTCAACTGTATATTTTTGTTTATTCAGTGGAGATGTGGTCTTTGCTTGGGTGATATTAATTTAATTTCCTCTATTTTATTAGCCAGCTCGTTCTATGCTTCGAGCCGATGCTGTTCATTGTCATCCTCCTCTTCCTCTTCTTCATTCTGTTGTCCATTATTCTCCTCCTCATTGTGAGCTATCACTCTTTTTTTGCTTTGTTTGGAAAGGTTCGTATTTGATTCGTTCGTATTTGATCTGAGTTCGTAATTTCGAGTAGATCTCTCTCTATGGTTGCTGCTGCAGCATTTTCTTTTGTCATCCTCTGGTCCTGTTGTGGAGTTTTCAATTTTGTTTCTTGATTCAATTCTCCAATCTGTTGCCTAATTTCTGTTTCTGTTATTGAGATTAAATTTGAAATTCTGATGGTTGTTCCTTTTCTTTGGGAGTTTGTACTCTGGGAATGTCATCCCAAACGTATGTCCCGTCATTCTATTGTGGCATTGGTGGTCAGTCACCATTTATAGGTGACCAGTCATTTCTTATTGCCTCATCAGTTTGTTCATCTCTTATTCTTAGTTCCTCCTCTGTGAATATTTTCTGTTTGAGGATATTGTTTACAATGTCCATTTTTCCTTCTTTGCCCAGATTTTCTTTTTTATGCTAATTGAATTCTCTCTTCTTCGGTCATCCGGTTTATGTCTTCAATTGCTTGCTGTCTTGCTTTGTCAATTATTACCAATATTCTTTCCTGGGTCAAGTAACTTGGGATCATTGAAGCTACTGCAGTGAATTTTGTTTGTGGACCTCTTTCGGCCTTGGCTGCCAGGTTTGTTCATTTCAATTCATTCATGAATCCTTCTCTTCACCAATAGTCCCCCATGGTTCATGTGCAGAATACGCTTTGCAATGGAGGATGATTTCCTTCTCCTCCAAGCTCCAGCTCTGTTAATTTAATCTTCTACGATTCATCTGGAGCCTAATAGCTGTTGGTTGTAGAACAGGTGACACCTTTTTAGCTTTTAGCTTTGGTGTAGAGTGCTGTCCAGTCATCAGGCAGGGATCTCCTTCCTCACTGGAGACGGTGCAGTCATTATCCTTTTCAGTAGACATTCCGGCTGCTCGGTGTGGCTGCACAAACTTATGCATCTGCATTGGAGGGGTCTGTGTCCCTTTAGTCATTTTCTGTGACTATCATTGTTACCTTCGCATTCTGCGAAAGGTTATGTTTTGGTCGGCGTGTATTTATTTATTTATTTATTTGTAATCTTGTGACTCGTATAACTCAAAAAGTATTAAACCGAATTGCATGAAATTTGGTGGGATGATTGGTTATATTAGCCAGGAAGCTTTCGATTAGATTTTGGGATCGTTCTGGTCAAAGATCAAGGTCAAGGTCACGAAAAGGTCAAAATCGTCTTTTTACGATAACACGGTCAATTTTTATTCAATTTGCATGCAACTAACGCCAAAATGTTCAGAATTCAACGCCTCATCTTGTGATATGCAATATGACACAATGACGCCCATACTCTTGTTACCGGTTAGGGGTCAAAGGTCAGGGGGGGTCACGATCTTGAAAAATATGCGGTTTTTGTCATAACGCGGTCAATTCTTGTCCGCTTTACATGAACCCAGCACCAAAATGTTCAGAATTTAATGCTCAATCTTGTGACACAATGACGTCACAACACATGTCACCGGTTGGGGTAAAATGTCGGGGGGGGGGGGTCACGCCCTTGAAAAATATGCAGTTTTCGGCATAACTCAGTCAATTCTTATTTGATTTGCATGAAACCAGCATCAAACGAGATTACCTTCTCTTGTTGAAACGTTGTATTCACCGAGCTTGCGAGTGAAGACTCGCCAAAACGACGTGAGTTGATTGTTGTTTAGTCCATAGCCCCCAAAAGTCGGGGGGGGGTCATGACATTATAGATATGTGGTTTGTGTCATAAGACCATTCATATGAAACCAGTTCCCCACACTCATACCAAGAACAAAAAAGTAGTGGCGGCGAAGGTATGCGCTCTATGAGTGCCCGTTCTAGTTTGGCATATTTTTGTTGCAGCCAGCCATATTGCTTTCCTCAAGAAGCCATTTGGGCCTCTGCTGCTTGACAGGGGTCACCGATGGCACTCAGAGGAGTCATGCCAAGAAGGTATATGCCAGGGTTGTGTGTCTGCCTCCTCACTTTCTCCTCATTGGTTTGCTTAATTAGCTTGCCATCACTCAGAACCGCTCACAGAAGAGGTATCCTCCCCCGAATGTGTTCATGAGGAAAATAAATGAAAAAAAACGAGGTTGTGTGGTGTCCACGTCTAAATATTGTTACGGTTTTGGAAATGTACCCCGGGGTAGAGCATTCATGCACACGTAGGATTCCCCAGAATAAGTTATGGTATTTCATTAGTTTGTTTTTCTGGTAGGTAGACGTTTGACCTTTGTCCAGAGATTTGGGGGTGGGAGGGATGCATTGAGGTTAGTTTGTGTATTCCGGTGTGGTCTTCCCCTTCTCTCCCCACTTTTAATCCCTTCAATCCACCAACAATTCACTTCACCAAACCTCAATTCAAAAACCCCTTGTTTATCCCATAGGTCTTTCCTTAAATCCTGCAGTTGGTCCTTAAACCACACCACTCGATCTACACATTCTTTTTTTTTAGATACACTGAATACATCTGTTCATTTGTCCCTCACCATTTGAGACAATTAATCCTCCACATGGGTCGAATTACCTTCCCACATTCTTCCTTTCCTGCACTCCTACATTCTTCATGAGGGACAACACTTCTTAAACACATGTGCAGTACAAAGGAATGTTTGTGTGTGAGTGAGGGAGCAGGGGCACTCCCTTGTTGCACCCGAGCTGCAAAGGGAGGGGTGGGGCACATTCTTAAACACACATGCAGTACAAGGGCACGTTTGCATGCAAGGGAGGGGCAGGGGCGCTGCACCCACGCTGCGAGGGGAGGGGAGAGGGTGCCTGTGGCTGTCAGACGCAGCGACATGGGGATTCTGCACAGCCTGATTGCTGCACCTACCCACGTCGGATGCATACCAATGAGGAAGATGCATGCATGACATGTGCTTCCTCAAAGCCACACCCGGCGCGGATATAAAATGACCATGACTCGGCTCAGTTTGTGGATGTTGTCGATGTCGTGGAACAACAGCCCAGGGGCTGTTGTTGATGCACCAAGGGCTCGATTACATTTCAGACTGCCTGTTCTGGAGATTGTCGACCGGAGTGCAGGTCGCGCTGGCCAGAGATGAGCGGCCCATGAGCCAAGGGCACAGTGCATTCTCCAGGTTGTCTCGCAGCTCCACATGGTTGTGTGAGGAAAGGGAGGAGTCGTCCACACACTCAGCTTTGCTTCTTTCTCCTCATTTCTTCTCGTATCGTTTCCTTCTCCCGGAATGAAAGATGGCTTCTGTATGTTGTCTAAGTAAGTTTGGATAAGGGTTGTATGCATTAGAGGTAAGTCTGCTCTTCTGTGTCTTTGCCTGCCTACTTGATTCATTGCTGGTTGATTGCTTGCCAGTGTAAATAAAGATGGCTGTTGCTTGCTTGTAAATACATGTTTGATGAAAAAAATTTCACCAAGGAACAAACAGACAGACAAACAGACATTACTCTTCCCAGGAGCCACAGACAGTGTGCGTTGTGGCGATGACATCACGACATTCGTTTCAAGTCAGAGAACGACATTAGTTATCATATATACTGTATGTACAGTGAATTTGCCAGGTAGACAACGTGGGTTTTCCAGTGCTCCTGCCTGCTTTTATATAGAACCCGGCTCTTAAAAAGAAAATTTTGCTGTTTGGGCACGTTTTATTGCCCATCCCTTCCCCTCACACTGCCTTGCCTTCACTTTCCCTCACGCTGCCTCCCCTCCCCTCGTGCTGCCACCCCTCTCCCATCACACTGCCTTTCCCTCCCCTCATGCTGCCTCGCCCCTCATTCTGCCTTCCCCTCCCCCCATGCTGCCTCGCCCCTCATTCTGCCTTCCCCTCCCCCCATGCTGCCTTCCCCTCCCCTCATGCTGCCTTCCCCTCCCCACGCTGTCTCTTCCCCCCCTCACACTGCCTTTCCCTCCCCTCATGTTGCCTTCCCTCCCTAACTCCTCACACTGCCTTTGCTTCCCCTACCCTCACTCGATATTCCTGCCAAACCTCCTCCACCACCATACAACTATCCAGAGGTCGAGGAGAGGAAGGGCTGTCAAAAAGATGTGCGAATTGGACAAATGAAAGCTTCCTTTATTTTCTTTTTGGCAGTTGAAACTGCTGCTCGGATCAATTAAGGTTTAATAAAGCAACGAATCGCCAGATCACGGCAGGAGAGCCGAGAGGTATGCACGCTCGCTTCAAGCTGTCTCTGCTTTCACCTGACATCCCGATGTTTCACAGGCAGGGTGATTCATCAATGTGTGTGCCGTCTCTCGGATGGACGTTAAACAGGGCGTCACATCTCCTGGAATCTCTCTCTCTCTCTCTCTCTCTCTCTCTCTCTCTCTCTCTCTCTCTCTCTCTCTCTCTCTCTCTCTCTCTCTCTCTCTCTCTCTCTCTCTCTCTGTGTGTGTGTGTGTGTGTGTGTGTGTGTGTGTGTGTGTATATAAAATTGAACACACATCCTTCCCCACCATTTTCATTATCCTGATTAACCATACCTAATACAATGCTCTAACATTCAGGTTGCAGGTTACTATGTTTTTTTTTGTCTCCGTCTCCCTCTCCCTCTCCCTCTCTCTATCTCCGAAAACATTTCTTAATCGATTAATTTCGTCACAGTGTTTTCTTTCCTTGAAATGGAGCATTCCCTTTGTGCTGCGTTTATCACCGTTCACAAGTTGATATGATTTTTCGGTAAAGTGAGACTCCACCCTCGGGGGCCACTTCTCGAAAGATTGTGAACCACGATCGTGGGGGCCCTCGTCATGCCGGACCCCCCGTGAAATTGCACGGTATGCACACCCCTTACACCGCCTCTGTGTGTCCATACTTATTACATCGACATTGGCCATTCCTACACGTCCATGTTATTCTACACATTTCTATCCGTTCCATGGTAATATCTAACCCCACCACAAACGTAACAATATTTTCCACCCCCACTTTGCTTCAGCCTTTTTATTTACAATCCAAGTCGACCATGTTGTCCCACTGTCTTCCAGCAATGGTCCTGAGAGATTTGAAGCACTCAAACCTCTGAGATAATTTACTTTCCTCTGTTGTGTGCACGTTGACCTGCAGGGGAGAAAAACTCCGCACCAGCAAAGATGTGTTTCATTGGTTATCGTGCACAGTACGTCCACACGTGGAGCCAGATGTTGGACCCAGCTCCCATGGGCGCATGCTGTACATGTTCTTGGTCGGCTTTTATTCCCACCCCTCACTCCCATTCCAACCTCGTATCCCCCCCCCATTTCCCCTTTCAACCTCCTTCCATCCCCATCCATCCTGGCCAGCTATATCTGACATCTTTATTTTCGAATCTCCCGCACGAGCGCAGACTGATCAGAGGACGGCGACTACAACTATAATGGCAGTGTCGACGAGCTTTCACCAAATGAGCATCGAGGGGTGAGTGTGGTGGGGGGGGGAAGGTGGGATGGGATGGGGGTGAAAACAGGAGAAGAAAGTAGGAGGAGACCGACGCACAGCTTGCTGTGCTGTCTTCCCTTGACACTTCGTTCGTTAGTTCGAGCACGCCTCGTACCCTCTTTAATTCGTTTTAATGAAACTCTTAGCGAAGACAGAAAGGTCGCGCGCGCCTGTCTCGCGGAAGCGCGCCGTCACCACGTGGCTAGGTGTGTACAACGGCCGAACAGGTGCGTGGCTGGTCACGTGACGGGCGGTGTAATTGGCGCAGCGCTTATGGCAGCCAGCCGGTAATCACAGGGTTGGGGTTTTTTTTTATTTAAATCGCAACATAATGCGTGACAGAACGTTGGCTGACTGTCCAGTTAATTGCCCCGGTGTGTGCCCGTGCGTGCAAAGCGTGTGGAGTTATGTGACGCCCGTAACCAGGTTATTTCACAAGAAAAGTCAGCAGCAAACGGCTCCAATTAGCGCCGGAGAAACAAAAAGCGCTGCTCAGGGGGGGTCTGACAGTGAGAAGAACAATCGAAACACGTCACACAGCACGTCTCCCCTGACCTTTCGTTCATCGGCGTCCAACATGTACGAAGCAACAAATCGGGAATGATGGAAAACAAAATGCTCCTTGGATCACTCACCTACCTGTTCACGAGAACGAATAATCGTAATCACATTACAATCAGTGCATCAAAAACCTGCGCTGTGGTCGCTTTAAACACCTTGACTGAGCTGTGACACCTGAACTTTTAACCATTTCAATTTGGGAGGCACACGACGTCTGGTCACACTTGCAGCAATATGCTTGACTTGGTTATAATTTTTCGGACATCTTCAAGACACGAACCACGTGGTTTCAATCACTGCATTGACACTTTCTCCAAATCTGGATCCGAAGATTGGCAAAGGCAAACCACCCGATGTAATCCTTGTTGTGGGCTGCTGATCAATGCAGCAACTATCTAACCTGCCTTCGGGTAGGAGACCGTCGAGCGCAGACGGAGAGATAAGCATGAAACGAATCCAAGATTATGACGATTGTTGTACACGATTCCATCAACTTAGGATAATCATATGCAAGGGTTGTGAAATGCATTTAATTTTTCCTTTCCTTCATTACCTCTGCCACCGAAACCCCCTTTTTCCCCCTCAAGTGCCCAAACCAAATGCAAGTCGAGAACAACCCTACCCCTCCCCACTTCTCCCCCATCGTCCTCGCCCCCCCCCCACTCCTTGCTCCCACCCTTTCTTCACTTCCCCCTCTCTTGGTATTCCTGTCCACAAAGTAACGGGTGGTTTTGTGAGCGACTATTGGTATTTTGAGAGAGACCTGCGGTGCTGCCCTATGGTGTTCACACACGTCTTTTTACGTGTG
>NC_140967.1:66550414-66572914 GCF_056783735.1 Eptatretus burgeri
TAATAGATGTGTATCATAGTTGGCGCTGTTGTGAAGAAAGACTGGAATAAAAGAAGGTAATTTATAATTAAGATTACAACAGGAATGAGCGGGACCTCTATATTTACCAGTAAGATGACAATGGTCTCTAACTTTAGACTCCTTAATTTCCCCTCACAAATATGACAGATATTGTTCATTCTAAATTCTAATTTTTCTTCTTTGGTTAATTTCATCGGTTCATTTGTTTCTTTCATTAATTTAGTGAGTCTTATACAATCCTTTTCTAATCGTTTTACAAACTCTTGTGAAGCATTTTTTCCACGATAATGTTCAAGTTTGTTATACTTTTCTCCAACAGATGATTTGATATAATAACAGAAACCACAAGGAATATGTTTTTGATATTTATTTGTATATGGTTCTTTTGGATTAGGAGAAGCAGTATTTATCTTTTTAAGGATACATTCAAAATCAGCGTATATCACAAATGGGTGCATGATAGATTTATTATAATCTTCAAAATAAATCTTTTCACCAGGTTTAGGCATTGTAATTACAGCTGATTTATGATTACTACAATATTTTGAATGTTGTTCTAATCGTTCTTTTGTATGAAATGAATTAAGACATCGCTTACAAGGATATATTTTGTTTGCTGTTCTGAATACCTGAGAAGAGATTAATCTTGATAAATTATTGATGTATGTGTAATGTGAATTCTTTCCAACACTAAAATATAAAAGGTCAATGTGTGTTTCTTCATTTTTATAGTTATTTGAAATTTTTAATATTTGAACTTTGTTTGTATCCGTTAATCCATATACATTAATAGAAAGATTATTCTTTTTCTCAAATTTAGGAATATCTGTTAGTGGCATTGGGAATTTAAAATCTTTAATGTCCAAGGTATTCTCATATTTCATATATTGTTTTACTCTTTCTGAATTACATTTTGGTGGATGTAAGTGAGCAAGAACAGACCAGAGAAAACATTTATTATCATTGTTCTTAATATTAACAACTGCCTTCTTTAGTTTTATTTCTTTTGGTAATTCAATATAAGAAGAAGCTTTAAGAGGGTTTGATTTTAGAATGTGTATATCTAAAAAGATGATTTTTTAATATTGAATCCACTTCCTACCACTGTATTATCAACATCCTCCTCTTGTCTTGATAGTTCTTCATAAACCCCACTATTCAAAAAATCTTGAAATGATGTTATAAAATGAAGATCTGTTCTCATATAAGGAGTTTGTTCTTCATCTTGTCTTTTCATATTCATTTTCACTCCCATATAAAACTTTAAAGTTTTCATTTCTTTTAATGTCTTTTTAATAAATTTTTTAACATCGGGTTTCACTATTTCAATTGATTCAGCTATTGATGATGGACCGGGTTCTCCAAATTGAAAAATCCTTATTTTTATATGCCCTTTAAATGCCCCATCAGTGTTTTCAATATAATAGTCTCCCTTTACTTTAAACTCATTTTTCTTGTGTTTTTGTGATTGAAGATGTTGATTATAACTACTCTTCAAAACATCCTTTGAACAGATATCACAATGTTTTCTTTCCAACTCAAGAGGAGATATTTGATGAAATAGATTAAATGTGTGTTTGTTGGTTCGGAGGTGTTTTCTATAATGTTTATATTCGTGATTACAAACATCGCAGTACGTTGTATTCACCATATTTATAGAATAAAACTTTGCTTAAACTAAAATTTTCTTGATGAAAATTTCGTTTAATTTATAGGTGAATCTGTGCTTAAAAACATTTTATCCTCCAACTTTTTCACTTAATAAATACAATGTTTCAAGACACAAAAGACAAGTTTCAATCAATCTCTTCATCTGTTAAAGATACTGAGAAATATGTCAAGGATGTAAAATTGAACAAAGATAAATATAACAACTATTGGATAAAAACTATTATGGTAAATAATATGAGTTCTTCAATTTCCTTCAGTGGAAGGGCTTTTAGTATACCTGGTAGAACATCAATTAAAGTATCTCTAACAAAAGTTTCTCCTCTCCTTCTAGTAATATATTCAAAACTAGAAAAAGCAATGAAACAAGAAAAAGTATCAAAGAACAAAAACCTTATGGATGAAGCTTTAGAAAGAAAAGATAAGACCATCTGTAATATGCAAGGAGAAATTTGTATTTTTTTCAACAACCCTAAAGATGTAAATCTTGATGAAATAAAGGATGTTAATATATCAGGTGAAATGACATTTCGTTCAATAGTAGTTAACGATAATTTTAAAATTACCTTTAATATAAAAAATGTTGTCGTTGAATCTGATAATGAAAAAAAGTATATCGATATCGATGGTAATATACAACTGAAAGTATAGATGAATTTCAGTTTAAGTAAAGTTTTACTTTATAAATATGCTAGACTTTCCTGATTCTCCATATGACAAATTTGAGAATTGTCCTGCGTGTGAAAGACGGGGATTAAACACAGAGTCAAAAGCCTATAAACAATGTATATTCTGTGATTATCTTCTAATTAATGATAATAAAAAATATAAAAAGGAAAATAATTCTTTTAGATTTACACCAAAAATGAATTACTTTTCAAGATTGATTAGAGAAATGAATGTAAAGTATGAGGATGATAACACACCTTTCCTTACAAGGGAAGAAACTGAACGTATAAGAGAAATGTTCAAAGGATTGTTGTTGTATATTATTCATGGATGTAATTTTCAGGGAAATATCAACACAAGATATTGTATAAATAAAATAATGGATTATCTTGAAATTAAACCTGAACTTAGGATAAAATATAGAGTTTCTAAAAAAGCCAATAATAAATTAAATAACCTGTTTTTCAAATATATAAATGAATGATTTTTTACCTATTTGGGAAAATAAGATAAAATTTAACAACCATAAAAATCTCCCAAATTCATTAAGATGTCTCATAGTTGGTTCAAGTGGATGTGGAAAAACCTGCTTACTTTTAAAAATGCTCCTCACTCCCAACTTTTTAGATTATAGCAATTTAATAATTTTCACAAAGTCGAGTTTTCAACCAGAGTATCAACTACTCTCACAAGGTTTTAATGCTGGTCTTCAAAAAGAAGATATAATCGGTTTATTTAAACGTCAAAAAACCTAAATGATTATAACATTGAAGATATAATTCAACTATTTTGTGATACACAGAGATGTAAAAAGAAATCAAATCTTATAACTTGTATTCTTAGTGATAATACGGATGATATACCGTCTCCCAAGATTTGGATAAATCAAAAAGAACCTCGTTATCTTTGATGATTGTGTTAATGAGAGAAACCAAACGGTAATGGACAGCTACTACACAAGAGGGAGACATTCTTCTTGTAATTGTATTTATCTTAGTCAATCGTACTTTCAACTTCCTCGTCGTTCCATCAGAAACAATGCTAATACTTTTATTTTATTCAAGTTAAATTCAATAGATATCAATAATTTTTGGAGAGATAATTGTTCTACATTATGTAGTAAAAAGAAATTTGAGGATTATATGAAGCACACGACTGAAAAATATAAATATATTGTTGTGAAACAAGATGAGATATTAAGGGATATATTTTTTGTTTTATAAACAATTACATATATAAATGACAACTATTATTATAAATCTTGTGGGTAAATCTGCTTCTGGAAAAAACTTTCATAAATCAAGGTTCTTGTGTAGTACAAATGAGAATATTGTAAATTTACTTAAAAAACACCCCGTGATACGCATTGTATCAACAACAACTAGAGCAATAAGACCTGGAGAAGTAAAAGGTGAAGATTATCACTATATTTCAGTGGAGGAACATATGCGATTGAGGAATGAAGGACAAATATTTGAGGAGGTTTCTCTTGGTACAACAAAATATTCACATTGTAAGAGTGAGTTAAAGAAACTAAAATCTGGTGGTGTTGGGATATTAGAAACTAATCCAGAAGGAACGAGACAAATTATTAAATATCTGAGCGGAGTGAAGATTTTATCATTCGGTTTTGATGTTGATGAAGAAACTCAACACAAACGTATGAAAAGCAGAGATGCAAGGATTAGTGAAGAAGAAATTACAACTCGCATTAATGTTAATAAAGAATTTGATGAAATATTTAAAGAAAAGGATTAATTTGAACACATCTACTTGAATGATGAAGAAAAGGAAAATTTCCCTGTTGATCTTTACAATTCATTAAATGATATTTTACAATAAATAAATGGATACAAAAGAAAGAGCAAGAAGATTTAAGGAACATCAAGAGTTGGTTTCAAAAGTTGTAAAACAACAGGAAGACATAAAGAAGAAACGCAGACAGAAACTAACGGGCGAAGAAGCATTTAAAAAAAACAAGAGAAATTTTTTAAACCACTTTTAAAAACTTCCCAAGAAAAAATGAAAGATGTTTCCACAGTTCCCACAGTAGAATATACTCCTAGAAAGCTTCAAATGTTAAAAGATTTCAGTCAAATGACGGAGGAAGAATTAGAGCATATTGGAGAATTAGAACATGATGAAGGTTTATTTCAACAACTGGAAGAGATTAATCAACCCCTGATTATATTGTGAATGCTGTTCAAAACAATGAATATTCAGCGGATTCAAAAACCAAAGCAGGACTCATTCCAACAGAACAACCAGCAATATTTCATCTTGTTCAAGAAAAGGTATTGATATTTAATGATGAATTAAGGTTCTTAAGTTCTGCTCAACCCCCTGTTAAACTAACTCCGAGATTAATGTTTCTTCTCACAAAAGATGGAAGACAAGGTTCAACTGTGAGGGATGAATCAAAGTATATTGATAAACCATTGGATATGGAAAATAATGATGATAGAGTATATATTGATTTGCTGAACACTCTAAATTATAAGGTTATTCTTTCTGGTAAAAGTAGGAAGAATGAGAAGGAGAAACACATTATTCAGGCTTTAAGTATCCTTGGTTCAGGTATTAGTTTTCTTCCAAATGACCCATCGCAATTAGTTAATAGACTGTTATTGTTGTTCGGCAGTAAGAAGGCTGGAAATAACAATTGTTTTAATGAAGCATCAGCCATTTTAGACCAGTTGATGAACATGAAAATAATTAATAAATCTCAATATAAAGACATTTTATCTCATATTAAATAAGATGAGAAGCACAATCCTGAGTTTTAATTTCACAACAAGCGACCACACATCTTCATTCCCATACCCACTACAACTTGACACAACAAAAGAATATGAGGCATCTTTATTGTCCATGGAGACTTATAATACCTTATTTAATATAACCGAGAAAAATGACAAGTTTAGTTATAATCCGGGAAGTGGATACAAAACGATAACAGTCTCACCCGGAGCATACGAGATTTCTCAAATATCTTCCGAAATTGCTCGTCTTATGAAAGAACAGGGTGATGAACCAAAAAATATTGTTATAAACATTCAAAAACATACTTCAAAATCAACGATTAAAGTTAAAAATAACTACAAGGTTGATTTCACAATTGATAATTCATTTAGAGAGTTATTAGGTTTCTCCTCAAAAAAGATTGAAACTAATGGGACGTTTTACAGTGATAATGTCATTCAAATATCCTCAGGAATAAATTCGGTGTTAATTCACTGTGATTTGATTGATGGTGCTTATAATGATGGATTAAAAACAAATACAATATTTTCATTCAGCGCATACTCAACCCCAATTGGTTATAAATTCAATATGGAGCCTAAAAATTTGGTTTATCTACCTGTGTCAGGAAAAACCATACACAGAGTAAATTTTAGGATAACCGACCAAGATAATCGTGTGATTTCTTTTAATGGAGAAGTTATATCCATCAGAATTCACCTACGTGAAGTTTTTCAATAAATAAATACGATGGTTATTGTGAGGAAGCACGAGTTGGGAAAATATAAAATAATTACAGGGGATGGGATGTTCCTTTCCCCGTACTACAAGGGTGAAGGTATGTATCTTGGTAGAGGATACTATAAACCTAAGAGACAAAGGGGTGTTGGACATCAATTTAGAGGAGATGGGATAATTGATACTCTCATGGGTATTGGTTCAACTATTCTTAAACATAAAGACCTAATTGGTTCAACTGCTTCTGCTGTGGGAAATGTAGCAGGTGCTGTAAAGAGTATAAAAGATGCTCAGAAAGAATCTCATAAATTACAAGCAATAAAAGAAATTAAGAAAGGTAAAACTCAGTTGTCCCCCCAAGAACGACAGAAAATAATTCAAATACTTGGATCAGGGTTTCAAAAGTTTTAACATCTTTTTTCCTAAATAAATACAAGTATGGAAGCAATTGATAGTATCTATGATTTGGATGATACTATTATTATCTCAAACTCCACTAAAAAAGAAGATTACTTCAAGGTAAATGCAATAACTGGATAAATAAATAAATACAAATGGTACAAAAAGTTTTGAAATAAATAATCAACAAACCTATTTGAATCTCTCCGAAAGTTTCTTGTTGTGTAAATTTAAATTCACTAAGGCTGGGAATAACACAAACGCTACACTTGTAAATGATTTCTTCTGGAAAATGTTTGATAGTGTGCGATTGTATATTGGAACACAAGAAGTTGAAGCGGTTGATTATGTCTCTGCTGTATCTGAAATGATGAAATTTACACTCTATACATTCAGTGATAGAATGGGAAAGGGGTCTGTCGAAGGTTTTATTCCTGATATGTCAACGGGAACAAACACAGACCCTGGATATATTCAAAGGAAAGGAATGTATAATGATGATACAAAAGCAGAAAATAGTTTTACTGTGGCAGTTCCTCTTAAAGGTATATTTGGATTTTGTGATTATGATAAAGTTCTGTATGGTCTTAAAATTAGATTTCAACTACAAAGGAATGATAATGAAAATAGATTGCTTTTTGGTGTTGGTAATGCTTTTGGTGATCAGAATAAATTTGTAATTGAGGAGATGAGTTGGTATATCAGTGAATATACTCCTAATCTTAAAACAGAAGAGATGTTGAATCGAAGACTTAACTCAAAAAAACCACTCAGTGTATCATACCTCAAAAGAAGATGTCAACACGTTAAACTCAATCAAACTACTTACACGTGGAATTTGGGTGTTCTGGAAGGAAAGCCACGATATCTGTGGATGATTTTTAAAAAGCCAGATGGTGATACTGCGACTGATAAGAATAATGCATTGAGTGATAATGCTAAGGTGAAACAACTTCGCGTTTCTCTAGATGGAACATTTTATCCATGAGATAGATTGGAAATTAATTGGGAAAAAAATGATTTTGCTGAAGCATACAAGTCTTACCAAAAGGTGTGTGAAAGTAATGGAAATAAAGAACCTATTTTGGATATGACAGCATTTAAAAGTTTGTATACAATCTATACGTTTGACCTGAGCGCTCAAAAAGAAACTATAAAGTCTAATCGAGTGGATACTTCCCTATACATTGAAAGAGGAGAGAGTGAAGAAGTTGATACATATTGTTTGCTTTTGGAAGAAACAGAATTGCAGATTAATACAGATAATGGTGTGATGATTAGTCTCACATAATTTTTTGTTAAATAAATGAGTGGCAAAGTACCAACTGGGGTATATGTTAATCAAATCAATCTTCATAAACTATCATCTTGTGTTCAAAATCAAAAGCCTTGTACGATTAACGTTAATACAATTCAGAGAAAAGGAGCAGTAAGAATTGATGTTTTGCTCACAAGAGAACAGGTTAAAATCTTGAATGACACTGGTTCACTTAAAATTAAAATGACAAAACCAATGTTGAAAAAAATATTCAATAAGAGAGACGAGTGGAGGATTTCTCCCATTTCTAATTCCTTTATTTGCTGGTTTAAGTGCGGTTGGAGCATTGACGGGTGGTATTTCAACAGCGGTCAAAACTGCCAACGAAAGGAAGGCTCAACTCCAGGCTCAAAAAGAATTGGAAAGACATAACAAAGAGTTGGAGAAACAAATTAGTGGAAGTGGTGTAATTGTAGATTTTGCTGAAAAACTTGAAGGTCTGCCTGATAAAGCGAGATTGTTAGTTGGAGATATGCTTTCTTCTATAGCACAAGCAGGTGTAAAATTAACGAAAAGAGGTAATGGATTATATCTTTCTAATAAATAAATGAGCATTGATGAGTGGTTGAAAGAATTTGGAAAGAATACAACATCAAATTTACAACTTGCCAAATATTGTAAGAAATTAAAAATTCATAATGTGGTTATTTGTATGAGAGATGAATTAACAAATGTGTCGAAACATACAAAGAATATTATTATGAACTTAGAAGATAATGATGGGAACGGTTCTCATTGGGTTTGTATTTTTAATAGTCAAGACAAATATTATTTTGATAGTTTTGGTCTTCCACCACCTGTTGAAGTCATAAAATTCTTACAGAATGGTGTTTATCAAACATTTCAAGTCCAAGAATTAAATTCCAAGTGTTGTGGTCAATTATGTCTATATGTGTTATTTCAACTCAACAAAAATAAAAAATTTTATGATATTATTTTTAATCTAATATAAATGACTTATGTTGGTAAAGATGGTTCTATCTTTGGTGTATCTCAAGAACTGGATATTGATTTATCAAATTATTACACAAAGGCACAGGCTGAACGACATAAATATAATATAAACAAAAATATTAACATGAAAAATGCTTATAAATTAAAAAATTATCCAAGCCCGACTGACGCGAATGACTTGGTGAGATTAAGCGATTTATCACAATATATATACTTAAATAAAACGGCTGTGTATTCTAAAGATACAGAAGTGTTGATATTATCTCCAGGTCATACAGAATTCACAGTTCGAATTAAAATAAATTTTTATAAAGAAGGGCGTATCGTTTGTATGAGAATAGAACAATGGGGGTATGATATGAATGATTTAGGGTATAATTGGTCATTTAAAATTAACCTCGAAGACCTGGAACAATTAAATCAGTCTCGTAAGGAAGAATATTATCCACTTGGTATCGAGAATGAGTTTTGTGGAGCCACGATTAGTAAACAACAAATAAAAGAATTTAATAAGGGTAAATATAATAATGGTTTTGCCCTTGTTTATCTCATGAAAACAGAAAAAACAGGATTATATATAATAAGTAAGGAAATACAAAATGATTTAACTATGGGAAGATGGGGAGGTGTTTCGTGCCATAATATTATTCTAACATATATTTCTAATACATAAATGACAGCAAGAAGGCTTCAAGAAAATTATCATTTCTGTGTCCAAGCATACCTTCAAGAAAAGGGTATTCGGTATTTTAATAAATATGTTCTACAACATAAGAATGAGGTATTTTCAATAAAAGATTGGCATTATGCTGATGTTGATAAACCGACAACTTTAGATTTAATTAGAATGTTAAATAATGAAAAAATTATAAGGTTAAGAAAAGGTAAGGCTCTTTTAGAAATTCAAAAGAAATTTTATTGGTTTCCTGTTGTAAAAAAAATTATTTTGGATACAGGAATAACAAGAAATCCTGATGAATATATGTATAATATTCTATGGGGTGTAAACGATTCAAGTATAGTAAGGGATGAGGAAGGAGTTGAAGAAGAGAGGGAAGAGGAGGAAAAGGAGAAGGAGGAGAGGGAGAAGAAAGAGAAGGAGGAAAGAGAGAATAGAGAGAGGGAGGAAAGAGAGAAGAGAGAGAGGGAGGAAAGAGAGAAGAGAGAGAAGGAGGAAAAAGAGAAGAGAGAGAAGAAAGAGAAGGAGGAAAAAGAGAAGAGAGAGAGGGAGGAGAGGGAGGAAAGAGAGAGAATAAATAAATATTATAGTATGGAAACCAGTGAG
Source organism: Eptatretus burgeri (assembly GCF_056783735.1). NCBI lineage: Eukaryota > Metazoa > Chordata > Myxini > Myxiniformes > Myxinidae > Eptatretus > Eptatretus burgeri. The sequence continues at coordinate 66,560,209 of NC_140967.1, forward strand.
ATTCAAAAAAGAATAGAGGTATTACAGAAAATAACTCAACCCACCAAGGAGGAAAACAAAGAATTGACAAGTCTATTTGCAATACTTTCGACAAGACTATTAGCATCGACAAGATATGGATTTTAATTCAAGTTTTTTCTTAAATAAATGGAGAGAGTGAAGGCATTTCTAAGGATTCTTTATGTTTTAAAAATTAAGATTCAAATGTGCATGTTGGAAACTAAAAAGGTTTTTGCACTCTGCAGAAATTTTTCTCATAAATAAATGAGTTATTGTCTCAAATGTAAAAAGAAAACTAATACTAAAAATATTTCATATATTAAAAGTAAAAATAACAGGGTTATACAAAAAGGTATATGTTCGGTGTGTGGTTTAAAAAAAAATCAATTTATCTCCAAACACAAACTCGGAGGAGATATACAAAAGTTTTTATCAGGAAGTAAATTTACAACTACTGGAATACCAGGGGAATTACATCTTCCAGGGTATTCTTTCTGTGGTCCAGGCACAAACTTGGATAAAAGATTAGATGAGGCAGACAATCCTAAATCCTGGAGTAAACCAATCAATAGAGTTGATGAAGTGTGCATGAGACACGATATTGATTATGGGAATACCACAACGTTGGAAGAAAAGCATGAAGCCGATAGAGAAATGTTGTATAATTTGTCTCTGATACAAAATCCAACCTTGAGAGAAAAAGTTGATAGGTTCATCGTGAAGAAGATGATTAGTGCTAAATTGAAACTTGGACTTGGAAATTCAAAAAACTTATAGGCTCTAATGATGCCATTAAGACTGAAGAGCAATTAGCTGATGAATTACATAAACCAATATTCACAAAGTTTCAGAGAAGGAAAGTTTATTCCAAGGAAGTTGATTATATCTGGTCTGCTGATTTGATTGAACTTAATAATGATAAGGGGTACAAGTATGCTTTAACCGTTATTGATTTGAGGAGTAGATATGCGTGGGTTGTCCCTTTAAAAAACAAAACAGGTAATACTCTTATGTTAGCTTTTCAACAGATATTTAATAAAAGTAAGAGAAAACCTAAGAAATTGTGGACTGATGAGGGTAGAGAGTTTTATAACAAGACATTTATGAATTTTCTAAAAAATAACAGTATTACATTATACAGTACCTTTAATGAAGGGAAGGCAGTTGTTGTTGAACGTTTTAATCGTACCTTAAAAGAGAGACTATATAAAAAATTCACACAACTCGGTTCACAACAATGGTTATCTTTTATTCAGGATATTGTGGATAAGTATAATGACACGATTCACACGTCAACGAATATGAAGCCATCAGAAACATTTACAAAATTAAAATATGAAAAAGAGATTAATGTCAGAAAACCTAAGTTCAAAGTTGGTGATATCGTAAGAATATATAGGTGGAAATCTCATTTTGAAAAGGGTTTTACTGAACGATGGACGAAAGAACTTTTTAAAATTGTTGATGTAATAGATACAGTTCCTTGGACTTATAAAATATATGATTTGGAAGGGAAGAGATTTTAGGTTCATTTTATTCACAGGAATTACAAAAGACAAAACTAAGCAGATAATACACCTTTGTGGACACTAGAGGGACAAGTCCGAGGTGTATTACAGTATATAATGTGTGTCAAGGGGGACGTTCTTAGATCTGTGAACCCCAAACACAGAATCCTCAACTGAATAGTCAAGGCTTAACTTTTGTTTGTGTGTGTGTGTGTGCAATGGGAGCAATAGGTTGGCGCTTCACTCCCTCCTACTATACACCGTTGTGGACACTCGAGGGCCAAGTCCGAGGTGTATAACAGTATATAATGTGTGTCAAGGGGGACGTTCTTAGATCTGTGAACCCCAAACACAGAATCCTCAACTGAATAGTCAAGGCTTAACTTTTGTTTGTTGATGTGTATGTGTGTGTGTGTCCCAACCCTCACATTCAAAATCTCAACCCCAACCCTCACATTTAAAATCTCAACCCCAACTCAATCCTCACCCAACACAATGTCTTTTTCAAAATGAGATTTCCACCTATATATATATATTTTTACGTTTTTTTTTTCTTCTTCCAATTCTGTCTTTTAAGGCTTTCAGGTTTGATGACGTAGAAAGAGGGAGTAAGCCTGCACTTTCTTCCCAGAACTTTCTTGATCTTGCTCCCATCAAGCACCATCCGACAAAGAACTACATCGATAGGTTTAGATCCCAAAGAGTGATAGCAACTCCAAAAGTCTCCAAAATATAAATAAATAAAATAATAATAATAATAAATAAATAAATAAATAAATAAAAGCCCCCAAAAAAGTTTCAAGTGTCCAACATAAACCCAACTTTCCAAGTCTTCAAGGTATAACCACATTCCCGTTGAGTTTCCAAGATATGTATCACATTGTGAGTTATCAATCCAGAACCCACATTTCAAGTATTCAAAGTAAAACCAACTTACAAAGTCTCTTAAGGATAACTCATTTACTGATTTTTTCAAAATTTGTGAGTCTCCAAGGTAGGACCCATATTTAGAACCATCTTGGCAGAACCCTTTTCCTGAGTCTCCAAGGTAGTTATTTAAACCATCAAGGCAGAACTCATTTACTGATTTTTTCAAAATTTGTGAGTCTCCAAGGTAGGCCCCATATTTAGAACCATCTTGGCAGAACCCTTTTCCTGAGTCTCCAAGGTAGTTATTTAAACCATCAAGGCAGAACTCATTTACTGATTTTTTCAAAATTTGTGAGTCTCCAAGGTAGGCCCCATATTTAGAACCATCTTGGCAGAACCCTTTTCCTGAGTCTCCAAGGTAGTTATTTAAACCATCAAGGCAGAACTCATTTCTTGATTTTTTCAAAATTTGTGAGTCTCCAAGGTAAAACTTGTATTCTGGCTCATCAAGGTATAACTTGTTCAGTGGGTATTGTCTTGATAACTCACAATGAGTACTATTGCTGTAAAACTCTTTTTCAGGATTTTGCTGGTCTCCAAGGTATAACTCTTTGGTTGGGTCATCAAGGACGAACTCGTTCTGTGGGTCTTGGTCGCTCATAAGGTCTTCAACCAAGCCAACAATTTCGCCCCAAGTTGTAGCAAAAGCAGTATTTTCATTTCGTATTTCAGACACAATTTCCTGTGAGAGAAAATAATAATGTATTAATTAAGTTATTTAATTATTAAATGAGTATGCTTCAATCAAAGTTTGAAAATAGGAAAATAAAAAATCTTACCTCAATAGATAAGAGGTTTGAATCCAGTTCATCAACTTGAAGGTTTAGTTCCATACAAGACAGAGAGTTCCAAGGAACACCAAAGTCATCGCACTCAAGGTCTTCAACCAAGCCAACAATTTCCACCCAAGTTGTAGCAAAAGCAGTATTTTCATTTCGTATTTCAGACACAATTTCCTGTGAGAGAAAATAATAATGTATTAATTAAGTTATTTAATTATTAAATGAGTATGCTTCAATCAAAGTTTGAAAATAGGAAAATAAAAAATCTTACCTCAATAGATAAGAGGTTTGAATCCAGTTCATCAACTTGAAGGTTTAGTTCCATAGAAGACAGACAGTTCGAGACAAGCACACAAAACACCATTGCCAGCAAAAACAAATGTTTAAAATGGAGCCTGGGTTTGAAGCTTTTATAGAGAAAGACTGGTGGGTGTGGTTTCCTTTGGAAATTCCCTGGGCAAGCCTAGGCAAGCCTTCATTGGGAAATTTTTCAAAACCATAACATCCTGTAATTTTCTAGTGATTTCTTTGTGAGTCAGAGATGAACTGGAAATGATGTAAGAGTGGGCGGGGCTTAGCAAAAGTAGGCGGAGCTTAGGAAAAGTGGGCGTGGCTTAGAAAAAAATACCTTATGAAAAGTGGGCGGAGCTTAGCAAAAGTGGGCGTGGCTTAGAAAAAATACCTCATGAAAAGTGGGCGGGGCTTATTGAATACCTTGTGGAAAGTGGGCGGGGCTTAACAAAAGTGGGCGGGGCTTAAAGAAAAGTGGGCGGGGCTTAACAAAAAATAACCTGTGGCTCAGGAGGTGGTCAAACAAGAGCATTAAGAGAAGTTTATCATTTCGTAATGGCACAAATGGGGTATCTTCAAAAATATAAAGATTCAAATGTTTTGTTTGTCAATATTTTAGATGGGGATTATTGTGCAAAGAAAATTAAACTATTGAAGGAATTTGAGAATGAACAAATCTTTATAGGTTCAATGAGTGAGCTGTTCAACCCCCAGGTGTTCAATTCAATGAGGTTCAACCTCCAGGTTAAAAGGGGAGACAAATAAATATACCTTGGGATAAAAAGGGGGTTTATTTTTAGGGAAAAAAAATATAAATCGCTGAAAATCCCCCATTCATTTACATGGGGAAAAGTGAGCCAGAATCAGTATTCTTACCCTACTTATATATATATATATATACATACATATATACATATATATATATATATACATACATACATACATACATACATATATATATACATACATATATATATATATATATACATACATACATACATACATATATATATATATATATATATATATATATATATATATATATATATATATATATATATATATATATATATATATATATACATACATACATACATACATACATATATATATATATATATATATATATATATATATATATATATATATATATATATATATATATATATATACACACACCCACACATATATCCGCAATCATTATGCGGATCACAACGGATGATCCGCTGTGGCGACCCCTAACGGGAGCAGCCGAAAGAAGAAGATATATACAGTAGACGAGGCGTAAGTCGTCACCATCGGGAGTGAGAAAAAAAAGAGACGACTTAGACATGTGACGACTTATGCGTATGCGAACATTCATAATGACTGTGGGGTGAAGGATGAAGTCGGCGTGGCCTGGACACGTACGTGAGAGGGCGCAACAATCTCTAAGCCGGCTATTGTACCAAAAGGGAAACACAATCCTCGGGGCATAGGTGGGGGTTCATTGGTGAGTTGGAAAGTGATCAAGCAAAGATGGAATTCATGAATCACTTTATCAAAAGTAAAGATAATGAACAACTGTAAGACAACTCATATACCATCGGTGATGGTTTCTGACCATCGACAAATGTGGAATGAATGGCTGTTAGAATTCATTCATTGGAATGAATGTAGAATGAGTTTTCATATGGAATGAAAACTCATATACCATCGACAAATTACATGACACAGTCATTGTGATGACTACCACTCAATACCTATGTGGAAGTGAGTGCAGTGATGTACAAAACAAGCCAATATAAAACCGTGATCGGACTTCAACACGAAGCTCAATCGATCCTTTACTCCTTCGCCAGAGACTGCATTGCGTAGCCTGTCTACCTCTTCAGATGCATGTGGAACGGCGCGCTGACTGAGCTGAACGCAGCGCAGTTATAAATAGCCTATCACTGGCGGTGTAAACCAATGAGCGTGCATCACAATTCCATGAAATCGGGCTTCTCACGAGGTAGAAGTTCTGTGTGACGAGTTAGGCGTGGTAATTTACTTGAGTTTCCATTACGCGGGAACAGACAACATCTGACGACTTAGACATGACGAGTTACACGCTGCCGACTTACGCCTAGTCTACTGTATATATATATATATATATATATATATATATATATAAATATATATATATATATATATATATATATATATATATAGATATATATATATATATGCAGTATACACACTAATAAAAGGGTGTGTGTGTGTGTGTGTGTGTGTGTGTGTGTGTGTGTGTGTGTGTGTGTGTGTGTGTGTGTGTGTGTGTGTGTGTGTGTGTGTGTGTCGCCTCCGTAACTTAAAAACCATAAATCTCGCAGCCAAAACTTTGCATGCATACAAAGAAAACTCAAAGGAAGTGCAAGAGTTAAAATTGGGTGTTTGGGTTAATTAAAACACCCCTTTTGAAGATAAATAACGGCCTTATTTAAATATATCCTTCATCAGGCGTTCCTCGGCCACCTCACTCTCTGGATCTTAAAACGTTTCCTGGGTAACATTGCTGAGTTCTGAAAACGCCACGTTTTTTGACCTGCTCAACCATGCCTCGACTTGGAACAGGCCGCAACGATTTCTTAACGGGAAAATTTTTTTTTTCACTTTCCTCACTCATATTATCGAATGCCAGTTCATCATAGCTACAAATTGCTGGATACATCACTTTTCTAAGTACGAAATGTTTTCAAATTAGGAGCTTGGAGCGATTTCATGCATTATATGATACAATTTTCCACAATCTACTCTCACGGACTAATTGAAGTACATCATCAAAATATTATTTCGAGTTTGAGGATTGATATCGTCCGGATTAAATAAGTGTCTAAATCTGTTGTGAAATCTGATGATTTAAAGCAATAACTAGTCTTATAACTAAGCCAATATACCTATCTACTTTAAGCAAGCAAGGTTATGTTCCCTCCTTCATTCATGCACAAGAAAATATGAAATTTTCAAAGCATTAAACTTATCTTTTTCTACTGTTTGGAGAATTATCTTTTGGGAATGTGCCAAAATTAACCAACTTCATTGAGCTGTATGATTTAATGCATTCACTGCAAGACCTCACACACTGTCCCCCAGAGGGACTGCCGATCCAAAGCATCTGCCAGATCTGTGTCGATATCTTCGGAGGTTTTGTGAGGTGCTCCACAGTGAATCAAAGCAAATCTGGTAAAAGCGGTCGTTTTAACATGAAGTAATAACGTTTTCACGGACCTGCGGTCCCCATATGAAGTTATACCCGATGTACCACATGACACGTGCACAGACGAGCTGGCAAAATGATGGACTTTCTGCAATGTTTATTTTATGGGCGGTTGAACTTTAAGATGTCGTATGTATGTATGTGTGTGTGTACATATATATATATATATATATATATATATATATATATATATATATATATATATATATATATATATATATATATATATATATATATATATTACGGCTGTGGAAATTCGCAGAGCACCATAAAGGTTCCTTAGATCAGTTATCCCGGTAAGTGAGTGTTCAGATAGGTTTCCCCACCGTTGTTTGGAGGGAAATTCTTCGTGTTCACCGGGCTGTGACCCTTTGAGGTAGGTTTTTCTGTTGCTATCGTTATTTTGGACTGACCATATCACTACCACCATTACAGCAACCAACTTCGCCCCCAAACAACCACAACGCCAACAACAACCACCACCAACCATGCCACAATGCCAACCACGCTACAATCGCCACAACAAGTACGCCACCATCTAACCATCTTCGCCGCTACGCCAGCTATCAAACACCATCCTCCACAAACCACGCTACAACCCTTTCCGCGTCGAAAACCGTCCGAGAACGCGAGTAAAAAGACCGAGAAAAGAAGCCCCCAATGGTGCACGGGTTTTCCCGCTTTTTTTTTCTCCGCGTTTGGTGTGAGTGGAAGGGCGAGGCAGCTCGCTCGTGATTGGTGGATACGAGGAATGAGGGACGCCCCTTTTCGAGAAGCTTCTCGAAAAGGCTCGAAGAGAGGCGGAGCCGAAAACGGGGAGGGGCGAAGCGCTGAGCCCCAGGGGATATAAGGCGGACAGCACGCGAGCTTCGTGTCTTGGTCTTCGGGGTGGCCTTTGTCTGTCTTCCTTTGGTGGTTTTCGAGCTGGAACTTAGTCTTGGTCCTTTGTCTTTTGAGTCGGTGTTCGGGTCCATCACTGGTGCGGACCGTCGCTGGTGCGGTCCAAGCTCGTGGCTTTGGTGGTTTCGCCTTCTGGGGTGGACGACGTAGAGGTGCTGCCTTTCCCTCTGAGCGCAAAGTCGCGAGGGTTGTGTGTGGAGGACCAGCTCTGCTACGCAGTCAGGAGGAGAGTGCCGGAGAGAGCTCGCCGACCACAGAGGCACCTCGAGGGTGCAGGTAACCTGCTACGGTCTCGCGGGACCCGTTCGGTCTTCCAGGTCCCGCGTCATAAAGACCCAAGTGGTCCAGCCTGACCTCCTTGTCTGTGAGGGGGTCCTTTTCTTTTGGGCTTTTGAATGAATGTTGTCGTGGCGCCTTCAGTCAAGTAAAACTGTATAAGTGACTGTACATAATAGATAGACGGTATTTGCTCTTTCCTTTGCATTGTGTTTGGCTGTATAGTTAGTTGCATGCGTACATCCCGCAATCTTCAGAAATGAACTGCATGCGTGTTTTGCTTTTGTTCCCTACTTGCCTGCATACGTGTTGTCTAAATAAATGTGCCTGGTTTGAATGTAACCCGTTCGTTGCGTCCTCTTTCCCCGAGTGAAAATGCCATCTTGCATCGTGGAATAAATCGTGGGGTTTCAAACACCCATTAAATCGAATCGGATCCGGCGAGGTCGGCGATAATACCTGCTCGGTTATCACTGCAGAACAGAACAGACGGCTTAAGTGGTTCGTGTCCCAAGCCGACCTGCGTCGAGGTACGGCTGCCCGGCCGGCTCCCCGCGTGGATACTTAGGTATATCAAATTCGGCGAGTGACCCTATCTTGCGCGGGTAGACAATTGACATGGCCGTGGTGGGGTTGAAGACCCACCCGTGACATGGTTCTGGCGTTAGCTCCGGAAAGTCACGACTGAATTGTCCGTCCGGTGGGCGACGCGGTTGCGATTAGAGGTACGCGGCCGATCGCACGCCGGCGGGCTCGAATTCGTAACAATATATATATATATAGATATATATATAGATATATATATAGATATATATATATATATATATATATATATATATATATATATATATATATATATATATATATATATATATATATATATATATATATATATATATATATATATATATATATATATATATATATATATATATAGATATATATATATATATATATATATATATATATATATATATATATATATATATATATAGATATATATAGATATATATATATATATGTATATAGATATATATATATATATATATATATATATATATATATATATATATATATATATATATATATATATATATATATATATATATATATATATATATATATATATATATATATATATATATATATATATATATATATATATATATATATATATATATATATATATATATATATATATATATATATATATATATATATATATATATATATATATATATATATATATATATATATATATATATATATATATATATATATATATATATATATATATATATATATATATATATATATATATATATATATATATATATATATATATATATATATATATATATATATATATATATATATATATATATATATATATATATATATATATATATATATATATATATATATATATATATATATATATATATAGATATATATATATATATATATATATATATATATATATATATATATATATATATATATATATATATATATATATATATATATATATATATATATATATATATATATATATATATATATATATATATATATATATATATATATATATATATATATATATATATATATATATATATATATATATATATATATATATATATATATATATATATATATATATATATATATATATATATATATATATATATATATATATATATATATATATATATATATATATATATATATATATATATATATATATATGTAAAAGCCTAGAAGCGAACGTAGAATTATTCTTACATTCGCTTCTCACTTTACCTATTACCTCAACATTACCTTCACAACAACAACTACACCGCCTCGAACAGGATCTCATCTGAAAAAAAAAATCCTCAATATTACCTTCATGACAACTACACTGCCAAGAACAGGATTTCATCTAAAAAAATAAATGCTTGATTGAACGTAGAATTCTTCTTACATTCGCTTCTGACTTAACCTATAACTTGTTCACAACTGTATACGCAATTTCCGGTTACTTCGGCCTGGATTCGGGATCAGCGATCAAATAATGTAAATCACGATTAAAAATTATTTTTTGATGATGCAGGAGATATCTTAATTAAAATCAGTGGAGGAAATATACACCATGTCTGATATTATTTGGTGTCTTTCATGTCTCCGACGATGCCTTTATCTCCCGGCATGCATCATTCCCCATGACAAAAACCGGAAACGAAAAAAAACCAGAAGCAAAAAAAAAAACGGAAGCAAAAGGGTCATAGGCAACGACACAGATTCCAAATTGCCATGGTATTGTGTTGTTGTTGTTTCCTATTCTCTCATGTGCACGCGTTAAGTAATATTCATAGGATAGAAATAAAACCCAATCGTGTTTATACATTGCACAGCGTTTAAAAACAACCGGAAGCAAAAGGGTCATAGCCAACGACACGGATTCAAAATCGTCAGAGGTATTGTGTTGTTGTTTCCTATTCTCTAATGTGCATGCGTTAAGTATGAAGCTCACTGCGTTCGCTATAATTATGGATTAACGGGTTTGGGGTGGATTCATGTGGGTAGAAAAGATCGAGGATTTGGATGAGGGACGATAAGAGGTGGTGGTGAATAGCTGTTTTGAAGACCTGGAGGGAAGAATGGCATTGAACAGAGTTTGGGAGTTTATTACAAAGGCAGGAAAAAAGAGGAATGAAAGAGTGAAAGTGCGCTGTGATTCGTGATTTTGGTAGTTTTACCAGAAGGGGGTTGTTGGCGGGACTTAAGCGCCCTTTGGAAATATGGTGGGGACAAATCGCAGGCAGAACAGGGGGAGGCAAAACCGGAGAGGAGACGGTAGAAGACAGAAAGATCACCAACCTGCCTGCAGCGAAGACTCAGCCTTTTCCCGGAAGATACCAATGATCCTCAATGCCTTGGTTTCCACAGCGTGAAGCTGAGAAAGGTGAGGGGCAGGAGCATCAGCCCAGAGGGGAGAGCAGTACTCCATCAGGCTGCGGACGAAAGCTTTGTATGTGGTCAGGAGCTGAAGTGGACCGATGAAGAACTTTGCACAATGGAGAATGCCCAGTCGGCGACTGGCTTTGTCGGCAAGGTTGGAAATGTGGCTTTCCCTGGAAAGATAATGGCAGATAGTGAGATGCTGACGCTTGAATGAAAGTACTTCTTTCAGAGGATTGTTGAGGAAGTAGATGGGGGGGTGGGGGGGAGGGTTCCAAATGGTCCTTTCGGAAAGACGTAGTGAGAGTGTGAGATTTGTCAGGATTGAAAGACATTTCACGTGTTGGACCAGTTTGTGATTTTATCCAGATCTGCAGAGAGCGAAGAAGCTGCTGCTTGCCGGTCTGAGGGATGACATGTTATGGCAGAGGGTGGATTCATCAGCAAAGAGATAAAGAGGATTTTCCAGATAGTCGGAGAGATCATTGATGAAAACCAGAAAAAGAACAGGGCTCAGAACGCTGCCTTGAGGAACTCCAGCTTGGACAGGAAGAGGGGATGAAAGAACTCCATTTAGGGCCAGACGTTGGCTGTGACAGGAGAGGAAGTATGTGGGCCATGAGTGGAGATGGCCTTGGATACCATAGGAAGAGAGTTTGGTGAACAGGGCAGGGTGCCAGACCATCTCAAAAGCACGAGATATGTCGAGGGATATCGCTCTGATTTCATGTCTGGCATTGAGTACCTCCATCCATTGTTGGGAGAGCAGAAGCAGCATATCCAGAGTGGAGTGACTTGGTCTGAAAGCAAAGTGACCTGGTCAGCATTTCCATGGTAGAGTGACCTGGTCTGAAACCAAACCTTAACCAAATGGCAGTGTAATCAATTTCAATGAAACATAAATACAAATGGGGGAAACAATATATATGGACCACCCTCTGGTATTAACCACTTTTTGTCTTGCCGATGCATAATTATAGCCAATGCAAAGTTTTCTTTGGCTGGTGTTAGTTTTCACTTCTACAATTCCATATAACCATTGCATAATTCCCTTTTGAGTGAGTTGTGGTCCATTGTATGTCCTCTGGAGATGTTTCTCCCCAAATATTTCCTGACAATCTGTTTCCTGGATGATTACAAATAGTGCATCAATTTTACATGGAATCATCAATAAAACCCCAATAATCAATGATATCTCTCAGCGGGAGACTGAAGCCCTCATACACTTCGATCTTCACAGACGGGCTCCTATTGATGGCCTTTCAGTCTTCACTCTTCAACTATATCTCATCTAAACTTGCACCCTCACAACACCGTACCTACTTCACTACCGATACCTCCCCCAGATTGCATTCGTTCATCAATTCCTCATTGTCCTCCTTCACTAATTCCCAGAGCTAATTCCTCAATTTCCTCCACTCAACTCCATTTGTTTCCTCCAATATTATGTTGTCTGCATGATCGCTTCCCTGAGTTCAATAGTTTGTCCTTTAAGGTGGCTGTCCACCACCATCTCATCTTCATCCATATGTCTATGAATCGCCCAGGTTTCCAATGAACCTCGATCTATGCATCAAAATCACAAACCAATTGCTGTACGACTCTTGGGGAAAACATTTGTGTTGTCAAAACTCTTCCTTGCAGATTATATTTTGCATAAAAATGTCATATTAAGCATCAAATGAACAAAGCCAGATGGAGTCATTGACTACATTTGTTTATTATTTGTCTGGTCATGCATTGTCAGCACTCAGAGCCTGCACATCTTTAATTCCATTTATAGTTTATCATGCTTTACATTTGATGGGCTTTGCAACTTATTTTAGTAATCGTTTCTG
>NC_140967.1:66577914-66592914 GCF_056783735.1 Eptatretus burgeri
CACCTGGGGGTTGAACAGCTCACTCATTGAACCTATAAAGATTTGTTCATTCTCAAATTCCTTCAATAGTTTAATTTTCTTTGCACAATAATCCCCATCTAAAATATTGACAAACAAAACATTTGAATCTTTATATTTTTTAAGATATCCCTTTTGTGCCATTACGAAATGATAAACTTCTCTTAATGCTCTCATCTGACCACCTCCTGAGCCACATATCATTTTGAGATTATAGTAAATTGTTTTTTCATTGTTCAATTGATAACCATCAAAGTTTTCAGTCCATTCAAGGATATTCATTTTTTTTCTTTACATCCTCTAACTTACTAGTTTTTAAATTAATTCGCTTATTTGTTTTATTTACCTTTGTTTTAGTTATTTTTTCAATAAGACTTATTTGATATTTTTCACATTCATTATGTTTTCCATTTATATACCAAGACTGAGATTTTCTCCACTCTTTAGTTTGATTAATACTTGGTTTAACCATTTATATATTGTGAAAAAAGGCGGCGGTAGCCCTTAAAAAAACCCTAACCCATCTTCCCATCGTTAAAACATAATCTATTTTATACACTCTATCATACAATATCCATATGGAACACAATCTATTCCATTATCTAAAATAAATCTCTTATCATCAAAGGCTCCTAATGCCTTTTTATTTACTTCTTCACTATATATGTTATGTTTATAACTTCTTATTGTATTCATTTTCCTATATTCTTCTTTCTTATTCATCAAACAATTATAATAATTTCTAAAAGTTATTGATTTCTTTATTACATATTTCTTTATTCCCTTTAACCTCTTATCAATCTGTTCACCATACTTATAAGCATATGCCTTTGCTCTCAATCCAATAAACTCACTCATTACTTTTCCACCCAACTCATCCTTAAACTTACCAATAACCTTTTCATTCTTTTTGGAAAATAACTCACTCTTCTTGCTGAAATTACTTGTATCATATACTCCAATATTTTTCTTCATATCTTCATAAACATCATCAGTTTTTATATCTAGGATAAAACTATCAGTATCCATATACAACAATGAAACATTTTCACCATACTCTTTCTTTAAGTCATTATACAAATAATCATACATCAATATCTTTGATAAATCAAGAACTGCTGTTCCAATATAAATTGGTTTATCCATTACAATACTTTCCTTTTTCATATGAATTGCAGAAAAGTTCTCTGAAAAAACCTCTTCTCTCTCAAAACTTGGTTTATTTATCAATCTCGAAGCTTCTTTCCAAGATGTTGCGAATCTAATGTTTTGCCTGTTTCTAACATTTTCCATAGTCTTTCCAAATACAGCATTATTCATTAATTTATAAAAGTCCCCTTCAAATTTTACTTTTGTATTTGCTCTCATATCTGTATTGAATTGAATATACTTTTTCACCCAAGGACTTTGTTTAAATTTTAAAACTCTATGAATTTTAGCTACTCTCAATCCTTCTCTCAAAAACTGTTTTAAGCTTCTCTGATGTAAAACATATCCCTCTTTATCATAGAATGTTGTTAATAACTTTTCTGTTGATTTGCCTTTAATATTAAAACTTTTATGATAATCACTTAACCATTCTTTCTTTGGAGTTTCTTTCTCACATGCAAAAGGAAGATCTTTATGCTTATTATGAAGATCACTCGGGTACCTCAAATCAACTTCAAAATAATAACCTTCTTCTTCGTCATTCAATTCCTCTTGAGAAGAAATAACAATATTCATCAAAGCCTTTTCATAATCCTTTTCTTCCACCCACTCTAATTTACCATAAGGCAGAGATTGAGACATTGCCCATCCATACAAATTATTAGCATCAAAATACATCAAATAATTACTATCTTTTTCACTATCATAATTTGGAAGATATTTATTATTTGCTTTAGCATATCTTTTTGAACATACTTGTGATATTCCACCTCTCTTGGACTTCTCAATCATCAAAAGCATATCCACATCACTGATTAAATCTATATCTTGTTTTGTCATTTTCAACATTGCACTCCAAGCTAAACCAGGAGCTGTGAAATAGTGGGCAGGATCTAATCCATAACAATTTTTATTATGACAGAGTGATCTAAAAGCTTCAAACACATCAGCTAACAATAAAACATCTGTTTTTAGATATAAATCGTGATATTCTCCAAGGTTCTTTATCTTAAATATTTTCCATATTTCTTGTGCGTGTTTATATTCCTTATCACTTATCTCTTCTTCATAAAGGTTATTATAGAAACTTTCTTTTGAAGGAAGTTGTGTTTCTTTAAATCTCATAAATGAATCCATATAATCATAAGGATAAATTCCCTTACTTGTAAGAATTTTCTCTTTACTTTGAATTTCATTCCTTGTTTGAATTTCCTCTCTCGTAAGAATTCCTTCTTTAATCAGAATTTCATCTTTAATCTGAATTTCCTCTTTCGTTCGAATTTTCTTTATAATTAGAATTTCATCTTCAGTTAGAATTTCTTCATTAATTAGAGTTTCCTCTTTACTTTGAATTCTCTCTTTAATCTGAATTTCCTCTTGAGTGAGAATTTCCTCTTTTGTAAAGAATGAATTAAGATTTGGAAAAGAGTCCGTGGAGCTTAGATTTGATGCGAGGTAGGCTAGTGGTGTTCCCATAAACTTGTAAGAATCTAAAAACCTAATACGAGTTAAAGGTTTTGTGAATATCATTTTTGAAAATGAAATATACTTTTGACTTGTGTTTGTTATAGCAGAAATATTCCCTGGTGTTTTTGAAAGTTCATTTATAAATAGATGTGTATCATAGTTGGCGCTGTTGTGAAGAAAGACTGGAATAAAAGAAGGTAATTTATAATTAAGATTACAACAGGAATGAGCGGGACCTCTATATTTACCAGTAAGATGACAATGGTCTCTAACTTTAGACTCCTTAATTTCCCCCTCACAAATATGGCAGATATTGTTCATTCTAAATTCTAATTTTTCTTCTTTGGTTAATTTCATCGGTTCATTTGTTTCTTTCATTAATTTAGTGAGTCTTATACAATCCTTTTCTAATCGTTTTACAAACTCTTGTGAAGCATTTTTTCCACGATAATGTTCAAGTTTGTTATACTTTTCTCCAACAGATGATTTGATATAATAACAGAAACCACAAGGAATATGTTTTTGATATTTATTTGTATATGGTTCTTTTCGATTAGGAGAAGCAGTATTTATCTTTTTAAGGATACATTCAAAATCAGCGTATATCACAAATGGGTGCATGATAGATTTATTATAATCTTCAAAATAAATCTTTTCACCAGGTTTAGGCATTGTAATTACAGCTGATTTATGATTACTACAATATTTTGAATGTTGTTCTAATCGTTCTTTTGTATGAAATGAATTAAGACATCGCTTACAAGGATATATTTTGTTTGCTGTTCTGAATACCTGAGAAGAGATTAATCTTGATAAATTATTGATGTATGTGTAATGTGAATTCTTTCCAACACTAAAATATAAAAGGTCAATGTGTGTTTCTTCATTTTTATAGTTGTTTGAAATTTTTAATATTTGAACTTTGTTTGTATCCGTTAATCCATATACATTAATAGAAAGATTATTCTTTTTCTCAAATTTAGGAATATCTGTTAGTGGCATTGGGAATTTAAAATCTTTAATGTCCAAGGTATTCTCATATTTCATATATTGTTTTACTCTTTCTGAATTACATTTTGGTGGATGTAAGTGAGCAAGAACAGACCAGAGAAAACATTTATTATCATTGTTCTTAATATTAACAACTGCCTTCTTTAGTTTTATTTCTTTTGGTAATTCAATATAAGAAGAAGCTTTAAGAGGGTTTGATTTTAGAATGTGTATATCTAAAAAGATGATTTTTTAATATTGAATCCACTTCCTACCACTGTATTATCAACATCCTCCTCTTGTCTTGATAGTTCTTCATAAACCCCACTATTCAAAAAATCTTGAAATGATGTTATAAAATGAAGATCTGTTCTCATATAAGGAGTTTGTTCTTCATCTTGTCTTTTCATATTCATTTTCACTCCCATATAAAACTTTAAAGTTTTCATTTCTTTTAATGTCTTTTTAATAAATTTTTCAACATCGGGTTTCACTATTTCAATTGATTCAGCTATTGATGATGGACCGGGTTCTCCAAATTGAAAAATCCTTATTTTTATATGCCCTTTAAATGCCCCATCAGTGTTTTCAATATAATAGTCTCCCTTTACTTTAAACTCATTTTTCTTGTGTTTTTGTGATTGAAGATGTTGATTATAACTACTCTTCAAAACATCCTTTGAACAGATATCACAATGTTTTCTTTCCAACTCAAGAGGAGATATTTGATGAAATAGATTAAATGTGTGTTTGTTGGTTCGGAGGTGTTTTCTATAATGTTTATATTCGTGATTACAAACATCGCAGTACGTTGTATTCACCATATTTATAGAATAAAACTTTGCTTAAACTAAAATTTTCTTGATGAAAATTTCGTTTAATTTATAGGTGAATCTGTGCTTAAAAACATTTTATCCTCCAACTTTTTCACTTAATAAATACAATGTTTCAAGACACAAAAGACAAGTTTCAATCAATCTCTTCATCTGTTAAAGATACTGAGAAATATGTCAAGGATGTAAAATTGAACAAAGATAAATATAACAACTATTGGATAAAAACTATTATGGTAAATAATATGAGTTCTTCAATTTCCTTCAGTGGAAGGGCTTTTAGTATACCTGGTAGAACATCAATTAAAGTATCTCTAACAAAAGTTTCTCCTCTCCTTCTAGTAATATATTCAAAACTAGAAAAAGCAATGAAACAAGAAAAAGTATCAAAGAACAAAAACCTTATGGATGAAGCTTTAGAAAGAAAAGATAAGACCATCTGTAATATGCAAGGAGAAATTTGTATTTTTTTCAACAACCCTAAAGATGTAAATCCTGATGAAATAAAGGATGTTAATATATCAGGTGAAATGACATTTCGTTCAATAGTAGTTAACGATAATTTTAAAATTACCTTTAATATAAAAAATGTTGTCGTTGAATCTGATAATGAAAAAAAGTATATCGATATCGATGGTAATATACAACTGAAAGTATAGATGAATTTCAGTTTAAGTAAAGTTTTACTTTATAAATATGCTCGATTTTCCTGATTCTCCATATGACAAATTTGAGAATTGTCCTGCGTGTGAAAGACAGGGATTAAACACAGAGTCAAAAGCCTATAAACAATGTATATTCTGTGATTATCTTCTAATTAATGATAATAAAAAATATAAAAAGGAAAATAATTCTTTTAGATTTACACCAAAAATGAATTACTTTACAAGATTGATTAGAGAAATGAATGTAAAGTATGAGGATGATAACACACCTTTCCTTACAAGGGAAGAAACTGAACGTATAAGAGAAATGTTCAAAGGATTGTTGTTGTATATTATTCATGGATGTAATTTTCAGGGAAATATCAACACAAGATATTGTATAAATAAAATAATGGATTATCTTGAAATTAAACCTGAACTTAGGATAAAATATAGAGTTTCTAAAAAGCTAATAATAAATTAAATAACCTGTTTTTCAAATATATAAATGAATGATTTTTTACCTATTTGGGAAAATAAGATAAAATTTAACAACCATAAAAATCTCCCAAATTCATTAAGATGTCTCATAGTTGGTTCAAGTGGATGTGGAAAAACCTGCTTACTTTTAAAAATGCTCCTCACTCCCAACTTTTTAGATTATGATAATTTAATAATTTTCACAAAGTCGAGTTTTCAACCAGAGTATCAACTACTCTCACAAGGTTTTAATGCTGGTCTTCAAAAGAAGATATAATAGGTTTATTTAAACGTCAAAAAAACCTAAATGATTATAACATTGAAGATATAATTCAACTATTTTGTGATACACAGAGATGTAAAAAGAAATCAAATCTTATAACTTGTATTCTTAGTGATAATACGGATGATATACCGTCTCCCCAAGATTTGGATAAATCAAAAAGAACCTCGTTATCTTTGATGATTGTGTTAATGAGAGAAACCAAACGGTAATGGACAGCTACTACACAAGAGGGAGACATTCTTCTTGTAATTGTATTTATCTTAGTCAATCGTACTTTCAACTTCCTCGTCGTTCCATCAGAAACAATGCTAATACTTTTATTTTATTCAAGTTAAATTCAATAGATATCAATAATTTTTGGAGAGATAATTGTTCTACATTATGTAGTAAAAAGAAATTTGAGGATTATATGAAGCACACGACTGAAAAATATAAATATATTGTTGTGAAACAAGATGAGATATTAAGGGATATATTTTTTGTTTTATAAACAATTACATATATAAATGACAACTATTATTATAAATCTTGTGGGTAAATCTGCTTCTGGAAAAAACTTTCATAAATCAAGGTTCTTGTGTAGTACAAATGAGAATATTGTAAATTTACTTAAAAACACCCCGTGATACGCATTGTATCAACAACAACTAGAGCAATAAGACCTGGAGAAGTAAAAGGTGAAGATTATCACTATATTTCAGTGGAGGAACATATGCGATTGAGGAATGAAGGACAAATATTTGAGGAGGTTTCTCTTGGTACAACAAAATATTCACATTGTAAGAGTGAGTTAAAGAAACTAAAATCTGGTGGTGTTGGGATATTAGAAACTAATCCAGAAGGAACGAGACAAATTATTAAATATCTGAGCGGAGTGAAGATTTTATCATTCGGTTTTGATGTTGATGAAGAAACTCAACACAAACGTATGAAAAGCAGAGATGCAAGGATTAGTGAAGAAGAAATTACAACTCGCATTAATGTTAATAAAGAATTTGATGAAATATTTAAAGAAAAGGATTTATTTGAACACATCTACTTGAATGATGAAGAAAAGGAAAATTTCCCTGTTGATCTTTACAATTCATTAAATGATATTTTACAATAAATAAATGGATACAAAAGAAAGAGCAAGAAGATTTAAGGAACATCAAGAGTTGGTTTCAAAAGTTGTAAAACAACAGGAAGACATAAAGAAGAAACGCAGACAGAAACTAACGGGCGAAGAAGCATTTGAAAAAAACAAGAGAAATTTTTTAAACCACTTTTAAAAACTTCCCAAGAAAAAATGAAAGATGTTTCCACAGTTCCCACAGTAGAATATACTCCTAGAAAGCTTCAAATGTTAAAAGATTTCAGTCAAATGACGGAGGAAGAATTAGAGCATTTAGGAGAATTAGAATATGATGATGAAGGTTTATTTCAACAACTGAAAGAGATTAATCAACCCCCTGATTATATTGTGAATGCTGTTCAAAACAATGAATATTCAGCGGATTCAAAAACCAAAGCAGGACTCATTCCAACAGAACAACCAGCAATATTTCATCTTGTTCAAGAAAAGGTATTGATATTTAATGATGAATTAAGGTTCTTAAGTTCTGCTCAACCCCCTGTTAAACTAACTCTGAGATTAATGTTTCTTCTCACAAAAGATGGAAGACAAGGTTCAACTGTGAGGGATGAATCAAAGTATATTGATAAACCATTGGATATGGAAAATAATGATGATAGAGTATATATTGATTTGCTGAACACTCTAAATTATAAGGTTATTCTTTCTGGTAAAAGTAGGAAGAATGAGAAGGAGAAACACATTATTCAGGCTTTAAGTATCCTTGGTTCAGGTATTAGTTTTCTTCCAAATGACCCATCGCAATTAGTTAATAGACTGTTATTGTTGTTCGGCAGTAAGAAGGCTGGAAATAACAATTGTTTTAATGAAGCATCAGCCATTTTAGACCAGTTGATGAACATGAAAATAATTAATAAATCTCAATATAAAGACATTTTATCTCATATTAAATAAGATGAGAAGCACAATCCTGAGTTTTAATTTCACAACAAGCGACCACACATCTTCATTCCCATACCCACTACAACTTGACACAACAAAAGAATATGAGGCATCTTTATTGTCCATGGAGACTTATAATACCTTATTTAATATAACCGAGAAAAATGACAAGTTTAGTTATAATCCGGGAAGTGGATACAAAACGATAACAGTCTCAATTCGAGCATACGAGATTTCTCAAATATCTTCCGAAATTGCTCGTCTTATGAAAGAACAGGGTGATGAACCAAAAATATTGTTATAAACATTCAAAAACATACTTCAAAATCAACGATTAAAGTTAAAAATAACTACAAGGTTGATTTCACAATTGATAATTCATTTAGAGAGTTATTAGGTTTCTCCTCAAAAAAGATTGAAACTAATGGGACGTTTTACAGTGATAATGTCATTCAAATATCCTCAGGAATAAATTCGGTATTAATTCACTGTGATTTGATTGATGGTGCTTATAATGATGGATTAAAAACAAATACAATATTTTCATTCAGCGCATACTCAACCCCAATTGGTTATAAATTCAATATGGAGCCTAAAAATTTGGTTTATCTACCTGTGTCAGGAAAAACCATACACAGAGTAAATTTTAGGATAACCGACCAAGATAATCGTGTGATTTCTTTTAATGGAGAAGTTATATCCATCAGAATTCACCTACGTGAAGTTTTTCAATAAATAAATACGATGGTTATTGTGAGGAAGCACGAGTTGGGAAAATATAAAATAATTACAGGGGATGGGATGTTCCTTTCCCCGTACTACAAGGGTGAAGGTATGTATCTTGGTAGAGGATACTATAAACCTAAGAGACAAAGGGGTGTTGGACATCAATTTAGAGGAGATGGGATAATTGATACTCTCATGGGTATTGGTTCAACTATTCTTAAACATAAAGACCTAATTGGTTCAACTGCTTCTGCTGTGGGAAATGTAGCAGGTGCTGTAAAGAGTATAAAAGATGCTCAGAAAGAATCTCATAAATTACAAGCAATAAAAGAAATTAAGAAAGGTAAAACTCAGTTGTCCCCCAAGAACGACAGAAAATAATTCAAATACTTGGATCAGGGTTTCAAAAGTTTTAACATCTTTTTTCCTAAATAAATACAAGTATGGAAGCAATTGATAGTATCTATGATTTGGATGATACTATTATTATCTCAAACTCCACTAAAAAAGAAGATTACTTCAAGGTAAATGCAATAACTGGAACAGACTGGAATACAAATGGTACAAAAAGTTTTGAAATAAATAATCAACAAACCTATTTGAATCTCTCCGAAAGTTTCTTGTTGTGTAAATTTAAATTCACTAAGGCTGGGAATAACACAAACGCTACACTTGTAAATGATTTCTTCTGGAAAATGTTTGATAGTGTGCGATTGTATATTGGAACACAAGAAGTTGAAGCGGTTGATTATGTCTCTGCTGTATCTGAAATGATGAAATTTACACTCTATACATTCAGTGATAGAATGGGAAAGGGGTCTGTCGAAGGTTTTATTCCTGATATGTCAACGGGAACAAACACAGACCCTGGATATATTCAAAGGAAAGGAATGTATAATGATGATACAAAAGCAGAAAATAGTTTTACTGTGGCAGTTCCTCTTAAAGGTATATTTGGATTTTGTGATTATGATAAAGTTCTGTATGGTCTTAAAATTAGATTTCAACTACAAAGGAATGATAATGAAAATAGATTGCTTTTTGGTGTTGGTAATGCTTTTGGTGATCAGAATAAATTTGTAATTGAGGAGATGAGTTGGTATATCAGTGAATATACTCCTAATCTTAAAACAGAAGAGATGTTGAATCGAAGACTTAACTCAAAGAAACCACTCAGTGTATCATACCTCAAAAGAAGATGTCAACACGTTAAACTCAATCAAACTACTTACACGTGGAATTTGGGTGTTCTGGAAGGAAAGCCACGATATCTGTGGATGATTTTTAAAAAGCCAGATGGTGATACTGCGACTGATAAGAATAATGCATTGAGTGATAATGCTAAGGTGAAACAACTTCGCGTTTCTCTAGATGGAACATTTTATCCACGAGATAGATTGGAAATTAATTGGGAAAAAAATGATTTTGCTGAAGCATACAAGTCTTACCAAAAGGTGTGTGAAAGTAATGGAAATAAAGAACCTATTTTGGATATGACAGCATTTAAAAGTTTGTATACAATCTATACGTTTGACCTGAGCGCTCAAAAAGAAACTATAAAGTCTAATCGAGTGGATACTTCCCTATACATTGAAAGAGGAGAGAGTGAAGAAGTTGATACATATTGTTTGCTTTTGGAAGAAACAGAATTGCAGATTAATACAGATAATGGTGTGATGATTAGTCTCACATAATTTTTTGTTAAATAAATGAGTGGCAAAGTACCAACTGGGGTATATGTTAATCAAATCAATCTTCATAAACTATCATCTTGTGTTCAAAATCAAAAGCCTTGTACGATTAACGTTAATACAATTCAGAGAAAAGGAGCAGTAAGAATTGATGTTTTGCTCACAAGAGAACAGGTTAAAATCTTGAATGACACTGGCTCACTTAAAATTAAAATGACAAAACCAATGTTGAAAAAATATTCAATAAGAGAGACGAGTGGAGGATTTCTCCCATTTCTAATTCCTTTATTTGCTGGTTTAAGTGCGGTTGGAGCATTGACGGGTGGTATTTCAACAGCGGTCAAAACTGCCAACGAAAGGAAGGCTCAACTCCAGGCTCAAAAAGAATTGGAAAGACATAACAAAGAGTTGGAGAAACAAATTAGTGGAAGTGGTGTAATTGTAGATTTTGCTGAAAAACTTGAAGGTCTGCCTGATAAAGCGAGATTGTTAGTTGGAGATATGCTTTCTTCTATAGCACAAGCAGGTGTAAAATTAACGAAAAGAGGTAATGGATTATATCTTTCTAATCAATAAATGAGCATTGATGAGTGGTTGAAAGAATTTGGAAAGAATACAACATCAAATTTACAACTTGCCAAATATTGTAAGAAATTAAAAATTCATAATGTGGTTATTTGTATGAGAGATGAATTAACAAATGTGTCGAAACATACAAAGAATATTATTATGAACTTAGAAGATAATGATGGGAACGGTTCTCATTGGGTTTGTATTTTTAATAGTCAAGACAAATATTATTTTGATAGTTTTGGTCTTCCACCACCTGTTGAAGTCATAAAATTCTTACAGAATGGTGTTTATCAAACATTTCAAGTCCAAGAATTAAATTCCAAGTGTTGTGGTCAATTATGTCTGTATGTGTTATTTCAACTCAACAAAAATAAAAAATTTTATGATATTATTTTTAATCTAATATAAATGACTTATGTTGGTAAAGATGGTTCTATCTTTGGTGTATCTCAAGAACTGGATATTGATTTATCAAATTATTACACAAAGGCACAGGCTGAACGACATAAATATAATATAAACAAAAATATTAACATGAAAAATGCTTATAAATTAAAAAATTATCCAAGCCCGACTGACGCGAATGACTTGGTGAGATTAAGCGATTTATCACAATATATATACTTAAATAAAACGGCTGTGTATTCTAAAGATACAGAAGTGTTGATATTATCTCCAGGTCATACAGAATTCACAGTTCGAATTAAAATAAATTTTTATAAAGAAGGGCGTATCGTTTGTATGAGAATAGAACAATGGGGGTATGATATGAATGATTTCGGGTATAATTGGTCATTTAAAATTAACCTCGAAGACCTGGAACAATTAAATCAGTCTCGTAAGGAAGAATATTATCCACTTGGTATCGAGAATGAGTTTTGTGGAGCCACGATTAGTAAACAACAAATAAAAGAATTTAATAAGGGTAAATATAATAATGGTTTTGCCCTTGTTTATCTCATGAAAACAGAAAAAACAGGATTATATATAATAAGTAAGGAAATACAAAATGATTTAACTATGGGAAGATGGGGAGGTGTTTCGTGCCATAATATTATTCTAACATATATTTCTAATACATAAATGACAGCAAGAAGGCTTCAAGAAAATTATCATTTCTGTGTCCAAGCATACCTTCAAGAAAAGGGTATTCGGTATTTTAATAAATATGTTCTACAACATAAGAATGAGGTATTTTCAATAAAAGATTGGTATTATGCTGATGTTGATAAACCGACAACTTTAGATTTAATTCGAATGTTAAATAATGAAAAAATTATAAGGTTAAGAAAAGGTAAGGCTCTTTTAGAAATTCAAAAGAAATTTTATTGGTTTCCTGTTGTAAAAAAAATTATTTTGGATACAGGAATAACAAGAAATCCTGATGAATATATGTATAATATTCTATGGGGTGTAAACGATTCAAGTATAGTAAGGGATGAGGAAGGAGTTGAAGAAGAGAGGGAAGAGGAGGAAAAGGAGGAGGAGGAGAGAGAGAAGGAGGAAAGAGAGAATAGAGAGAGGGAGGAAAGAGAGAAGAGAGAGAGGGAGAAGAAAGAGAAGGAGGAAAAGGAGAAGAGAGAGAAGGAGGAAAAAGAGAAGAAAGAGAAGGAGGAAAAAGAGAAGAGAGAGAGGGAGGAGAGGGAGAAGAAAGAGAAGGAGGAAAAAGAGAAGAGAGAGGAAAGAGAGAGAATAAATAAATATTATAGTATGGAAACCAGTGAGATTCAAAAAAGAATAGAGGTATTACAGAAAATAACTCAACCCACCAAGGAGGAATACAAAGAATTAACAAGTCTATTTGCAATACTTTCAACAAAACTATTAACATCGTCAAGCTATTCATTTTAATTCAAGTTTTTTCTTAAATAAATGGAGGAGAGAGTGAAGGCATTTCTAAGGATTCTTTATGTTTTAAAAATTAAGATTCAAATGTGCATGTTGGAAACTAAAAAGGTTTTTGCACTCTGCAGAAATTTTTCTCATAAATAAATGAGTTATTGTCTCAAATGTAAAAAGAAAACTAATACTAAAAATATTTCATATATTAAAAGTAAAAATAACAGGGTTATACAAAAAGGTATATGTTCGGTGTGTGGTTCAAAAAAAAATCAATTTATCTCCAAACACAAACTCGGAGGAGATATACAAAAGTTTTTATCAGGAAGTAAATTTACAACTACTGGAATACCAGGGGAATTACATCTTCCAGGGTATTCTTTCTGTGGTCCAGGCACAAACTTGGATAAAAGATTAGATGAGGCAGACAATCCTAAATCCTGGAGTAAACCAATCAATAGAGTTGATGAAGTGTGCATGAGACACGATATTGATTATGGGAATACCACAACGTTGGAAGAAAAGCATGAAGCCGATAGAGAAATGTTGTATAATTTGTCTCTGATACAAAATCCAACCTTGAGAGAAAAAGTTGATAGGTTCATCGTGAAGAAGATGATTAGTGCTAAATTGAAACTTGGACTTGGAAATTCAAAAAACTTATAGGCTCTAATGATGCCATTAAGACTGAAGAGCAATTAGCTGATGAATTACATAAACCAATATTCACAAAGTTTCAGAGAAGGAAAGTTTATTCCAAGGAAGTTGATTATATCTGGTCTGCTGATTTGATTGAACTCAATAATGATAAGGGGTACAAGTATGCTTTAACCGTTATTGATTTGAGGAGTAGATATGCGTGGGTTGTCCCTTTAAAAACAAAACAGGTAATACTCTTATGTTAGCTTTTCAACAGATATTTAATAAAAGTAAGAGAAAACCTAAGAAATTGTGGACTGATGAGGGTAGAGAGTTTTATAACAAGACATTTATGAATTTTCTAAAAAATAACAGTATTACATTATACAGTACCTTTAATGAAGGGAAGGCAGTTGTTGTTGAACGTTTTAATCGTACCTTAAAAGAGAGACTATATAAAAAATTCACACAACTCGGTTCACAACAATGGTTATCTTTTATTCAGGATATTGTGGATAAGTATAATGACACGATTCACACGTCAACGAATATGAAGCCATCAGAAACATTTACAAAATTAAAATATGAAAAAGAGATTAATGTCAGAAAACCTAAGTTCAAAGTTGGTGATATCGTAAGAATATATAGGTGGAAATCTCATTTTGAAAAGGGTTTTACTGAACGATGGACGAAAGAACTTTTTAAAATTGTTGATGTAATATACAGTTCCTTGGACTTATAAAATATATGATTTGGAAGGGGAAGAGATTTTAGGTTCATTTTATTCACAGGAATTACAAAAGACAAAACTAAGCAGATAATACACCTTTGTGGACACTCGAGGGCCAAGTCCGAGGTGTATAACAGTATATAATGTGTGTCAAGGGGTGGACGTTCTTACATCTGTGAACCCCAAACACAGAATCCTCAACTGAATAGTCAAGGCTTAACTTTTGTTTGTGTGTGTGTGTGTGTGCAATGGGAGCAATAGGTTGGCGCTTCACTCCCTCCTACTATACACCGTTGTGGACACTCGAGGGCCAAGTCCGAGGTGTATAACAGTATATAATGTGTGTCAAGGGGGACGTTCTTAGATCTGTGAACCCCAAACACAGAATCCTCAACTGAAGTCAAGGCTTAACTTTGTTTGTTGATGTGTATGTGTGTGTGTCCCAACCCTCACATTCAAAATCTCAACCCTAACTCAATCCTCGCCCAACACAATGTCTTTTTCAAAATGAGATTTCCACCTATATATATATATATTTTTACGTTTTTTTTTTCTTCTTCCAATTCTGTCTTTTAAGGCTTTCAGGTTTGATGACGTAGAAAGGGGGAGTAAGCCTGCACTTTCTTCCCAGAACTTTCTTGATCTTGCTCCCATCAAGCACCATCCGACAAAGAACTACATCGATAGGTTTAGATCCCAAAGAGTGATAGCAACTCCAAAAGTCTCCAAAATATAAATAAATAAAATAATAATAATAATAAATAAATAAATAAATAAATAAAAGCCCCCAAAAAAGTTTCAAGTGTTCAACATAAACCCAACTTTCCAAGTCTTCAAGGTATAACCACATTCCCGTTGAGTTTCCAAGATATGTATCACATTGTGAGTTATCAATCCAGAACCCACATTTCAAGTATT
>NC_140967.1:66597914-66620414 GCF_056783735.1 Eptatretus burgeri
ATTAGAATTTCATCTTCAGTTGGAATTTCTTCATTAATTTCCTCATTAATTAGAATTTCCTCTTTACTTTGAATTCTCTCTTTAATCTGAATTTCCTCTTTAGTGAGAATTTCCTCTTTTGGAAAGAATGAATTAAGATTTGGAAAAGAGTCCGTGGAGCTTAGATTTGATGCGAGGTAGGCTAGTGGTGTTCCCATAAACTTGTAAGAATCAAGAAACCGAATACGAGTTATAGGTTTTGTGAATATCATTTTTGTAAATGAAATATACTTTTGACTTGTGTTTGTTATGGCAGAAATATTCCCTGGTGTTTTTGAAAGTTCATTTATAAATAGATGTGTATCATAGTTGGCGCTATTGTGAAGAAAGACTGGAATAAAAGAAGCTAATTTATAATTAAGATTACAACAGGAATGAGCGGGGCCTCTATATTTACCAGTAAGATGACAATGATCCCTAACTTTAGACTCCTTAATTTCCCCCTCACAAATATGACAGATATTGTTCTTTCTAAATTCTAATTTTTCTTCTTTGGTTAATTTCATCGGTTCATTTGTTTCTTTCATTAATTTAGTGAGTCTTATACAATCCTTTTCTAATCGTTTTACAAACTCTTGTGAAGCTTTTTTTCCACGATAATGTTCAAATTTGTTATACTTTTCTCCAACAGATGATTTGATATAATAACAGAAACCACAAGGAATATGTTTTTGATATTTATTTGTATATGATTCTTTTGGATTAGGAGAAGCAGTATTTATCTTTTTAAGGATACACTCAAAATCAGCGTATATCACAAATGGGTGCATGATAGATTTATTATAATCTTCAAAAGAAATCTTTTCACCAGGTTTAGGCATTGTAATTACAGCTGATTTATGATTACTACAATATTTTGAATGTTGTTCTAATCGTTCTTTTGTATGAAATGAATTAAGACATCGCTTACAAGGATATATTTTGTTTGCTGTTCTGAATACCTGAGAAGAGATTAATCTTGATAAATTATTGATGTATGTGTAATGTGAATTCTTTCCAACACTAAAATATAAAAGGTCAATGTGTGTTTCTTCATTTTTATAGTTGTTTGAAATTTTTAATATTTGAACTTTGTTTGTATCCGTTAATCCATATACATTAATAGAAAGATTATTCTTTTTCTCAAATTTAGGAATATCTGTTAGTGGCATTGGGAATTTAAAATCTTTAATGTCCAAGGTATTCTCATATTTCATATATTGTTTTACTCTTTCTGAATTACATTTTGGTGGATGAAAGTGAGCAAGAACAGACCAGAGAAAACATTTATTATCATTGTTCTTAATATTAACAACTGCCTTCTTTAGTTTTATTTCTTTTGGTAATTCAATATAAGAAGAAGCTTTAAGAGGGTTTGATTTTAGAATGTGTATATCTAAAAAGATGATTTTTTTTAATATTGAATCCACTTCCTACCACTGTATTATCAACATCCTCCTCTTGTCTTGATAGTTCTTCATAAACCCCACTATTCAAAAAATCTTGAAATGATGTTATAAAATGAAGATCTGTTCTCATATAAGGAGTTTGTTCTTCATCTTGTCTTTTCATATTCATTTTCACTCCCATATAAAACTTTAAAGTTTTCATTTCTTTTAATTTCTTTTTAATAAATTTTTCAACATCGGGTTTCACTATTACAATTGATTCAGCTATTGATGATGGACCGGGTTCTCCAAATTGAAAAATCCTTATTTTTATATGCCCTTTAAATGCCCCATCAGTGTTTTCAATATAATAGTCTCCCTTTACTTTAAACTCATTTTTCTTGTGTTCTTGTGATTGAAGATGTTTATTATAACTACTCTTCAAAACATCCTTTGAACAGATATCACAATGTTTTCTTTCCAACTCAAGAGGAGATATTTTATGAAACAGATTAAATGTGTGTTTGTTGGTTCGGAGGTGTTTTCTATAATGTTTATATTCGTGATTACAAACATCGGAGTATGTTGTATTCACCATATTTATATAATAAATCTTTGCTTAAAGTAAAATTTTCTTGATGAAAATTTCGTTTATTTTACAGGTGAATCTGTGCTTAAAACCATTTTATCCTCCAACTTTTTCACTTAATAAATACAATGTTTCAAGACACAAAAGACAAGTTTCAATCAATCTCTTCATTTGTTAAAGATACTGAGAAATATGTCAAGGATGTAAAATTGAACAAAGATAAATATAACAACTATTGGATAAAAACTATTATGGTAAATAATGAGTTCTTCAATTTCCTTCAGTGGAAGGGCTTTTAGTATACCTGGTAGAACATCAATTAAAGTATCTCTAACAAAAGTTTCTCCTCTCCTTCTAGTAATATATTCAAAACTAGAAAAAGCAATGAACCAAGAAAAAGTATCAAAAAACAAAAACCTTATAGATGAAGCTTTAGAAAGAAAAGATAAGACCAACTGTAATATGCAAGGAGAAATTTGTATTTTTTTCAACAACCCTAAAGATGTAAATCCTGATGAAATAAAGGATGTTAATATATCAGGTGAAATGACATTTCGTTCAATAGTAATTAACGATCATTTTAAAATTACCTTCAATATAAAAAATGTTGTCGTTGAATCTGATAATGAAAAAAAGTATATCGATATCGATGGTAATATACAACTGAAAGTATAGATGAATTTCAGTTTAAGTAAAGTTTTACTTTATAAATATGCTAGACTTTCCTGATTCTCCATATGACAAATTTGAGAATTGTCCTGCGTGTGAAAGACGGGGATTAAACACAGAGTCAAAAGCCTATAAACAATGTATATTCTGTGATTATCTTCTAATTAATGATAATAAAAAATATAAAAAGGAAAATAATTCTTTTAGATTTACACCAAAAATGAATTACTTTACAAGATTGATTAGAGAAATGAATGTAAAGTATGAGGGTGATAACACACCTTTCCTTACAAGGGAAGAAACTGAACGTATAAGAGAAATGTTCAAAGGATTGTTGTTATATATTATTCATGGATGTAATTTTCAGGGAAATATCAACACAAGATATTGTATAAATAAAATAATGGATTATCTTGAAATTAAACCTGAACTTAGGATAAAATATAGAGTTTCTAAAAAAGCCAATAATAAATTAAATAACCTGTTTTTCAAATATATAAATGAATGATTTTTTACCTATTTGGGAAAATAAGATAAAATTTAACAACCATAAAAATCTCCCAAATTCATTAAGATGTCTCATAGTTGGTTCAAGTGGATGTGGAAAAACCTGCTTACTTTTAAAAATGCTCCTCACTCCGAACTTTTTAGATTATGATAATTTAATAATTTTCACAAAGTCGAGTTTTCAACCAGAGTATCAACTACTCTCACAAGGTTTTAATGCTGGTCTTCAAAAAGAAGATATAATTGGTTTATTTAAACGTCAAAAAAACCTAAATGATTATAACATTGAAGATATAATTCAACTATTTTGTGATACACAGAGATGTAAAAAGAAATCAAATCCTATAACTTGTATTCTTAGTGATAATACGGATGATATACCGTCTCCCCAAGATTTGGATAAATCAAAAAAGAACCTCGTTATCTTTGATGATTGTGTTAATGAGAGAAACCAAACGGTAATGGACAGCTACTACACAAGAGGGAGACATTCTTCTTGTAATTGTATTTATCTTAGTCAATCGTACTTTCAACTTCCTCGTCGTTCCATCAGAAACAATGCTAATACTTTTATTTTATTCAAGTTAAATTCAATAGATATCAATAATTTTTGGAGAGATAATTGTTCTACATTATGTAGTAAAAAGAAATTTGAGGATTACATGAAGCACACGACTGAAAAATATAAATATATTGTTGTGAAAGAAGATGAGATCTTAAGGGATATATTTTTTGTTTTATAAACAATTACATATATAAATGACAACTATTATTGTAAATCTTGTGGGTAAATCTGCTTCTGGAAAAAAACTTTCATAAATCAAGGTTCTTGTGTAGTACAAATGAGAATATTGTAAATTTACTTAAAAAACACCCCGTGATACGCATTGTATCAACAACAACTAGAGCAATAAGACCTGGAGAAGTAAAAGGTGAAGATTATCACTATATTTCAGTGGAGGAACATATGCGATTGAGGAATGAAGAACAAATATTTGAGGAGGTTTCTCTTGGTACAACAAAATATTCACATTGTAAGAGTGAGTTAAGGAAACTAAAATCTGGTGGTGTTGGGATATTAGAAACTAATCCAGAAGGAACGAGGCAAATTATTAAATATCTGAGCGGAGTGAAGATTTTATCATTCGGTTTTGATGTTGATGAAGAAACTCAACGCAAACGTATGAAAAGCAGAGATGCAAGTATTAGTCAAGAAGAAATTACAACTCGCATTAATGTTAATAAAGAATTTGATGAAATATTTAAAGAAAAGGATTTATTTGAACACATCTACTTGAATGATGAAGAAAAGGAAAATTTCCCTGTTGATCTTTACAATTAATTAAATGATATTTTACAATAAATAAATGGATGCAAAAGAAAGAGCAAGAAGATTTAAGGAACATCAAGAGTTGGTTTCAAAAGTTGTAAAACAACAGGAAGACATAAAGAAGAAACGCAGACAGAAACTAACGGGCGAAGAAGCATTTGAAAGAAAACAAGAGAAATTTTTTAAACCACTTTTAAAAACTTCCCAAGAAAAAATGAAAGATGTTTCCACAGTTCCCACAGTAGAATATACTCCCAGAAAGCTTCAAATGTTAAAAGATTTCAGTCAAATGACGGAGGAAGAATTAGAGCATATTGGAGAATTAGAATATCATGATGAAGAATTATTTCAACAACTGGAAGAGATTAATCAACCCCCTGATTATATTGTGAATGCTGTTCAAAACAATGAATATTCAGCGGATTCAAAAACGAAAGCAGGACTCATTCCAACAGAACAACCAGCAATATTTCATCTTGTTCAAGAAAAGGTATTGATATTTAATGATGAATTAAGGTTCTTAGGTTCTGCTCAACCCCGTTAAACTAACTCCGAGATTAATGTTTCTTCTCACAAAAGATGGAAGACAAGGTTCAACTGTGAGGGATGAATCAAAGTATATTGATAAACCATTGGATATGGAAAATAATGATGATAGAGTATATATTGATCTGCTGAACACTCTAAATTATAAGGTTATTCTTTCTGGTAAAAGTAGGAAGAATGAGAAGGAGAAACACATTATTCAGGCTTTCAGTATCCTTGGTTCAGGTGTTAGTTTTTTTCCAAATGACCCATCGCAATTAGTTAATAGACTGTTATTGTTGTTAGGCAGTAAGAAGGCTGGAAATAACAATTGTTTTAATGAAGCATCAGCCATTTTAGACCAGTTGATGAACATGAAAATAATTAATAAATATCAATATAAAGACATTTTATCTCATATTAAATAAGATGAGAAGCACAATCCTTAGTTTCAATTTCACAACAAGCGACCACACATCTTCATTCCCATACCCACTACAACTTGACACAACAAAAGAATATGAGGCATCTTTATTGTCCATGGAAACTTATAATACCTTATTTAATATAACCGAGAAAAATGACAAGTTTAGTTATAATCCCGGAAGTGGATACAAAACGATAACAGTCTCACCCGGAGCATATGAGATTTCTCAAATATCTTCCGAAATTGCTCGTCTTATGAAAGAACAGGGTGATGAACCAAAAAATATTGTTATAAACATTCAAAAACATACTTCAAAATCAACGATTAAAGTTAAAAATAACTACAAGGTTGATTTCACAATTGATAATTAATTTAGAGAGTTATTGGGTTTCTCCTCAAAAAAGATTGAAACTAATGGGACGTTTTACAGTGATAATGTCATTCAAATATCCTCAGGAATAAATTCGGTGTTAATTCACTGTGATTTGATTGATGGTGCTTATAATGATGGAAAAAAAACAAATACAATATTTTCATTCAGCGCATACTCAACTCCAATTGGTTATAAATTCAACATGGAACCCAAAAATTTGATTTATCTACCTGTGTCAGGAAAAATCATACACAGAGTAAATTTTAGGATAACCGACCAAGATAATCGTGTGATTTCTTTTCATGGAGAAGTTATATCTATCAGAATTCACCTACGTGAAGTTTTCCAATAAATAAATACGATAGTTATTGTGAGGAAACACGAGTTGGGAAAATATAAAATAATTACAGGGGATGGGATGTTCCTTTCCCCATACTACAAGGGTGAAGGTATGTATCTTGGTAGAGGATACTATAAACCTAAGAGACAAAGGGGTGTTGGACATCAATTTAGAGGAGATGGGATAATTGATACTCTCATGGGTATTGGTTCAACGATTCTTAAACATAAAGATCTAATTGGTTCAACTGCTTCTGCTGTGGGAAATGTAGCAGGTGCTGTAAAGAGCATAAAAGATGCCCAGAAGGAATCTCATAAATTACAAGCAATAAAAGAAATTAAGAAAGGCAAAACTCAGTTGTCCCCCCAAGAACGACAGAAAATAATTCAAATACTTGGATCAGGGTTTCAAAAGTTTTAACATCTTTTTTCCTAAATAAATACAAGTATGGAAGCAATTGATAGTATCTATGATTTGGATGATACTATTATTATCTCAAACTCCACTAAAAAAGAAGATTACTTCAAGGTAAATGCAATAACTGGAACAGACTGGAATACGAATGGTACAAAAAGTTTTGAAATAAATAATCAACAAACCTATTTGAATCTCTCCGAAAGTTTCTTGTTGTGTAAATTTAAATTCACTAAAGCTGGGAATAACACAAACACTACACTTGTAAATGATTTCTTCTGGAAAATGTTTGATAGTGTGCGTTTGTATATTGGAACACAAGAAGTTGAAGCGGTTGATTATGTCTCTGCTGTATCTGAAATGATAAAATTTACACTCTATACATTCAGTGATAGAATGGGAAAGGGGTCTGTCGAAGGTTTTATTCCTGATATGTCAACGGGAACAAACACAGACCCTGGATATACTCAAAGGAAAGGAATGTATAATGATGATACAAAAGCAGAAAATAGTTTTACTGTGGCAGTTCCTCTTAAAGGTATATTTGGATTTTGTGATCATGATAAAGTTCTGTATGGTCTTAAAATTAGATTTCAACTACAAAGGAATGATAATGAAAATCGATTGCTTTTTGGTGTTGCTAGTGCTTTTGGTGATCAGAATAAATTTGAAATTGAGGAAATGAGTTGGTATATCAGAGAATATACTCCTAATCTTAAAACAGAAGAGATGTTGAATCGAAGACTTAACTCAAAGAAACCACTCAGTGTATCATACCTCAAAAGAAGATGTCAACACGTTAAACTCAACCAAACCACTTACACGTGGAATTTGGGTGTTCTGGAAGGAAAGCCACGATATCTGTGGATGATTTTTAAAAAGCCAGATGGTGATACTGCGACTGATAAGAATAATGCATTGAGTGATAATGCTAAGGTGAAACAACTTCGCGTTTCTCTAGATGGAACATTTTATCCACGAGATAGATTGGAAATTAATTGGGAAAAAAATGATTTTGCTGAAGCATACAAGTCTTACCAAAAGGTGTGTGAAAGTAATGGAAATAAAGAACCTATTTTGGATATGACAGCATTTAAAAGTTTGTATACAATCTATGCGTTTGACCTGAGCGCGCAAAAGGAAACTATAAAGTCTAATCGAGTGGATACTTCCCTATACATTGAAAGAGGAGAGAGTGAAGAAGTTGATACATATTGTTTGCTTTTGGAAGAAACAGAATTGCAGATTAATACAGATAATGGTGTGATGATTAGTCTCACATAATTTTTTGTTAAATAAATGAGTGGCAAAGTACCAACTGGGGTATATGTTAATCAAATCAATCTTCATAAACTATCATCTTGTGTTCAAAATCAAAAGCCTTGTACGATTAACGTTAATACAATTCAGAGAAAAGGAGCAGTAAGAATTGATGTTTTGCTCACAAGAGAACAGGTTAAAATCTTGAATGACACTGGCTCACTTAAAATTAAAATGACAAAACCAATGTTGAAAAAATATTCAATAAGAGAGACGAGTGGAGGATTTCTCCCATTTCTAATTCCTTTATTTGCTGGTTTAAGTGCGGTTGGAGCATTGACGGGTGGTATTTCAACAGCGGTGAAAACTGCGAACGAAAGGAAGGCTCAACTCCAGGCTCAAAAAGAATTGGAAAGACATAACAAAGAGTTGGAGAAACAAATTAGTGGAAGTGGCGTAATTGTAGATTTTGCTGAAAAACTTGAAGGTCTGCCTGATAAAGCAAGATTGTTAGTTGGAGATATGCTTTCTTCTATTGCACAAGCAGGTGTAAAATTAACGAAAAGAGGTAATGGATAATATCTTTCTAATAAATAAATGAGCATTGATGAGTGGTTGGAAAAATTTGGAAAGAATACAACATCAAATTTACAACTTGTCAAATATTGTAAGAAATTGAAAATTCATAATGTGGTTATTTGTATGAGAGATGAATTAACAAATGTGCCGAAACATACAAAGAATATTATTATGAACTTAGAAGATAATAATGGGAACGGTTCTCATTGGGTTTGTATTTTTAATAGTCAAGACAAATATTATTTTGATAGTTTTGGTCTTCCACCACCTGTTGAAGTTATAAAATTCTTACAGAATGGTGTTTATCAAACATTTCAAGTCCAAGAATTAAATTCTAAGTGTTGTGGTCAATTATGTCTATATGTGTTATTTCAACTCAACAAAAATAAAAAATTTTATGATATTATTTTTAATCTAATATAAATGACTTATGTTGGTAAAGATGGTTCTATCTTTGGTGTATCTCAAGAACTGGATATTGATTTATCAAATTATTACACAAAGACACAGGCTGAACGACATAAATATAATATAACCAAAAATATTAACATGAAAAATGCTTATAAATTAAAAAATTATCCAAGCCCAACTGACGCGAATGACTTGGTGAGATTAAGCAATTTATCACAATATATATCCTTAAATAAAACGGCCGTGTATTCCAAAGATACAGAAGTGTTGATATTATCTCCAGGTCATACAGAATTCACAGTTCGAATTAAAATAAATTTTTATAAAGAAGGGCGTATCATTTGTATGAGAATAGAACAATGGGGGTATGATATGAATGATTTAAGGTATAATTGGTCATTTAAAATTAACCTCGAAGACCTGGAACAATTAAATCAGTCTCGTAAGGAAGAATATTATCCACTTGGTATCGAGAATGAGTTTTGTGGGTCCACGATTAGTAAACAACAAATAAAAGAATTTAATAAGGGTAAATATAATAATGGTTTTGCCCTTGTTTATCTCATGAAAACAGAAAAAACAGGATTATATATAATAAGTAAGGAAATACAAAATGATTTAACTATGGGAAGATGGGGAGGTGTTTCGTGCCATAATATTATTCTAACATATATTTCTAATACATAAATGACAGCAAGAAGGCTTCAAGAAAATTATCATTTCTGTGTCCAAGCATACCTTCAAGAAAAGGGTATTCGGTATTTTAATAAATATGTTCTACAACATAAGAATGAGGTATTTTCAATAAAAGATTGGCATTATGCTGATGTTGATAAACCGACAACTTTAGATTTAATTACAATGTTAAATAATGAAAAAATTATAACGTTAAGAAAAGGTAAGGCTCTTTTAGAAATTCAAAAGAAATTTTATTGGTTTCCTGTTGTAAAAAAAATTATTTTCGATGCAGGAATAACAAGAAATCCTGATGAATATATGTATAATATTCTATGGGGTGTAAGTGATTCAAGGATAGTAAGGGATGAGGAAGGAGTTGAAGAAGAGAGGGAAGAGGAGGAAAAGGAGAAGAGAGAGAGGGAGGAGAGGGAGAAGAAAGAGAAGGAGGAAAAAGAGAAGAGAGAGAGGGAGGAGAGGGAGAAGAAAGAGAAGGAGGAAAAAGAGAAGAGAGAGAGGGAGGAGAGGGAGAAGAAAGAGAAGGAGGAAAAAGAGAAGAGAGAGAGGGAGGAGAGGGAGGAAAGAGCGAGACAAAATAAATATCAAAATATGGAAACCAGTGAGATTCAAAAAAGATTGGTGGTATTACAGAAAATAACTCAACCCACCGAGGAGGAAAACAAAGAATTGACAAGTCTATTTGCAATATTTTCTTCAAGACTATTGACATCGTCAAGCTATTCATTTTAATTCAAGTTTTTTCTTAAATAAATGGAGGAGAGAGTGAAGGCATTTCTTAGGATTCTTTATGTTTTAAAAATTAAGATTCAAATGTGCATGTTGGAAACTAAAAAGGTTTTTGCACTCTGCAGGACTTTTTCACATAAATAAATGAGTTATTGTCTCAAATGTAAAAAGAAAACTAATACTAAAAATATTTCATATATTAAAAGTAAAAATAACAGGGTTATCCAAAAAGGTATATGTTCGGTGTGTGGTTCAAAAAAAAAATCAATTTATCTCCAAACACAAACGAGGAGGAGATATACAAAAGTTTTTATCAGGAAGTAAATTTACAACTACTGGAATACCAGGGGAATTACATCTTCCAGGGTATTCTTTCTGTGGTCCAGGTATAAACTTGGATAAAAGATTAGATGAGGCAGACAATCCTAAATCCTGGAGTCAGCCTATCAATAGAGTTGATGAAGTGTGCATGAGACACGATATTGATTATGGGAATACCACAACGTTGGAAGAAAAGCATGAAGCCGATAGAGAAATGTTGTATAATTTGTCTCTGATACAAAATCCAACCTTGAGAGAAAAAGTTGATCGGTTCATTGTGAAGAAGATGATCAGTGCTGAATTGAAACTTGGGCTTGGAAATTCAAAAAACTTATAGGCTCTAATGATGCCATGAAGACTGAAGAGCAATTAGCTGATGAATTACATCAACCAATATTCACAAAGTTTCAGAGAAGGAAAGTTTATTCCAAGGAAGTAGATTATATCTGGTCTGCTGATTTGATTGAACTCAATAATGATAAGGGGTACAAGTATGCTTTAACCGTTATTGATTTGAGGAGTACATATGCGTGGGTTGTCCCTTTAAAAAACAAAACAGGTAATACTCTTATGTTAGCTTTTCAACAGATATTTAATAAAAGTAAGAGAAAACCTAAAAAAATTGTGGACTGATGAGGGTAGAGAGTTTTATAACAAGACATTTATGAATTTTCTAAAAAATAACAGTATTACATTATACAGTACCTTTAATGAAGGGAAGGCAGTTGTTGTTGAACGTTTTAATCGTACCTTAAAAGAGAGACTATATAAAAAATTCACACAACTCGGTTCACAACAATGGTCATCTTTTATTTAGGATATTGTGGATAAGTATAATGACACGATTCACACGGCAACAAATATGAAACCATCAGAAACATTTACAAAATTAAAATATGAAAAAGAGATTAATGTCAGAAAACCTAAGTTCAAAGTTGGTGATATCGTAAGAATATATAGGTGGAAATCTCATTTTGAAAAGGGTTTTACTAAACGATGGACGAAAGAACTTTTTTAAATTGTTGATGTAATAGATACGGTTCCTTGGACTTATAAGATATATGATTTGGAAGGGGAAGAGATTTAGGTTCATTTTATTCACAGGAATTACAAAAGACAAAGATAAATTGAAATTTTTTGACTCCGCCCCTTTTTGACTCCACCCACACAAGCCCCCCGCCCACACAAGCCCCCCGCCCACACCCCACCACCACCCCCCCCCACAAGCTCCAATAAATTGAAATTTTTTGACTCCTCCCCTTTTGACTCCGCCCACACACGCCCCACCCACCGAAGCCCCACACAAACCCCACCACACAAACCCCACCACACAAACCCCACACAAGCTCCACACAAAAACTCCACACAAGCTCCACACACACAAACCCCACACAAGCTCCACCCATATTCATCATATTCACATAATTAGTGATTAGTTAATTAGTTCCCCACACACAACATGTTTATTTAATTAAAAATTATCCACCCATCCACACAACCTCCACTCATCCACCCATCCACCCATCTCTCCACCCATCCATTTATCCACACAAACCTCATCCACATAAGCCTCATCCACATTCACCCCTCCCACATAAGCTCCACCCACATAAACCCCTGCCCACATAAACCCTGCCCACACAAGCCCCACCCACATAAACCCTGTCCACATAAACCCTGTGCACATAAACCCTGTTCACATAAACCCCTCCCACACAAGCTCCACCCACATAAAACGCCGCCCACACAAGCCCCTCCCACACAAGCCCCGCCCACACAAGCCCCACCGAAGCCCCACCCACACACACCCCGCCCACACACACCCCGCCCACACAAGCCCCGCCGAAGCTCCACCCACACAAGCCCCACCCACACACACCCCGCCCACACAAGCCCCACCGAAGCCCTGCCCACACAAGCCCCACCCACACAAGCCCCACCCCCCTCATCCCCCCTGTGCGCCCCCCACCTTTGACCCACCACCTCCCTCATCCCACCCCCCACCCTTCCCCACACACACACATGGGGAGGGGAGGGATGGGATGAGGGGGTGATGGGTCATTGGGGGGGCGCACCTACCCTCCCTTCATGTCTTGATTCTTTTTTTGTAATTCAGAATCAAGTAATTGTAAACAAAGCAAATATAATTTATTAATATCGAAAATATTAAATATTCATTTGCGAGAATGTATAATCTTTCCCAGCAATCTTCTTCAGATGTCTTGTGATTTCAAAACTCAGGCACCATATTCTGTTTTGAAACAAAAAGTGGATAATAATTAGGTTTTATAAAGATAATTACATGGTAATATGAGTAAGCCTCGTTGGCCACTGAATTAACACACCATGAGCCTGTCATCCTTTCAAGGTTAATAAAATGAATTCCAGTGTACTGACAAAACCACGTCCAAACTAATGATGCAACCAACATAAGACGACATTCTAAAGAGAGAGTGATATTAATAATAATTCAGAAATATTTACCTCCAGAAAATCATGTGTTGTACAAGATTGCTTCAACAGCTGATGTTGTGCGATAGTGCTGAAAAAAAAAAAATAATAAGTCAAGGGTATAGATGAAGAGACAGAGAGAGATACAAACAGACAGGAAAAGCAACACACACACACACGCACGCACGCACGCACGCACGCACGCACGCACGCACGCACGCACGCACGCACGCACGCACGCACGCACGCACGCACGCACGCACGCACGCACGCACGCACGCACACACACACACACACACACACACACACACACACACACACACACACACACACACACACACACACACGTGTCTCACCATTGGTTTAATTCATTCGAGATCAGAGACCAGTCATTATAAATCATTGACCTCTTCAATAAGAGCAGAGAGAGGTAGGTAGAAAGACAGACAGAGAGAGACACACACACACACGTGTCTCACCATTGGTTTAATTACTTCGAGATGATAGGACGTGATAAGACTTCGTACCACTCATTGTAAATGTCTTTCAATTCTCTTCTAAAATCATTGATCTCTTCAATAAGAGTATTAATTTCATGCACCACGTCGTGATATGAAAACTCAATTTCTCCCAATGACCTGTCAGGGAAAAAATATATATATCAGAATTATCATGATTTAATTAATAATCATTTGCTTCATCGTTCAAAGAGAAAACCATACACAAACTTACCAACTCTGTAGTGAGCTGTTGTCTTCATCGAAAGAAAGATCGCCCATGTCTCAGTTGTAAAAATGAAAATCCCGTCTGGCAGAAACTTTGTCTGGTGAATCACTTATAAGGCAACGACGAGGAAATTACCTAAGCATTGGGTGCGGCCACAGGAAATGACAGCTTGGAAAATAACTGGGCGATTGTATGAATCATTTACAAAACATACTTAAAATGGTTTTGATTCAAATGTTTCCAGTTCGTGTTCTGAGATAAAATATAAACACGAGACCTTGTCTCACAGAATAGTTCCTATTTTTTCACAGCATGACTGTCTAAAACCACTTCCTCATTCACACAGCACGACCGTGTCAAAAAACACTTCCTCATTTTCACGGCATGAACTGAAAACATTTGAAACAATTTACTATAATGTCAAAATGATATGTGGCTCAGGAGGTGGACAAACAAGATCATTAAGAGAAGTTTATCATTTCGTAATGGCACAAAAGGGGTATCTTAAAAAATATAAAGATTCAAATGTTTTGTTTTTCAATATTTTAGATGGGGATTATTGTGCAAAGAAAATTAAACTATTGAAGGAATTTGAGAATGAACAAATCTTTATAGGTTCAATGAGTGAGCTGTTCAACCTCCAGGTTAAAAGGGGAGACAAATAAATATACCTTGGGATAGCCTGGTTATATATATATATATATATATACAAAGCCTGGTGTTGGCTTAGTGGTTAGGGTGGCGGCTTGGGATCCCAGTGTCCCGAGTTCGAATCCCGCTCAGCTGCTGAATTAACACCAGGGGGTTGACTCAGCCTGTCATCCATCCGAGGTCGGCGAAGTGAGTACCAGTGTACTGGGCCGGTGTATACCCCGGTTAGAATAGGTGTACCATATCCCTGTGTTGTGAGGCGTCCAGGAAGGGCATCCGACCATAAAACATTGCCTCACAAAAAGCCAAACCCCTGCACAGCAGGGAAAAACGGATAAAAAGGGGGTTTATTTTTAGGGAAAAAAAAAGGGAATCGCTGAAAATCCCCCATTCATTTACATGGGGAAAAGTGAGCTAGAACCAGTATATTCACCCTACTCACATCCAAAAATTAAATAATTCTGGCAGCCAAACCATGCATCTGATCAAGTTGAAATTTTAAGCCCATATCCCCCATCACTACTTGATAATAATCATGAAGTTTCACATCGATTGATGAAGCAGTTCAAGAGAAAGATTTTATAAAAAGATTTTGATTCAATCCAACATGGCTGCCACACCATGTGACCTATCAATTATTTGTGAAAACCCTGGAAGGCTTGGGGAACATTTGTGTGAGATTCCCCTCAATCTGTCCAGCCATTCTGGAGAAGATTTTGGGGTTTTAGGGTGAATCCAACATGGCTGCCACATCATAGGTGTGAACATTTCATTCCACATGGCAAAGTGGTCATACGTGTAAAGTTCATCACGACGAGATCATAATTGCAAATTTCATGTCGATTGATTCAGCGGTTCCAGAGAAAACACAATTTAATGTTTTCATCAATCTAATATGGCTGCCAAATCAAATCAGACAGCACTGTCCATTATTCCTTTACAAATTTGAACACCCATGGATTGTGGAACATTTATGTGAAGTTTTTCCTCGATATGTTCAGCGACTTCAGAGAAGATTTTTGAAAGTTTTTTATTTTTATTTTTTAAACAATAGAGCTGCCAAATCACGTGACCGTTGACGTCATCAAAAAACTTTTCTGTGGACCATTTTATCCCTAGACGACACTCAAAAATGTTCATACTGATCAGATGTAGTGTTCTGCAGATGTAATGATGATGTCATAACACAGGCACCGATTAATTTCTTCTTTTTTTAAATCACACTTATTCCTCATGAGGAGTACTTGCTACATGCCAAGTTTCAATTTTTTCCTTGGTGCGGTTTCAGAGATACAGAGGTCCAAAGTTTTTCTGTTTTTTTCCAATACGACTGCCACACTATGTGACCTATGGTGTCATAATTATTATTAAAACATTCTACATGAGAAGTCACACATATGGTGAAAAATTCTTCTCAATATGCAAAGCGGTTGCGGAGAAAAACACTAAAGTTATGTGCGGACAAGCAAACAGACAAATAAATTAAAAATTGCTCAGAGAGTGACAACTTGGTGAAACAGAATGGCACTCCATAGAGAACATACCTCCAGCAGGCTGAATGA
Organism: Eptatretus burgeri; assembly: GCF_056783735.1. Lineage (NCBI taxonomy): Eukaryota > Metazoa > Chordata > Myxini > Myxiniformes > Myxinidae > Eptatretus > Eptatretus burgeri. The sequence continues at coordinate 66,613,878 of NC_140967.1, forward strand.
ATCCATCCATTCCATCCATTGGGACCACACTCTGTGCAGAGCGTTGGTGCTGCCTGAGCAGTCTCCTTGGCTATTGGGAACAATCCTGGATGGGTCACCACTCCGACACAGGATACCAGCAAACTGGCACTCATCTTGCCGACCTCAGAAGGTGACAGAGTCAACCCCACCTGGTATTAATTCAACAGCTACGTGGGATTTGAACTCAGGATCCTCAGATCCCAAGCCCACCACCCTAACCATTAAGCCAACACCAGGCATGCTCAGCTGAATAGTTTACATTTTGTATGCCACCGATAGGTCGGATCTGATTCTGGACCTGAACCAAAATCAAATCGGCTTGTTCTTGTCACCTAACCAACTCTTCCATCTCGTTTTGCCACAAGTCGTCCGTCCACAACTTTTCGAGATAACATGCTATACATACATTTTGGCTCTATCTCTCAATGGTGAAGAATCACCTGAAAAATTCTCAAATCCGGATTCAGATCTTCACCAAAATCGAATCAATTAGTCTTTGTCACACACCAAACCTGTCCACCAAGGTTTATCCAAAATCTGTCCTCAACTTTTTGAGATATCATGCAACAACATTTTTAGCCACATCTCTCAATGGTTAAGAATCAGTAAAAATTAAATAATCCTCGTATCAAGATCTGTATTTGGATCTTCACAAAATGAAGTGTTGCTGTTCTTGGCCGTTCAAAACTACATACCCAAAAAATTTCAGAACGATTGCTTGAAAACTGGGCCAAAAATCGTGTGACAAACAGACAAAAAGATAAACAAACGTGACAGACCAACATACTTGGCAAAAAAAGTTTTCGCCAAGTAACAAACAAACGGATCCAAATGCAATACCCCTATCCTCTGGCGATGGGAAAAAAAATATATTGTTCTCAAATAAATTGTGGAAAAATTACACCGTTTTTGTAATGTCTGTCATTTGTTACCCAACTGATCAAACAAATTCGCAATTATTCATAAAAACAACACCATTAAGATTTCTCTTTTTTAACCATTGAAGATTATTTATTCATCCCAAAGTATTCAAACTTTTCCAGGGAAACAAATATCGCAACAGGTTCAAATTTCAGACCTTCTTGTTACAGCGTTCTGATTTTGACTCGAAAACTGAAAATACACATTAAACTTTCACCTTTTGGATTTCTGCACCAGAACATGAAAAATTCTACAGTGGCTGCATTTTTAATACAAGACCAATTGGCACAAGAGACTCAGTGGCACAGTGGATAAAGCCTTGATGTATTACCTAGCATGGGTTACTCATCATTAATATGGAGAACGTTTGCTTTGCTAACATGAATGTATTTCATATGAGGGATGATCAAAAATTGTACGAATGAGACAGTCACAATTACCCAAGACACACAAAAATAAGTATAACTAAAAAGGTACTCAGTACTACGCATACCTCCACCAGACTGAACAGTTTACATTCTGTATCCCAATCCATCCATCCATTGGGACCATAATCTGTGCAGAACATTGGTGCTACCTTCACAGTCTCCTTGGCTATTGAGCACAATCCTGGATGGGTCACCACTCCAGCACAGGATACCAGCAAGCTGGTACTCATTTTGTCAACCGCAGAAGGATGACAGGCAGAGTCAAACCCACCTGGTATTATATCAGCAGCCATGTGGGATTTGAACTCAGGATCCTCAGATCCCAAGCCAACACCAGACCAAACATTTTTTTGTCCTATTGATTGGCTAGATCTGCATCCATCCCTTAACTAAAATCTAATCAGCTTGTTCGTGTCACCTATCCAACTCATCCACTCAAGTTTCATCCGAATCCGTCCACAACGTTTTGAAATGTCGTGCTCAATGACAGACAGACAGACAGACAGACTGACATCGGTGAAAACATATCCTCCGTTCACCTTCAATGGTGGAGGTAACAAGGTGAAATGCAAATGCAGTTTAGATTGCCTTACTGATACTTGTATATAGAACAAGGACAAGCATTGATGTATCTTGGGCTACGATTAGCATGTCTTTTGTGTTGGCTGACATACAGTATTGCACTTGCCTTTGAGCTGTCAAGCTGAGGTTTGAATGTCGACCAAGCAATATACTTTCATCCTGGTGTCTTGTGTGCAGGACGATACAACAATGTATGTGCTGCTGGATGTTTCACCACAGGACCCCTCTGCCATCAGTAGAGGTTAAAGATCCCAATGCCTTTAAAAATAATTGTTATCATTGTCAAGGCTCGTGGAAGAACTAGTACACTGAATCAGGATGTAACAGACAAAACAGGATCCAAACATGCAAAACAGGACACAAAAGGATCGGAATAGAGGGGTGGGGGCAATGCCAACAGCAGAGTTGAAGGCCAAGCTAGAGGGAGCCTTGGACAAACAATGGGTGTGGAGAGGAATGGGGAACAGGAGAGGATGCATGGGGTGGACAAGATGGAGACAGAAGGGAACTCCAAGGAGGGAAAACTGGATATCTGGAAGGAGGAGGGATTTGGATGGGATTAACTAGGGTAGAAAAGATCATGGTTTTGGATTGGGGATGATCTGAGATGGTGGTAAACAGCTGTCTTGAAGACCTGGAGGGAAGAATGAGATTGGACAGGATGTGGAAGTTGGTTCCACATGTGGAGAAAAAGAGGAACAAATGAGTGGAGGTGAGCATTGATCTTGGATTTACGTAGTTTCACCAGAAGAGGGTTAATGGTGGAACATGTGAGCATGGCAGAAACATGGGGGGGGACAAAGCACGGAAAGAGCAGAGGGTGCAAAACCAGAAAGGAGGTGGTAGAAGACAGAGACCACCACCTGTCTATGATGGCGAAGTGATATGTCTTTTGTGAATAGTCGGCGAGTTATCGCCGACACCCTAAACAAATTCCAAGTTCCTGCCTGAAAATGTGGACAGCACGTACGGTTTTCTTGGATATCCCTTGACACTGGGTTATACTGCATGCTATCTCAGACTGTGGTTGCTCTCTGAACAGCTGCTCCTACACCATAAATAAATTCAGTTCCCAAGCTGTTCACCTATCACATGTGAATGGCCTTCGGCTCAGAAGGGCAAATAAGATGATGTCGTTCGTACCACTTTTTGAATGGCCCTGGAAATATGTATAAATTGTCATGGCAGATGGGGGAGGGGGGTTTTCAGTGGTTCTTTCAGAGGGACACAGTGAGAATGTGAGATTTGTCAGGATTGAAAGACATGTTCCAAGTGTTGGACGAGCTTGTGATTTTATCCAGATCTTCAGAGTGAAGAAGCTGCTGCTTGCTGGTCTGAGGGATGAGAGATGGTACATCAGAGGGTGGAGTCATCAGCAAAGAAATAAAGAGGATTTTCCAGAGTCGGAGAGATCATTGATGAAAACCAGAAAAAGAAGAGGGCTCAGAACGCTGTCTTGAGGAACTCCAGCCTGGACAGAAAGAGGGGATGAAAAAACTCCACTTAGGGCCACACGTGACTGTGACAGGAGAGGAAGTCTGCGAGCCATGAGTGGAGATTGCCTTGGATACCATAGGAAGAGAGTTTGGTGAGCAGGGCAGGGTGCCAGACCGTATATAAAGAATGCAATATGTGTGGGGATATGGCTCTGATTTCATGTCTAGCATCGAGTACCTCCATCCATTGTTGGGAAAGCAGAAGCAGCATATCCAGGGTAGAGGGACCTGGTCTGAATCTAAATTGATGATCAGAAATAAAGCCATTGGAGAAGAGGAAGGATTTGATGTAGGAAGCGATGATGGATTCCATAACCTTGCTGATGATTTAGAGAAGGCTGATTGGTCTGTAGTTGCAGGGATCTGTTTTTGCACCTTTTTTATGCAGAGTGCTAATGTTTGCTGATTTCCAAGCAGATGACAGATGATTGAGTAAATGAGAGGGTGACTAGAACAGAGAGAGGGTCAGCAAGAGCAGCAGAAAAGGATTTTTAGGACAAGAGAGCTGATGTCGTCTGGACCAGTTGCAGAATCTGAGTCGAGCTTTGCCAACAAGCTCTCCACCTTATCAGGACAAAAGGACACAGAATGCAGGGACAGCTATGTGCGACTGGGTAAGATGGGTGCAGAGAGAGTTGGGTTTGGGACACAAGATTTAGAAGCAAACACAGAGTTTAGGTATTCAGCCTTTTCACTTTGTTAGTGTCAGCTGTGCAGCCATTTGAGATAAGGGAAGGGATGAAGGAGGAACATACACGAGAAACAGACGTAACCAGATGCCACCAGGATTTGCAGGTTTGAGAGTTCCGCCACAGGTGTAAGAGTTCCGACTTGAGAATGGAAAGATGTTGTTTCCTGGCTCTCCTCAGGGTATAAACACACTTGTTCCGAGCTTTGTGGAAGGAAATTACATTGCCTTCAGTTGGATTTGCCTTCCATGAGGCGAAGGCAAGTTGTTTTAGGACAACTGCCTCACCGCAAGCTTCAGTGTACCATGGGCGGGAGGAAGTGTAGGATAAATGAAGACGAGAGGGGGTAAATCTGTGCATGAGAGAGAGCAAGTTTCTTTGAAAGAATTCCCAGGAAGAGTTGATGTTGGAGAGACTAGAAATGGGAGACCAGTCTAGAAGTTTGATCACTGCTTGAAGTCCCTGCCATTTGACCTGAGTGAAATGCCAGACTCGTCAGCACTGATGTAGTTCTCCAATAACGTCCAGAGAGATGACCACTTTAACAAGCATATGGTAAGATGAACCGATTAAAGTAGAAGAACAGCAGACATTTTCAGGGAAATTGGTCAAAATCAGATCCAGAAGAGATGGAGTACCGTTGGCTGAGAACCGGGTTGGGAAGTTGACAGATTGTGTCAGACCCAATGAGTTGCAGAAATCCTTTGCTGAAGTGCCATAACAGGTGAGAAAGGTACCCACACCCAATCAACTGGCACGATAGCAATTGAAGTCACCACATATGAGGAAGAGAGAGTTTGGATGAGTGGATAGAAGTTGGTCCATGTTTTCGGATAGTGAGGTGTAAATAGAGTATTCACTGTTTGGTGGACGGTTCAGTTGACATGTAAACATGAGGTGGGAGTGGAGGGAAGCTGGAGCCAAAGGTATTCCTGGGGATGTGGAGGAGTGAGGAAAGTGCATGGAGAGTGTGGAATAGAGTTTTTGATAAAGAGAGTAACTCCGCCGCCAGGACAATGCTCAGGTCTATCATACCAGAGGAGGGAGTAACCAGGGAGAGATACTAGGGAGTCAGAGACATCTTGAAGGAGGAAAGTTTCTGTTAAACAGATTATGTCTGGTTTGTCAGTGGCAACCTGTATGGAAAGATCTGTCAGGTTTGAGCAAAGGCCTCAGAAGTTTGAGGTCCACACTGTTAAAGAAGAGGGAGAGGAGGAGGCTTTGGGTGCAGGGGAGGGGAGGGTTTGGGGAGGATAGGATGAAGGAGGAGAGGTGGAGGTTGGGAGAGTTGTTGACAGTGTGTAGGAGATTGCAGAAGAGCTTGGGGAGAGAATTGGATGGGGAGTAGGACAAAGGGCTAGGTGGTGAAGGGATGAGTCGCAGTGGGGAGTAATAAGAGAAGGAGCTAAGGGAAGTAGGAGATTGGAGGAGGTGGGGGAATTAGGGTAGAAGAGAGAGGGTGGGGAAGGAGGAAGCATTGTGGATATGAGGGGGAGGAGGGCAGCTTTCAGAAGGGGGAGAGAGGAGGGAGATTCGAAGGGGAGGTGTGAAGAGGGAGAATTGAGGGAGAAGGGTCAGGGGGAGAATTGAGGGAGAAGAGTGTGGGGGTACCTTTAGAGAAAGGTGATGGGGAAGCTTGGGGGGGGGGAAGAGTGATGGTTGCCTTGAAGAGGGAGGAGGCGGTGAATTGAGACGGAGGAATGAGAGGGAGCGGAGACCATGAGAGCAGGCACGGTCATTGGGGAGGAGGGAGAAGGGAGGGTGGGGAGAGGGGAAGGATGAGACTGGGTAGAGGAACAGTAAAGCTGGGAGCGGGTAGGGGGAGGAACAAGATTTTTGGGGGGAGAGGGGATGGTAAGGGGGGAGGGGGATGGGAAGAGGGGGAGGTGTGATGAGATTTGAGTGGGTGGGAAGAGGGAGAGGCAACTTTAAGAAGGGGGAGTGATGAGGGAGATTAGAAAGGGAGGGGTGAGGGGGAGATTTGGGGAGAATGGTGAGGGAGGAGAATTGAGGGAGAATGGTCCTGGGGAGGGAATCTTTTGAGAAGGGTGGAGGAGGAAGCTTGGAGGGGAAGAGAGAGAAGTTTGCTTTGAAGAGGGAGGATGAGGCTGATTTGAGAGGGAGTGGTGAGAGAGAAGCTCTGAGGGAGAGGGGAGACGATGGGAGCAGACATGGCCATCGATGAGGAGAGAAGGGAGAGGTGGGGAGAGGGGAAGGATGAGACTGGGTAGTCGTATTGTGAAGATGGGAGTGGGTGGGGGAGGGACAAAAACTTGAGCGGGTGGGTAGAAGGGGAGGGGTGATGACATTTGAGGGGGTGGGAAGAGGGGGAGGAAACTTTTAAGAAGGGGGAGTGATGAGGGAGATTATAAGGGGAGGGGTGAAGGGGAGTGGTGAGGG
>NC_140967.1:66637914-66682914 GCF_056783735.1 Eptatretus burgeri
CATGCAATAAAATGCATATTAATAATTTTAAGTTCATACAATGTGATTTTCAGGATTTTTGTTTTAGATTCCGTCTTTCACAGTTGAAGTGTACCGATGATAAAAATTACAGACCTCTACGTGCTTTGTAAGTGGGAAAACCTGCAAAATCGGCAGTGTATCAAATACTTGTTCTCCCCACTGTATATATATATATATATATATATATATATATATATATATATATATATATATATATATATATATATATATATATATATATATATATTGTTGCGGTTTTCGCGCCCGCTGGCGTGCTGACGGCCACGTAACTCGAATCGCGGCACGTCGCCCACCGGACGGACAATCCAGTCGTGACCCTCTCGGACTAACGCCGGGAACCAGTCACGGGTGGACCTTTCGGTCTCACCGCGATCGAGCCAATCAGCCCCCGCGTGGGATAGGGTTGCTCGCCAAATTCGACCTACCTAAGTACCCACGCGGAGGGTAGACCGGGCGATCGCACCTCGCCGCAGGTCGACTTCGGACACGGGCCACTTAAGCGACCCGTTCCGTACTATCAGAATAACCGAGCGGTGTTATCGTCGACCTCGACGGTTCGATTAATTATCGGGCGTATTCAGCCCACTACCAACCCTTTACGTGAAGCAAGATGAGGGTTCAATGGGGGAAAAGACTAAGCGAAGCGGGAGAACAGTTCAACAATAAAGCACATTTATTCGCGGCACACGGGAAGCACACAAATACAATTCCACCAAATGCACACAAAAAAAGAAAACAATTCCATTTACACAAAAAGCAAATATGAAAGCGAAAACAATGCAGAGCTAATACCGACTACCGAGCACACGGCAACACTTATACAATTCTACTTCACAGACGGCGCCGACAACACATACCCAAAACCAAGGAAAAGAAATACCTCAAGAATGAGGCGGGCCTGAGGCCGAGACCGGGTCGGGCCTACCCGTCTGGTGATGAGACGCGGAGCGGCGATGGCCCCGCAACCCGCGGGCCTCGTGGACGGTGTCTGGTAGGGGGTGGGAACGGGGCCCCCTTGGTCGCACTATCTCAGCGCGGGGGGAAACAGGAGGGGGTTGCTGATGCTCGGGGTATAGAGGATCTTTATTATCCCTGGTGTGCGTCTCCACCTCGGCCAGGTCGCGCTGCCGGCCTCCCTCGGGCGTGCAGCTCCTGGCACCGACGCGAGCACCCCCTCGTCCGGCTCTCTTCAGCTTCTCCAGCCACTGCAGGCTTCGGGCTCCAGACTTCCACACTCGTCCCCTCCGTTCCGACTCCTTCTCGTTCTCGTTCTCCTTTCGTTCTCGTTCTCCTTTTTTTTCTGACTGACGAACACCGTCCTTTTATCCCCCCGTAACTTCGCCTTTGACCCCCTCCCTTTGCCCTTTCACCTCGCTCCCCATTGGCCCGAGAAAAAGTGGGCGTGAAGGCTTTTTGATCCACAAATTTGCATATATATCGATCGCCCTGGGGGCGGGGCCAATTCGCCCCTCGCTCACCGATTGGACGGCAAAAAGTGGGCGTGTGTCGTTTTTGATCCGTTTTTGAAGCACAAAATCCGTGATTTTGTACACGCTGTTCGACGCGCGTTCTGCATGAGTCCAACACCGGTACCCACAGCGGGGCAAGAACGGTGGCGATGCTACGGTTGCGAGGTGTGACGGGAAGGTCGTGGCGGTTGTGGTGAAGCGGCGTTGTGGTTGGTGGTTGATGTTGTGGTTGTGATCATGGCGGTTGGTCCAAAATAAAGATAGTAAAAGAAAAACGGCTATCCTGAAGAGTCGCAGCTCGCATAAATGACATGTATTCCCACTAGACAACGGGTTTGGGCCTAACTACACATGCACTTACCGAGATACCTCACCTAAGGGACCTGAATGGTGGTTTGCGAATCTGGTAACCACAACACTACCCCCTTCCCTTTTTACAGACTCGTCCCGAGTCGTCAAATTTTCGTGTGCCATCATGTGTAGTTTTCCCCTAGTACATTTTACCTACGGATCCCTGAGTGCGACATTCATGGTATTCGTGTCCCCAAAATAAATAACCTGAGGGCTGCGTAACTACCTAAACAAACTCACTCACACGGACGACTTAAATAAAATTGCCGGCGCTAAGACAAACATGCCGGGGGGCGCACTCATATTTACAGTACATCTTACCTTAACTTACAAATTTTACACTAAACCATGGCCCAGGATCACTGAACTCTGCAAAGAATAGCAGTTAGCAGGGAGCCAGGCTGCCCACATGCAGTCTCTGGCTCAAACAATGCAGGTGACAGGGAACGTGGCTGGCTGCTCACACGCAGTCCGAGGCCTTCCCTTTTTACTGAACGCAGTGAACCACAACGGTGCATGGGCTGCACAACGCAGTCTCCGTGCCAGCTCAAGTGGCACACGCAATGAGCACAACGAATGGATGCATGGACACAAACACGGTGCACGGGCCGCCACTGCAGGCCCGTGTTGTAGCTGCCAACAGGGCAGTTCTCGCAGCTTGCAAACTGTTGCCTTGATCCTGGCGCACATGGAAATGAACAGGGGGGGGCAAAGCAAAAATTGAACGGGGCTGGTGAACGTGGGCAGTGGGCATGGCATGGCAAAGGTGAGCAGGCAAACACAGCCCGCAGAAGAAGGCCGCTGCAGGCAAACACAGCCGGCAGACGAACTGGCCGGCACAGGCCTCGAAGAAAAACAGCCAGCAGATGAACTGGCCGGCACAGGCCTTGCAGCACACAGCTGCCGACGAGGTTGGCCGGCCTCCGCCTTGAAGCAAAACACGGCCAGCCGATGAAGTTGGCCAGCTCTTGCCGTTCAGTGGAGGTTGGTGGAGGGAGTGCGGTGGTGCTGGCCACTTGGAAGGCGGGCTCGGACCTACCTACCTGTCTCCCTCCCAACCTATCGCCTTTGCCTGTCACTGTACATACCCACTCCCTTAATTTGTGAAAAACCAATTTAGCCCCAACTTATTTTTTTGTTGTTTTTTTTTTTTTTTCTTACTTCCCCACTATAAATCGTCCCCTAACCCCCTTTATCGTCCTTGTTCGGCTAACCTATCCTGTCACCTAGCCTACTCCCAACCCCTACGTTCCCTTCCCGGAGGGGAACAAGGGAGAGCTAACGTCCTGTGTCGAGGCCCAACGAAGCCTCAGAATGGCCTCCCCAGAGTTCGGCGATCTTAACACCAAGTGGGTCCAGCGGCCCACAACGACAGCGAGGGGATGGATGGTGCGGAGGGGTACATCTCCTAATCTACCCTGACCATTTAACTGTTAAACTACCCCGGGGCTTTCAACAAGCGCCTCTCGCTTAAACTATTGGTTCTAACAACCCAGATTCCCGTCGCCTGTGTTGGTGTCCTTACAATTTCGGGCCTCGCCCCCCAATTTTCTCTCCGTGCCCTCACACGGTCTCCTGACTGGGACACGTGGCTCCCTTTGGCAGGCACGACCCTCTGCCGATTCTCCCGCTATGGCACCCCCGGGCACTACACTGCCTCCGAGCCTACCAGCTCCATAACACCGGGGAGTGCCCCCCATGGCACCTCCCCTGAAACGCACACGTGGCAGGCCGGCCTCCCGGGCCCCTTTCCGAGGGTCACCCGTGCCCACAACACTGCCCATGCGGCTAATGGCGCCCCGGGCCCCCGCACCAAGCAGGCGCACCCGTGCCCACTACTCTATCCCGGCCCCCCATGGGCCCTTGGCCTACCGCGGCCGACTAGCCTGGTGCCCGGGGTACCCACTCAGCGATACTCACCTTTCGCAGCCACGCTCCCAACCCGTCAACAGGGCTCCTGCACCCCTCCAAACGGGTCTCGAGCCTACTTTCCCACCAACAACAAAACGACCTCCATTTTTCAATTTGACTAACCCCCTAACTCACTCTACACTGACCCCAGGGTCCCTTGGGCGGGAGTCACTCCTCCCCCCAATCACTCATCGCACCATGCATTCCCCATTCGCTCCACACACACAGACCCGCTGGCCTCACTCACTCACCAAGCACATGCTTCCACTTCACTCACCAACTCTTCAACACACACACCACCGAACTCTGCCATCCTTCTAACTACCTCCCCTAACTAACTCGTGCACCCACGTCGTCCCTTAAACTACAGCACGTTCCTTTTAACACTACATAGCTAAACTACGTCCCCTCTACACATTCACAAGTCTGTCCCTGTCTCCAAATCCAAAAAATCATTTTATTTCCCAACCTAAATCTGGCTACAATCCCTCTAACTAATCCATTCCACGGACTCCATGAGGACTTACCCCTGCCCCATGAAGTCGGTCTAACTAAGCTAACCCTTCCCCCTAACTAGTTTCCATCCTGTGCCCCGGATAAGGGGGTCTTTCACCCCTTGCCCAGGAATCCTGTACACCCGAAAGTGAGGCTTGCCTTTTTTTTTTTTCATGCGCAGCACCTGCGCGGCAACTCAGAGCTCGCGCACTTTGCACCTGCCCGTGACGTCATGCAGCTGCACGTGTTCCTCGTCCCTCCTTGGACGGGACCATCCGGCAGAGATACCCCTCCTGCCGGATTCCAACCCCACGTGCAGCCATGACGTCACCGTGCGCATAAAAAAAACAAGCCCCACGTCTCGAGGGGTTCCCCACGCGAACACATGTGCTTTGCCCGTTGGAGCTTAACACACACGATCGCGTGGAGAACCCGTCCGGTCCAAATCCATTTACCTGCCTAAACTTTGTCCGTCCGCGGGATCGGCAAATCCACCGCTGGCGTTTCCGGACCGGGACTTCACTCTCGCAAGCGAGCACGTGGTGGTCTCGTGCGTTGCACAGCACGAACCGCGTGCTCACTGCTGGGCGAACCCGGCACGGTCCTCGAAACAACTACAGCCGCTACACGGCTTTCTCTCCTCTGTCGCCGTCTCCGTCTCCATTCCACACACGCATACCTGCGTGTCACGACGCACACAGTCCACTCCATCACATTCACACCGGGAGACGCGGCTGCGTGCTCCCGCATGCCAACCGACATCTCCCTCACATACCGCTCTCTCACACACACGGTCTCCCTTGCACACAACGACCTTGCACACGGCCGTTCACTCACGCGTGCGGGGGCACTCACCCGCGGTGCCTCACTCGCACTCCGTGCCTCACCCACACACGCGGGGGCACTCACCTGCGGTGCCTCATCCACACACCGTGCCTCACTCATACACGCGGGGGCACTAACCCGCGGTGCCTCACTCACACTGGCCGTTTCACTCACACACACGGCCTCTTCCACACACGGTGCCTCATCCACACACGCGGGGGCACTCAACCGCGGTTCCTCATCCACACTGGCCGTTTCACTCACACACACGGCCTCTTCCACACACGGTTCCTCATCCACACACGGCGTGCTGGGAAGCACGCACTCCGGCACCATCGCCACCACACCACTCACACACGGGGTCGCTTCCACACATGGGGACGCACTCACACCTTGCACCACACACACAGGGACAACCACACTGGGGATTCGAGTCCCCACAAGGGTCTCCGGGGCCTCTATACCCCCCAAGCTCTCCGTGCACCCGTCCACAGCACTCGTCCCCTCAACCTCGCAAAGCACGACCGAACTCACCTGGTCGTGACTCACCTCAAGGGGGCATACTCCCTCCCCTCGTTCCTGGAGGAGGCCATCCAGGTGCTCGCACTGGGTCTCTACCCAGTCCGCCAGCTCACCCCCATTATCCTCCACTACCTCTGTGTGTGTGTGTGCGTCACTTACCCCGTCTTCCTCGTGTAGTCTCTCCTCTATGGTTCCCTTCCCGGCTACCGTCACTGCCAACTCTTCACCCTTTACCTCCCTTGTCTCCACTATTATTATTTCCTTTGTCACGGCCTTCATGCCCGCCTGCAGGCTTCGGCCCATGTTCTGCGTCTCACCCCGGAACTTTTTCATTTCTTCCTTCATGTGCTGTGTATTCGCATCCATCGTCGTTTTCACTTCATTTGTATTTGTATCCATCTTTTCGTTCATGCCTTTCATTCCGTTTTTCATTTCATTTGTGTATGTATCCATCTTTTCGTTCATGCCTTTCATTTCGTTTTTCATTTCATTTGTGTTTGCATCCATTTTTTCGATCATTTTCGCATTCATCTTTTCGTTCATTGCCGCCAGCATGGCGCATAGCTGGGCCATGTTGGATGCACTCAGCTGAGCCGTTTCAGCAAGGGTTGGGGAAGGGTCTTGGTGGAGAGGGGGGGGGGAGGTGTCATACACCGCGGCCGCTGCCGCACCCACCTCGGGCCCTGGGTTCAGTTGGGCGAGTCCGTGTTCCTGCACAATCAACATTTCCTGCACGGGGATTCCATCCTGGACCATGGATTCTACACATTCTACATCCATTTCTAATACCCCCAGCTCCCGCTCGCCTTGAGACGCCATCTTGCTTCTCGTGAAGGGTTAATTTGCTCGCTCGTAATTTGGAGGGAATCGGGGGTCGCTCCTCTCACCCCTGGACCGATTCCCGTGAATTTAGCCGGAGACAGGAGAGCCTGTTTTCCTGTTCTCCGATACCAGTGCCGCGAGGAGGGCGATGAATTTGTATCGCACGACCTGACACCAGTGTTGCGGTTTTCGCGCCCGCCGGCGTGCTGACGGCCACGTAACTCGAATCGCGGCACGTCGCCCACCGGACGGACAATCCAGTCGTGACCCTCTCGGACTAACGCCGGGAACCAGTCACGGGTGGACCTTTCGGTCTCACCGCGATCGAGCCAATCAGCCCCCGCGTGGGATAGGGTTGCTCGCCAAATTCGACCTACCTAAGTACCCACGCGGAGGGTAGACCGGGCGATCGCACCTCGCCGCAGGTCGACTTCGGACACGGGCCACTTAAGCGACCCGTTCCGTACTATCAGAATAACCGAGCGGTGTTATCGTCGACCTCGACGGTTCGATTAATTATCGGGCGTATTCAGCCCACTACCAACCCTTTACGTGAAGCAAGATGAGGGTTCAATGGGGGAAAAGACGAAGCGAAGCGGGAGAACAGTTCAACAATAAAGCACATTTATTCGCGGCACACGGGAAGCACACAAATACAATTCCACCAAATGCACACAAAAAAAAGAAAACACAATTCCATTTACACAAAAAGCAAATATGAAAGCGAAAACAATGCAGAGCTAATACCGACTACCGAGCACACGGCAACACTTATACAATTCTACTTCACAGACGGCGCCGACAACACATACCCAAAACCAAGGAAAAGAAATACCTCAAGAATGAGGCGGGCCTGAGGCCGAGACCGGGTCGGGCATACCCGTCTGGTGATGAGACGCGGAGCGGCGATGGCCCCGCAACCCGCGGGCCTCGTGGACGGTGTCTGGTAGGGGGTGGGAACGGGGCCCCCTTGGTCGCACTATCTCAGCGCGGGGGGAAACAGGAGGGGGTTGCTGATGCTCGGGGTATAGAGGATCTTTATTATCCCTGGTGTGCGTCTCCACCTCGGCCAGGTCGCGCTGCCGGCCTCCCTCGGGCGTGCAGCTCCTGGCACCGACGCGAGCACCCCCTCGTCCGGCTCTCTTCAGCTTCTCCAGCCACTGCAGGCTTCGGGCTCCAGACTTCCACACTCGTCCCCTCCGTTCCGACTCCTTCTCGTTCTCGTTCTCCTTTCGTTCTCGTTCTTTTTTTTCTGACTGACGAACACCGTCCTTTTATCCCCCCGTAACTTCGCCTTTGACCCCCTCCCTTTGACCTTTCACCTCGCTCCCCATTGGCCCGAGAAAAAGTGGGCGTGAAGGCTTTTTGATCCACAAATTTGCATATATCGATCGCCCTGGGGGCGGGGCCAATTCGCCCCTCGCTCACCGATTGGACGGCAAAAAGTGGGCGTGTGTCGTTTTTGATCCGTTTTTGAAGCACAAAATCCGTGATTTTGTACACGCTGTTCGACGCGCGTTCTGCATGAGTCCAACACCGGTACCCACAGCGGGGCAAGAACGGTGGCGATGCTACGGTTGCGAGGTGTGACGGGAAGGTCGTGGCGGTTGTGGTGAAGCGGCGTTGTGGTTGGTGGTTGATGTTGTGGTTGTGATCATGGCGGTTGGTCCAAAATAAAGATAGTAAAAGAAAAACGGCTATCCTGAAGAGTCGCAGCTCGCATAAATGACATGTATTCCCACTAGACAACGGGTTTGGGCCTAACTACACATGCACTTACCGAGATACCTCACCTAAGGGACCTGAATGGTGGTTTGCGAATCTGGTAACCACAACACTATATATGAAAAAAAGAGAAAAAGGTGAGGGGTGGAGGTGGGGTTCGTAAAGACAATGATATGTTATGCATAATGACCAAACACAGATTAAAAAAAAAAACATGTCAGAACAGCTGTATACACAATAACACAACAGAGTTTATAATGTAATCCACTGGCACATCTGCAAAAACTTTGATGTCCCAGTTCCAGAAAAATTGTGGGAACATGAACCAAAAATAATCACTGAAAACATGGAAATATGTACCGCTCACGTATGACCTCATGATCCCATCAAGCTTGAATATCGAAAACAAAGCGTTGCGACCAGATATCATACTTAGGTACAAAAAGGAGAAGGTATTGTTGTTTGAGGTGTTAATTAATACCAGTGATTTTGGACTAAACAATTCAGAAATCAAGAAAATTACCAAACACCAAGACCTCAAGAATGAAGTGAAAATATCTGGAAGCTAAAGAATGCCAAAGTTGTACCAGTGAGAGCTGAAGCTATACGAGTGATGAAAGAACCTCACAGAGATATTAAACATGTTGTTGAGTGAGGTGGTCATAAATTACATCAGTAATTATACCTGTTAAAAGTTTTTATGTTGTTGGTCAGCATGTTATTGGTCTATATCTGATTCTGATTCTTTTCTTTTCATGTGTCTGATTCTTTTCATGAACTTTGGACTTCTCTTTCCCCTCTTGAATTGTTCTATTTGTCCCGTTTCCACCATCAGCCGGTCTCTCTGCTTCTCAAGTCTCTGTTTCCATGGTGGTCAGATTATCAGATTATCTTGTTTCTGGTCAGATTATTAGATCTATCTTTTTTGTGTTGTATTTAGCTGTTATTTTCTCTTGGACATACCACGTTGCTGCAAAATTCACATCCACTGTTTATTGTTGTTTATTCGTAGAAGATGTGGTCTTTGCTTGGGTGATATTCATTTGATTTTCTCTATTTTATTATCCAGCTCATCTTCGAGCCTTCGCTGTTTATTGTCAACCTCCTCTTCCTCTTCTTCATTCTGTTGTCCATTATTCGCCTCCTCATTGTGATCTATCCTTGTTGCTCTTTTTTGTTTTGTTTTGGAAAGGTGCTATTTGATCTGAGTTCGTAATTTCGAGTAGATCTCTCTCTCTCTATGGTTGCTGCTGCAGCATTTCCTTTTGTCATCACTGGGCCTGTTGTGGAATTTTCAATTTTGTTTCTTGATTCAATTCTCCAATCTGTTGCCCAATTTCTGTTTCTGTTATTATGATTAAACTTTAATTCCCACCTGTTTCTGTTTTCCTCTTTTGATCTATTTTATGTGTAGCACCAGTAAATACTGACGGTTGTTACTTTTCTTTGAGAGTTTGTACTCTGGGAATCTCATCCCAAACGTATGTCATGTCATTCCATCATGGCATTGGTGGTCGGTCGCCACTACCTGATTTATGGGGTGGCCAGGTGGGGCCATGGCCCCGGGGCCCCTCACATTTAGGGGCCCCCCACAATTTCGATGACATTTTGAAAATCCCTTGAAAATGTGCTTCTAAAGTTTTGTTGTCGGTGAATGAAGATTGTAAACTCTTTGTAAGGATATCTTTTCAAAATTGTCCGTCATTGTGAGGGTCCTTTCAAGCTTTGGCTTTTTCAAGCCATTTCTTCCATGGTCCACAGAACAGATCCAATGTGGTTAAAAATTCCTGAAGCAAGCCTCGGGCATTGGGGGCCCGCATTCGGATCTTTTTTTGGATCGACCATCGATGCTTCGGATGGTTGAGCGTGACCAACTAACTACGGCACTGCCCGCCAAAGCCCATCAAACACAGACGGAATACAGAGGTCCAGCCAGAGGAGAGGTGAAAAGGTGAAAGTCGATGTGTTAAAATTAGGCCAGGCCAGCAAAGCACACGGCCGGCAGGGGTAGTATTGTACACACTGAAACTGCGGCTGGCAGGGAACGCTGTCAGTACCCTGCTTACTGGCACGCACAGCACAGTAACATGGTGTGACTTTCTATGTTCCAGGTGTGTGAAACATACTTGTTGTTCAAGATTCTGGTACGTCCCACGTGCACTCTGACAATATCTTGGTTACTCAGTACCTACCAGCTGCAGAAACCACAATGAGCGGCTTCAGTGATGACAGGCACAAATCCAGGGCTCCATGGAAATATGACAGTGGTGCTCAAAAGCAGAAACGTTCCAAGGAAAAAGATGAAAGACACAAGGCCGTCGTCGACAAGACCCAGAAAATCTCAGAGTTTTTCACTCCTGCACAAACAGGCGATTCGTCCATGACAGAGGCTGGAACACCAACAGAAACAGAACAAGCGAATTTGGCAACGCAACCCCCGCGTCAAGATTTCCCCAACATCTTGGAAGGTTCCACCGATGAAGAACATGCATCAGATGAAGAAGTGCGAGATATGCTGACTGATCGTGGACCTGGCTTTGCCAATTGCATAGGATGTTGGCCTCCTGAGCGACCGTCGTCAGAGATGATCGACTACTGGGCATCACGAGATTTGGAGCCCCTGCAGAATTCGACTGGTCCCTTTGATTCATCCATACAGTTCGTTGAAGGTAGGAAACACTGCTGCTCCAATAATCTTTTTTACCATAGACTACAAAACGGAGAGTCCGTGAAAAGGTCCTGGCTTTGCTTCTCCACATCAACTGGAAAACTGTACTGCATCGCTTGCAAGCTCTTTGGAGGCACTACTGCCCTGGGCAGGGAAGGATTCAACGACTGGAAGCATGCCAGTCGTTCTATCGAGGTGCATGAGCGTTCGCATGTACATTGTGCGAATGTCATCCGCTTGTCACACAGAGCAACATCTGCAGGTCGTGTGGACACTGAACTCGTTAAACAGGTGAGTGAGATTGCGTCCTATTGGAGGGAGGTGCTGAAACAAAGTGTGAGCGTGATATAGTTTCTCGCTGAGCGTAGTCTAGCGTTCCGTGGATCGGATGAAATTGTTGGGTCATGGCCGAATGGTAACTACCTTGGTTTAATGGAATTACTTGCGGAATGCGATCCATTTTTGGCACAGCACATTCAGAAATATGCCAACCAAGGTAGTGGCCACACCAACTACTTATCGTCTATGACATGTGAAGAGTTAGTCTCCATCATTGGAAAATCTGTTCTGGATAACATCATCGCCCGTGTGAGAGGCAAAATACTTCTCTGTGTCAGTCTATTCTACTCCTGACATAAACCACATCGACCAGCTCACAGTTATTCTACGATACATG
The DNA here is from genome assembly GCF_056783735.1 of Eptatretus burgeri. NCBI lineage: Eukaryota > Metazoa > Chordata > Myxini > Myxiniformes > Myxinidae > Eptatretus > Eptatretus burgeri. The sequence continues at coordinate 66,649,421 of NC_140967.1, forward strand.
ACATCGAGAACGAGGCTCCAGTGGAGCGTTTCATGACCTTTCTCAACAACACATGAAACACGAGACTCCAGCAAGCGACGGCATAACTGGATTTTTTGAAAGCCACTGGATTGGACATCGCTAACTGCCGAGGACAATCTTACGATAACGCATCTAATACGAGTGGCCGATACAACGGGATGCAGGGAATGATCAAACAGGAGAACCCTCTTGCAATATTTGTGCCATGCGTGACGCACTCACTGAACTTAGTCGGTCAGTCGGCCGTGGGATGCTGTAGACCTGCAGCAGCATTCTTTGAATTTGTGGAACAAGTGTATGTATTTTTTTACAGCTTCCACGTCGCGCTACACCAGATTATTTGACGCCCTGAAAGCCAAAGGTCTGCAAGTACCAAAGCGCCTCAGCGACACTCGCTGGTCGGCTCATTCTGATGCAACCCGAGCTCTTGTAGACGGTTACAGCGAAATCATGGATGTCCTCGATGAAATCGCAAACGATGAACAACTGAATAGTGAAACAATAAACACCGCTGAGACACTTCACCAAACGATGTGCATGCTCGAGATAGGGTTCTATGCTGGTTTCTGGTCTACCTGGAGTTTTAATTCTGGTTTCTGGTCAGACCTTGGTAGATTTGATCGTACTAGTAAAACCCTTCAGTCACAAGCTACCGATCTCAACACAGCCGTGCATCTCCTCAAGTCACTGGCGAGCTTCGTGCAGTCATTACGCTATCAGTTTGATACATTCGTTGTTGACGGAGTGGAGCGCTCAGGTACAGAGGAATTCACTCACGGATCGCGTAGACGAAAGCGTAATGTCCGCCTCGCTCCCTTGGACTACGGACACACTCCAGAAATAGAACGACGCCAAGGAGTCCTTTCGCATCAGTGGATACGTTGCAGTGATCGACGTACTGCTGTTGCAGTTGGAAAAGCGTAGAAACGCTTACAGCAAGATGAGCGATAGATTTGGATTCCTGCGTGCTCTTGTTCAACTCGAAGCGGAGCAGATTCGAGAGTCATGCTCGAAGCTCGTCGAGCTGTATCGGGAAGATCTATCACCTGACCTCACAGAAGAAATGATTCAGTTCCGTGTCATGATGAAGGAGTCAGTGCCAGACTCGGGCCCTACTGAACTCGAGATGTACAGTTTTCTCATCGAGCAAAAACTCACCGATACTTTCCCAAACGTGGAAGTGCTGCTTCGGATTTACCTCTCGCTGATGGTGTCGAACTGCTCCGGGGAGCGCTCGTTTTCGAAACTCAAGCTTATCAAGAACCATCTTCGCTCCACGATGGGGCAGCAGAGACTGGTCAATCTGACCATCATTTCAACCGAATCCGATGTGCTCAATTCCATGCAGGTTGACAGTATCATATCCGAGTTCGCTGCCACGAAGTCGCGCAGGAAGTTTGTCCATTGATTAAGGCACCGTGTGTATGTTCATTTATGTGGATGACACTACCGTATATTTGCGGTCGCTGGAAGTCGGCTATTAATCACCATTTCGGATTTCTCTTGCCCAGAGGGTTTTTAGAAGTTAGAAGATTTTTAGTCGAAGTTCGTAGTACGAGTAGTGCCCGTTAAAAATAAATAAATAAATAAATAAATATTCAAACCGCGAGCAACAAACAACAACCACACAGGCCGTTTCTTCGCTCTCGCGTGCCCGGACGTGCATGAACCGGAAGTTCGCATATTATTCGCAGTTACGATTATTCGCAATTTAGTTTTAATACCCACTTATTCAATTCGCGCCAAAGTATTTTTCCTTTTCGCAATGTCATGGCAAGGAAAAACTAAAAGAGAAGAGAAGAGAGAGAAAAAAATTTTTACTTCTTGGTTCGGAGCATACCAGCACTCTGATGTTACCGAAATTTATGCACCGTCTAATATGAAAACGATCATAACTTGGGGCATTGTTTATCTATAAATGCGCATAAGAAATCGAGAAATTATTAGAATACACGAAGTCATCACTATCCGGAAGCCCGTACGTTGTAACCCGTAATGGGGAATGTGGCTGAGCTTCCCTTCCTCATCGCCCACGCCCACGCAACAACGTGTCTTGTCATTGGTTTGGTAAATAAATGGCCATAACTTGGGAAGCACTTGTCCGATTAATATCAAACCTTGAAAAGGCACATCCTCAGGTCCCCAGCAATATACCTGGCTAGTTTCAATTAGATCAGACCAGTGGTTGTCGAGAAACAGCGGACACGCGCACACACACACACACACACACACACACACACACACACACACACACACACACACACACTGCTGGAATTATGGATAGACTAGTGCATGCCCGTAGATGCGTGGCCGTACGTGCAAACCCTGCCCCCCACCCCACCCCCCGCAAAAAAAACTCAAACCGCGTACCAGAAACAACAACCACACAAGCCGTTCCTTCGCTTTCACATGCCCATAGATGCGTGGCTGTACGTGCAAACCCTCCCCTCCCCCACCCCCCGCAAAAAACTCAAACCGCTTGCCAGAAACAACCACACAGGCCGTTCCTTCGCTCTCGCATGGCCGTACGTGCGTGTTCGTACGTGCATGGCCGTACGTGCGTGCCCGTACATACAAAAAAAAACAAAAAACTTTCAAACCACGTGCCAGAAACAACAACGACACAGGCCGTTCCTTCGCTCTCGCGTGCCCAGATGTGCGTGGCAGTACATGCAAAAAAAAAAAACTTTCAAACAAACACACAGGCCATTCCTTCACCCTCATAAACGACGACTGGATTGGGGCATTGTGTTTATCTATAAATGCGGATAATAAATCGAGAAATTATTAGAATACAGTAAGTCATCACTTTCCAAAAGTAGTGCGTGCCCATACGGAATGTTCACATCATTCTACGAATTATCGCTTGCATTGAAGTAACAACTACTGTGATACTTACACACAGAGTTAATTAAAATAAAGTTTACCTCCCTGTCTTTGCTTGCCATGACATTCGCTGCCATTTACCATTGGCACTCCTACCCCACGGTAACAAAGGCACCGATCGATCCCGTCGTAACCAGCATGGCACGTGACATCATCGTCGGCCGGCCGTGCACCGGCCTACGCAGCCACGCCCACGCAGCAACGTGTCCTGTGATTGGTAACTAAATGGCGCATCGGCCACGCCTACGCAGTACGTGTCCTGTCATTGGTTGGTAAATAAATGGCCATAACTTGGGAATCACTTGTGCAATTAATATCAAATCTTGAAAAGGCACATCCTCAGGCCCCCAGCAATATACCTGGCAAGTTTCAATTAGATCGGACCAGTGGTTGTCGGGAAACAGCGGTCACAGACACACAGACACACACACACACACACACACACACACACACACACACACAGATTGCTGGAATTTTTGATCGATGAAATGAGGTCAATGAGATGACAAATGAAGGGGTTGAATGCAGACTGCAGAGCAATGAGTTAGGAAACGCGTCGTTGTGAATCGTTTTTACCACCAAATTGAGATGGGGAAGATGGGGAAGATGGTAACCTTCCCCAAAAATGGGGAAGAACGGTTCGTATGCTTGCACAATGTGTAAACACACCCTGCTCGTTTACATATATATATAGCTCTTTTTAACCACTAATTAACTGACTGACTCACTGACTGACATTAAAGATCAGTACCTTCCGGGTGACGTAGACAGCTGAAATTTTGCGCGCCGATGGACATCGAAGCCGATCCACCGGAAAAATAAATCACAGCAATGTCGTACAGCATCCATGAATGAAAATATAAATTAATGATAATAAATAAATGAACAAAAAAAAAAATGAAAAAAAATGCAGATGAGTGACCCGAGACAATGGGGAAGCTTTCTATATATATATATATATATATATATATATATATATATATATATATATATATATATATATATATATATATATATATATATATATATATACATATATACAGTCAAAGCTCGTTACTATGCCACCTCGCTTCTATGCCACTCTCGCTATTATACCACTTTTGCTCGGTCCCGACAAAATTCAATACAAAATAAATTTACTATGCCACCCCCTACTCTCGCTACCATGCCACTACTGTGTGACTGTTAAAAGGCACGAGTCGTGAAAAAGTCTGTATTGCGCAGTGCTCGATTATCACACTCACGTCCAAAGGCGAAGCGACGAACTACAGTCCAGCTGCGCACAACATAACTCAATACGTACGCGCATAGTCAGACTGTGTCAAAACACGCGATTCTTCTCCCCGATGCCAGCCACAACAAGCCAATCACAACACGCACAACGAGATACAAAAAAGCGCGAGCACACACACAGACACGCAGGCACACGTACAACAGTGACATTTTTTTTTCAAATTCAGCCCATAATGTCAGCTCAGAAACGCAAGCGAACCGACTTTACGCTGAAGGAGAAGAAGGAGATCATCGATGCCGCGAAGAAGGAGCCGAATCAGTCCAAGTTGGCCAGGGAGATTAGCAAGAAATGGGGCGTCGAAGTTAAGAGAACCATCGTGAAGGGCATTCTCAGTAAGAAGGATGCAATCAAAGCTGGATTTCCATCGAAGCGCATGAAGTTGACGCAGGCTCACGACCCGAAGCTTGATGAGGGAGTGCTCATGTGGCTGAAGCAATCAAGAGGACAGAATGTGCCTGTCAGCGGCGATCTGATCAAGGAGAAGGCGATGAAACTGGCCGAGCTGATGCACATCCCAGACTTCATGGCGAGCGACGGTTGGTTGGGCAATTTCAAGAAGCGCCACGGCATCACGTTCAAGACAGTGCAGGGCGAAGCTGGAGCGGTGTATTCGCAATCCCTTCTTGAGTGGCAACAACAGGTTCTCCGGCCCTTACTCGGGCAGTTCTCCGCAGACGACGTCTTCAACCTGGACGAGACTGGACTCTTCTGGCAGCTGCTTCCGAACAAGACCATGGCTTTCAGGGGAGAGCGGTGTACTGGAGGAAAGAAAAGCAAGCAAAGGATCACTCTTCTGGTTGGGGCAAACATGAGCGGCAGCGAGAAGTTCCCTCTTCTGGTGATTGGCAATTCCAAGAAACCCCGTGCCTTCAAGAACAAAGAGATCCCGGTCAAGTACAAGGTGAACTCGAAGGCGTGGATGACGGCGGAGCTTTTCGAGATGTTGCGTGCGTGGGACGGACGACTCGACCAGCAGGGACGCAGAGTGCTGGTCTGTCTCGATAACTTCTCTGGCCACCCTCCTGAGCTCGAGCTGAACAACATCCAACTGGTCTTCTTCCCACCCAACACGACAGCCAATTCGCAACCAATGGATCAGGGAATCATAGAGAACCTCAAGCGCCACTACAAGAAGCTCCTGCTATGCCGCCGGCTTGAGGCCATAGACGAGGGAAAGGAGTTCAAGTTCACGTTGCTCAACGCTCTACACGTCGCCCGCGTGCTTGGGAGCAGGTCGGCAAGTCGACGATCAGGAACTGTTTCGCGAAGGCCAAGTTCATCGAAGAGGAGATCCAAACTGAGCCACAGGATGCGGAGCTGCCCGACATCTGGGAAGCTCTGCCTGCCGAGGAAAAGATGCACGAGAACGAGGAGATCGAGCTGTCTGACTTTCTCGAAGCCGACGAGCGCCTCGCGACTGGCGGGTATTTCACGCTGGAGGAGATTGCGGAGGAGATTCTGTGCAGTGAGGAGCCGGTGGAAAGCGAAGATGACGAGGTAACTGTCGAGGAGGAAATCGTTCCGTTCGAGGAAGCCCAGCGCGCTTGTAGCACCGTCCGGAAGTTCATGCAGCAGAGAAGCGGGAAGCCCGGTGTGATGCAAGCGTGCGATCGGCTAGACAACGAGATGCACGAGATCCGCCGAAAGAAGATGCGCCAGCCGACGATTCTTGAAAGCTTTGTGTGTCGTGAATTTCTCGCCATGCCATATGTTAGTGTGTGAACTCTGTTAGTGTGTGTATGTTCTCCGTTCGCTTAGCTTATACAACAGTCGTGCCTTTTACTTGCTGGAATAAATTTTGTCTAAAGATTAACTACAGATGGGTAACTTGAGAAAATAAGGCCGTTTTTACAAAATCTCGTTACTATGCCACTTTTGCTCGGTCCCAACGGGTGGCATAGTAACGAGCTTTGACTGTATATATACATATATATATATATATATATATATATATATATATATATATATATATATATATATATATATATATATATATATATATAAAATATCAGGAAAATGTTTGTTTGTTTGTTTGTGACCCTACTCCTCTGAGCTCTGACTGAGGTTAATCACCACAAAACTTGATAGGATAATATTATTTACCACAGTGCAACTAAATGGGGGTTTTAAACAGTCATTTTCTCACAAATTCATAAATTATAAACACTCGAGCGGCCACCTGCCGCCATCTCAGCAAGGGTTGATCCACATAGACAATGCTTCATAAAATGCACATTTTCTTTTGAATTTCCACTCACATATCAATATATTTGGAGAGGTGGTAACCTCCGAACGTCAAATATAGTATCAAATGTAAAAAATAACTGTCAATTAAGACCTTACAATGATCGGCAAAATGAGCGAAGGAGTCACGTGACCTCTCAAATGTACTAATCATTCAAAAACCGAACAACAAAGTACAAATACAATCCACACATCCATTTAAAGGTATTTTTTTACTGCTCACCTGAAGACACAACTCTCAAGGCTGAAAAGAGAGTTTGTAGAAAAATGATTGCCATCTTAGCTCACTTCACCAAATATACACCTCAAGTATACATGCATCGTATAGTTTTTTTTTTTTTAAAAGAACCAAGTTAACATCGTGATTTGATTTTTGATCGTAATTCCATAGTAGATGGCTCAACTCAAATGACAAGTTCTTTGGAGTGTGTGTTATTGGTTGAAATGGGAATTCAGTGTAAAAATTCAGTGAGGAGATATCGTAGTGGGTGCAGCCGGTAACCTTGGCAACCGTTAATTTTTTTTTGATTTTCCAATGGTTTTTGGTCACTATCACAGAGATATTGAATCACAGGTGAGATATATTTCATTTCTTACAATATTATCGATATCTCCAACCTCTTAACGATGTCTTATCTGAGGGGCCATTCGAAAATTACGCACCTAACGCATGGCAGTTGGGGTTTGGAGTTGGAGGGGTGTGTGTGTGTGTGCATGTGCCAACGTTATTGGGTTTTACACTTACAGGGGGGTTGGGGGTGTTTCCAGAGCCGTTATGTAACGACCTTTTTCGTTACGTATTAAAACGAGCTATTAAAGGAATTCTAGGGCGTTTCTGGGTGAGTTTTCCTATAACCTTGAATGAGGTTTTGATAGAGATTTTCTCTATCAGCCATGACTTTGCTGAGAGATCTCACTGTAAGCTGGTCGATGGAAAAAAAAAAAAAAAAATATATATATATATATATATATATATATATATATATATATATATATATATATATATATATATATATATATATATATACCATCAGAGAAGGGGAATCCCCCGCCATTGAATGAAAAAGGTCATACATATTCCAGATAATGGGGGAGGTGAATTGGAAACAAGACACCATTTGATTATCATCTCGAAAAAGTTCCCCATGGGTGAGGAACGTAGTAACCAAAAATAATTTAAATCAGATAAGCGGTTTTCCATTTATTACAAAAAAAAATTTTCAAGATGGCCGCCCCAGTCGGCCATCTTGGATACAGCCACGCCCAAAATCAATCGGGTTCTTCCTTTTCAGGTGGTACATGTGTGACTCAAATTTCAAATCGATATGGGGAACAGTTTATGAGTTATCGCACTCATAGCGATAAATGTTGACGCCCGGACGGACGGACAGCCGGACGACCTGGGTGGCAACAATATCCCCCTTCCGCCACGCGGCGGAGGATAAGAAGTGACGCCACTTCCTGAGAAGAGGAAGAAGAGGCTGCAGCAGGAAAATCGGTTGTCCATCTCAAATATATTAGCAAAATGTTGTTTTTGATTGTGACCTTACTGCTTTGAGCTCCCAAAGTTAATTCGCGACAAAAATTTCTACGATCAGATTTTTAACCACGATGCACCTAAATAGATGTTTTAAACAGTCAATAGAAGGTCATTTGGCTCATTGTTGCCTTGTTGCACTCCAGAGTTAATTTATTTACTGACATGAGCGAATTGATTTCCTCCAGCTTCACTCCTTTAATCACTGTATGGCCTGTAGCCCCAATTAGACCCTTTACACCCCTTAGACCCTTTAATACCCATTTAGATATTTTTGAGATGTGTAGACCGTCTTCGACTCTTTCGACACTTTTCAGACCGATGGTCCTTTTAATACCCGATGGACAATTTCAGATCATTTGGACAATTCAGACCACTTTTGCTCTTTCGTCCAAAGACCTCTTTAGACATTTAGACCCATTTCAGACTCTTTGACCCTTAAAACACTTTAGACTCCTTCGTGACTCTTAAGACCCTTCAAACACTTTAGACCGCTGTTTGACCTTTTAAGACCCTTAAGCCACTCTAGATTGCTCTACACCCATCAGAACACCGAAATAAATTCCCCCGAAAAACGTTTTTGACAACCTTTTTCGTGCACCATTCCTGTTGCATCACAAGTTGCAATGACAAATCAAAACTGATATCGGAAAGTGAAACTGATGTTGAAAAGTGAAACTGAAATGACTGATCTATGGATCATCGAATGGGAAACCAGAATGAAATGCTGTGAGAAATATTCAATGGAAATAGCCAAAATCAAAGCTATGGGGAGAATAAAGAGAGGGGGAGGTTGGGGATTGAAGAAGCGATGTGGAGAGGGATAGGTGTCTGTTGGCATGGAAAGAACTTTGATGATCTTCCATCAGACAGTAGGCCCAAAACGTGCCTAAATTAGTTTCCCAGCTGAGCTTTCATAATATCACCCTCACTATCACCGTATCAATTCAACTAGAAGGCATGTGACGTGATCAGCGGGTAAATCAAAACATGTGGAGTGTGACGAGCACTCCCCCGATCTCCATTGGACATAGTCCTACACCAAAGCGTCACTTCAAACCCAGAGGCCTCGGCCCAGTGACTCTGTCAAACAGACAAAGATTACATGGTCAAAATCAGTTAAACATCAAACCGAGCCACCTATCCCGATCTCGGGCTCATTTGCCCTCATCAGGATGGCGTACCGGTAAATATCTAACCAATGATGACCACATTTGTCGTTTAAACATCAGACGTACTTCCTTTCTGTTATTATAACCTCTAAAGATAGGCATGATTTAAATCATATAATAACAATTGCACTCAGCAAATCCGTGTTTAAATGTCCCATGGCGTATTTTTGCAACATTTATAGCTCAGACACCTACAAAGTCACTGCACTGAGGATTATAATGTGCGAACTTTTAAAGTTTTAGTGCAATTCAACAAGAATAATTAGTGTGTCTGCTAAAGTTTACAGCACACCATGACGAGTTAGGTTAAGTGTGTACATAGCTGTGTGCAGTTTCTGGAAAACCTTCAGAGCTGACATTACAAGGGACCTGAATATATACAATATTACTCAGCAACACATAAAAATGGAAACGATACATTATGCAGTTTTTAAAAGAAAAAAATATTCACCATTGCATAATAAACAATTGCTCCTCGGCATGGTGGATATATGCCCTTCCAGGTGAAACAATGAATTCGTATCTGAGAGCATATACAAAGCCTTCATACATGTTATGCAACAGTTATACCATTACATTAGACACCGTGTGCCAATATCACAAATTATTCACCTGTCTCTGCGGAGGTATATGGTACAGTGTAAGGTTAATGCTTGAACGTCTAAGATTCGATAGAGAAGGTGTTTGTTTTCATGATTGTAATGTTTGTGGAGGTAACTCGGTGAGATGTCTGAAAGTTTATTTCTGTGAAAGGACAAATTACAAGGTTAAGGTTCGTTTTTAAGCTGTGTGGAGAGATTTTTTTGGATAGAAAATCGAGGCTCATGGAGGAGCTCGGACATATAACAGATCAGGACGTAATAGAACACAAGCAACAAGATAAAGAGAGAGGGGGTGGGGGGACACCAACAGGAGGGTTGAGGAACAAAATAGAGGGAGACTTGGACAAATAAGGGATGTGGTGATGTCTTTGTATTATCGCATTGGCTTCCTCCAATGACTGGTATTGCGGACGTTGGACATGACTCATGACACCCATCAGTTCAGTCTTTGCCTTTGGGAACTATGTTGCTCACTTATTCCTCAGTGTGTGTGTGTGTGTGTGTGTGTGTGTGTGTGTGTGTGTGTGTGTGTGTGTGTGTGTGTGTGTGTGTGTGTGTGTGTGTGTGTGTGTGTGTGTGTGTGTGTGTGTTCCTCTGCATGCCATTCCCTGCCATCAGTGGTGTGACATGAGTTTTTCAAACGTGTCATCCATTTTGTAGATGGAACATTTCCATAGTTACTTGAGAGATGTCGATCCCCATGTCAATGACAACGACTCCACCATGAGCTTCACATCAACGTTTATTTTTATTTTTAAAGTGTTCAGGTTCACCTACTTGTTCATGCTCCCATCTGAACCCCTGACTCGTGATGCAGGAGACCCATGCTTGAAACATACACTGTATATATTGTACCACACATGTGTCCACCATCTACTCGTGTCCTTGTAGTTCTATGTAAATGTAATTGTTGACTAATGTCCTAATACACTTGAAGTCCACTACTGCACTTGTCCGTCATGTGGTTGATGTACATGTTCCTTAGGGTGTTTCATATTGCAAATTTTTTTGCACTAGTCAAGTTGGCTACCCGTCGTAGCTTTCCAATATGGATACAAACCCCACTCGCCGATTTTTAGAATTTTCCTCCCAAACATAGCCGCCGGCGGCCATTTTTTCCAAAATGGCGGCCTTTTCGCATTTTGACACAGAAATCGACTCCTACACCTGCTAAAATACGTTAATGTTACTTGATATGTGTATGTTTGAAGATGATTATGATTGCTATGTCTGCTAGCAGTTGGGGACTAGACATTAGGCATCCAATATGGCGGAAAAATCCAAAATGGCGTCCAAGATGGCCGATTTTTGGCTACTGGAAAGTTGTTCCCTCCGATGTGGGTTCTAATATGTCTTGTTATAGGTTTTTGGGTGTGCTGAATTCGTTTTTATGCTCTAAAATGCAGTATATCTGTCACAGAGACGTCTGCGGGGGTCATGCTCTCGCGTTAAGAAGTAGTGCTTGCAAGTCCGAAGAAGAATTTTGAATATTCTCGCCCTCATTGATATCAGAAAATAACAATTAAATATTCGAAGGTCAAACATGTATTTATTTAACATGTACAGTATATACACGAATTACGAGTATACTTATGCCATAATGAATGTTCTAATATGAATTCATGTATGCGTGCCTATCAGCCTCGATAATCAATAATATTGGCCATGGCACACATGGCTGTAGCGACATTTCAAATTAAAATTTCCATAGTTCAAAAACATCAATGTTCACACTTCGCTTCATTTAGTTATCTTCATTTTCGCGTATATATGAAGGAGTGATCGACACCTATGGTATTTGACACCGCAATTGGTAATTTTCGCTCTTGCAGATTCCAACGTGCCCACAGATGAGCGAGAAACGATGGCAAAACTGTTGCATCAGACACCTAGACTACCTCATGATCAACTCAGCTCAGGAAAGCCAAAATTTCCGGCCGTGGATGAGAATGAGAGTAGTGACCTGTGTCTCAGCAGTTTCATAGATGACGACTCGTGGCGGTTATTCAATCTTCTTGAACTATATGATGTACTAGATGTAGAATGGATGTGTGAGCCTGCAAGCACATGGCCAGAAAGTGATGGTTACCAAAAATTCGCAAACTATGTGCACAATGTTCATGTAGTTAACGACCTTGCAGAGCGTGGAATTAAGTTGATTTCGGATTTTATAGACAAAACGAGTGATGAACAGCAAAGGCAAGCTTTGCTTCAAGTGGTTGAGTGGCACAGACAGAATTATTCTGGATACACGAAATCCACTCTTCAGAAAATGTAGATAACTATATGAAGCGAAGTGTGAACATTGATGTTTTTGAACTATGGAAATTTTAATTTGAAATGTCGCTACAGCCATGTGTGCCATGGCAAATATTATTGATTATCTGAGGCTGATAGGCACGCATACATGAATCCATATTAGAACATTCATTATGGCATAAGTATACTCGTAATTCGTGTATATACTGTACATGTTAAATAAATACATGTTTGACCTTCGAATATTTAATTGTTATTTTCTGATATCAATGAGGGTGAGAATATTCAAAATTCTTCTTCGGACTTGCAAGAACTACTTCTTAACGCGAGAGCATGACCCCCGCAGACGTCTCTGTGACAGATATACTGCATTTTAGAGCATAAAAACGAATTCAGCACACCCAAAAACCTATAACAAGACATATTAGAACCCACATCGGAGGGAACAACTTTCCAGTGGCCAAAAATCGGCCATCTTGGACGCCATTTTGGATTTTTCCGCCATATTGGATGCCTTATGTCTAGTCCCCGATGGCTAGCAGACATAGCAATCATAATCATCTACTAACATACACATATCAAGTTACATTAACGTATTTTAGCAGGTGTAGGAGTCGATTTCTGTGTCAAAACGCGAAAAAAGGCCGCCATTTTTGGGAGGAAAATTCTAAAAATCGGCGAGTCGGGTTTTTGTCCATATTGGAAAGCTACGACGGGTAGCCAACTTGACTAGGGCAAAAAAGTTGCAATATGAAACACCCTAATGTTCCTCCATGAGCCTTAGATCAGTATCCAGAAGATCCTTCTAAATATTGATTATGGATGATGTCATCAGTGGGTGAAAACCACACAGACTAACAAAATGTATTTTTGTGCTTTTTCAGTAACCGATAGCAATTCACCAAGTTTTCTTGTTGAAATCAACTTTCGTGACCATTTGGTGGACCACATGCCTGGTGTTGGCTTAATAGTTAGGGTGGTGGGCTTGAGATCCAAGGATCCTGAGATCAAATCCTACTCAGCTGTTGAATTTATACCAGGTGTGGTTGACTCTGCCTGTCATCCTTCCGAGGTCAGCAAAATGAGTGCCAGCATGTTGGTATCCTGTCCTGTCCAGGATTGTGCCCAATAGCCAGGGAGACTGCTTTGCAGCACCAACGCTCGGCACAGAGTATGGTCCCAATGGATGGATGGGAAGAATAAGGGATCAATGAGGACACATGAGGTGGACAAGATGGATACAGCCACATACATATCCAGTCCCGAGTCACTTTGTGGACCCTGTTGGACCAGGTTTTTGGGTTCATTTACCTTTGGAATAAAACCAACTTTGGAAGACAGTCACAGGATGATTCAGATCGATCAGTAAAGGCCTTCAGTTTTTGTGACAACCCTATATAACCAATGCATATTACATGCTATATGATTACCTCTCATGTTGTTGAACCTCCATTTCCAAGAGTCCGAGTATGAATGCGCAACACACGATTACACAACACAACACACCAACCAACTGTATCCATGAATACGATGCCTATATGACATTACTCCTACTTCAACGGCCCCAGTTCTTCAAACCTTCTTTTGGGGTTGGCCAGGGAACACTTTTCACCGAGTCTTTCATAAGCAGTCTGGCTAGGCCTACCTTTTCACGAAAGGTGGCAGGAATTTGTAATTTGTTCAGAGTTCACGCAATAACTCCCCGAATCCTCGCAAAAGACACCGTGGGATCTTTAACAAGCACTATGACTCATTGCCGGCAGACTTTGTCTCTGGATTCATATCGTTTCAAACCTAGAGTTTCAGCCTCATGAATGTTTCGGCCTCACCATTAGCCATGATGACCTCTCTTGAGTCGACCACATCGCAAAGCTGGCATGCTTAATCGGCTCCATACTCGGTATTCTCTCACACAGTCATTCCTTGAAAAATCAGAACCACTCAACCTAGAATTCCTTTGTCTTAAGCTCAAATAATCTTGCTCTTCCATGAGGCTCACTCTTGAAGACCAAAAAAAAAGCAATACTTCTCTGTACGAGGGGCTGGTGCCCCAGCATCTCATTTGTCTCTTCTGGACATTCAGCCAAATACTAATGAAACAAGATTTATGTTTCTATGTTGATGATAGAAAAGTAACTTTATTTACAACTTACACACTTTACCTAAATTATCCAGATTACCTCAAACTTATCCTTAACTAAGCAAATACAAGAAAGCAACAGTTCACCAATATGCCTTCTCACAATGTCTGAATACTGAAACCAAGGGAGCAGCTTCAGTATTGGGCACATTGAAAAATGATGATCGAGTTGACAATGCAGTGGGCAGTGGAGGCAGTATCAACTATAATTTATGGTGAAACCATGGATGGAAAATGTGATGGTGTAGTGAGCAATACAGGCAATTGCAACTCATTTGTAATGGAGACAATTGTGAACTAGAAAGCATCCAAAAATGCAAAGCCCTTCCGCGTCCACTTTGAACTCCAACGAAACGTGACGAAAACAACAGATAAACTAGAGGGGGAGCACTCGGGAGAGTGCAAAACCTCCGCCGCCAATACTGCTGGGTCACTCAAGTGAACCTTATATCTTATTCATTAAATATGATGTCAACAGTGCTGACTGAGTAATAGTTCTTTTCTCCATTTTTTTGGGGGGTGGGGGGGTTGGAAATCACTTAAAACATGTAGAAATGCAAAAAAAAAAACATTTTTCCTTTTTTTTTGGGGGGGGGGTTGGAAATCACTGAAAACATGTAAAAATGCAAAAATAAATTTTTCTCAAACAATTTTTTTTGGGGGGGTTGGAAATCACTTAAAATATGTAGAAGTACAAAAAAAAAATTTTTTTCTCTAACAATTTTTTTTGGGGGGTAACAATTTTTTTTGGGGGGGGTTGGAAATCACAAAACATGTAGAAATGCAAAAAAAATCTTTTTTGGGGGGGTAACAATTTATTTTGGGGGGTTGGAAATCACTTAAAACATGTAGAAATGCAAAAAAATTCTCTAACATTTTTTTTGGGGGGGGTAACAATTTTTTTTTGGGGGGGGTTGGAAATCACTTAAAACATGTAGAAATGCAAAAAAAAATTCTCTATTTTTTGGGGGGGGGGGAAATTTTTTGGGGGGAGGTTGGAAATCACTTAAAACATGTAGAAATGCAGAAAAAAAAATTTTCTCTAACAATTTTTTTTGGGGGGGGGGGGACCAAGTCCAAAATTTAATGGCATGATCCTTGGACCATACCTAACCCCCCCCCCCACCAAGTTTCATCTAAATCCGTCGCCGAGTTTTTCCGTAATACTGTTCACAAACAAACAAACAAACAAACAAACAAACAGAAAGGGGTGAAAACAGTAACCTCCATCCATCTTCGAAGATGGCGGAGGTTAAAAACATGTACAACTTATTAATTAGTGCGCTCCATATTCTCATAATATGGTTTTTGTTGAAGGTTTAATGATAACAAGCTCAAATGAGCTAGGATCCTCGTCCTCTTAATGATGACTTCATGAAAACGAATATGGCGTCATTGTGATGTATCAGGTTTGCGAGAAATTATCTGTGCTTATGCCTGGCTTGATTACCGCAAACAAAATTCAAACAGCTTGCCAAGTTTCGGAGATAATGGTATAGGCGATTTCCATTAGCAGCGATATTATGACGTCAACTTTTTTTCTCGGAAGAATTTCCAAAATCGGAGATGGTTACTGCCTGCGCGTGGGCTTTCTGCATATACATGGCAAGTTTCACGAAGATCCGATGAAAACTCTGGGTTGTGAAACAAAAAATGTCAGAAAATAGGAATGACGTCATAAAAATTGATATGACGTCATAGTGATGTATCATATGTGCGGTAATTCATCTCTGCTAATGCCCCGTTCGATTCCCTAAAAACAGAATTCAAAAAGCTTGTCTAGTTTCGGAGATAATTTTTAGGCGATTTCCATTAGCAGAGATATTTGGACTCATAACTTTTTTTCTCGGAGGAATTTTCAAAATCGGAGATGGTTACTGTCTGTGCAGGGTATTTTTACATATACATGCCAAGTTTCAGGAAGTTTCGATGAAAACTGTAGGCTGTGAAACAAAAAAGTCCACAAGAAGAATATGATGAACAACAACGTGAGTAAGACTTTGAGATCCTCCACGAGGATCTAAAAAAAGTTATGGCCTGGAGAGACACAATGAAGGTCAAATGGTAAATAAATAAAGAAACACGGAAGCAATTAAAAAAACACACAGCCACCTCACACTGCGCAGTGGTGGGCGGGCTAATAGACCGGGAGCCCAGGGCCCTGAGCTCAAACGAACGAGGTACTAATATGTGAGCACAGGGGCATGAATGGAGTATCAAAGGACATATAGAAAGTTATTTCTGCCGGGTACCACCCTCTGCATAAGGACCCTGGTGACCCTCCAAAGGGGTCCTTAAAATTGGCTAGATCAAACATTGGAAGTACCAGTTGGTATCACTTCCATATGATGCATATGACCAACCTTACAACAAAACCACATGTGACAGACATGCCTACTACTGCAAAAGGCCCCCCAGAAGCCCCAACAAGGGCCCCCCAAAAAGGGGCTAGCTCAAACATTGGAGGTACTAGATAAAACCAGTTTCAAAATCATATATACATCCCAGAGTGTAAAATGTCCATTACCAGACAAATTGTCTGCTGCATTGGCCCTACCAGAACCCCTAAAAGTGACCTCTAAAAAGGGCAAAACATTACAGTAGACCAACTAGAGGGGGAGCACTCGGTAGAGTGCAAAACCTCCGCCGCCAATACTGCTGGGTCACTGAAGTGAACCTGATATCCTATTCATTGTAGGTCAAAACGGATCAGACTCTACTGAACCACGATTGAATAAACTAAACTAGATCGACGCGCATGTAGAAATGCCAAAAAAAATCGAAATTTTTTTGAAAAAAAAGGTGCAAAATTTGTTTTTTTTTCTCCAACAAATTTTTTTGGGGGGGTTGGAAATCACTTAAAACATGTAGAAATGCAAAAACAAAAATTCTAATATTTTTCAAATTAAATCGAAATTTTGTTGAAAAAAAGTTGTTTTTTTTTTTTTCCTCCAACAAATTTATTTATTTTTTGGGTTGGAAATCACTTAAAACATGTAGAAATGCAAAAACAAAAATTCGAATATTTTTTCAAAATGGCCGCCATAGCGGCCATATTGGACTTTGCACCAGGTCCAAAATCGAATGGCATGATCTGTGGACCATCCGCAACCCCCCCACGAAGTTTCGTCGAAATCCGTCCAAGAGTTTTTCCGTAATACTGTTCACAAACAAACAAACAAACAAACAGACAGGGGTGAAAACAGTAACCTCCGTCCATCTTCGATGGCGGAGGTTAAAAATACACAATTGGCATAATTTTGCACATTATGCCGGCACACCATTACCATAGGAAACATTTATGTTTCACAATTTAACAAACTAACTACAAAATACTAATAAGCCTATTGGTATCACACGATGAACCAGAAAACTCGGAAAAAACTACAGGCTCATATTATACTGAAACACTCGGAAATATACGAAGACATAAATAGTTCTAATGTTTCCTAACTTCTCCTAACGTCTCCGAACTCGGAAATCTTTGGAAGTAATTACAGTTCTAATGTTCCCTGACCTCTCCTAATATAACATCTCCTGTTCGGAATGCATCATATGGAAGTAATACGAACTGGTACTTCCAATGTTTGATCTAGCCAATTTTAAGGACCCCTTTGGAGGGTCACCAGGGTCCTTACGCAGAGGGTGGTACCTGGCAGAAATAACTTTCTATATGTCTTTTAATACTCCATTCATGCCCCTGTGCTCAGATATTAGTACCTCGTTCGTTTGAGCTCAGGGCCCCAGGCTCCCGGTCTATAATGAGGGCTATTTGTACTTACTATGACTTTGCCCTTTGACATTTAACCTAATTATGAAAGTGTTCTCCATATTTTCATAATTAAGGTTTGTTAAAAATTTGATGACAAAAGCTCAAAAAAGTTATGGCCTGGGCTGGACGCACACGCGCACACACGCGCGCACACACACACACACACACACACACACACACACACACACACACACACACACACACACACACACACACACACACACACACACACACACACACACACACACACACACGCACACGCACACGCACAAACACACACACACATGATTGCAAAACCCCATCTACCGCTGTGTGGGGGGCGAGCTAACGAGATGACTCAGCAGTATTACAAGATGACAATATAAGATCAGTGCAGCACAGTAGTGCTGATAAGCGGTGCTTTAATTAGCATCTCTTTGCAAAGCATACTGGTTTCGATCGATGATGTCTGCATTGTGCAGGAAACACTTTAGTTTATATTGATGATGTCTGCATGGCAAGGGAAACACTTCCATTTTCCTGTGCTGAGAATCACCCCCGTGTGATGAGCGGATCAATGGAAGCTCACAAGCCTTGCACAAACAGTACACCCCAACAAAGGATGTTCCAGATAGTTGGATAGGGTTCCACTGATGCCGTGTCCAACACAATGAGCTTCTGAGAGTATCCACCATTGCTCCTCCCCCCCCCCCCTTGCGATGTGATGCAATGTAATCACAGTAAAGTAAGTTGATCAGTGTCTGCTCTCCTCAATCTGATTCCTCTGTCTATCGATGCCTTCTGCATCTCTCAGGTATTGTCTTTTATGCCCAGCAGAGTAGGTACTCCCATTACCTCAGAAGGGTCAATCACACTGCCAAGACTTGTCCGATTGCCTCAAATTGCAAGACTCAAATGCCAAGACTTGTTCCCTCCACCACCAAAGGTGAACGAAGGCTATGTTTTCACCCCCTGTTGGTCTGTCTGTCTGTCTGTTTGTCTGTGAGCAGAATATCTCAAAACGTTATGGATGGATTCGGATGGAATTTGGTGAACACGTTGGGTGTGTGACAAGGATGTAGTTTTTCAATTTTGGTGACGATCAGGATCCGGATCCAGAACCAAGAATTTCTTCGTGATTTTCACCATTGAGAGATGGAGCCCAAAGTCATAGATAGCACGACATCTCAAATAGCTATGGATGGATTTTGCCGAAACTTGGTGGACATTCAGGGTGTTTGACAAGGATGAATTGATTCGATTTTGGTGACTGTTGATCCAGTTCTGAGATTAAATTTATTTTAAGTTATTCTTCACCATTGAGAGATAGGATCAAAAACGATATGTAGCACAACATCTCAAACAGTTATGGACATATTTGGACGATACTTGGTGGATGAGTTGGGTATGTGACAAGAACAAGCTGATTAAATTTTCGTTTTGGTATGTATGTAGATCTGGCCTATCATTGGCCTACAAAACGTAAACAGCCTGGTGGAGGTTTGCACTCTACAGAGTGCCATTCCAGTTTGAGCATGGTTCCATTTGCCTGAGCAAATCTCTGTCCAGCCCAGCCACCCCGATGTGCCATTGTCCAACAATGGTGGCTGCTCTAACCCATGGTGAGTTGCTTGCTACATGCTGTTTTTACAAGGATTATCAAACTTGTTCACATTTATGATGCAATCACAGTAAAGTGAATTCAAAGCAGCGTCTCCTCTCCTCAAGTCTGTTTCCTCTGTCTGTCAACACCCTCCATGTCTCTCAGGCATTGTCTTCTATGCTTAGCACAACAGGTATGTCCATCGCCTCTGAAGGATCAATGACACTACTGCCTATGGCTCTAAAGCCAAAACTTGTTACCGCCTCCACCACCAGGCTGAACAATTTATGTTTTGTATCTCACTGATAGGCCGGATCTACAATTACTACCTTAACCAAAATCTAATTGCCTTGGCATTGTCACTTACCCAACTCATGCACCAAGTTTTATCATAACCCATCAACAACTTTTTGAAATATCATGCTACCTATTGTTTTTGGCCCCATTTCTAAATTGTGAAGAATCACTTTTTTAAATCTTAGTATCAGGATCGGATCTTCACTAAAATCGAATCAGCTGTTCTTGTCACCTACCCGACTCATCCACCAAGTTTTCTCATAATCCGTCCACAGCTTTATGAACTATCATGCTACATATAGCTTTTGGCCTTATGTCTCATGGGTGAAAAATCACTTCAAAAATGGAAAATGTTCTCATATCCAGATCTGGTTCCTTATTTTCACCAAAATCGAATCAATTCGTCCTTGTCACACGCCCAACTTGCCCACCAAGTTCTCTCTGAATCCATCCATAACCTTTTGAGATATCCTGCTCACAAACAGGGCTGAAAACATTACCTCCATCCACCTCGTGTGGCGGAGGTAACTACAACGGCACTCGGTCGAGCGCATACCTCCGCCAGGCTGAACAGTTCACGTTTTGTATCCCACTGATAGTCCGGATCTGGATTTGGACCTTAACCAAAATCTAATCAGCTTGTTCTTGTCACCGACCCAACTCATCCACCTAGTTTTATCATAATCTGTCCATAACTTTTTGAAATATCGTGCAATATTTCCTTTTTCACCCTATCTCTCAATTGTGAAGAATCTCTGAACAAAATTTACTCCAGCCTGTCTTTGATTACGTGAACAAAAATATTTGTCATGATAATGATAACACCATTTATTATCCGTGGTGAATAATCATTAACGTTAATTTTCTTATTTGCTCCTTTCTGGGGTTGGTGGTTTGGAGTGGGGGGGGGGAGGTGTGGGAGGGACGGCTGGAGAGGGTGGGGGTTATCTCACAAAAGTTACATAATTGGAGTTAGGGAAGTATTTCGTGTCGTGTTACAAAGTGATGCCTTAGGGGATGGGAAAAAGGGAGGGGTAGGGGGAGATGTGTTGTCTAAAATTGCTAACAAATGCATTACATCTGGACAAACACTTCCTTATGAAGAAGAACATCAGGTCAGGTCAGGTATGGGAGCGTGGGCCAGAACAGCGCGTCGCTGCGTCCACTTTCCGCCGGTACTCCAGGGGCCTCCGTCTGGCCATCCCCCAGGCAGATGCCAGGCCCATCCCCATCTCCTTGAGATGATGGTCAACCTGCTGCAACCACGAGGCACGTGGTCGGCCCACTGGCCTCCTCCACTCATGAGACTCCCTCGCTGAGAGAATCTGGTGAGCAGGATCAGCGTCAGGAAAACGAGCCACATGTCCATACAGCCGCAACTGATGCTCACGGACTATGCAGGTAACAAATCTCATCCGAGTCTCTCTCAGCAACCGCTCGTTGGACACAAAATCTGACCAGCGATAGCCAAGGATTCTCCGAAGAGACCTGGTACCAAAGGAATTAAGTCTCCGTCTCAGATCCTTGGTCAGAGTCCAAGTCTCGCATCCATAGAGCAAGACTGGAAGTACCAAGGACCTGAAGACTCGGACTTTCATCCTCCCGCACAGGTACTGGCAGCGCCACACCCCATGATCCAGTGAATCCATGACTCCCCAGGCCCGACCCAGACGTCTATTGACCTCTGACTCACAGCCAGCAGAGAGATGAATGTCACTGCCAAGGTTAGTGAATCTCTCCACGACCTCAACATCCTCACCACAAACAGGCACAGACAGGACAGCAGCATCCAAGATGTCACCGAAAGTCTGGATCTTAGTTTTGACCCAAGAAACCCGTAATCCCAGCGGCTCCGACTCCTCATTCAGCACCTCGAGGGCCCTCAAAAGGATATCTAAAGTCTCCGCAAAGATGACTGCATCATCTGCAAAATCAAGGTCCGAGATATTGACATTCCCAAACGATGCACCTCAGCTTGATCTCTCAGACATCCTCCCTAAAATCCAGTCCATACAAGTGCTGAAAAGTGTGGGGGCCAGTACACACCCATGACGAACTCCAGTAACAACTGGAAATAAGTCAGAGATGGTACTACCACACTTCACAGAACTCTCAGTACCAGAGTAGAGTTCAGACATCAGATCGATCAGTTTTGGTGGCACTCCACGAAGACAAAGAATCCTCCAGAGGACATCCCGATTCACTGAATCGAACGCTTTACCGAGATCAACATAGGCTGCAAGCAGCCCCTGCCAAAACTCTCGTCTGCATTCGGTGAGGACACGAAGAGTAAGGATACGGTCAATCGTTGACCTCTTTGGTGTAAAGCCTGACTGCTCTGGATGCTGGTGCTCAAGCAGATGGTGGTGAACCCTATCAATAATTATCCGAGCAAAGACCTTGCCCAGCACTGAGAGCAGCATCACCCCTCGGTAGTTGTTGCAGTCTTGGCGATCACCCTTCCCTTTCCAGAGAGGAACAACAAGGCCCCTCTTCCAATCAGTTGGGATGATGCCTGTGTTCCAGGCAGAGCACAAAACTACATGCAACGACACGAGTGCAGCATTTCCACCAGCCTTGAGAAGTTCAGCATGGATGCCACAGATCCCTGGAGCTTTGCCCCGTTTCAACCAGTTCACCGCAGCCTGTGTTTCCACAAGCGAAGGTGGACCACAGTTGATTCGAGGGTCAGCAACAGGGATTGTAACACCCTTGACGTCCAACTCGACAGCTGGGGGATCAGCCTGGTACAACCGCTCAAAGTAACCGGCCCAGTGAGCCTTCAATTCAGACTCCTCTGTCAAGAACCTACCACTCTCTGCTCTCACTGCAGTGCTCCAAGGGATGGGCTTGGATGAACGCAATGCGCAAATTCCCCTGGAAGCGGGACGAGAATCACCTGTCCACAGGTGATGCTCTTCCCCCTCACAGATTCCTCGCACATAGGCCTCCTTGTCCACCCTCGGTGCACGTACAGTTTTACGCCTCAGCTCCCTGAACAGCTCAGCTCTGCCATTCAGCCTGGCCCTGCGACTCTGGTCAATGGTATCCAGTATCCCTTGAGAGACAAAATTCTTCTTTGCCCTGCGGTGAGTTCCAAGACATCCACCGGCAACATCAAGGACGGTGGTCTTGAAGGAACTCCACAACTCTTCAGGACCCCCCAAAGCACCCAGACCCCCCAAGTGTCCATTCAGCCTGTTCGCAAACTCCTTAGCTACTCTCTCATCCCTGAGCTTGCCAACATCAAGCCAAGGCTGGGATGGTACTATTCTCCAGGATTTAAGGTGCAGCTTTAGAGTTGCTTCAACAAGCCTGTGGTCAGTATTGAGGAACTGAGCACTCCGGTAGACCCTGCAGTTCTGGATCATCCTCCAACGACCGTCAATGAGGACATGGTCAATCTCCTTTGCCACACCGCCAGCGTTGGATTACCAAGTCCAGCGATGAGCTTGTGGGCACTGAAACCATGAACCAGCCACCCTAAGTCCATGACTTCTTGCAAAGTCAAGGAACTTAGTGCTATTCTGGTTCATAGTTCCTGACCCATGGGGATCAACACACACCTCATAACCATCCCTATCAGTTCCAGTCGATGCATTGAAATCCCCCAAGACTAGAAGTGTATCTCGTCTGGGGCACTGATCAACCACAGACTCGAGCGTGGCGTAGAATGCATCCTTCACGGTGAGATCACTCGCCTCAGTCGGAGCATAAACAGAGACCAGGGAAATGACACCTAAGGAGTGACGAATCCTTCATCTCATAATACGCTCGTTGACCAGTGTTACCTCAATTATCATTGGGGTCAGCTTATTGGACACAGCTACAGCAACTCCTTGGGTATGGTAACCATCAGAGCGACCAGACCAATAGTAGGCGTAACCACCCACCATTATCTCGCCGCAATCCGGTCTCCGAACCTCAGAGAGAGCTGCAATCCCGATGTCCAAACGCTTGAGCTCAGATGATAACAGAGACAGGTGATCATCCTCTCTTAGGGATAGGACATTCCAGGCACCCACCCGAAGGGACCGCCTCAGGTTAACCCAAGGAGACTGCCGTCTGGTGGACGACACCTCAGCACCACTCCGACACACTCTCCCGCAATCTGACCCAGGGATGTTACGCCATGGTTTCCCTCCTATCATCAAAGATTGGGGGTCCCGAAGGCTTTGCCCCAATCCCGTCATCCGGTGAGCTGCCCTGCGAAGGGAAGCTGCACAGGAGGTACTCCCACGGAGTGGGTTTTCAGATTTTTTTGCGTTTTTGTGTTTTGCGGAATGAATGGTTTTACTGTGGCCGGAGTGCAAATCCTGCCACCAACCTCCTAATAAAAAAGTAACCCAACTGCAGGAGGACGTCCGCAGACACAGTTAGGCAGTAGATATGGATGGCCGTTGGCTCACAAGGAGCTCCTCCGCCCTTTGACAGGTTTTGTTCTTCATCCTGCTGGGTATCCATATCCAAACACCCTCCTCACCAGAAAACCTGGTGGGGGAGACGGTTTTGTCGCCGACAACCCGACCATGGAACAGATTAGTACAGGTTTGCATGGTACCTGTAGCAGGTCACAGATCTAACCTGACCTGACAACCACTGGCACATTTGAGAACATCAAAAGAGCTGAAATTCAGAAAAGAATACATGCACAATTCTGTGATGTACATTAAGTACTGTGCAAAGGACTTAGGCCACCACATGTTTTTTTCACTAATTTGTAAAATCTCTCTTGCAGGTAAAATAAACCCACACCATGCCCAACATAAACTCAACGAGACTCAAAATAATAGTTTTACACCAAGAAGGCAATTCCCAGAGAGAAATATCCCTCAAAACAGGTATATTTCCCAATGTGGCATTCAAGCAACAATACAGAAGCACAATGAGACCGGAACGGTTGAAGATAGAAAACAGATTGGAAGGCCAAATGAACTCAGCAAAACAGATGAGCAATCCTTAAAGATAAGTTACTTAAGAAATAGAAGAAAAAAAAATCAACTTACTCAAGAACTGGCACAGACATCAGGGATTGAAGTGGGCTTATCTACTGTCTCTTATGAAAAGTGGTCTCCATGGGTGAGTTTCTGTCAAAAAGCTCTTGCTGCTTATAGGTAAAAGCCAAGAGTCTGAAATATTTCCAAGAACGTTGGAGTTGGCATACTAATCAGTGGGGAAAGAATGGCCCCTCAAAGTCCTGACCTTATCATCATAGAAGCTGTCCAGGATTCTTTTGACAGGATGGAAAATGAAAAACAACCAAAATCAAAAGATGAATTATGGTAAACATTTCAGAATGCATAGAACAACCTCCCAATGGAATTTCTCTAGAAATTGCAAATAAGTATTCCAAAACAAATATCTGCTGTTTGGCATGAAACGTATGGTTCACACCAAATATTGAAATGCCATGAATTAATATTTTAAAATACAATTCGTCTTTTTTGTTTGTTTCTTTCATGAAATATGATCATCTTAACACCTTTTATTTGTCAAAATATACCACTGTGTCAATAAAAACGTTTATTTTTAAGGTGGTGAAAGACTTTTGCATGGTAGTTGTTTAAGTGGTGCAACGAGTTAAAAAAAATTGTCCTGAATTGGTGAGTGATATCGAGCATCTTCACAAGTAATCAACTGCTGTCACTCAAGCAATCATTAAGAGTGCTGAACAGCTAATTTTGGAGAATCACCCGATTACTACACGTGATGTTCCATGACAATGGGATGTCAGTGTTTGAAATGTGGAAATGATTTTTCATTCTACCTGATATTCCACAAGGCTAGGCCATCACCTCTCATTTCCTTAACTCATCGGTTACCGAAGGACCTCATGTTTGATCAAAAGGAAACTCACATGGTCATGTGGAAACTTAATTCATGAGGAATAGTTTGAGCGTGCAAACTATCATTATGCAGTACAACAGTGACTTGTTCATACAATGAAGTGAGACGAGCAATATTCAGACAACATCCAGGAATTCCATCTTAGGGCATGTCTTTAATCCATGGAAATGTTCACCCTCACCAGATACAAGTGATCACTAACACTCCAGTGGAGATGGGTTGTCAAGTTCTAAATCATTCTCCATACAGTCCAGCCATTTTACCTTGTGATTTGCATCTCTATGGACCACACAAAGAAGACATCAATCCATCCATCAGGACTGTACTCTGTACAGAGCATCAGTGCTCCCAAAGTAGTCTCCAGAGCTATTGGCCACAATCCTGGATGGGTCGCTACTCCAACACAGGATACTCAAATGGTTCAATCATCTCAGCAAACTGGTACTCATTTTGCCAACCTCAGAAGAATGACAGGCTGAGTCAACCTCACCTGGTATTAATTCAATAGCAGGCAAGCTTTGATCTCAGGACACAAAGATCCCAAGCCCACCACCCTAACCATGAAGCCAACACCACACAAACAAGGAAGATATGGGTGACATTAATTTAATGAATGACTCACGTGGATTGGCACGCTACGTTCGCCTCTCCACACGTCATTGCAGAGATTGACGTCACAGATTTACTGTGTTGTCGTGATTTACACCAATCAGAACCCAAACATTTATTTCTTCAAATTTATTTGTAACGAGACGACCCGTGAACCCGTTGGGTTCCCGTTGTGACAGCAGTTGATGAAAAAAAGCATTTCAAGATAAAAAAGATCGTTCCAGCGAACTATACCACTGAGGTTGTTTGCATTGATCCAATTCTCCCGAAGAGTACTTGACTGAATCGGGAATTGATTTTTTTTATAATTTCTTCGTTGCCCGATTTTAACGAAACTTGATAATGCACACTGCAGGAGAATGGTGAGTAAGGTGGCCCTTATTTTTTTGTGCTATCATGTACCGTTTTGGCTGTATTTCGGGAATATACATACATACATATACACAAGATGAGAGTTTTAGTAATATATAGATCATGACATCAAGGCAAGTGTTTCAAAATGGCTACGTACCCATACCAAATATTTATAAATAATTGTTATAACGATACTACAATGTCTTAAGGCCAAATACGCATGTCTAACAGAGGAATGCCTTGATAAAGGGGTGAAGTTTGATCAGATTATCTTCACTATTTTATTTTTTTTCAATAACGAGGCCACATTAAACCTTTATTTACCCTCATATCGTCTGTTCTTTCCTTTGCACGTGCAAATAAAAAAAAAAAATACTTTTTCATATTTTCTTACTAATTATACATAGATATTAAAAAATACAAAACCATCACATATTTTGGATTATTGTATCCTGGAGAACTTTTTGAATGCCCCTCACATTTCTTCGGCGATGTGTTCCCCGGACCAAAGAATGATTATAGGATTTAGGTTTTCTCCATATGCAGGTTTCAGAGGATGGAACAGAGCCCTCCCAGGTCTCAAAGTATCCACCTTCGTGTATGTGTATGTGTATACAGGTTGCTGTTGTTGGGTGGAATCAGGGCAGCTGAACACTGACCCATGTTTAATATGTGATATTTTATAAGCCTAAAATATCGGGCGTAGTGGCGTGCGCCTGTAATCCGGCTACTCGGAGGCTTGGGTTGGAGGATCGGTTGAGGACGGGTGCTCTGCACTGGGCTGCGCTATGAGAGGGTGTAGGGCAGCCCGGAATCATGGTGAAACCCAATCCTTATCCCTGTGTCATAAGAGGCGACCAGGGTTGCGTCAGGAAGGGCATCTGGCGTAAAACCTGTGCCAAATCAGTATGCGGATCATAACGGATGATCCGCTGTGGCGACCCCTAACGGGAGCAGCCGAAGGAAGAACAACATTTTATAAGCCTAAAAAGGACATAACTGTAAAAAAATTGATGAAACAACCTGAAACTCAAACTTTTTCTGTAACATCATAAGAAAGTCATGCACCAAGTTTCAATTTAATATGTTAAAGGGTATGGGGAAAAAGGTTGGAAAAAACCACAGGTGGAATGGATGGACAAGCAGACAGAGAGCAAACCTATAGTCCCCTCCAGTGAAACCGTTAGGGGACTAATAAATGCCCAAGACCAAGGAAATACTGATGGCTTTAAGAATATGGCAGGACTGATTCAATCAGACAAGTGTAAGTTTGGCAAGTTAGAAACAGAAAGCATGAATCATCTCCTATTGGGATGTAAAAAAGACCTCATGTCAGAACAACTGTACACACAAAGGCACAACAAGATATGTGGAGTAATCCACTGGCACATCTGCAAAAACTTTGATATTCCAGTTTCAAAAAAACACATGGAAACAGGAAGCAAAAGCGATCATTGTAAACAAGAAAGCAACCCTCATACACAACTTGATGATCCCATCGAGTGTGAACATTGAAAACAAAATATCGCGGTGCCGAAAATTGTACTTGGGTTCAAAATAGAAAAGATGCCATTGCCAAATGAAGTGTCTGTACCCAGCGATTTTGGCATAAATAACACAGAAATAAAATAAAACTATCATTGGATCCTTCACTTCACTTGACGGCAGTTCAACATACATATTAGAGGTGTGTGTGTGTGTGTGTGTGTGTGTGTGTGTGTGTGTGTGTGTGTGTGTGTGTGTGTGTGTGTGTGTGTGTGTGTGTGTGTGTGTGTGTGTGTGTGTGTGTGTGTGTGTGTGTGTGTGTGTGTGTGTGTGTGTGTGTGTGTGTGTGGCCATTTTTCTCCGAGATAGCCAAACGGATCTTCGGCAAACTTTCAAATGTTCATCAGTTAGTGCTTGGGAGTTCCAGACAAAAATTTTTTGAAATTTTTGAAATATTTTTGGGATTTTTGGGGAATTTTTTATATTTTTTTTAATTGCCTGGTGTTGCCTCAGCCTTTGTAGCTATGTGAAAGGTAATATTAAACGATCTCAAACACCATTCCTTCATGGATGTAAGGAAGTGTTTTAGGCCCCAGCAAAAAGATAGAAATTTTTTTTTTTTTTAATTGATTTCTTCAAAATGCCAACAGGATTAGAACAGCACCGAGCAATGCTGGATACCCCTGGTTGGTATGTAATATATGTTACAGTGCAGTAACACTGCTGATTGACAGTCAGTACAGTCAGTCTTTGTTTAACGTTGTAGCACGTTCTTGAAAAGTGTGACTTTAACTGAAATGACTTCAAGCGAATCCAATTTCCCCATAAGAATTGATGGAAATAGGGGGTTAGGTTCCAGGGAAAAATGTATCGCCAGACAAAAGACATTATTTACACAGAGAGTATAAGTTTTTAAAAAATTTCAACAAATCATTTGAATACCATCATCTCTCATTGCTTCAGATCTTCATTGGTTAGCAATTTGTGTGATTGCAGAAGTTATGTAACGTTGGCTTCTTCAACTTCATCAAAACCCGCTTTATTGGCCAAGCCGACGATAACTTTCTTCATAGCGGGGAAAACATCTTCAAATCCTTTCAAGTCATTGACACATTCAGGCCACAACTTCCTCCACACACCATTCATGCACACCTGAGTAACTTAATTCCAGGACCCACTGATGTAATCAAGGCACTTGAGGATGTTTCCATCAGTGTAACATATAAACTATATAAATAGTAAAAATATACTTTCACTAATAGATCTCTCTGGTCCTTAGCTAAAGTATCTCCAACAACTTCTGTCGCTCGACCTTTCCTTCGCTTTTCCATTCCGATGATACTGTCAATGTCTCTCCGACCGATAAAGCAACTCTTTTTGGTTCTGTTTTCTCCTCAAACTCCACAATGGATGACTCACATTCCATCTCCCTCTGATGCTCCCCTCACCATTCCAATGTCCCTCCCTCTAATCTCTTTTCATGCAGTCAAAAAAATACTCCTCTCTCTGGACATAAGCAAAGCCTCTGGTCAAGATGGCATTCCTCCCAGTGTCTTGAAGGAATGTGCTTCAGAACTTGCACCAGTGCTTGCTCGTTTGTTTCATTTTTGTTCAAAAACCCAAACTTTTCCTCTTACCTGGAAACATGCCTTAGTACAACCTATTTTAAAGAAGGGTGATCATTCAAACCCGTCAACTACTATCCTATTGCTCTGACTTCTGTTTCCAAAGTCTTTGAATGTCTTCTCAATTCCCATTTTCTTAAGAATCTTGAATCTCAGTTTTTTATCTGACCACGAATACGGCTTTCGCAAGACAAGATCTACAGGTGATATCCTTTCTTACTTTACAAATTTCTGGGTCACTTATTTGAGAGACTTTGGGGAATCCTTTGTTGTCAGCCTTGATATCTCAAAAGTCTTTGCCAGAGTTTGGCATCAGGGTTTGATATCCAAGCTTCCCTCTTTCGGCTTTCCTCGTTCACTCTGCTCTCTCATATCGAGCTTTCTCTCCGACCACTCTATCTCCGTAATTGTTGATGGTTCTCCATCAACAGCGGTGTACCTCAGGGTTCCGTTCTGTCTCCAACACTCTTTCTTCTTTTTATCAATGACCTTCTTTCTTTGACAAATATACCAAATGCACTCATATGCTGATGATTCAACATTACATTCTTCCATGTCTTTCCCATCTTCCCCGTCTTCTCTCACTGGATCGACATGTCGTTTCATCACAGCCACCTCTTTAAATTCGGATTTGGACAAGATCTCCTAGTGGGGCAAATGTAATCAAGTTAAGTTTAATGCTTCAAAAACTCAACTTCTTCTCATCTCTCTCTCTAAAACTCCTCTCAACTCTCCAATCTCCTTTGAAAACTCTACAATTACACCATGTGATACAATAAACCTACTAGATATCACTCTAACATCAAATTTATCCTGGAATCCACACATTACTCAAATAGTTAAATCTGCCTCGAAGAAATTTGGAGTCCTGTTCAGATGTTTAAGATTCTTCTCCTTTGAACAGTTGCTCCAACTATATAAAGGATTGATTCATCCTTGTATAGAGTACTGCTCTCAGATCTGGAGAGGTTCCAGCTCCACATACTTACTGGACAGCATTGAATCCAAAGTTATTCGACTTGTCAACTCCACCAATGTGGCCTCAAAACTCGATCCGCTCAAATTACGCCACATAGTTGGCTCTCTTTCTCTTTTATACAGATATTACTTCGGTTTCTGCTCGCAAGAACTTGCTGCTTGTGTACCTCCACCATTAGCGAGACCAAGGAATACTCGACAAGCCACTACATCACATGATTATTGTATGGCCATTGGCAATTCAAGGGTGGGCCG
Source organism: Eptatretus burgeri (assembly GCF_056783735.1). Lineage (NCBI taxonomy): Eukaryota > Metazoa > Chordata > Myxini > Myxiniformes > Myxinidae > Eptatretus > Eptatretus burgeri. The sequence goes on from NC_140967.1 coordinate 66,680,380, forward strand.
TTACAATGTTTGTTTCTTCCACTCCACTGCCAAACTCTGGAACGCTTTACTTTCTCATGTCTTCCCAAACACTTCTGACCTTCCCCTTTTCAAAAAGCAGATTTTTTTTACTTCCTCAAAAACTTGGACTATTCTCTCTTTCCTTACTTTCTATCAATACAATTATTTTATTTAAGGCTTGACCTCGATGAGGACTAATTAGCCCATGACTGAAGCCTTCAACATTATTTAAAATAAAATAAAAAAACACATGGCAGATAGTCAGGTGGACTACCAACCGTACTTGTCAAACACCTGAGATCAGAGAGGATGATGCAAACGCCGATGTTATTAATGCACAGCTTGGTGTAGATAAATCCTAAACTGCACGTACTCTGGGTGGCCTTATACACCAGTATTTACGGTACGACCTATACACCGGTATCTACGGTATGATGTATACTATAGCTTCATTAAAACGGGGAAAACCATGAGTTTGGTACTAAATTAGAGGTAAAACGACTTTATAATGGAATGGTCGATGACTTTAAACGAGTATGTTCTCGAATATATCAGCAACTTAAAAATGAAACAATGGTAAACGGGATGATGTTAAGCGAGGACTTACTGTCTTGGCAAATTTTTACCTCTGTCACCGAAGGTGAAGGAGGTTATGTTTTCACCACTTTCTGTCTGTTTGTTTGTTTGTCTGTCTGTGTACAGGATATCTCAAAAAGTTGTGGATGGATTCGGATGAAATTTTGTGGACAGGTTGGGTGTGTGTGACAAGTACGAACTGATTAGATTTTGGTGAAGATCCAGATCCGACTACTAGAATTTTTAAAGTGATTCTTCACCATTGAGAGATTGGGATAAAAACGATAGATATCATGATATCTGAAAAAGTTGTGGACGGATTCAGACAAAACTTGGTGGACATGTTGGGTGTGTGACAAGAAAGAATTGATTCAATTTTGATGTGACATTATCAGTGTCGTGTCCATACTGATTAAGACCGACGCTGGACGGATGGACTGAACTGGCTTTTACTCTCTTGGACTGCATTCAAATAATGGTGGCCTTGTGCGTGCGTGAATCGCAAGAAGCACACAAGGCTCTTCACTCTTTCAAAACCAACGGGTTTATTTCTCGAACAAATAAATAAATAACCAGGGAATGTTGATCGCAACGGTGGAGCCGACGGCAGGTTGAGGTGGGAAGAAAGGGGAAACACGGAATTGATAATAAATAGTTATGCAAAATGACAATAAAACCTAAGGTGCCATACATTAGGTTCAGGCACAGACAGGGATGGGGAACGAAAAAACCCAGACGAGGCTTTAGCTCTGCTACTGGATGATCTGGCGATGAGGAGGCGGTCAGGACAGCCAAACAGGCGATGATGCAGGCAACAAAACACACAGGCAGGGTGACGAAGGCTCATGGTCGGACCAACGAATGGGGAAATGCAGGAACAACGAAGCAGTAACACGGCAAGAGCAGGGACAGGAGAAAGTAGGAAGGCAGGCAGGCACAGACAGAACAATCTTTTCTCCTCAGCGATCTCCTTCTCCATTTTGGTGCAATCTCAACTCTGATCAGAGACATCTCACTCTCCTCAGAGGTCCCAAAAACTCCACCCTCTCCAGGGTGATCAAAACTCCACCCTCTCAGAAAGACGAAAACTCTGCCCTAAGGAGGTTATCCAAGCTTCGCCCCTCGGGAGGCAAGGAAAAGCTCCGCCCTTGTCAGGAGGCAATCCAAGCTCCGCCCTTGTCAGGAGGCAATCCAAGTTCTGCCATTTTTGGGAGGAAATCCAAGCTCTGCCCTTCTCTCTCTTCACTTGGGCCTCACCTTGGGCACCTCATCCAGTGGGACATACAAGAGGTTATATGTACAATTGTCTTAACCTTAATCCCAAACTATTTATAACAACACATCACCCTCCATATGGTGAACATTGAGACAGGCAATTCTTAAGCTACGTCTCCCTACTTAATTACGTCGAGATGGGCCAACTACTCGTACACAGACCATACTACTCTATATATTTATTTTTTCTCCAAGATAATATCGACCCCACCCACACACAAGTGTAACATTATTATGATCATGATATTATGAAGAAACAGGCAAATTAGTTATGGCTTTTTCGCATTTTTTTGAAATGGTTTCTGAAATAATATACCTGTAGTGACTCATTCATTTTTCTCCATCATTTTTCTAATATTTGAAATGAAGCAAATGTGTGAACACTTGTGTCCAAATGGTGGGGCCCTTCCAGGGAGCCAATGGATGCGGCGGATGCTGCGATGGTCCTATTTAAAAGGAAACTCATGATCATGACCCATGGGGAACTTGTGTGCCTGTCCTCACAAGTCGGCTCTTATTCCTATTCATGAGTCACTCAACATGTCAATTTGTGATGGTGACTTTTGTTTAACATCGCCAAGACTATTGAATGAGGTGGATTTTGTTTGTACAGCTGATTGGCCAAGGTGACAACGAACGAGTTTTCTCCTCTGTTCGCCATCTTTGACACCGTGAAAGCTGCGG
>NC_140967.1:66697914-66730414 GCF_056783735.1 Eptatretus burgeri
CGATTTATAACATGTGTTAACGATGTCTCAGGCACACGCGCAGCACCATTACAAATGAACGTCGTGTGGTCCCTGTACGACGCTGCCATGCGTTAATGGCAAGATCACCGTAGCATCGTTTGTCTAATTGCACATTGGGCTCTGTCCTGCTTTTTTTTTGGGGGGGGGGGGTTGCTCTCTTCCTTGTGTTCTCTGTTCCTACACCATCACAGTAGACGCATTAAATGGAAGCGAGAAAAATGTGGGAACAGGTGCTGCCTGGAATACCTGGCGACCTTGTGGCGTTTCATTTTGCACCATTTGTACAAGTCCGGAGCAGCGGCTTGAACTCGGCGATGGATCATGCACTTCCCGCTCCATTCACGAGGCTCATCCATCTTTGTCAGTTCACTTCGTACCGTGGCAGTCTCGTGCGGAGTCGGACAGTGAGTGCAGTACGGAATGCGAAGGGACGAAATCGGTCGAGAGAGCAGCGGAGGAGACCCCGCAAGAGAGCATGGGGACCACGTCTCCCTGCAATTCCAGCTGGCTGGGTTGATGAGGGCAACTTGTTTAATCGGTGTCGCAGGGTTAACAAGATGTTAGCTTATGGAGTTCGGGTTCACGTCGGGTTTGTGTGGATTAATAAAGTCGTTAAATCCATAATATACAACAGACAGTCGCGGTGATAGCTCATGTACAGATTACGGATTACATTAAAGGGTAATTCGTCGTGTACGTGCGGGGTTTATGGTGCATGCTCGAGGCTCGCACACCCTAGCTCCGGAAAACCCGCATTGGACGTGAAGAACACCGACAGCGCAGGCAGCACCAGCTCGAGGTCAGACTTTCCATTCATTAGGGGCAAATTAATTGTTCACCCCAAAAATAAAGCACATTTATAACTGCAGTCCCAGCACCTGGATATACGAACTATCCTGCTTTGGTAATTGCCACTCTCTTGACACCCTTAATTACCATTAATGAAGGACCACTCTAATTAATCCTGATTAATAAGTTAGCGTGCTTCTCGACGTGCGCTTGTTCAGGTGCAAGTAACGCATTCACGGTGAGGAATTGCTGCATTCCAGGTGGAACAGGACAAAAGGATGGACAGTCGTGAGGTTGATGCCGCAGACCCACCACCGCCTCCGATCATCATGTCCTTTGCACCTGCAAGGAAGGTAGAGCCTCACATCGCGCTGCGTTAACGGGCTTACAACTCCGCGTACCCTTTGCTGTCGCTTCCCCTCATTCTTCATCAGACATGCTGCCATTGTTGGGTTATCTCAAGAAATGTCTGACCCGCTATATGTATCCCGTCGGTCCTGGATGTCGTGCTGTTCCTCAAAGCCTCCAGAGGGACTGCCTGTGTCTCTCTTTATACAGTATTTATATATACTAGTGCGGGCCCGTAGGTGCGTTGCCAGGATGTGCAGCTTCGTGCCTGCAGTATCAGATCCCCAGCATCAATTGTGACGTCATATCAAACAAAGAAGAATTGTGACGCCCCCTCTCTCTCGCCCCCCCCCCACTCCCCCCCTCCTCTGTCCACCCTCCTCTCTCCCTCTCCTCTCTCGCCCCTCTCTCTCTGTAAATGTATTCACAAATATCTACCAAGCACAATTAATTCCAACCTTGGGAAAAAACAGCTTTCAAACCCTTGGGTAACAGCTGTTTCCCTCAGGAAAATTCAAACCTTGGGATTAATTCATAATTTGAATAATAATCAAACCTTGGGAGTAAATAATTAAGTAAATTAATAATTAAATAATAATCAAACCTTGGGATTCATTAATTAATTCAAACCTTGGGAAAGAACAGCTTTCAAACCTTGGGAAACACTTGGGAAACAGCTGAAATGGATGAGGAAGAACGATATCAAACTTTGAAAAGGCACATACTCAGGTCCCCAGTGTCGATTGTGACCTCGTACCAAACGAAGTAGAAGAATTGTGACATCAATCGTGCAAAAAAAATAAAAAGAATAAAATAAACATCAATTATGCCGTCATTTGTGATGTCATGGCACCGTGTCCTGTCATTGGTTGACAGATACATGGCCGTAACTTGGGAACCGCTCGTCCGATTGATATCAAACCTTGAAAAGACACATCCGGGGGTCCCTGGCAATATTGTTGGCAAGTTTCAATGAGATCGGACCGGCGGTCGTCGAGAAACGGCGGTCGCAGACAGACAGACAGACACACACAGAGATTGCTGGAATTATATATATATATATATATATATATATATATATATATATATATATATATATATATATATATATATATATATATATATATATATATATATATATATATATATATATATATATATATATGTTCCTGCCTTCGTTCATTGATTTAAATTGTCTTTGTACCAAGATGCTCCTTGGAAGGCATATTCAAGCCTACAGTGTATATTGCCACTCTTTTGTTTTTTCTGTAATCATTCAGGCTGTTTCTACTATAAAGACATGAGTTTCGAATGCATTTCCAGCAGGCCAAAAATAGTTTCACACCACAGTTTATATTTCCTTTCGAGCTGTTCATCATGATTGAAGCCTGGTGTTTATTTAACGGTGGCATGGCTGGCTTATACATCTTTGGGTATTGATGTTCGAGCCCTTGTTAGTTGTTGAATTAACACGGGCTGTGGTTGACTCAACCTATTGTATGCTTCCGAGGTCTTGCCATTCTAAATGAGTTCCAGTGTTCTGGTAAGTGAGGGCACTGCATCAGTGGCACAGCTGTGCTTCAAGAAAAAAAATGATGCAGCCAAGTAGCAATGGGTTGCACTTGATAGCTCGTCATGATAGGAGATACAAATTCCTCTAAATATAATGTAATTTAATGAAAGAGAGCACTATGGTGCACTCTGGGTACCTCCTTCATCGCATCATTGGCTGAGGACACGGCTGTGCCGCTGATGTCCTCTGCTTAGGGTATTAATTTGTAATTTTTTCATGGCGCCGGCGATAGCTCGCCTACTCTTCACTAAGGACACCGTGGGATCTTTAACATCCACCAACTAATGCTGGAAGACGGGGCACCTGTTTCGCGTCCATCCGAGAGGCGGTGCACACACTGATGAATCACCCTGCTTGTGACACACCAGGATGACAGTTTATAGCTGGGTTCAGGAATCAAACTCAGGTTAGATAGCTTCAAGGCAAGCGTGTGTACCTCTTGGCCATCTTGTCAGCCCACTATGGGAACAAGAAACACTGCATACTTTATTGTAGAACAATATCACATTAACGTTTTGTAAATGCAAAAAAATTGTCGCTTTTGGAACTTTGTTAAAAAATATTTAAAAATTGGAACGACAACTTTGGAAAAGTAATCGTACACGTTTTTTAATGTACAAAGTCTCAGCTCTTGCAAGAGCAAGATGACAGAAGGTAGAAGACAATATCCTGACAGTCATGGGACAGGACAACATGTAATCTAACAAGGGAACAAATGAACAGGAAGACAGACAATAAGGAAGGAAACATCGCGACCTGGAAATATATGGGGAAGGTTGTGGGAGAGATGGGCTAATGAAGTCATAAAATTTATGGATTGTAGGGATGGATATAGGATGTCCTGAGGTGGTGGCGTACTGCCAATTTGTAGCACTGACGAAAGTGTTGAACTTTAACAGATGAAGGAAAGAGGTTCCACCAGTGGGAGAAAATAGGTACAAAGGAGGGGAGATAAGTAGTGTGCCTTAATTTTGGAAGTTTCACGAGGAGGTAGTCACTGGAAGAGTGTGCATGTTTGACCTCGAGAGGCTGGGGAAGGACAGAAGGGGGGCAAGACCTGAAGAGATGCGGTGGAAAACAGAGATGCCTGCAACCTGTCTGCAAAGAGAAATCAAAAGGCCCTGTACTTTTGCTTCTTGGAGGAGAGGCCAATGAAGTTGAGAACTTTAGATTCAAGGAATGGCAGGTGTCAAGTGGAGACACCAGTGGATGATAAATGGGGCTTCTGGGACACCCATTCAAATGAATGGGGGATAAGGGAAAAACTTTCTGACTCAAGCCCCAAAAGCCCAAAATAGGAGACCGATTTTCTCCCCACCTATCCCCTTCCCTCCCATACAAGCAAATGTAAAATTGAGACTATGAAAGATTGAAACTTACTGATTAAAGCACTTCTTCCCCCCAACATAATCACAGTCCTTTTATATTTTCATTCCATTCAAAGAGTGAACCAACGAATATTTGCCCATGTTCTACTTTAGGGAATAACTTAATTTTCTTATAACATTCATTTCCATCGAGTATATTCACTTTATCTCTTCAAGCACGAAATAAAGGGAATTTCACTATCCCTCCTTTGGTTCTGTAAAATGGGGAAGTGCCTTTAAGAGCACAGTGAAAATGAGGAAGTATTCTGTGCCCATGTCTCTCGTGGTTAAATCTTAAATCATCAGAACGCTAACAGAACAAAGTTTAGCTTAAAGCAAGCAAAAGCAGCTTTTAAATGCAAGTTTTCTCAAAATCATTCAAAGCAAGCTGTTTCATTTTCGTGTTAAAATGAGTCAGTCTGGAGTCAGCCAAGCTGCCTCACCCGAACCAAGCCAAAAAAATTCCAAAGTCATTTCCTATGTGGGACACACCCTGAAAAAACCATTGTTGTGTAATCTCCCATTACGTCATCAACAGGAGGATATTTATTCCTTCGTATGCTCAGGCTTCATATGCTCTGGCTTCGTATGTTCGGGCTTCGTATGTTTTGTTTTGAGAATGGATTGTGCAGATAATTTCTCCGACCTTGTGGATCAATCATTTTCACAAGATGACAGGTGAGATCCTTAACACAAGTCATTATTTGTTGTTTTATACAGAATTAAATCACTATACAACCAATAATTATTGTCTTTTTCTAACATGTTGTCCCCAACAAGAACATCGTTGATAACTGATTGAGAACAGGAGGCCTTTGAATTACACGATGAGTGGTTAAAAACGAATGACTTCTTTGAAGACATTCGATCGTTCAGAAGAGAATTGAATGACATTTTTGTTGGCTGGAAAGAAGTTCTCTCACGTCCTCTGACCTTGAATGAGTCGAGTCAAAGGTGAGAAATTATTCCTCTGTCTCTCTGTGTATGTGTGTGTGTTTGTGTGTGTGTGTGTGTGTGTGTGTGTGTGTGTGTGTGTGTGTGTGTGTGTGTGTGTGTGTGTGTGTGTGTGTGTGTGTGTGTGTGTGTGTGTGTGTGTGTGTGTGTGTGTGTGTGTGTGTGTCTTTGACTCATTATTATTATTATTATTATTATTATTATCATTTCAGTTAAAACCCCTGTCTGGATGAACCAAACACGCAACTTAATCTTCTGGAGGAATCTAACATGACAATCTATCTTCTGGAGGTAAATGTTATATTTATTATTTTATTAATATCATAATATAATCATCTTTATACACCCTAATTGTTCTTCACTCTTTGTTTGGAACAGAATATGTTGATCGAGTTTCAAAACCAAAACAAACCACCAGACTGCTGCGAAAGAAGATTTTGTTCAATGTTATTACTTTTGTTTAATTATATATTAATGCTTTCCTTATAATTATCTGATTTTGAATTACAAGAAAAGAATAAAGGAGATGTAAAGGGGAGGGGGGGAGGTTGGGGGAGGGTTAGGGTTGGGGGGTAGGTGCACTCCCCCAACCACTCACCCACCACCCCCCTCATCCCTCTCCCCTCCCGATGTGTGTGTGGGGAAGGGTGGGGGTGGGATGAAGGGGGTGGTGGGTCAAAGGTGGGGGTGCACAGTGGGGTGGGGCTTGTGTGGGTGTAGCTTGTGTGGGTGGGGCTTGTGTGGGTGGGTGGAGCTTGTGTGGGTGGGTGGGGCTTGTGTGGGTAGGGCTTGTGTGGGTGGAGCTTGTGTGGATGTGGCTTGTGGGTGGAGCAATTTTTTAAATTAAATAAACACGTTGTGTGTGTGGGAACTAATAAACGAATCACTAATTATGTGGATACGATGGATGTGGATGTGGCTTTTGTGGGTGGGGTTTGTGTTGATGTGGCTTATGTGGGTGGGGCTTGTATGGATGTGGCTTTTGTGAGTGGAGCTTGTGTGGATGTGGCTTTTGTGAGTGGGTTTTGCCTGGATGTGGCTTATGTGGGTGGGGCTTTGTGGATCTGGCTTGTGTGGGCAGAGTCAAAAATGGGGCGGAGTTTAAAAGGGGCGGAGTCAAAAAATATTTTTTCAATTTATCTTGGTCTTTTGCAATTCCTGTGAATAAAATGAACCGAAAATCTCTTCCCCCTTTAAATCACATGATTTGTAAGTCCAAGGAACTGTACCGATGACATCAACAATTTTTAAAAGTTCATTTGTCCATCGCTCAGTATAACCTTTTTAAAAATGAGACTTCCACCTGTATATTCTTACTATATCGCCAACTTTGAACTTAGGCTTTCTGACATTAATCTCTTTTTCACATTTTAATTTTGTAAATGTGTCTGATGGCTTCGTTTTCGTTGAGGTATGAATCGTGTTTTTGTATTTATCTCCAATGTCCTGAATTAAAGACAACCATTGTTGAGAATCGAGATGAGTGAATTTTTTATATAGTCTCTCTTTTAAAGTGCGATTAAAATGCTCAATAACCACCGCTTTTCCTTCATTAAAGGTGCTGTATAATGTAATGTTGTTATTTTAAAGAAAATTCATTAATATTTTCTTGTAGAACTCTGTACCCTCATCAGTCCACAATTTTTTAGGTTTTCTCTTGCTTTTATTGAATTTGTTTTACTGTTGGAAAGCTAACATAAGAGTATTACCTGTTTGATTTTTCAAAGGGACAACACACGCATATCTACTCCTCAAATTAATAACAGTTAAAGCATACTTGTACCCCTTATCATAATTGAGTTCAATTAAATCAGTGGACCAGATTTCATCAACTTCCTTGGAATAAACCTTCCTTCTATGAAACTTTGTAATTATTGGTTTATGTAATTCATCAGCTAATTGCTCTTCAATCTTAATGACATCATTAGAGCCTATAAGTTTTTTGAATTTCCAAGCCCAAGTTTCAATTTAGCACTGATCATCTTCTTCACGATGAACCTATCAACTTTTTCTCTCCAGGTTGGATTTTGTATCAGAGACAAATTATACAACATTTCTCTTTCGGCTTCATGTTTTTCTTCCAACGTTGTGCTATTTCCAGAATCAATATCGTGCCTCATGCACACTTCATCAACCCTATTGATATAGCTCCACCATCAAGCTGATGGTTTAGGATTGTCAGCCTCATCTAATCTTTTATTCAAGTTTGTTCCTGAACCACAGAAAGAATACCCTGGTATATGTAATTCCCCTGGTATTCCAGTTGTTGTAAATTTACTTCCTGATAAAAACTTTTGTATATTTCCCCCTTGTTTGTGTTTGGTGATGAATTCACTCTTTTTTTTGAGCCAAATTCACTGAATTCACTTTTTTTTTTGAGAACATGTACCTTTTTGTATAACCCTATTATTTTTACTTTTCACATACGAGATATTTTTACTCTTGGTTTTCTTTTCACATTTTAGACAATAACTCATTTATTATGTGAAAAATTCCTACAGAGTGCGAAGACATTTTTAGTTTCCAACATGCACATTTGAATCTTAATTTTTAAAACATAAAGAATCCTCAGAAATATCTTCACTCTCTCCACCATTTATTTAAGAAAAAAAATGTAAAACTTTAATCAAAGTCAATTACACCCACATCATCAATAATATAATCTTTTCCTTCTTTCTCTTCTTCATCTCCACTTTCTTGTTTAAATGTTCTCACTGAAACCAATGTTAATAGTCTAGACACATATATTTCTAATAGACTTGCGAATTCTTTGTTTTCCTCCTCGGTGAGTTAAGATTTATTTATTTTCTGTAATACCTTTGATATTTTTATAATCTCACTGGTTTCCATATTTTTATATTTATTTATTCTCTCTTTCCTCCCTCTCCCTCTCCTCCTTCTCTCTCTTCTCCCACTCCTTCTCTCTCTTCTCCCTCTCATACTTCTCTCTCTCCTCCTTCTCTCTCTTTTTCCCTCTCCTCCTTCTCTCTCTTTTCCCTCTCCTCCTTCCTCATCCCTTACGATCCTTGAACCACTTTCACCCCATAGAATATCATACATATATTCATCTGGATTACTTGATATTCCTGCATCTAAAATATTTTTTTTTACCACAGGAAACCAATAAAATTTCTTCTGATTTTCTAAAAGAGCCTTGCGTTTTCTTAACTCTAAAAATTTTTCATTATTCAACATTTTAGTTAAATCCAAAGTTGTTGATTTATTAACATCAGTATGAAGCCAATCTTTCATTGAAAATACCTCATTCTTATGTAATAGAACATATTTATTAAAATACCGAAAACCTTTTTCTTGAAGGTATGCATGGAAACAGAAATGAAGCCTTCTTGCTGTCATTTATGTATCAGAAATATATGACAGATTAATATAATGACAGGAAATACCTCCCCATCTTCCCATAGTTAAATCAGTTTGTATTCCCCTACTTATTATATATAATCCTGTTCTTTGTGTTTTCATGATATAAACTATGGCAAAACCATTATTGATTTTACGCTTATTAAATTCTTTTATTTGTTGTTTGTTAATCGTGCTTCCACAAAACTCATTCTCGGCAACAAGTTGATATTATTCCTCCTTACGAGACTGATTTAATTATTCCAGGTCTTCTAGGTTAATTTTAAATGAGCAATAATACCTGAAATCAATCATATCATAATCCCCATTGTTCTATTCTCATTCAAACAATACGCCCTTCTTTATAAAATTATATTTTAATTGGAACTGTGAATTCTGTCTGACCCGGAGATAAAATCAACACTTCTGTATCTTTGGAATACACGGCCGTTTTATTTGAGGATATATATTGTGATAAATCACTTCATCTCAACAAGTCATTCGCGTCAGTCGGGCTTGGATAATTTATTAATTTATAAGCATTTTTCATATCAATATTTTTTACTATACTATATTTTTGCCATTCAGCCTGTGCCTTTGTGTAATAATTTGATAAATCAATATTCAGTCCTTGGGATACACCAAAGATAGAACCATCTTTACCAACATAAGTCATTTATATTAGATTAAAAATAATGTCATAAAAAAATTAATTTTTGTTGAGTTGAAATAACACAGACATAATTGACCACAACACTTGGAATTTAATTATTGGACTTGAAATATTTGATAAACACCTTTCTGTAAGAATTTTATTACTTCAACAGGTGGTGGAAGACCAAAACTATCAAAATAATATTTGTCTTGACTATTAAAAATACAAACCCAATGAGAACCATTACCATTATTATCTTCTAAGTTCATAATAATAGTATTTGTATGTTTAGACACGTTTGTTAATTCATCTCTCACACAAATAACCACTTTATGAATTTTTAATTTATTACAATACAGTAATCCCCCACTATATCGCGGTTCACCTATTGTGCCCCCGGTTCATCGAGGGTTTTCCCTTGGAACCCAACTATTTTTTTCTGCGGATTCCCCCGGTATATCGCGGTAATAATAGATAAAATATAAATTATTTAAGCAATAAATTATAACGCGTGGTGCTCGACCAGTCACACAACGCACGAGACAAAGTTTCGCTTGTGAACTTCGAATATTTTGTACGTTTTTTCTCCAAGCCCGACGATGCCGCCCAAACGCCCTGCACCTTCTAAGGCTTCTGGCAAGGAACCAAAGTGCCAGAGGAGGTCCTGACGCTCCAGGAGAAGGTTAAGGTGCTCGATATGCTTCGGGAAGGAAAAAGGTTTGCTGCGGTTGGACGAGCACTGCCAAACCAACCAGACCAGACAGGTCGATCTCCGGCACCTCGAACACGATCATTGCCAAGCCAACCAGACCAGACGAGTCCATCTCCGGCACCTCGAACCCGATCATTGCCAAGCCGACCAGACCAGACGAGTCGATCTCCGGCACCTCAAACCCGATCATTGCCAAGCCAACCAGACCAGACGAGTCGATTTTTTTGGGAGGCATCCATTCATCGCGGATTTTCACTTCTCGCGGGGGGGGGGGGGTTGGAACATAACCCCCGCAATAAACGGGGGATGACTGTATTTGATAAGTTCTAAATTTGATGTTGTAGTCTTTCCAAATTCTTTAAAACACTCATCAATGCTTATATATTTATTAGAAAGATATAATCCATTACCCTTTTTCGTTAATTTTACACCTGCTTGTGCGATAAAAGAAAGCATATCTCCAACTAACAATCTCACTTTATCAGGCAGACTTTCAAGTTTTTCAGCAAAATCTACAATTATACCACTTCCCCTAATTTGTTTCTCCAACTCTTTGCTATGTCTTTCCAATTCTTTTTGAGCCCAGAGTTGAGCCTTCCTTTCGTTGGCAGTTTTCACCGATGCTGAAATACCACCCGTCAATGCTCCAGCCGCATTGTCAATGCTCCAGATTGTATACAGACTTTTAAATGCTGTCATATCCAAAATGGGGTCTTTATTTCCTTTGCTTTCACACACTTTTGGGCGAGACTTGAATGCTTCAGCATAATAATTTTTTTCCCAATTTATTTCCAATCTATCTCGTGGATAAAATGTTCCATCTAGAGAAACGCGAAGTTGTTTCACCTCAGCATTATCATTATCATTCACATGAATTCTGATGGATATAATTTCTCCATTAAAATAAATCATGCGATTTTCTTGGTCGGTTATCCTAAACTTGACTCTGTATATCGTTTTTCCCGACACAGGTAGATAAACCAGTTTTTGGGGTTCCATGTTGAATTTATAACTAATTGGGGTTGAGTATGCACTGAATGAAAATATTGTATTTGTTCTTATTTCATCATTATAAGCGCCATCAATCAAATCACAGTGAATTAATACCGAATTTATGCCTGAGGATATTTGAATGACATTATCACTGTAAAATGTCCCATTAGTTTCAATCTTTTTTGAGGAGAAACCCAATAACTCTCTGATTGAATTATTATCAATTGTGAAATCAACCTTGTAGTTATTTTTAAGTTTAATCGTTGATTTTGAAGTATGTTTTTGAATATCTATAACAATATTTTTCGGTTCATCACCCTGTTCTTTCATAAGGCGAGCAATTTTGGAAGATATTTGAGAAATCTCATATGCTCCAGGTGAAACTGTTATCGTTTTGTATCCACTTCCCGGATTATAACTAAACTTGTCATTTTTCTCAGTGATATTAAACAAGGTATTATAAGTTCCCATGGACAATAAAGACGCCTCATATTTTTTGTTGTGTCAAGTTGTAGTGGGTATGGGAATGAAGATGTGTCTTCGCTTGTTGTGAAATTAAAACTAAGGATTGCGCTTCTCATCTTATTTAATATGGGATAAAATATCTTTGTATTGACATTTATTAATTATTTTCATGTTCATCAACTGGTCTAAAATGGCTGATGCTTCATTAAAACAATTGTTATTTCCAGCCTTCTTACAACCTAACAGCAATTGCAGTCAAAAAACTAATTGCGATGGATCTGTTGTGATTGGGTCTGTATAAATGGGTCTGTATAAATGTCTGGGTCTGTATAAATGTCTGTGATGGGTCTGTATAAACGAGTTGTGATTGTGTCATCACTAATTGTGATGGGAAGAAAACTAACACTTGAACCAAGCCTACTTAAAGCCTGAAAAATGTGTTTCTCCTTCTCATTCTTCCTACTTTTACCAGATTGACTAACCCTATAATTAAGAGAGTCCAGCAGATCAATATATACTCTATCCTCCTTATTTTTCATATCCAATGGTTTATCAAAATACTTTGATTCATCCCTCACAGTTGAACCTTGTTTTCCATTTTTTGTTCGAAGAAACATTAACCTCGGAGTTAGTTTAACAGGGGGTTGAGCAGACCCCAAGAACCTTAATTAATCATTAAATATCAATCCCTTTTCTTGAACAAGATGAAATATTGCTGGTTGTTCTGTTGGAATGAGTCCTGCTTTGGTTTTTGAATCCACTGAATATTCATTGTTTTGAAGAGCCTTCACAATAGAATCAGGGGGTTGATTAATCTCCACCAGTTGAAATAATCCATCATCATATTGTAATTCTCCTACATGCTCTAATTCTTCCTCCGTCATTTGACTGAAATCTTTTAAAATTTGAAGTTTTTTCGGAGTATATTCTATTGTGGGAACTGTGGAAGCATCTATAATTTTTTTCTTGGGAAGTTTTTTTAAAGTGGTTTCAAAAAAATTCTCTTGTTTTCTTTCAAATGCTTCATCACCCGTTAGTTTCTGCCTGCGTTTCTTCTTTATGTCTTCCTGTTGTTTTGTAACTTTTGAAACCAACTCTTGATGCTCCTTAAAACTTCTTACTTTCTTTTTCATCCATTTATTTATTGGAAAATATCATTCACTGAATTATAAAGGTCAACAGGGAAATTTTCCTTTTCTTCATCATTCAAGTAGATGTGTTCAAATAAATGATTTTCTTTAAATATTTCATCAAATTCTTTATTAACATTAATACGAGTTGTAATTTCTTCTTCACCAATACTTGTATCTCTGCTTTTCATACATTTGCGTTGAGTTTCTTCATCAACATCAAAACCGAATGATAAAATCTTAACCCCATCACCACTCAGATGTTTAATAATTTGTCGCATTCCTTCTGGATTAGTTTCTAATATCCCAAGACCACCAGATTTTTGTTTCTTAAACTCACTCTTGCAATGTGAATATTTTGTTGTACCAAGAGAAACCTCCTCAAATATTTGGCCTTCATTCCTCAATCGCATATGTTCCATTACTGAAATATAGTAATAATCTTCACCTTCTACTTTTCCAGGTCTTATTGCTCGAGTTGTTGTTGATACAATACAAACTACATGGTGCTTTTTAAGCAAATTTACAATATTCTCATTTGTCCTATACAAGAACCTTGATTTATGAAAGTTTTTTTCCTGGAGCAGATTTACCCACAAGATTTATAATAATAGTTGTCATTTATATATGTAATTGTTTGTTAATATTAAATGAAGCCTGGTGTTGGTGCCGTGATTAGGGCAGTGGCTTGGGACCCAAAAGATCCTGAGTTCAAGCCCCGTTGGGACACTGAATTAATATATGTATATATAATATATATATATATATATATATTAAAAAAAAAAAAAAAATATATATATATATATGTAAAAACCAAGTTGAAAACACCAGGGGGTTGACTCAGTCTGCCATCCTTCCGAGGTCGGCGAAATGAGTACCAGTTGTACTGGGCCTGGTGTATGCCCCGGTTAGAATAGGTGTACCATATCCCTGTGTGTCGTAAGAGGCGACCAGGGTTGCGTCAGGAAGGGCATCTGGCGTAAAAACCTATGCCAAATCATTATGCGGACAAAACCAATTTCCACACCGGATCGGTCGAGGCCCGGGTTAGCGAAATGGAGACGGTTGATCTGCTGTGGCAACCCCTAACGTGAGCTAGCCGAAAGAAGAAGAAGAAGAAGAAGAAGAAGATTTATATATGTAATTGTTTATAAAAAATATATATCCCTTAATATCTCATGTTGTTTCACAACAATATATTTATATTTTTCAGTCGTGTGCTTCATATAATCCCCAAATTCCTTTTTACTTCATAATGTAGAACAATTGTCTCTCCAAAAATTGTTTATATCAATTGAATTTAACTTGAATAAAATAAAAGTATTTGCATTTGTTTCTTATTGAGTGACGAGGGAGTTGAAAGTATGATTGACTCAGATAAATACAATTACAAGAAGAATGTCTCCCTCTTGTGTAGTAGCTATCCATTACCATTTGGTTTCTCTCATTAACACAATCATCAAAAATAACGAGGTTCTTTTATGATTTATCCAAATCTTGGGGAGAAGGTATATCATCCGTATTATCACTAAGAATACAAGTTGTCGGCTTTGATTTCTTTTTGTATCTCTGTGTATCAGAAAATAGTTGTAAAATAGTTTAAATGAACCGATTATATGTTCTTTTTGAAGACCAGCATTAAAACCTTGAGAGAGTAGTTAATATTCAGGTTGAAAACTTGACTTTGCGAAAATTATTAAATTATCATAATCGAAAAAGTTGGGAGTCAGGAGCATCTTTAAAAGTGAGCAGGTGTTTCCACATCCGCTTGAACCAACCTTGAGACATCTTAATGAATTTGGAAGATTTTTATGGTTGTTAAATTTTATCTTATTTTTTCCAAATGGGTAAAAAATCATTCATTTATATATTTGGAAAACAGGTTATTAATTTTTTTATTGGCTTTTTTAGAAACGCTATGTTTTATCCTAAGTTCAGGTTTAATTTCAAGATAATCCATTATTTTATTTCTACAATATCTTGTGTTGATATTTCCCTGAAAATGACAATTGTTAATAATATAAATCATTAATCCACGAAACATGGTCGTCATTTGTTCAGTCTCTTCTCTTGTAAGAAAAGGTGTATTATCACCCTCATACTTTACAGTCATTTCTCGAATCAATCTTGCAAAGTTATTCATTTTTGGTGTAAATCTCAAAGAATTATATTCCTTTTTATATTTTTCATTATCATTAATTAGAAGATAATCACAGAATATACATTGTTTAATCCCCATCTTTCACATGCAGGACAATTATCAAATTTGTCATGTGGAGAATCAGAAAATTCAAGAGGCTCAAAATCGAGTAAACTATTCATATTTATAAAGTAAAACTTTACTTCAAATAAAATTCATCTTCGGTATCATCTTCAGTACTTTCATTGGTACTTTCACAATCACCTATAAAACGACTTTCATAACTATCATTTGAACACAAACTCTCAGTATCATAACTGTCTTCTGTTCCAACAGAGATACCATCATCACTCATCATCTTCAAAATCTTCAGTTGAATCATGACTCATATTTAATTAGTAGAAAAAAACATTACCATCTATATCTATGTACTTTTTTTCATTAACAGATTCAACTACTACATTTTTTATATCAAAGGTAATTTTAAAATGATCCTTTGCTACTATTGAACGAAATGTCATTTCACCTGATATATTAACATCCTTTATTTCATCAGGATTTACATCTTTAGGGTTGTTGAAAAAAATACAATTTTCTCCTTGCATATTACAGATGGTCTTATCTTTTCTTTCTAAAGCTTCATCCATAAGGTTTTTCTTTATCGATATTTTTTCTTGTTTCATTGCTTTTCTAGATTTGAATATATTGCCAGAAGGAGAGGAGAAACTTTTGTAAGAGCTACTTTAATTGATGTTCTTCCAGATATACTATAAGCCCTTCTACTGAAGGAAATTGAAGAATCATATTATTTACCATAATTGTTTTCATCCAATAGTTGTTATACCTATTTATCTTTATACAATTTTACATCCTCAACATATTTCTCAGTATCTTTGACAAATGAAGAGGTTGATTGAAACTTGTCTTTTGTGTCTTGATACATTGTATTTATTACGTGAAAAAGTTGGAGGATAAAATGGTTTTAAGCACAGATTCACCTATAAATTAAACGGAATTTTCATCAGGAAAATTTTATTTTAAGCAAAGTTTTGTTATATAAATATGGTGAATACAACATACTGCATTGTTTGTAATCATGAATATAAATGTTAAAACAACACCTTCAAACCAACAAACACACATTCAATATTTTCAGACAAATATCTCCACTTGACCAAGAAACAAAACATTGCGATAGATGTGATAATGATATTCTTTTAAAAAATTATAATAAACACCTTCAATTACGCAAGCACAAGAACAATGAAGAAAGGGAAGGTGCCACAAAATTCTCCATTGAAAACATTGATGGGGGCATTTAAAGGACTTTTAAAAATAAGATTATTTAGCTTTCAAGACCCTGGACCATCTTCAATCATGGAAGCTGTTGATATGGTTAGACAAAGTATTGAAACTATAATTAAAAACACATTAAGTGAATTGAAAACTATTAAGTTTTATGTGGGAGTAAAATTGAATATGGAAAGAGAAGGTGATGAAATGACTCCCTATATGAGGACAAACCCTCACTTTATCTCATCATTTCAAGATTTTGTAAGATGTGATGTTTACACTGAACTCCAGAGACAAGAACAAGATGTTGATAACACTGTAGTAGGTAGTGGATTTGCTATTACAAAAATAATCTTTTTAGATATACACATCTTAAAATCAGATCCTCTTCAAGCTTCTTCTTATATTGATTCACCAAAAGAGATAAAACTTAAGTAAGCGGTTGTTAATATTCAAAACAAAGATAATAAATGTTTTCTATGGTCTGTTCTTGCTCACTTACATCCTCCACAATGGAAACCTGAAAGGGTTGAACATTATAAGAAACTAGCCGAAACCCCGTCACAGACGGATTCCATTCATTCAACCACCCTCACCAGCTCACCCACACTCGAGGGACATGGACTGGACAGGGCGTGCTTGCCCCCGCCTACTCATCCCCCGCCCCTGCCCCATTCCCCCCCCCATTTCCCACCCCCCACCTCATTGCCCCCCGCCTCCCACCCCCCATCTTCAATTTGCTTACCCCCACCGAAAAAATGTAATGGCCCCGCCCCTGCCTCTTCACTCCCCGCCCCCGTCTCTTGATTCCCTGCCCCACTTTCCCCGGGCCCCCACCCCCTGTCCACCCCCTCACACTCAACCCCACCTAATTAACCCCAGCCCCCGCCCACTCATCCCCCGCCTCATTTCCCCCCTGTCTCCCACTTTCAATTTGCTTACCCCCGCCCAAAAATTTGCTTACCTTTCCCCCCTCTGCCCCCGTCTCTTCATCCCCCGCCCCTGCCTCAACGAAAAGTGTTTATTCTGCTTCAGAGTTGAAAGTTGACTATTGCCACTATGTGCGATGCACTCTTACAGGTACGAAGTTTCTTTCAGTCCAGGTCACAGTACCGAGAAAAACGTGACGCGACTGCTAGGAGGAGCACAAAATTGGTCCTTCAGTATTAATATATAGATACGAGAATACATCAAATGTTAAAGATTTAAAGTTTCCAATGTCATTGAGAGATATTCCTAAATTTGAGAAACTGAATAATCTATCTGTTAATGTATATGGATTAATGGATACAAACAAAACATATATGAAAAATTTCAAACAACTATAAAAATGATCAAACACACATTGTCCTTCTCCACTTTACTTCAAAGGAAAAATCACATTAGGCTTTCATCAAAAATTTATCAAGATTAACCAAATCACAACTATACAAGAGAAAATGTAAAACATATCCTTGTAAGAGATGTCTCAACTCCTTTCATGCAAAAAAACGATTAAATCAACATTCGAAATATTGTAGTAATCATAAATCAACCAAAATCAATTTACCAAAAGCAGGTTCAAACATATCAGTCAAAGATTTTAACAAATGTATAAAACATACATTTGTGATATCTGGTGATTTTGAAAGTATCCTTGAAAAGATAGATACTGTTTCTCCAAATTCAAATAAATGATAAACAAATAAATATCAAAAACATACTCCTTGTGGTTTCTGTGATCATAACAAATCATCTGTTGGTGATGAATACAAGTTAGAACTTTATAGAGGAGAAGATGCCTCAGAGGAGTTTGTAAGATGATTGGAAAAGACTGCATAAGATTAAGATAAATAATTGTTAAAACCTATAAACCAATGTCATTAACAAAGGGAGAGAAAAAGTAATTCAGAAAGAACAGTATCTGTCATATTTGTGAGGAGAAAATTGAGGGAGAGGTCAAAGCTCGTGATCATTGTCATCTTACTGGAAAATATAGAGGTCTAGCTCATTCCCGTTGTAATCTTAATTACAAGCCCCCAAACTTTATTCTTGTCTTTCTTCACAACAATGCTCACTATGACACACATCTATTTATAAATGAACTTTCAAAGACATCTGGAGATATTTCTGCCATTCCTAACACAGATCAAAAATACATCTCATTCACAAAAACAATTCATACCCATAACCCATATCAGATTTGACAGATGCAAGTTTATGGCAAGTCCATAATCTAACTTAGCATCAAATATTAAAAACCTACTGAATCTTAAATCACATTTCTCAAATCAAGAAGAGATTGATCTCTTATCACAAAAGGGAATATATCCGTATGACTTCATGGATTCATTTGAGAAGTTTAAAGAAACACAACTTCCTTCAAGGGAAAGTTTCTATGGCAAGTGGAATAAAACTCATATTTCCAATAGAGATTATACACAAGCTAAAAAGGTTTGGGAGAAGTTTAATACAAAGAATCTTGGAGAATATCATGATTTATATTTTAAAACTGATGTATTGTTATTGGCTGATGTGTTTGAAACTTTTAGAACAGTCTGTCACGATAAAAATTCTTATGGATTAGACCCTGCTCACTATTACACAGTCCTGGGTTTGGCTTGGAGTGCGATGTTAAAAATGACAAAACAGAATTTGGAATTAATCAGTGATATAGATATGATTTTAATCATAGAGAAGGCTAAAAGAGGAGGAATATCTCAAGTATGTTCCAAGAGATATGCTAAAGCAAATAACAAATATCTTACTGATTATAATAAGAATGAGGACAACTCTTACCTGATGTATTATGATGCTAACAATTTGTATGGGTGGGCTATGTCTCAATCTTTACCTTGTGGAAAACTTAACTGGGTTAAAGAAAAACATTATGAAAAAGTTTTACAAGACATTGTTGTCTCCTCTCAAAAAGAATTGGATGAAGCTGAAGTTGGATATTATTTTGAGGTTGATTTAAAATATCCAGAAGAACTTCATCACAAACATAAAGACCTTTCTTATGCCCCTGATAAAGAAAGTCCAAGAAAATAATGGTTAAGTGATTACCAACAGTCATTTAATATGAAAGGTAAATCTCCAGAAAAACTACTGACTACATTAAATGATAAAGAAAGTTATGTTTTGCATCAAAGGAACTTGAGACAATATTTATCTGCTGGGTTGAGAGTGAGGAAAATTCATAGGATTTTGAAATAAAAACAAAGTCATTGGTTAAAGAAGTATATTGATTTTTATACAAAAAGGAGAACAAAAGCAAAAACAGATTTTGAGAAGGACTTTTATAAATTAATGAATAATGCTGTGTTTGGAAAGACTATGGAAAATGTTAGGAATCAAAACATAAGACTTGCTCCATCTTGGAAACAGGCTTCAAAGTTAATTAATAGACCAAGTTTTGAATGAGCGGAGGTGTTTTCAGAGAACTTTTGTGCTATTCATTTGAAAAAAAGAGAGTATTGAAATGGATAAACCTATTTATATAGGAACATCAATTCTTGACTTGTCAAAGTCGTTAATGTATGACTATTACTATAATAATTTAAAATCAAAGTATAAGGATAATGTGTCATTGTTATATATGGATACAGATAGTTTTATATTAGAAATTAAGACAAGTGATGTATCTGAGGATATGATTGATAATATTGATATGTATGATACAAGTAATTATAAGTCAGGTGATGTGTTGTTTTTATCAAAGAATAAAAAGGTTATTGGTAAGTTTAAAGATGAATTGGGTGGGAAGGTCATGAGTGAATTTATAGGATTGAGATCAAAGTCTTTTGCTTTCATGTATATTGATAATAATGACATTGAAAGGTGTGATAAGAAGCTAAAGGGAATAAAGAAAAATATAATCAAGGAAACAATGAACTTTAAACATTATTACAACTGTTTAACCTTAAAGAAGGAAGAGTACAAAAAAATGAATACAATAAGAAGTTATAAACATCAATTATAAAATACAGAAGAGATAAATAAGAAAGCATTAGGAGCTTTTGATGATAAAAGATATATTTTAGAGAATGGAATCAATCGTCTCCCTTATGGTTATAAGTATAAGTGTTAAGATATGGGGTTGGGAATTTTAACGGGCTACCGCCGTCTTTTTACTGATTTATAAATGATAGAACCAAGCGATAACCAAACCAAAGAGTGGAGATGTAATCAGCCTTGGTATTTAATTGGAAAACAAAGAATGTGAGAAATATCAAATAAGTCTTATTGAAGAAATAACCGGGGTAAAAGAAGATAAAACAAATAAGCGTATAAATTTAATTACAAATAATTTGGAGGATGTAAAGAAAAGAAAATATCCTTGAATGGACTGAAAACTTTGATAGTTATCAATTGAACAATGGAAAAACAATTTATTACAATCTCAAAATGATATGTGGCTCAGGAGGTGGTCAAATAAGAGCATTAACAGAAGTTTATCATTTCATTTCTGCTCAACAAAGACTTATACCAAGAACCAAGTTCCAAGTTATTCTTTGTGAATATACTCGATGGAAATGAATGTTATAAGAAAATTAAGTTATTCCCTAAAGTAGAACATGGGCAAATATTCGTTGGTTCGCTCTTTGACTGGAATGAAAATATAAAAGGGAAGAAGTGCTTTAATCAGTAAGTCTCAATATTTCATAGTCTCAATTTTACATTTGCTTGCACAGGAGGGAATGGGATAGGTGGGGAGAAAATCATTCTCAATTTTATATTTACTTGTATGGGAGGGAAGGGGATAGGTGGGGAGAAAATCAGTCTCCTATTTTGGGCTTTTGGGGCTTGAGTCAGAAAGTTTTTCCCTTTTTCCCTATTCATTTGAATGGATGTGCCAGAAGCTCATTTATCATCCACTGACACCAGTTCATATGGGGTGGAGTATTACTCTATTGAGCGATGGGCAAAGGCCTTGGAGGTTGTGGGAAGTTCACCTTAACCAAGGAAGGAGTTGGCATGATGGAGGATGCCCAGTCTGTGGCTGGCTTTGCAGGCCAACTTTGACACATGGTCTACTTATGAGACATTGTTGTTGATGGTAAGGCTCAGAAGTTTGAGGGACTGGGCTTCTCTCAGTGAATGATTGTGGAAATAGATGGGTGGATTCGTTTGGCGATGCTATCAGAGACCAGGTAAAATTGAGATGTCCCTGGGTTGAAAGACATTTTCCAAGTGCTGGACGAGAATCTGATCCTTTCCAAGTTAGTGGAGAGGGATGCTGCTGCTGTCGGCCTGTCAGTGAGATGTAGAGTTGGGCTTGTTTCCTAAGGAAGTATCAGGCACAAGTTTTGAGCCTCTTCAAGGAAAGCCATAGCAAATTATCTGGAGGAATTCCAATGTGCTTTATAAATGTGAACAATACGCCACATCAATAATATAATACAAGGCAAGCACTTTCCAAAGGTGGAGCAGAGACAGGTAGTTACTTTATCCATATAAGAAATCATCTTCTACCTCTCCAGTAAGTTGCCAAAACCATGATGAGAGGCTTGGACAGCCTCTTGGATCTCCCCCAATGTAATATATCTTACACACATCTAAGAAGTATTGGTGAGGAAATATCATCATATTAGTTGTTGTTGCGATAATATGACAGCCCACTGATTGCTCCAATGATACTGAAATCAGAAACATATGAAAGTCTACAAATTAAACTAACATGAGAAAAAATAACTGTCAACTCAATGAGAAAATAGATTAAGTTAATGTAATTGAAAGTTATGAAATGCATGTTTCCCTATATTCATGAAATATGTAGAGGCAACATGGTCAAGATGCTGAAAGAAAATAACAATTAAATTCTAAAAGCAAATAAATCATTTATATTGTTTCGATTTTGTCAATATGTATGCAAGGCGTGACTTCTCCCATCAACCCTTGCCTCCAAACAGTCCTCCCCAAAAAGGAAATTGAATGTTTTTTTTACCTGTATCAATATCAGGGTCTCTATTTTCCACGAATGAAAGCTGATCCACAAATATTTAACAATTGATCGCTCCTGGAATATCCATTTACCTTGGAATGAGCTTTGCATATAAGCCACATGAAAACATCGTTTGTATCCTTAGTGTAGCAGCATAGCAAACCTGTTGTGCATTTTGTGATACAAACACCAAATTTGGCACAAATGTACATTAATATGTTGCGAACATTTTCAGATATTGGGCCACTTGAAATTCTCTATTTATGTCCGCCATATTGGATTTCAAAATGACCGCCACTTGAAATCTACATTTGCTATTATCTCTGGACGAAATGCAGCTATTCACTTGATTCTGGTATCTAAATGTATGTTTTTGGGGGAAAGGAATCCAACGGTACCATTTTCAACTTAATATTATCTATCACAGTCTGTTATATAATTTTATTTGGAAATTATCTAGGCAAATATTGGATTCAACACAATACTTTGAAAAGAATGTCTTAGTTCTGTAAATGTCTTAGGTATAATACTGACATGCTACATGGTCTAGTATTTGAGGCTCGGTGTACTGGTATCTGAGGCTAGGTATATACCGGTACTGAAGATACGTGTACATAAACAGTGTCATGTTAACAAGTTCAGCATTGCCACAAGTACATGTATGTTGTTGACTCATAGTCATGTGCAGTCCCCTTCACACACACAGAGGGCTGTGCACTGAAGGGCAGCCTTTTTGCACTTGCAGCGCCTCACACACCCTTTCTTGCACTTGCAAGAAACCAGCTCAATGCAGCTGTGAGCTGCCTCAGTTAGCCTGGTCCAGTAAGGTGTGTACTGTCCTTCTCCAGTCCTTGACCAACCCCAGTTGGTTGGTGGAGGGAGCTCTGGTGCTGGCAGCAGTATCTGACCCCACACATGTCCACCTTGATACACTGCCCTCTTGACATGTTCCTCCAGAGCTGCCTTCGTTGGAGGGATGAGCTGCACATTGTTCTTCCTTGCGAAGAGTTTCCTCGTGGCCTTGTCAATGTCTGTGCATTTGCTGGTTCGATCATACAACAGGATCACGAACCTCTCGATGATGCGCATTGCATCGTCTGGTATGTCACGAGGTGCAGAGGACAGCAGCAGCAGCGCCTCAGTGAGTTCTGGCAGTACCGTCCAGACTGCCCACGCAGTCTTCTTGCCATGTCTATGAAAACTAGACACAGTGTCACATCCAGTTAGAGCATGGAACATTGGCAGTGCACGAGCCTTCTCTCGTCCCAATCCAGCTGCTATTTCGTGTGCTGCTAGGTATCGGAAACTCTGGCCTGTTCCGAATGCCAGCCACAGTTTGTCTTCTGGTTGCAACTCCTGTGCCAGGGACACTGCCAGCACCACAACATCGGTGTCTACAGTCCGGATGAGTATTGCATGGTGTCCATGCTGGACTGCGTGAGATGCATGCAGCAACATCCGACTGTCAGCTTCTTCATGGTTACATGGGGCGAGTGAGGTCAGATCTGGCAGTAGTGGCTTGCTGAGCACTGCCTCTCCATCACTAATGACGATTTGCTTGCCCTCCTGGTCAAACCATTCAATGAGAGCTGCGGAGAGGAACCTGAACAGCTCGGTCTTGTTGCTGTCCACTCGTAGGAAGTTCTGCCAGTTTCCTGGTATGGCTGCGGCACCCACCACACGTGTCCGCACACCTTGTCCCCGCTTTGCATGTGTACTACCTTTCAGTGAATCAACAAGGTAAGTATCCCAGACCAGATCCAGGCGTGACACTATTTGCAGCTTCGTGGACATATATGGGATGAAGATTTGTTGTGCATATTCTTCAAAGGTCTTTGATGCAGCCGGCTTCAGCATCTGGACGATGGCTGCTCCATCAAGCGCAATACAGGTCGTGACAGGAGTCTCTGTCTTTGCATCGGAGACTTCTTCCAAGCATGTGAGGACATCACTCTTGGTACCAGTGCAGAGGCTTCCACCATCAGACAATGCAGGAGGACATGCCTGATTCTCGTGACAAAAGAACTTCTCAAGGTTTCCATCCCTCGTCTGGCAGCCAATGTACAGGCGTGCGAAGAGTTCACGGTCATTCTTGATGGAAGCAAGCTGTTGCTGACCTATGCTCTGGCTTCTTGGAGTGGAAGTGTTGAACACCTTCAGCTTGTTATGAGGAATGGGTGCATCCACTGCCTTTGTTCTGTCCAACAGACACTCTCTGGTGAAAGCCTCGAACTGCTCTTGGCCAATCCTCTTGGCATTCATCACGGTCTCCACAGCAGCAGGATCTGTGATCTCCTTTGTGTCCAGTTTGACTACATCCTGACTCTCCTCCTGGAATGGGTTGCCCATCTCCTCTATGACACCGACGAGAGAGCGAACATCTTTCACAAATGAGGCCTGTACACTTGGCGTCTGATCATGATGACGTGTGTCTGCTGTTTGCCATCTCCAGTGTTGGTTCCCATCTTGGAATTCTTCGATCACCCTGGCAACTTCTGGTCCCACAACCATCCAGCGACGTAGGGCACGAGGGTTGTCAGTGAGCCCAACTTCTCCACCGTCTCCTTTGATGCAGGCATTATTCTGCTCATGTGCCTGGTCAATCGGGATTGAAGAGAACACCCTCTGTGTTTTCTGAACGGTGAAGTGGCTTTCCCTGAATTTCCTGGCTACATCTGGGTGTTTGATGGTGAGTTCAGCCATGTCCTTCAGGTGCACTGGTATCCACCTCGCATAGTGGGTGTGATCCAGTGCATGGAACCAGGGGACCAGCTCTGTCAGAGCATCGAGGTACATCATTAACGATCCCTGCCTGAGAGAACGCATACACTAGAACCAACAGTTCTAGTTCCAGCACGGTTGCCCAGTAGTGAAACTGGGGGATGTCTTCTCCTCTCTGGCAACACCAGTCTTCAAACTCCGGAAGGTCCTCTGCATTCCTGATTTCTCCCAGACAGTATTGGTTGTAGGCACGGTGTTGCAGGATGTACAGTGCTGCTGCATTCACTTGATGTGAATTTATATTTTAGACTGCCAGTATATATGAGCTTGTCTGAGTTGTTACTAGTGATTTTGCATAGTTTTTTTAATTTATTTATATTTGCAGAACTAAGACATTCTTTTCAAAGTATTGTGTTGAATCCAATATTTGCCTAGATAATTTCCAAATAAAGTTATATAACAAACTGTGATAGATAATATTAAGTTGAAAATGGTACCATTGGATTCCTTGCCCCCAAAAACATACATTTAGATACCAGAATCAAGTCAATAGCTGCATTACGTCCAGAGATAATAGCAAATGGTGATTTCAAGTGGCGGGCATTTTGAAATCCAATATGGCGGACATAAAGAGAGAATTTCAAGTGGCCCAATATCTGAAAATGTTCGCAACATATTAATGTACATTTGTGCCAAATTTGATGCTTGTATCACAAAATGCACAATTCTTTTGAATATTTGGGCTAAGCCGCCCCACTACATCTTTTCAAATTCTGAAACGACAAAACAAAACTTTTAGATGGAAATGATATTGAATTTATTCAATTAAAACAGCACTGAGAACAAGGAAATTACAGCCTTCCATGGGAAAACGAATTTCCATTCTTGGAGTTGTTGACAAACTTAGTGACACCAGAGGTGAGAGTCAACATCTGCAAAGTGTGCAAAACTACAGGCGGCCTAATTGTACTCATTGTTTCAATCACAAGATCTGAGTTTGTTTTGGGGAAATTGCAAAAAGTGATTCAAGGGTGCCAAGGTTTTGTTTTTCTTGTTGAAGATTCTTTTTGAATTTATTTTATTTTATTTTGCTTACGTTGATCTCAGGCTCACGGAGGAGCTTGTGCAGAAATCTCATGCAGGAGAAAGACGATAGGAGACATCAATGGACTTTTACATAAATTACAAGGACATGATTGAACAAGACTGAGCATTTTACAATGCGGAACCTTGCTTGGTGTGTATAGATTACAGTATATCTAAGAATGAACGATCTATCACACACCAAATATAAGAGCCTCTCTCATCCCTTCATGAAAGAGTGAGGCTAACAAAGGAAAAACATCTGGTAAAGGGGATTTGAACCATATTTTCCTGCATAATGACCCAGGGATTCAGAAGGAAACACTAATAAGCCAATCCAAAATTTAAAACAATAGCACACTCACAATCGACTCATATGCTTGGTGTTGGCTTAATGGTTCGGGTGGTGGGCTTGGGATCCTCGGATTTTAAGTTCAAATCCCACTCAGCTGTTGAATTAATACCAGGTGCGGTTGACTCTGCCTGTCATCCTTCTGAGTTCGGCAAAATGAGTACCAGCATGCTGGTATCCTGTGTCGGAGTGGCGACCCGTCCAGGATTGTGCCCAATAGCCAAGGATACTGCTTAAGCAGCACCAACGCTCTGTACAGAGTATGGTCCCAATTGATGGATGGAATCGACTCATTCCGTGAATTGAAGAAGTTGTGGGCAAGTGAAGCCTCAATCCTCTGGCACCCACTTCCTTCTTAGATAGAAACTCTTTTCGGTTTCCTTTTCAAAAAGCCTCAGGTTTGGGTTTTTGACACCATTGGCCCTTCTGGCATCATCTTCTGTCAAAAAGATTCCCAATTTCAGCTCAATTAACAGTGAAAAACTTGGGTATAATTAAATCTGGAAACTAATAAAAAAATTAAAAAAAATCTTCATGACAATAATCTTTGGGCATGAAAGCAATCACAAACCACTAACTAGTTTTTCTATGTAAGAGCCAATAAATGAAGATCCGCTAAAAGGTAATAAAGATTTATAACACAGTTGGTATGAAATGTATAACCCTGAGATGTAAGCAAATATAAAGAATCCCAGAGCTGAAATGCAGACAAATACCTATCAGGGGTTGAATGCAAATTTGCTACAAGGGGAAAATAGCCATCATGATAAATACCTGTCGTGTGGAAAATTGTATCCCACTCACTGATAATTTTAATTATACCTGTTTGAGCTCCTTTCAAAAGCAGTCTGCTTTTGGGCCTTTAATTGCAGTTCTTGGGAAGTGGCAAGGTTTACTCTTGTATCTCTTTCCTTGGGTCTCATCCACATTTATGTTCATGTGCTCATCTGTAAGCAACATGTGACGGATTTTGTTGGTTTTGACGCAAACCGGGATGACCTACCATAACTTCGGCAATTGATGCATAAACATATGACTTCCAGTTCATCTTCAATTTTAACTGGTGTCGGTCACCCGTTGCCTTATCGGTCGCACACTGGCTCTGCACCGACATGTTGATCTTCCATGAAGCATCTCTGCCCAAAGTGGTGGTGGTTGTTGTTGTTGTTGTTGTTGTTGTTGTTGTTGTTGTTGTTGTTGTTGTTGTCCCTGTCAGTTCTGCTCGAACAAGCCCACGGCATGGACATAGCCGATCGATTACCCAGGAGCAACCCAGAGATCCCTGATGTCTACGATGTCTACGATGTTGTACTCTTGTCTAAGTTGAGCCAGGACCGCGGAGTCTTCCATAATGAATTTTGTTGTGAGTGGGGAGGCCTGGCAGAGGTTTTAGGTGTCGTTGAGTCTGTTTGTAGTGTAAGAGCTGGAGATGATGTCCACAGCAGAGGCGTGCAAGGTGAACACGATCGTACCTGGAGAGTAGTTGGTCTGTGACATAGATCAGTGGGGGTTTACTGGCCAGGATACTGTTTGGGCTGAGTTTGTTGATTGAATTTATGGTGATGTGGGTATGGATGTGTTTTTTGCAGTTTCCATTGTTCATTGGGGGGGATGTTTTGCTATAATGTGTCTGCAGGCCTGTAGGTGGTTGTACATGTCGTGGCAAGGGTGATTCGGGTTGGCACTTGCCATTGTAAGGAACTGTGTGTGCACCTCTCATGTACAAGTGGTCTTTGATTTTTTAAACATTTTTACCTCTGTGTGTTGGTGCTTGATGGGTGTTGTTAATGTGAAACTTGTGATGATGTGAAGGACTTTGTTTTGTATGGTCTGTAAGGTGTTGAGATGTGTGTTTGATAGCCTGGAGGCCCAAGATGAGCTGGTGTAATGACTGATCTCATGTACAGTTTGTATATTAGTGATGTTCCTTTGTGGTGTCCGAAGTCACTGCCTGTGAGTGCCCCAAGTGTATTCAGCCTGGGTGTGCACTGTGCATGTTCTTGTTTTTGTTAATGTTCGTGATGTGATCTGAGAATGACTTGCATGTGTTAAAAGTGACGCCAAATATTTTTGTTTTGTGTGTGTGTGTGTGTGTGTGTGTGTGTGTGTGTGTGTGTGTGTGTGTGTGTGTGTGTGTGTGTGTGTGTGTGTGTGTGTGTGTGTGTGTGTGTGTGTGTGTGTGTGTGTGTGTGTATGATAGGGATGTTGTTCAGTGTGATGTGTGGTGCCGCATTATTTTCCTTGGTGTAATTTGTTAAAAGAGTGACTTGATTTTGAGGGGGCTACTTTCAGTCTGTTGATGGTGAGCTCGGTTTGTAGGGTGCTGAGGAAGGGTTGAAGTTGTGCTGGTGTTGATGTTGCTATGAGTAGAGGTAATGGTTAAATCATCCGCATTCGAGGCTATTTGTATGTTATCGGGTGGTTGTGCAATGTCATGTATGAACAGATTAAAGACTGTGGGGAAGAGGCTGAGCCTTGAAGGACTTCGTTTGGAAAGTATCGTTTGCGTGATGACTTGCCGCTAAAAATTATGAATGACTGTCTGCATGACAGGTAGTTGGCCAGCCAGTGTTTGGTATTGTTGTGCATATTTGTGGTGAATGTTTTGTTTGTGAGTAAGAAAGAGTTTTGGGAGTGTTAAATGCTTTGCTGATGTCTTCTGTGATGAGAATAGTGCGTTTTGGTGGTTTTTTTATTGGTGAGCCATCAAAGGTGTTTTGTGTGAGGTTTGTGGTGAGAGTGGTGGTGGAGTGCTTTGGTCTGAATCCGTGTTGGGTGTGTGAGAGGAATGTGAGGGTTTGTGAGTGTGAGTATTAGGCATTCTAAAAGTTTTGAGGGTGTGCAAAGTAATGTGAGAGGTCTGTAAGAGGCTGTTTTGGTGGGATCTTTGGGTTTTTGGGAAATACCTATGGATGTTTTTTTAAATGTCATGAACAATCTTTGGTACATCAGCGGTGATTAAGGTGGTGGTCAAGTTAGGTTAGACATTAGACCCCAAGTGTTTTTTTTTAATGCCGTGAACAAACTTTGGCACATCACAGGTGATGAAGATTATGGTCAAGTTTCATCAGAATTGTATGTGTAGTTTCTGAGAACAAAGCAAATACCTATTTTGGGGGGCAACCCCCATAAACCCCCTTTGGGCCCGATTTTTTTTTAATGCCATGAACAAATTTTGATACATACACAGTGATGAACATTGTGGTAAAGTTTCATCAGATTTTCAGAGAAGTTGCAAGTACTTGTGGACGGACCGACGGATGGATGATGCGCCATTCCATTAGCTTCCCTGAACTACATTCCAGGTGAGCTAAAAATCTGGGTCGAAGGGGTTCTACCATGGGGGTTGCCCCCCAAATGAGGTATTTGCTTTCTTAGAAACTACACACACAATTCCAATGAAACTTGACTACAACCTTCATCACCCACGATGCACTAAAGATTGTTCATGGCATTAAATTGTCGGGGTCTAAGGGGGTGTATGGGGGTTCCCCCCCCCAAATATGTATTTGCTTTCTTCTCTGAAACTACACACACAATTTCGATGAAACTTGAGCACAACCTTTATCACCCATGATGTTACAAAGTTTGTTCATGGCATAAAAAAAAATCTATCGATATTAACTTTCTTCTCCATTACATATTTTGTGGATCATCCATGCCTACCAATGGTTCGCTGGTTTTCTTATCCAGCTGCTTCCAAGTGAGTGCCCAGGAGTATTGCCCCACGTTTGTTGTTTGTGCGTGAGTGAATGGCATGATGGTGGTGTCGAGTTGGCAGCTTAGTTTGCATCTTGTAATACTTCTTTTCTCTTTTCTGGGTCCTGTATGACTAGTGTTTGCGTCGTGATCTATGAGGATGTAAGCTTCACGTTTCTCTAATGGAATGTTGGCTGTGGTAGATATGGCTGCATGTGATGCTGGTATTCCACTGGTGGAGTTAGTGATGCTGTTTATGGTTTTGTACAAGTGTTTGGTATTTGTTGAGTGGTCTCGTGTGTGCAGAAAGGAGTGCCAGTTTTGTGTTTTTTTAAAAAAAATCCTTGCCAGAGGAGAGGGTATTGCATTTGGGTCCGTTTGTCTGCACAAAACGTGAGTGTTTTTCTCTGCAACCGCTTGTCGGATTGACCTTAAATTTTCACCATAGGAGCAACTAACTACTCATGCAGAATGTTATAATGATAGCTATGATGTCATAGGGCAGTGGTGTGGCAGTCATGTTGGAAAAAGGAAAAACGTTGGACCTTGAGCTCCAAAACTGCTCCGAGGAAAAAAATGAAACTTGGCACATAGCAACTACTCTTCATGGGGAATAAGTGTGATTTTTTATGATGTCATAGGTGCCTTTGTTATGACTTGATTGCATATGTAGAACGCTACATCTGATCAGTATGAAAACTTTTGAGGGTCATCTGAGGATAAATTGGTCCACAGAAAAAAATTGATGATGCTGGGGGTCACGTGTACAAAAAAAAAAACACCTTCAAAATTTTTATTCTCAAACGAAAACGGATCGAGGCAAAACTTTACATGTATGACCACCTAGCCATGAGGAATGAAATATTCACAACTATGATGTGGCAGGCATATTGGATTTACCCTAAAACCCACAAAAATCTTCTCCAGAATGGCTGGACAGATTGAGGGGAATCTCACACACATGTTTCCCAAGCCTTCCTGGGTTTTCACAAATAATTGATAGGTCACATGGTCTGGCAGCCATATTGGATTGAATGAAAATCTTTTAAAAATTATTTCTCTTGAACCGCTTCATCGATCGATGTGAAACTTCATGATTATGATCTAGTCGTGATTGGGGGGGTTGGGGGGGGGGGCAGGCTTTAAATTTCAACTTGATCGGATGCATGGTCTGGCAGGCAGAATTATTTATGTTTTTTGATCTGGGTTCTTATTTATTTATTTATCATTTTTTTGAATAAGGCTCACTTGGCTGTGCCTGGCTGGGTTTGAGGGTAGAATAGCAGCAGCTGAAATGCGAATCTGATCCAGGTTCCTCCTGATGACTTCATCTTTGCTTTTTTTCTTGTTTGGGTTCTTACTGATGACTCCAATGCAGAACTGTACTTCTTTGGTCTTTCATTTGATTTGAATAATAATGAAACACATCATGGGTCTGGGTCAGGTGTCCAATCAAAGCAGGACATCTTTGTACCCGGTCATCAGTGCCAGCAGTTATAAAGTAGCAGGTTCTAATAATGTCTTTTATTAATTAAATTACGTAACATAACAGCACACAAAATACACCACACAAAACAAGTCCTGGTGAGTGTCTGCAATCTCTGATTGCTCTTTTTCTTGTTTTGGTTTGTGTTTAGGTCTATAGCTGTGTTTATGGTAATGATGACAGGTCGGTGATCTGAAGGGAGTTGTTGCAGCTTTCTCAACGTGGTTGTGGTGCAAAGTGATGGAAAACAGAATGTTATGTCTGGTGATGAGTTATTGTAACCAGCTTGATGTGTGTGTGTGTGTGTGTGTGTGTGTGGATCATTCAATGTAAATAACGAATTTAATTGTGCTGGAATGATTTTGCCTCTGGTGTTTGGTTCTTGATGGGTGTACCAGGCTGTGTCTTTGTCACTGAAGTCCCCTCCAATGATGATGTTTGGGAGGGAGCAGAGATTCTGTATTGTGCTGAGTATTTGCTTGGTACAGTGGGGGATGTGTCTGGTGGTATGTAAATGTTTATGATGTTTGCGTGTGCTTTGGTACCAGCTTTAATTTTGAAAGCTTGAGGTTTAAATGTGTTGTGTGGTGGTAGAAATGCTTTTATGTCTTGTGTGATATCTGAGTATCAAATTCAATTGTGAATGTATGTGATGAGACCTCCAACTCAGGCGTTCGGTCTGTCTGAGCATATCAGTGAATAGTTGGGGGATGGTCGGTGTTTTGTTTTTATTGTATGATGGCCATATGAACGTTGTTTGTGAGAATGAAGTGTTTAAGTTGCATGGCCTTGCTGACGAGGCCATCTGTGTTGTATTGGAGGATATTTAGGTTACGTGTGCATTTCTGGAGTTGAGGTGGTCGGGTCCCGGAGTTGGTTTCTATGTCTCCGGCGAGACTGAAGAGAGAGGTGAGGACTACAGAAGGTAGGTCACTCCCCAAAGAAGAAAAAAAATAAAGAAACGTTTGGTGTGGATATGTGATGTATGTGTGGTGTTTGAGTGTGAGGTGCTTGTATTGAAGATGAGGGGGAGTGGGCCGGTCCATGGGGACTGATGGGCATTCCAACCGTGACCATGCTTCTCTGACGAATCCGGGCAGCAGGGACGAGTAGGGAAAATTTGGCCTCAGTCTTGTGTTGGGGGGGGGGGGGAGTACAACCAGTGTGACCACTCCTTGGCTTTTTTCACAAGCTCTTGGCTATGGGTTGTTCACCTTGGCATCTTGGTTTTCTTGGCATATAGGTTTTCTTTTATCATCGCTTTTCCGAAACCTTGTGAATTCTTGGCTTTTTTCATTGGCTAACCTTGGCATTTATGAAAATGAGGAGTGGTCACGCTGCGCAGGTATCACTGAGAAGAGGTATCCCTAACGGTTGCTCTGCCCAAAATTGTGTTTCCTGGCGATGCGAGGCAGTTTCCCCAAATATTTAGTGTTCTA
>NC_140967.1:66735414-66835414 GCF_056783735.1 Eptatretus burgeri
ATATATAACAGCCTTTTCACAGCCATTTTTCTCTGCAGAGCAGGGGTTAGCTTTTTTGCGGGCTCCATGCAATCATGGTTCCCTTCTTGAGGCGATGTTTTATGGCCGGATGCCCTTCCTGACGTCAACCCTGGTCACCTCTCATGACAAACAGATATATGGTACTCCTATTCTAACCGGGGCATACACCGAGACCTTTAACTGGTACTCATTTTGTAGACCTTGGAAGGATGACAGGCTGAGTCAACTCCCTGGTGTTAATTCAGTGGTCATCAGGGCTCGATACGGATACGGTGTTGGCTTTAGCCTTAATGGTTTGGGTGGTGGGCTTGGGATCCCAGGATTCTGAGTTCAAATCCCACTTGGCTGATGAATTAATACCAGGTGGGGTTGACTCTGCCTGTCATCCTTCCGAGGTCGGCAAAATGAGTGTCAGCTTGCTGGTATCCTGTCTCAAAGTGGTGACCCGTCCAGGATTATGTCCAATAGCCAAGGAGACTATTTAGGCAGCACCAATGCTCTGCACAGAGTATGGTCCAAATGGGTGGATATATATTTATTTTTTTTGAACTAAAAACTTTGAAAAGTATTATCGTTATTGCATTAATCGCACAATCTCGTGTGAAGAAAAGCGAGTTTGACTTGATATCTAGTTCTTCAGAAATAGTTCGGACATGGCAGATGTTTTATTTCTACCCCAATCTTCCTTACTCATTAAGCTTTGTTGACAAATTTACTTCGATCAAAAGTCATGCCATCGTAATTTGCAAACTTAAATGGTGCGCGCAGATGGCAGGTAGCTGATTCTTATGTCATATAAAACACTTTAAAATACAGCCAATAATTTTTAATCCACGAGCTAGAAACGGGAAACATATTACCTTCGGTCTGTGACACGGAACAGAAATCCAAACATTATGAAGCTATATTGAAACTGTCATAAAACTTGGGCGTCAAGGACAAAAGTTACAGTTTACCTTTAGTTGACCTATCGACATAAGACCTGTCCTGATTCTGAAGCGGTGACGTCATTCTGCAGGTGTGATTCTACTGTTCACGAAACCTTTTGACATTTCTTTACTTTGTGTTTTAAAGGACAATATCCAATGTTAATTGCTAATTAAGGTGCCTCATGGAGTTTGGATATTGTACTGTGGATAATTGCAAAGGGAAACAAACAAGACAGCAATGCACATTGGGAACTAACTTTTCTATATTTTGTCTCGACCAAGATCGAGGCTCATTTTATGCAAGGATCTTGGGCTTTAGGCTCATGCAAGAGCTAAACGACAAATAACAGCAGGTTTACAGATAACTACAGGGTATGTGGGAGGAGTGGGGGAGTGGGGCTACATATACACAAGGAGGAAAGGAGAAGTCTTGGACTAAAAGGAGAAGCGTCTTTTCATCCGTGTGTCATGCTTCATTCCAAAGGGTTCCTGATGTCGTAGAATAATAAAAATAGGACTGAGTCCTGAAGCTCACCTGGATCAGGAGCAACAGTCACTCAACCCCCCCCCTTTCCCCCCGCAGACTCCTTTCAACCCCAATTTTTGTTTTTAATGTAATGAACAAACTTTGGTACTTCACAGGTGATGAAAGTTGCGGTGACGTTTAATCGAAATCGTTTGCATAGTTTTGGAGAAGAGAGCAAATACCTATTTTTTTTTTACTAACCCCCCCCCCCTCCACCGGGGGTGCACCCTTCTTCAGAGTGCACCCCTCTTAACCCTGAGATGCATGAGTGCAAAAAATAGATTGCAATTTTGCAGCCAAACTGGGTCATTTTGACCCACTTATGCATCAAAGGGTTGAGTGTAGATTTTGATGTGGTCGATACACCTTTATTCGGCATCAGATATGAAGCTTGTGGCCAAGTTTCATCAAAATTGTTTGTTTGGTTCAAGCGATAATGATGAAAGAGTTTACAGACTGACTGACTGACTCACCTACAGACACTGCTTGATTGCATAAGTTCATCGGACTAAAGTCCAGGTGAGCTAAAAATGGTGCTGTTTGAAAGCTAATAATCAATTTACTTGGAACAAAAATTTCTGTCTGTTTTATCTTTTTTATGCCCGTTTTAAAAAGCTATCTCTCAGGGATTGAAGACGAAGAAGCAAGACTTCGAGCATTAATGCAGCGGTTCCGGCTGTTGTGGAATAATAAATAAGGGACCATTGGAAAGCTAATAATTGATTTACTTGGAACAAAAAATGGTGTACATTTACTGTTGAACATGCCTGTTTTAAAAGCCCTTCTTTTAATTTTAATGACTTTAGGTCTCTTCTATCCTGGATTAAAGAAGAAAACTAGAGTAATTCGACTGCGCGCAGTCGACGGGTATGCCTCCGCTCTCCCATACAAACACTTGAGTATTGACATATTTGATCCTTGACCTTTATCATATATGGTCCAAAATCTAATCAGTTAATTGCCCTGTCTAACTTTACCTTTGTACCAAGTTTGATGAAATTCTGTCCAATATTTGAGTTAGGGCATAAACAGTTAAATTTCAGAGTTTGACCCTTGACCTTTATCACATCTGGCCCGAAATCTAATCACTTAATTGCCCTGTCTTACTTTACCTTTTTACCAAGTTTAATGAAATTCTACAATTTGCTTCTTGAGTTATCGCGTAAACGAAAATCCAGACG
Source organism: Eptatretus burgeri (assembly GCF_056783735.1). Lineage (NCBI taxonomy): Eukaryota > Metazoa > Chordata > Myxini > Myxiniformes > Myxinidae > Eptatretus > Eptatretus burgeri. Next base: position 66,738,072 of record NC_140967.1, read on the forward strand.
GACGGGTGGACAACCCGGAAACATAATGCGTCCGGCACCCTTGGTGCGGACGCATAAAAATGTAAATGAGACCTTAATGCAGAGGTTCCAACAATAACATTTATTATTTTACAAAAGAATGAACCCTTTACAACAGTGATCTTCACTATTTTTTAGAGGGGGGGGGCACTTTTGCCAATACGACGTCAGTGTGAGAGCCGCCACACCGCCTGCAAGACTCCAAAATAGCTGCTATTTAGGACCTGCCTCCACATACTCATCCCATCCCCCCCCCCTTGTGGTTACTGGCTGCAAGCATAATTGTTTGCATACTGCCATCCACTGATGTAATTATGTTACTTTTATGCATCGAATTGTAACTCATTTGAACCCACTGAGTCAATTTGATTGCATTTATGGCGGATTATGATTGGGGTTTTTCACATTTGTGTATTATCGGCCACATTACAGGGGCTGCACTTTAGGTCACCAGGGGCCCTCAGTGGCTCGCAGGCTGCGCGATGAAGAACAAAGCTTTAGAAGGACGCAGAAGGAGCACACAAAATTTTCTCTAGTAATACCTTCTCAAAGCAAGAGGAAAATATAAAATAGTACATGGAAGGAGCACATCAACAACAACAACAACGTTGAGATCTTTAGATCTTGATATTGACATTCCCAAACGATGAACCGCAGCTTGATCTCTTCGATGTCATCTACAGAATCAAATCCATACAAGCGCTGACAAGTGTGGAGGACAGTATACATCCCTGACAAACTCCAGTAACAACTGGAATAAGTCAGAGATGGTACCACCACATCTCACATCACTTTCAGAACCAGAGTATAGTTGAGAAATCAGATTGATTAGTTTTGGTGGCACCCCACAAAGAACGAGAATCCTCCAGAGGGCATCTCAATTCACTGAATTGAACGTTTTCGAAGATCAACATAGACTGCATGCATCGCCTGCTGAAACTCTCGCATGCAATTAATGAGAACCCGACGAGCAAGGATATGGTCAATCATTGACATCTTTGGTGTAACGCCTGACTACTCTGGGTGCTGGTGCTCAAGCAGATGGTGGCGAACACTATCAAGAATTATCGGAGCCAAAGACCTTGCCCAGCACTGAGAGCAGCTTCACCCCTCGGTCGTTGTTGCAATCCTGGCGATCACCATTCCCTTTACAGAGAGGGACAAACAAGGCCCCTCTTCTGGTCAGTTGTGATATTGCCAATGCTTGAGGCAGAGCACAGAACGACGTGCAACAACATGAGTGCAGCATTTCCACCAGCCTTGAGAAGTTCAGCATGGATGTCAAAAATCCCAGGATCTTTTCCCCATCTAAACCGGTTCACCAGAGCCTGTGTTTCCACAAACTAAGGTGGGTCACAGTTGATTGCAGGGTCAGCAATAGGGAGAGTAACACCCCTGACATCCAACTCAACAGTTCGTGGGTCAGACTGGTATAGCTGCTTAAAGTAACCAACCCAATAGGCTTTCACTTCAGACTCCTCTGTCAAGAGCTCACTTCCCTCCACTCAAACTGAAGTACACCGAGGGAACAGCTTGGAGTCACACAATGCACAATTTCCTCGGTAAGCAGGACTAGAATCACTTGATCACAGGTGATGCTCTACCCCTTCACAGATTTCTCACACATAGGCCTCCTTGTTCACCCTCAGCAAACTTGCAGTTTTACACCTCAGCTCACTGAGCAGCTCAGCTTTGCCATTAAGCCTGGCCCTGTGACTCTGGTCAATGGTATCCAGTGTCCCTGGGGAGATAAATTTCTTCTTCACCTGATGGTGGGTTCCAAGACATCCACCGGCAGCATGGTCATCTTGAAGGTCGTCGTTCAAGATGGTCGTCTTGAATGCACTCCACAACTCTTCATGGTTCCTCAAAACACCCACCCCCCCCCCCGCACAAATCATCAGACGGCCTGTTCGCAAACTCCTCAGCTACCCTCTCATCCCTGAGCTTGCCAACATCCAGCCAAGGCTGGGAAGATACCATTCTCCTAGATTTAAGCAGCAACTTCAGAATTGCTACAACAAGTCTGTGGTTGGTAATGAGTAACTGAGCACTCTCGTAGACCTTACAGTTCTGGAGCATCCTCCAGTGACCATCAATGAGCACATGGTCAGTCTCCTTTGCCACACCGCCAGCATTGTAATACCAAGTCCAGCGATGAGCCTATCGACGCTGAAACTATGAAACAACCACATTAACTCCATGACTTCTTGCAAAGTGAAGGAACTTAGTGATATTCTGGTTGACAGTTCCAGATCTGTGGAGACCAATGCATGTCTCATAGCCATCCCTGTCAGTGTCATTCTAAGCATTGAAATCCCCCAAGCTGAGAAGGGTATCTCGCCTGGAGCACTGATCAAGCACAGAATAGAGTGCAGCAGAGAACGTCTTCTTCACAGTGAGATCACTCATCTCAGTTGGAACATATACAGAAACCAGGGAAATGACACCCAAATTGTGACAAATCCTCAGTCTCATAATATGCTTGTTGACTGGTGTTGCCTCAATTATCATGATAGTCAGCTTTTTGGACACAGCTGCAGTAACTTCTGCATGGTAACCATCAGAGCAACCAGACCATCTGTCATGATCTCACTCCTATCTGGTCTCTGAACCTCAGAGAGTGCTGCAATACTGATGTTCAAACGCTGGGGCTCTGATGATAGCAGAGACAGGTGATCATCCTCTCTGAGAGTGAGGACATTCCAGGCACCTACCAGAAGGGGCCGCCTCGGATTAACCTGAGGTGACTGCTGTCTGGTGTACGAAACCTCAGCACCACCCCGGCACACACCACTACAATCTGACCCAGGAAGGTTACTCTGTGCTTTTCCTCATCTCATCAAAGAACGGGGGTCCTGAAGGCTTTGCCACAATCCCATCATCCAGTGATCTGCCCTTCGAAGGTGGGTTTTCAGTTCTTTGTGTTTTTTTTGTGTTTTGCAGAATCAGTTCATTGGCCTTATGGTTAGTAGGGTATGTTTTTGCAACATTCTTTTGGACAGGAGTAATATTTGCTGACTTCCATGCAGAGGGGAGGAGGTCAAAGGATAAGGAAAGACTGAATATGGCAGGTAGAGGGGTAGCAAGATTGGCAAAGCAGAATTTGAGAGCATGGGATTTGATGGCATCTGGGCCTGTTGACAAAACATGGTCAAGGTGGGACAGTACTTTCTCTACCTTCTCAGGTAAGAAGGACACAGAGTCACACAGACAGTGGATACATCTGTGTAAGATGGGACAGAGTGGGATGGGTGAGTACATGAGATTTGGAAGCAAAGACAGAGTTTTTATAATCAGGTCAGTCTTTTGAGACTGCCCCTGCGAACATGTATCCCAATGCTACCTGGCGCATGGTTGGGTTGTCGGCGACTCAACCAACACGCCTTACTGGCTTTGCTAGCCCAGGGAAAAATGCTACAGTGAGGAATATAGTACATGAGAGTTGTACTCTCATATATTACAGTAGTCTGCAGAGAATTACTACAGAAAAGGAATGTTATTTTTGCCTGGGTGTGGGGAGGGTTTCTGTGACACCCTGCCAGGATGAAAAAAAAACATCTGACAAAGAGAGCCAATGCCCATCCAGTATGGAGATGATGTTTCCTAAAACACACCCAATGGGGGTAGGAAAATTTATTTTTCTGCTTTGGTCAAGTTACCCCCCTCCTGCACAATGGTTCTGCGGAGAGGTTTTCTTGTTTCAGGACTCGGTGAAGGTTTTGCCAGTTTTTCTTCTTCTTTGTTTTTCCTCTTTTTACAAATGATGGCTTTCATCCTTGTTTCGGGCGAACTTAAATAAAATAAAAAGTTTACACATTAGGCCCTATCTCGGGCAGAGTCTGCAGTACAGCTATTTAAGGTGAGGGAAATGCTTTCAAAATACAGTACTACAAAGTTCAGAAAACACCTTTACTCCGGACAGTCTTCAGAAACAAAGACATGGGCGGGGTCTGGTAGCGGCAAATTTCATTTGTCATGATGTAAAATGCCGAAATATTTTGTACAAATGCTGCTAAACGGAATGGTTTTGAAAGTGTGAAGAAGACGATTTGTGTTCTGCAGTGTTCAAGTGTATAATTCAATTGAAATAAAATGAGGTTTTAAAAGTTGTTAAAAACAAGCTCAAATGAGCTAAGATCCTCGTCCTCTCAATGATGACGTCATAAAAACGAATATGACGTCATTGTGATGTATCAGGTTTGCGATAAATTAATTATCTGTGCAAATGCCCGGCTTGATTCCCGCAAACAAAATTCAAACAGCTTTTCAATTCAAAATTGCCTAGTTTCAGAGATAATGGTATAGGCGATTTCCATTAGCGGCGATATTATAAAGTCAACTTTTTTTCTGGGAAGAATTTCCAACATCGGAGATGGTTACTGCCTGCGCGTGGGCTTTCTGCATATACATGGCAAGTTCCATGAAGATCTGATGAAAACTCTGGGTTGTGATACAAATGAAACAAAAAACAAAAAATGTCAAAAATAGGAATGAAGTCATAACAATTGATATGACGTCATAGGGATGCATCATATGTGCGGTAATTCATCTCTTCTAATGCCCCGTTCGATTCCTGCAAACAGAATTCAAAAAGCTTGCCTATACTAGTTTCGGAGATAATTTTTAGGCTTTTTCCATTAGCAGAGATATTTTGACGTCATAACTTTTTTTCTAGGAGGAATTTTCAAAATTGAAGATAGTTACTGTGTGTGCAGGGTATTTTTTACATATATATATATATGCCAAGTTTAAGGAAGTTTCAATGAAAAATGTAGGCTGTGAAACAAACTAGTTTCAGAGATAATGGTATAGGCGATTTCCATTAGCGGAGATATTTTGACGTCATAACTTTTTTCTAGGAGTAATTTTCAAAATCGGAGATAGTTACTGTCTGCGCACGGTGTTTCTACATATATATGCCAAGTTTCAGGAAGTTTCGATGAAAACTGTAGGCTGTGAATCAAAAAAGTCCACATGAACAACGTGAGTAAGACTTAGAGATCCTCCACGAGGATCTAAAAATAAAATCGGAAGTTTACTATCGTTGATGCAGCGTCTTTTACACCACCTTATCTAACATGTTACATTAGTTATTTGTGTCCTTTGTGACGTCCTTAAAAACAGTAAGTTTCCTGTTTGGAATGATTTTTTATTTTGTTTGACTGCCAGACAGACAGACAGACAGAGTAAAATAAATCTCTCATGACTCTCTGCATATTTGCGATCAGGACAAATTCAGAGCCAAAGTACTGCTAAACTACAGGTTCGTTTTCTGGTTCATGTTCCGATTCATGTTCAAAATATAACATTGAATTGAAATGAAGTTGTTCCTCAATCATACACTTAGCCTGGTGTTGGCTTAATGGTTAAGGTAACTGGGTTACGATCTTACGGTCCTGAGTTTGAGCCGCTGTCGTGGCATTGAAATAACACCTCGTGGGTTTACTCAGCCTGTCATCCTTCCGAGGTAAGCAAACTGAGTACCAGCTTACTGGGGTAATAAGCCATTCGAGTATCCTGTGTCAGAGTGGTGACCCATCCAGGACTGTACTCCTTCACCAAATGAAACTGCCTCGGCAGCCTTACGTGCCTCATGGTGTGAAAGGAATAGTTATTTAAATCATAAACTTATGTTTACAGACAAATAGATAAAGTGAACGAATTGCTTCACCTCGGTTTTCGCTTGGCACGTGCAGGGTAATAATTTACCTGACGAATCAACCCCCTCCCTGATACCCCCTCCTCACTGCTCTCCCTGCTACCCCCTCCTCACTGCCCTCCCTGTAAGGATGTGTGTTCAATTTTATACAAGACTTCATGGTTGTTCAATACCATCTTCTCAACTCCAGCAGAAAAATAAAAAATCTGCAAAATGTAATAATGCTGATGATGATAGACTGGCCCAATTATGGGTCTTCTTCAGTGTAGCCGCCTTCGCGTTTGAACTCCACTGCCATCTTTGCCGTATGTTGCAGCAATTTCCTCACATTATGCGCAATGACCACGAGTTCATGGAGTAATGTCACCATGACCTCTTTGGCCAAAAGATTAAAAAAAAAATTCTCACCCATCTTTGATTTTACTTTCAATATTATGAAGTACATTGCCCAAAATGGAGCATTGATGCTGTCAATGCAGTTCAACAGCAACAATCCTGGTCAGGTCACCACTCCAACTCAGGAACTCAGGACAGGAATTTGTAATTTGTTCAGTTTACCAGCAATAACACAGCTAACTCTTTGCAAAGGACAAAGTGAGATCTTTAATATGCACTAACTAATGCCAGCAGATGGGACACCTGTTTAACATCCATCTGAGGGATGGCACACACATTGATAAATCACCCTGCATGTGAAACATCAGGATGATTGTTTATGGCTGGATCAGGATTTGAACCCAGGCTTTACAGCCCAGGGGTGAGTGTGCATACCTCGAGGCCATCCAAATGCATACCACACACCTATAATTTGTGGGATGATAATGGGAAAGATATGAACATGCCAAGTCAACAATTTGTTGTCCATTGCAATATTTCCGAGTCTGTCTTGCATGGGAAGCTCTGAAAATTTCCGAGCGAAGCAGACACTCTGGTCTGAAATTACGTTTCCTCTGCCTGCACTTTCCGCCCCTCATCTGTCTGCAGCAGTCTCTCTTCGCCTGTGCCCCAAAATATTTCACAATTTTCCTCTTGTCACTTATAAAATGGTGTTGGCAAGGCAACCATCTCCTGTCTTCCCCAGGTCTCAACAGTCCAAACGATCCTGAAAGGTCTGAAGCAGTCATTGTCACACCTGGGAAGCTCAAACCACATATACTAATTGATGTAACAAATCAAGTCTATTTTTTGTATGCAAATCGAGGCTCATGGAAGAGTGTGTTGACAACAGGTAAAAAGACAACGTGGAGACAAAGTAGGATACAGCAAGGGAATTAGTTAACTTCAAATGAGGAAGAGGGGGAGTAAACACGATAACCTGTAAGTACAATGCTTGGGATTGGGAGAGTTAATTGGGTCAGATATGATTGTAAATATGGATGGGAGGGTGATGTGAGATGGTGGTACATTGCTTGCTCGACACCATGGAGGAGAGTCTTGTTTTCAGTAATCCAGTACATCGAAGATTGGTTACAGAAAAACCTTAGATTATAGTTATTAAAAAAAAATGCTCTCATCACAGGCATACACTCCATCCATACATTGGGACCATCCTCTGTAAAGAACATTGGTGCTGCCAAAGCAGTCTCCTGGGCTAATGGCCACAATCCTGGACAGGTCACCACTCCAACACAGGACACTCAAATGGCTCAATCATCCAGCAAGCTGGTGCTCATTTTGCCAACCTCAGGATGACAGGCTGAGTGAACCCCACCTGGTATTAATTCAACAGCGAAGCAGGATTTGAACTCAGGACCCTAATATCCCAAGCCTTCCACCTGAACCATTAAGCCAACACCAAGCATAAAGTGCTCACACCAGAAATTGCCTTTTACCATACAAGTTCACATCCAATTGCAAGACTTCAATTGCAATGTCCATGACGTTCACTTTGGTGCATTCCTTATTCATTTTTAGAGCACACAACTATGAAACCCTGTGTTGTTTATGGATTTCATTGCAGTTAAGTTTTCATGCATAAACTTCAATGTGTATCTTGGATCTGGGAAATAATACAACAATGTCGATGTTGCAAGATGAGACAGCCACGGGACACAAGCCGGACACTGTGTGAGATGGCATTTCATAGCAAACATGAACACAGTCAGTGGTCACGTTCAGCAGCATGGCAGGCATAAGTTATAAGGACGAGCTTTTGCCACCAGTTGTCATGTTGTACGATGCATATGGATTAGATGCAATAATGGAAGTGCTTTGTGGAATTGCAATGTCCGTCTAAACTAACCTCAGGTTGTCGCTTCTTTTCTTCTGCTGCATATTTTCTGAGAAAGCAATGCCTCTGGAAATTCACCTGTTATTTCAGCAGTACTCATCAGAATGAAGGAACATCCTCAATGGATGGTTAGCACATCTGCACTGCAGGGAGCATGAAGACTTTTTCTGCTGGAGCAGGAGTTCTCAAAGAGCAGATGACAAGCGGGGGTGGTTGGGAGGGAGGAGATGGAGGTGTCGTGAACCTTCTAATAATTCAGTCAATGTAGCAACTCATAAATATTTTGTTTGCATTTTCTGTTTCTTTTGTTATTTCCTAAATATGACGCTCGTTTAGTCTCTGTTGCAGCAGGAGTTCTCAAAGAGCGGATGACAAGCGGGGGTGGTTGGGAGGGAGGAGATGGAGGTGTCGTGAACCTTCTAATAATTCAGTCAATATAGCAACTCATAAGTATTTTGTTTGCATTTTCTGTTTCTTTTGTTATTTCCTAAATATCACACTCGTTGATTCTGAAATCCCGCACTTAATAACAAAAAAGGAAAGCCGATCACGTTTGATTTCACCTGAAAGAATAAGTGACAGTTCTGTTAGAAAACCATGCATTATATACCTGTGGTGAAGTATAATCCTAAAAAGAAATAAAGGAGGAAAAACAAACGAAGAAAATGATTTTGGAATGAGATTTACTTTGGTTAGCACTACAGGTGCGCCAGTGTGTCACCTGTGTCAATGTACTGCCTAATGGTATAGCGTGAAGCCTTGCAAACTGAGACGCCATTTGGAAACGAGACATCCTCGACTAAAGTATAACCCACTCGACTTTTCCAAAGAAAACTTTGGGTATTAAATCAGCCAAAAGAAAAAAAAACTGCGATAAACAAGCATTACACAGTGTGTAATGGGCGTACACAACATACACAGGGGTAGAGCATACACAACAAAGGGCGGAGGAGCTCCTTGTGAGCCAACGGCCATCCATATCTAGTGCCCAGCTGTGTCTGCGGACGTCCTCCTGCAGTTGGGCGACTTCTTATTAGGAGGTTGGTGGCAGGATTTGCACTCCGGCCACCGTAAAACGCTTCATTCCGCAAAACGCAAAAACGCAAAAAAATCTGAAAACCCACTCCGTGGGAGTACCTCCTGTGCAGCTTCCCTTCGCAGGGCAGCTCACCGGATGACAGGATTGGGGCAAAGCCTTCGGGACCCCCAATCTTTGATAGGAGGGAAACCACGGGGTAACATCCCTGGGTCAGATTACGGGAGAGTGTGTCGGAGTGGTGCTGAGGTGTCGTCCACCAGACGGCGGTCTCCTTGGGTTAACCTGAGGCGATCCCTTCAGGTGGGTGCCTGGAATGTCCTATCCCTAAGAGAGGATGATCACCTGTCTCTGTTATCATCTGAGCTCAAGCGTTTGGACATCGGGATTGCAGCTCTCTCTGAGGTTCGGAGACCGGATTGCGGCGAGATAATGGTGGGTGGTTACACCTACTATTGGTCTGGTCGCTCTGATGGTTACCATACCCAAGGAGTTGCTGTAGCTGTGTCCAATAAGCTGACCCCAATGATAATTGAGGTAACACCGGTCAACGAGCGTATTATGAGATTAAGGATTCACCACTCCTTAGGTGTCATTTCCCTGGTCTCTATTTATGCTCCGACTGAGGCGAGTGATCTCACCGTGAAGGACACATTCTACGCCACACTCGAGTCTGTGGTTGATCAGTGCCCCAGACGAGATACACTTCTAGTCTTGGGGGATTTCAATGCATCGACTGGAACTGATAGGGACGGTTATGAGGTGTGTGTTGGTCCCCATGGGTCAGGAACTATGAACCAGAATAGCACTAAGTTCCTTGACTTTGCAAGAAGTCATGGACTTAGGGTGGCTGGTTCATAGTTTCAGCGCCCGCAAGCTCATCGCTGGACTTGGTATTCCAACGCTGGCGGTGTGGCAAAGGAGATTGACCATGTCCTCATTGACGGTCGTTGGAGGATGATCCAGAACTGCAGGGTCTACCGGAGTGCTCAGTTCCTCAATACTGACCACAGGCTTGTTGTAGCAACTCTAAAGCTGCACCTTAAATCCTGGAGAATGGTACCATCCCAGCCTAGGCTGGATGTTGCCAAGCTCAGGGATGAGAGAGTAGCTGAGGAGTTTGTGAACGTTCATCCAAGCCCATCCCTCGGAGCACTGCAGTTCGAGCAGAGAGTGGTAGGCTCTTGACAGAGGAGTCTGAAGTGAAGGCCCGCTGGGCCGGTTACTTTGAGCGGTTGTACCAGGCTGATCCCCCAGCTGTCGAGTTGGACGTCAAGGGTGTTACAATCCCTGTTGCTGACCCGCGAATCAACTGTGGTCCACCATCGCTTGTGGAAACACGGGCTGCGGTGAACCAGTTGAAACGGGGCAAAGCTCCAGGGATCTGTGGCATCCATGCTGAACTTCTCAAGGCTGGTGGAAATGCTGAACTCATGTCGTTCCATGCAGTGCTGTGCTCTGCCTGGAACACAAGCATCATCCCAACTGACTGGATGAGGGGCCTTGTTGTCCCTCTCTGGAAAGGGAAGGGTGATCGCCAAGACTGCAACAACTACCGAGGGGTGACGCTGCTCTCAGTGCCGGGCAAGGTCTTTGCTCGGATAATTCTTGATAGGGTTCGCCACCATCTGCTTGAGCACCAGCGTCCAGAGCAGTCAGGCTTTACACCAAAGAGGTCAACGATTGACCGTATCCTTGCACTTCGTGTCCTCACCGAACTCAGACGAGAGTTTCGGCAGGGGCTGCTTGCAGCCTATGTTGATCTCTGTAAAGCGTTCGATTCAGTGAATCGGGATGTCCTTTGGAGGATTCTTGTCTTCGTGGGGTGCCACCGAAACTGATCGATCTGATGTCTGAACTCTACTCTGGTACTGAGAGTGCTGTGAAGTGTGGTGGTACCATCTCTGACTTATTTCCAGTTGTTACTGGAGTTCGTCAGGGATGTGTACTTGCCCCCACACTTTTCAGCACTTGTATGGACTGGATTTTTGGGAGGATGTCGGAGAGATCAAGTTGCGGTGCATCGTTTGGCAATGTCAAGATCTCGGACCTTGATTTTGCAGATGATGCAGTCATCTTTGCGGAGACTTTAGACATCCTCTTGGGGGCCCTCGAGGTGCTGAATGAGGAGTCGGAGCCGTTGGGATTACGGATTTCTTGGGTCAAAACTAAGATCCAGGCTTTCGGTGACATCTTGGATGCTGCTGTCCTGTCTGTCTGTTTGTGGTGAGGATGTTGAGGTCGTGGATAGATTCACTTACCTTGGCAGTGATATTCATGTCTCTGCAGGTTGTGAGCCGGAGGTCAATAGACGTCTGGGTCGGGCCTGGGGAGTCATGGATTCACTGGATCATGGGGTGTGGCGCTGCCGGTACCTGTGCGGGAGGACGAAAGTCGAGTCTTCAGGTCCTTGGTACTTCCAGTCTTGCTGTATGGGTGCGAGACTTGGACTTTGACCCAGGATCTGAGACGGAGACTTAATTCCTTTGGTACCAGGTCTCTTCGAAGAATCCTTGGCTATCGCTGGTCGGATTTTGTGTCCAACGAGCGGTTGCTGAGAGAGACTCGGATGAGATTTGTTACCTGCATAGTCCGTGAGCGTCAGCTGCGGCTGTATGGACATGTGGCTCGTTTTCCTGACGCTGATCCTGCTCACCAAATTCTCTCAGCGAGGGAGTCTCATGAGTGGAGGAGGCCAGTGGGCCGACCACGTTCCTCGTGGTTGCAGCAGGTTGATCAGCATCTCAAGGAGATGGGGATGGGCCTGGCATCTGCCTGGGGGATGGCCAGACGGAGGCCCCTGGAGTACCGGCGGAAAGTGGACGCAGCGACGCGCTGTTCTGGCACATGCTCCCATACCTGACCTGACACAGTGTGTGCCAAATGCCTTCAAGCTTCTTGCATGGTGCCATACCTCATTGCTAAACACTGTGAGCCTCACTCCATAGCTGCAGGACATTAATTCTGTTTAGTTATCTTAATAGAAAGCTCAACTTTGCAGGTTTAGTGCCGTTCCATAATTAAATGACAGAGTGAATTGCTAAATTTCATAAATCAGGCAGGAAGATCCGCAAGTTCAGATGTTGAACTGCTTTAATCGTGGAGGAAATAAGTGTGATTTTTTGGCAGAATCGTTCAAATGGCGATACAAGCATGACATTTGGTATGAACGTTCCTTCAGGGTCACTCTGCAAGAAAAAATGCTGGCCACGTGGATTTTCAACATGGCGGCCATTTTTTTCCAAGATGGCCGCCAGGGTATGAAAAAACAACTATTAAACCATAAAAAAAAAAAAAAAAAAAAAAAAAAAAAAAAAAAAAATCGCCAGATGTCGGATTTATTTCATCTTGATGTCGATTTATATGTTTTCGTCCTTGCTCGAGCTGATTCTTGAGTGTACTGATCGATTTCATGAACCAATAAATCAATTTTAGGACTTGCATAACAATAAAGAAGTTAAATGACAACTATTGTGCAGGCTTCGAATACAAGTAAATTGGTTCTCATCGCGTTATAGACGGGGACGGTTAGAATTGTTTGAGATCTTGAACAGAGCTTGTATTTTAATTGCTCAAAATACTTATTGCCCCTCCAAAGGACTGCTAATGCCACAGTAGCAAAGAGGATGAGCTCTCTTTGCCAACGAAATGCCCCAAATGGCAAGCGAAACAAAGCCTCTGGCAGTCAAGCTCCAACTCTTGCCTTCTCGTGGTGGGGGTGTTTCCACAAATAGTGGTGGTGCGAAAGGCGAATCTCTGGTGCCTGAAAACCAGACAGCTCTGGGCAGATGAAGCTCATTAGGAGATGGAAAACTCCGAAATAAAACCACTTGCGACCGAAATGCAGCCACAAGGATCTATAGGACCCTGACACATTGTAACCATCAATGGTGGTGGACACCAGCCAATATTGACTAAACACAAAAAAGAGAGTGTATGTCATGCACTACCAGGGCACACACTGCTGTGCAACTCAGCATGGGGTTCAATGTCGGCTAAACCGTGGGTTTAGTATCCCAAATGCTATCTAATGAACCCCTCAGATGTTAGATAGCCGCACCTGAACCGACAGGATGTGTCAGCGCGGGAGAGCCGAGCCAAGGATCACGGGGGTTTTACATGTAGTTATCTGGATGGTGTACAGATCGCACGGGATTTAAATGGCATTGGATGAACGATCGGGCTGGGTGTAGGGCAAACACATGAACCTAGCTGTATCCCATACATCAAAGTGCACGAAGGCAAGGTGGTAAAAGGATAAACCCTCAACCTTGCTAGTCACAAATTATGGATACTCAAGCAAAATCAAAACCACAAACAAACTGGAGGAAATGTTGCCTCTGTCAGAAGGACACAGAGGAAAAGTTAATGTCACCAGGAACAAACAGCGACAGTTCAGAGGGTATTCTTTGAGAAAGTCAAACAGCTCACATTGGTAATGAAGGAAATGGGTAATCCCTTTGAAGAGGAGTCAGGAGATCTTCTTACGCTCGACACCAAGGACATCGCGGATCCTTCCGCTGCTCAGCTAATTGCGACGCATCACGAGAGAGGGAAAGAAAAGTTCAATTCCTTCATGGCTAATCTACAATGTGAGAATGACTGCTCCTTCTACCAGCCTATCAAAAAGAACAGGATAACCTTTTTCAAAAATGAGCCAAAGTCTGCAAGCAAATCCGAGACAAAGTTACTGAAGGAAGACTGCCATTTGTTTTCCCGCCTCTTCATCTCCTGCCAAAACAGACAATGTGACCTGCAAGAGTTCTTCAAACACGAAAACCAGTCTTTTTTGGCCTCACTCAGTAACAAGGGGAAACTACACACATGTACAAAATCGGATTTAGTGGATGTACTACAAGCCAAAGTGACGCTTCCAGAGACAAAGCCAGAGTCTGACGTACTCATTGTAGATGGAGCTGCGCTGGTAAATATAGTAGCAACACGAACACCAAAGACATTTGAAGAGTATGCCAGAAAGGATATTCTTCCTAAAATCGAGTACTACAGCACGAAATACAAGAGAACCGACATAATCTTTGATGTGTATCATCAGTCCAGCCTGAAGTCAGAGGCAAGATCTCAATGAGGAAAGGCCGTCAGAAGGAGAGTAACAGCGACAAGTAAAACTCCCTCGAATTGGAAGAGCTTCCTAAGAGATAGCACCAACAAAACAGAGCTGTTCCATTTCCTTGCTGACGAAGTGTCTGAAATGACAATGGGCAATCCAGTTATAATGATTAAAGGAGAAAATGCCATCACCACCACCAGTGACACCAGCATTAACCTAGAGGAAGTGGCCCCATGTACCCATGAAGAAGCAGACACGCGAATATTCTTACATGTTCGGTATGCAGCCACCGAGGGATACAAGTCTGATGATTGAAGCTAATGACACGGACATTGTAGTTATTGCCATATCCCTCTATGCCTTCTCTTGCCGCAACAGATCTTGAAAAAAAATGTGGGTTGCATTTGGCAAAGGGGAGCACAGGAGATGGATCCCTATCCACGAAATTATGACTGCCATAGGACCAGAGAAAACGAGTGGGATGCTCTTCTTTCATGCCTTCACCGGTTGTGATGTTGTATCAGCTTTCAATGGCAAAGGGAAAAAGACAGCATGGCAGACATGGAATGTATGTGATGAAGCATCAGTAATCTTCACGAAACTCAGTCAGTGCCCATCAAAGATTGAGGAATCTGATCTGGAAATCCTGGAGAAATTTGTGGTCCTGATGTATGACAGATCAAGTTCAGTTGCGTCAGTGAATGAGGCACGGCTTGCTCTCTTTGCACGAAAGCAGAGGTCATATGATTTAATTCCACCAACACAAGGAGCACTCACGGAACATGCCAAGCGATCTACATATCAAGCAGGACACATTTGGAGCCAGGCAATAGTCCGCTAGCCAGAAGCTCAGTGTCCGTCCGAGTGGGGTTGGTTCAAAGAAGATGACTCGTGGAAGGTCTTCTGGACTGCCCTTGCTCCCATAGCTAACGAAATGTGGAAGGTGCACATGCTATCGTTAAGGACTAAGTTGTACCCCACTATGCAGTTGTTCTTGTCAGACCGAATCAGAACAATGAATATTGCAGGGCAGAAAAACATGGCGGCCATCTTGGAAAATGGCCGCCATATTGAATTTTAAGTGGCCAGCAGTTGTATCTCAGAAAGTGACCTAAAATAAATATTTCTGCCAAATTTCATGCTTGCATCATTCTTTGAACGATTGTTATCTGTTCTTATTTTGGGTGGTCGTCTGGTGGCCATCTTGGAAAACGGTGGCCATGTTGGAATTTCAAGTGGCTAGCACTTTTTTATCATAAAGTGACAGAAAATAAATATTCCTGCCGAGTTTCATGCCTGTATCATCCATCATTTGAACGATTGATCTTGTTATCTGCTCCACTATAAGACGACCTCCATCCATATATTGCGACCATACTCTGTGCAGAGCGTTGGTTCTGCCGATGCAGTCTCCTTGGCTATTGGGCACAATCCTGGATGGGTCGCCACTCCGACACAGGATACCAGCATGCTGGCACTCATTTTGCCGACCTCAGAAGGATGACAGGCAGTCACCCCCACCTGATATTAATTCAACAGCTGAGTGAGATTTGAACTCAGGATCCTTGGATCCCAAGCCCACCACCCAAACCATGAAGCCAACACCAGGTATTAAACAGTCTCATACTTCGATATCCAACTTGACCAGAAAACCAATATTGCTGGAGCTGCACAACTGCCAAACCTTCTGTCACATTCGTGCACAAAGAGTCACTTCTGGAAGAATTTATTTGTATTTTTTTTTTACCGACCCCTTCAAACTTACACTGTTGGGAAAAATAATTTTGCAATGCTACAAATTTTATTCATGAAGAAGCTCTGAATCACGGGGATCAATGCCTTCTGACTTGAAGTTACCGTGCCCAATCCATGATGGCAAAGCATAGCAGTTTTGTAACCAGACTTCTGCAAGCAGCCCCCAGGGCAAAATGGATGCACTGCAGTACATGCAGAAGCCTTCTCCTGGAGTAAAAGCCACAGCCAATGAAGTCAGTCATGAAGCAAGCAGTGCAGATAAATCATACAAAAGCGTAGCCACTTGCAGTATACTCATTTATTTATTTCCTTTTTAAACCCGATGCCAGGAAATGCGATCTGATCATGAGCACCGACTACTTCACACCAAAGAGCGGTGTTTATTACATGATAGAGTTCTTCTTCGCATTTTTTTGAGCAACTTACTTAAAGAGGTTTTTTTCAGTCGATGCAAACTTTGACAAAGTTTGCCACTTTTGTGATTGCTCTTGGCTGCTTTCCCTGCTTTTCGACCACCCGGATTCATCCACTGCATCTATGAAAGTGAAGGACGCAATTCTTTACTCCTGTCACAGACAAGAGAACAGCTTTTGCTCAGAAAATGACACATTTGGACCTGTCAACTCTCAAATCAAAGTTAGAGTGTGTTTTCTGTATTTTCTTGTTTTGCCAGTTGTGTTGTCACTGAGAATTGCAATGATTTGAAAGGCACGAGATGTTGAACATGAAAGTGAACCAAAAGAACAGCTCACGGACTTCTTCCAAGAACACCGGCTCATTTTCCTCAGTTCTTGATACATTCATCACTCGTATGGGTTCCACCACAGTCTTTCATATGAGGCATGGAAGAACAGCTAATCGAGTTGAAATTTTAGCTCTCATACGAGCCTCGACAAAGAAAACAACCCCCCCCCCAAAAAGTGTTTGTTTTTTTTTAAAAAGCACCAGTACATTGAAGTCAATGCATTGGCAGAAGTTCTCTCCCAGACTTCTGGCTTTCATTTGCAGAGCTTTCTTCAACTGCAGTGATGTATCGTGCAGCTCTTACCTTTTTGTTTTGAGACACCTGTGTGAAAATGGTTTTTTTTGCAGCCTTGCAGCAATGAAGAGAAACACAGAAATTGGTTTGAAGAAGAGGAAGAAGATGACGAAAGCCTGCAACTCTGTTTTCAAAAATTGAATCTTGCATTGATGAAATTGATCAAACCAAAATCTTCCATCAACTGGATTTAACAGCATTAGGCAAAGTGTGTTTCCATAGTGTATTTGACTCGATAGGGTGTGTTTTCATAATCCGGTATACTTGAGTAGGTGTGTGTTTTTATAGTATACTAGGAAGAATATCCATCCACAGTGATAGGAAGTGAAGAAGAAGTCAAGAAGGTCTCATTCATTGTTGGTGAAATTAAAAGTTTTTGGATCGGTTTGATAAAGGTGAGTGCAGTATTGATATTCAAAAGAGAGATGGGACTTCTTGATTCTAAAGTGAAAACTATTTGTGACAATGGTGATAACATCTGAAAAAGAGCTCAGACAACAACGGATCTCAGTCTTACCAGAACTGCAAGATCTCGGCCTGATGTTATTGAGAAAATGGAGACGATTCTGACCACGTGCATAGAGCATCAGAACATGCTCTTGTCTGGAATGGACATTCAAATGAAGGCGAGGAGTTTGTATGGGGATATAACCAAAGATGCCAATGATTGATCCAGCACCTTTTGCTGTCAGTTATAGGTGGTTTGAGAACTTCAAGAGTCACCATGCATTCCACAATCTCAAGTTGATTGGAGAAGCTGCTGCTGCAGATCATGCTGCTGCTGAACAATTTCCAGCTGTCTTCAAATCAATGATTGCGGATGGAGGTTACACCCCAAGCTAGGTGTTTAACCTCGATGAAACTAGACTTTATTGGAAACGCATGTCCAGCCACACTTTCATCTCCATCATCCTCATCTCCATCAACTCTGGCCTGAGGCAGTGATTGAGTTCAGAGGTTTCATGGAGGCTGAAGACAGCAAAGCAAGGCAACAGACTGTGGACATGGCCCTGCAAGTGGGATTTGAGCAGGTCGACGAAGATGATGTTGAGGAATTGCTTCTCTCACACAGGGAGGAGCTGAGCAATGAAGATCTTCTGGCTCTGTCAGAGAGTCATCAGAATCAAGTCCTGAGGAGGTTGTGCCTGTTCAAGGCCTCATGACGAAGGTCATGGCCTAAGGCTTCAAATTGGTTGATGAAGCCATGGCCATCTTTGATGAACACGATCCCGACTGCATGAGAAGTTCCAAGGTGCAGAGGGAGATGGAGAATTTCCTGAAATGTTACAAGGAGGTCTACAAATAGAAAATGAAGGCAGCCACTCAAGCCTCCATTTTGAAATTCTTCAAAAAAATCCCACGTGAATCAGCCTCCATTTCATCTTCTGAACCTTCAACCTCAACTGAATATTCCTGCCACAAGCAATATGTGCTGTATCCAATCCCGATCATGGTAACACTTATAAAGGAATTCATTTTAATGTTTTTATTTGTTTTATTTATGCATTGTTTACTGCTTTTTTGAGGTTTATATATGTTGATCTTCAACCATAAAAGGTTGAAATCTTCCCTATTTGGAACATAACTCACATTTTCACATGTTAAATATTGCCCCATAACACGTTTTCAGAAAACACAGAGTTTCATGGGAACACATCTCCCACATTATACAAGGGTCATCTGTATAATCAAACATTAATGGTTTTATTAGGACAATAAATTGAACATAAATGTGGACTCAACCAAACCAGGCCAGGATTGTGAGAGGTGAAGATGGACAGTCCCATTCCAAAAGTGATACATATCCAAACCATCCCCCAAATCAACTTAAACAAGTATTAAAACAAATTAATAACATCGATGGATTTATACCACACCAAAGTAACAAAATATAAAAATATACCATCAGAAATGGGGAATCCCCCGCCATTGAATGAAAAAGGTCATACACATTCCAGATAATGAGGGAGGTGAATTGGAAACAAGACACCATTTGGTCATCATCTTGAAAAAGTTCCCCAGGGGTGAGGAATGTAGTAACCAAAAATAATTGAAATCAGATAAGCAGTTTTCCATTTATTACAAAAAACATTTTTTCAAGATGGCCGCCCCAGTCGGCCATCTTGGATCCGGCCACGCCCAAAAATCAATAGGGTTCTTCCTTTTCAGGTGGTACATGTGTGACTCAAATTTCAAATCGATATGGCGAAAAAACATTTTTTTCAAGATGGCCACCCCAGTCGGCCATCTTGGATCCGGCCATGCCCAAAATCAATAGGGTTCTTCCTTTTCAGGTGGTACATGTGTGACCCAAATTTCAAATCGATATGGCAAACAGTTTATGAGTTATCGCACTCACAGCTATAAATGTTGACGCCCGGACGGACGGACAGCCGGACGCCCTGGGTGACAACAATATCCCCCTTCCGCCATGCGGCGGGGGATAAAAAAACATGAAGCATTTTATTATTTTCTTAAACGATAATTGCCTCATTTCACAAATGTGGAAATCCACACAATGGACTGAACCAAAAGCAAGGATTGAAGGGGGGTGGGGGAGGAGGGGTAGATAGATAGATAGATAAGGACCATACTCTGTGCAGAGCGTTGGTGCTGCTGAAGCAGTCTCCTTGGCTATTGGGCACAATCCTGGACGGGTCGCCACTCCGACACAGTATACCAGCATGCTGGTACTCATTTTGCCGACCTTGGAAGGATGACAGGTCGACTTAACCCCACCTGGTATTAATTCAACAGCTGAGCGGGACTTTAACTCAGAACCCTAGGATCCAAAACCAACACTCTAACCATTAAGCCAACACCAGGCATAGAGGAAGGGTATAATGTACCATAAGCCAAATTTAATAACATAGATGGATTTAATCCATACCAAATTATATACAAGATTAAGCATTTTATTGCTTAAATCAATCGCATAAACAAGAAAGAAAAAAGATTTTTAAAAAAATGTAAAAACAGAAGGATGAAATCTCAAAAAAAACAACCAATCAATGAAGAATGACACCACATTATGATGCCACAATACGACACTACAATTCCTCTTATGGATTACCATCACAACATCTTTTGACGTTGTTCCATCACAAACCCACAACAAAAGTAAAATGTCAAAAGATATTGTGATGCTCTTCCAGCATCATGTGTCATGTGTCATGACACCATAGTGTCATGTGGTGGCATTCCTTCCTTGTTTGATATTTTTTGAGATTTCATCCATGTTTTTACTTTTTTTCTTTTTTTAATTTAGTAGATATGTGTGACTCGGTAAAGTGGGTTTTTATAGTGTATTTGACGAGGTAAGGTGCGTTTTTATAGTATACTAGACGACCCGTGAACCCGTTGGGTTCCCATTGTGACAGCAGTTGATGAAAAAAAACATTTCATGAAAAAAAAAAAAAAAAGATATCTCCGAACTATACCACTGAGGTTGTTTGCCTTGATCAAATTCTCATACATACATACATCAAATCAAACACACAGACATAAATACATACAAACAAGATGAGAGTTTTAGTAATATACTACACGACCCGTGAACCCGTTGGGTTCCCGTTGTGACAGCTTGGTTGATAAAAAAAAAATCATTTCAAAAAAAGAAAAAGAAAAAATGAAGAAATGATAGCTCCAGCAAATGATACCGCTGAGGTTGTTTGCATTGATCAAATTCTCCCGAAGAGTACTTGACTGAATGGGGAATTGATTTTTTTTAAATAATTTTTTCGTTGCCTGGTTTTAATGAAACTTGATACTGCAAACATAAGGCAAATGGTAAGTAATGTGGGCTGAAATTTCTTGCGCTATCATGTACCGTTTTGGCTGTATTTCAGGAACATACATACATATATACAAGATGAGAGTTTTAGTAATATATAGGTAGATAGAAGATAGATTTGAATAGGTAGGTTGTGTTTTTTCGTATATTTGAATTGGTAAGGTGCGTTTTTATAGTATACAAGGTGAATACACCCGACGCTGCCCGGGTTCTTTTCGAATGAATTTAATCTTCTATACATATGTCTGACGCGAGCACAGTATCAGTTCCCTATTGGGCCATGGCAGTCATAGGCTAAGGGGGTTGGTGAGGGGGAAACACACCCCCTTCCCTCCCCCCCCCGGCCGAGGGGCCTTGCCACATAGCCTATAACCTTCCCGGGTCCCATCCCAACATTTTTTGTTTCAGTGGTTAGCTCCGATCTTTCACCTTTCAGGAGATGAGCGCGTGCAGACAAACAAACAATCAGACAAACAAAAACTTAAAATCATACGTTGGATATATTGTATATGGCGTTGGCCCCATGTCAATTGGCTGAGCTTGAAAAATTAACGTTACGAAATCAGGTGATAACGTCATAATTCGGAAACCGGAAGTCGGAAGTACAATTATTTTACATCAGGACACGCCCGGGAACATGTTCTGTCAGCATGTGAAGTTTGGTGAGGATCAGTCCAGCACTTTTCACGTGCATAGGTCACAGACACACTTTCAACTTTATATACACTGAAACACAAAAGAAACTTACCACCTTTTAAACCTTCAAATATCAACAATAACACTGCGTGTAGTAAATGTGTGAACTTATTTGTGGACAATGGTGTCTTCACTGTCAGACAAAACAGTCACGGATGGTCACTTGAACCTTCAATGGTCATATAGCACAGCTGTTGAACAGCCGTTTTGACTGTCAGTGATTAGCCAAGGGGTACGGGATGATTTTATTGAGCTGCACGTGATGTCTTGATATTGGCTTTAAAAAGGCCAGTGCAAAATGGGAATTTGAATCAACATGCCATGATTGTCAAGGGATCAACGGCAGTGTGCCTTGGGCATACTGCAAGACGGATTGAGCTACCGTGAGGTGGCACGTCACCTTGGCTGTTCACACCAGACGATATCGGCCCTGGTGGACAGAGACACCCTCCACAACTCTGCAGCTGACAGACCTCGATCAGGGAGGCCAAGAGCCACCACTGCAAGGCAGGACAGGCAGATGGTCCGAAGTCAGATGGCTTCAGATATTGAGGACTGAGTGGAACAGAATCCAGCAGCAATCCATCCAAAGACTGGTAGGCAGTATGCGCCAACAATGCACTGCCTGTATCCAAAACAATGGTGGCCACACACGCTATTGAAAGGGGACTGACATTGCACCCTGTGCTGTTCTGTACTGCAGAACAAACTTATGAGATGGTGTATGTTGGTCAAAAACTTGACAAGTCATCAATAAAATGCCAATGTTTCAATTAGCAATTGTTGGTTTGTTTTATTTTGAACTGTTACAAGTTTATTACATTTAAAGCAAGTGGTAAGTTTAGAGCCTGGTGTTGGCGCAGTGGTTAGGGCAGCGGCTTGGAATCCAAAAGGTCCTGAGTTCAAGCCACGTTGGGCCACTGAATAAATACACCAGGGGGTTGACTCAGCCTGTCATCCTTCCGAGGTCGGCAAAATGAGTACCAGTGTACTGGGCCGGTGTATACCCCGGTTAAAATGTGTACCATATCCTTGTGTCGTAAGAGGCGACAAGGGTTGCGTCAGGAAGGGCATCCGGCGTAAAACATGTGCCAAATCACGATGCGGACCAAACGGATGATCCGCGGTGGCGACCCCCAGGGAGCAGCCGAAACAAAAAAAAAAAAAAAAAAGAAGAAACCAGTGGTAAGTTTCTTTTGCGTTTCAGTACATATAGGATTGAATCGGTAGGGTGCGTTTTTATAGTATATTTGAATAGGTAGGGTGCGTTTTTATTGTGTATTTGAATAGGTAGGGTGCGTTTTCATTGAACATTTGAATAGGTAGGTTGTGTTTTTATAGTATATTTGAAAAGGAAGGGTGCGTTTTTATTGTACATTTGAATAGGTAGGTTGTGTTTTTATAGTATATTTGAATAGGTAGGTTGTGTTTTTATTGTATATTTGAATAGGTAGGGTGTGTTTTTATTGTACATTTGAATAGGTAGGGTGTGTTTTTATTGTACATTTGAATAGGTGGGTTGTGTTTTTATTGTACATTTGAATAGGTAGGGTGAGTTTTTACTGTACATTTGAATGGGAAGGGTGCGTTTTTATAGTATATTTGAAGAAGTAGGTTGCGTTTTTATTGTATATTTGAATAGGTCGGCTGTATTTTTATTGTATATTTGCATCGGTATGTGCGTTTTCATAGTATATTTGAATAGCTAGGGTGCGTTTTTTATCGTATATTTGAATAGGTGGTGTGCATTTTTATTGTATATTTGAATAGGAATGGTTGTGTTTTTAATGTATATTTGAATAGGGAGGGTACGTTTTTATTGTATATTTGAATCGGGAGGTTTTGTTTTTATTGTATTTTTGAATAGGTAAGGTGCATTTTTATCGTATATTGGAATAGGTAAAGTGTGTTTTTATAGTATATTTGAATAGGTAGGTTGTATTTTTATTGTACATTTTAATAGGTCGGTTGTGTTTTTATAGTATATTTGAATAGGTGAGGTGCGTTTTTATAGCAGATTTAAAGAGGTGGGGTGCGTTTTTATTGTATATTTGAATAGGTCGGGTGTGTTTTTATTATATATTTGAATCGGTAGGTTGCGTATTTATCGTATATCTGAAAAGGTAGGGTGCGTTTTTATTGTATATTTGAATAGGCAGGTTGAGTTTTTATCGTATATTTGAATAGGAAGGGTGCGTTTTTATCGTATATTTGAATAGGTAGGGTGCGTTTTTATCATATATTTGAAGAGGTTAGGTGCATTTTTATTGTACATTTGAAGAGATAGGTTGTGTTTTTATTGTATATTTGAAGAGGTCGGGTGCGTTTTTATAGTATATTTAAATAGGTGGGGTGCGTTTTTATTGTACATTTGAAGAGGTTGGTTGTGTTTTTATTGTATATTTGAATAGGTGGTGTGCCTTTTTATTGTATATTTGAATAGGGAGTGTGCGTTTTTATTGTATATTTGAATTGGTGGTGTGCGTTTTTATTGTACATTTGAAAAGGTAGGTTATGTTTTTATAGTAAATTTGAAGTGGTAAGGTGCATTTTTAGAGTATATTTGAAGAGGTAAGGTGCGTTTTTATGGTACATTTGAACAGGTAAGTTGCATTTTTAATTGTATATTTGAATCGGAAAGGTGCGTTTTTATTGTATATTTGAATAGTCAGCTTGTGTTTTTATTAGATATTTGTAGAGTAAAGGTGCGTTTTTCTGGAAAATTTGAAGAGGTAAGGTGTGTTTTTATAGTATATTTGAAGAGGAAAGATGCGTTTTTCTGGAAAATTTGAAGAGGTAAGGTGTGTTTTTATAGTATATGTGAAGAGGAAGGGTGCGTTAATATTGTACATTTGAATAGGTTGGTTGTGTTTTTATTGTACATTTGAAGAGGAAGGGTGTGTTTTTATAGTATATTGAAATAGGTGAGGTGTGTTTTTATTGTAGATTTGAATAGGTCGGTTGTGTTTTTATAGTTTGTTTGAATAGGAAAGGTGCATTTTAATAGTATATTTAAATAGGTAAGGTGCGTTTTTATAGTATATTTGAATAAGTAAGATTCGTTTTTATAGTATATTTGAAGAGGTAGGGTGCGTTTTTATTGTACATTTGAAAAGGCAGGTTGTGTTTTTATGGTATATTTGAATAGGGAAGGTGCATTTTTATTGTATATTGGAATAGGTAAAGTGTGTTTTTATAGTATATTTGAATAGGTAGCTTGTATTTTTATAGTATATTTGAATAGGTGAGGTGCGTTTTTATAGGGTATTTGAATAGGTAGGGTGCGTTTTTATAGTATATATAAATATGTCGGGTGCGTTTTTATTGTTTTTTTGAATAGGGAGGTTGCGTCTTTATTGTATATTTGAATAGGTGGGGTGCGTTTGTATAGTATATTTGAAGAGGTTGGGTGCGTTTTTATTGTATATTTGAATAGGTTGGGTGCGTTTTTATTGTACATTTGAATTGGTAGGTTGTGTTTTTATTGTATGTTTGAATAGGTGAGGGTGCGTTTTTATAGTACATTTGAATAGGTAGGTTGTGTTTTTATAGTATATTTGAAAAGGAAGGGTGCGTTTTTATAGTACATTTGAATAGGTAGGTTGCGTTTTTATTGTACATTTGAATGGGAAGGGTGCGTTTTCATTGTGTATTTGAACAGGAAGGTTGTGTTTATATAGTATATTTTAATAGGTCGGGTGTGTTTTTATGGTATATTTGAATAGGTAGGGTGCGTTTTTATTGTAAATTTGAATAGGTAGGTTGTGTTTTTATTGTATATTTGAATAGGTTGGGTGTGTTTTTATAGTATATTTAAATAGGTCGGGTGTGTTTTTTTGTTATCTTTGAATACGTAAGGTGCATTTTTATAGAACATTTGAATAGGGAGGTTGTATTTTTATCGTATATTTGAATAGGTAAGTTGCATTTTTATAGTGTATTTGAAGAGGTAAGGTGAATTTTTATTGTACATTTGAATCGGGAGGTTGTGTTTTTATCGTATATTTTTAAAGTGTATTTACAGAGGTAGGGTGCGTTTTTATTGCATATTTGAATAGGTCGGGTACGTTTTTATAGTATATTTGAATAGGTTGGGTGCGTTTTTAAAGTTTATTTGAATAGGAAGGGTTTGTTTTTATTGTTTTTTTGAATAGGAATGTTGTGTTTTTATTGTATACTTGAAAAGGCAGGTTGTGTTTTTATTGTACATTTGAATAGTTAGGTTGTGTTTTTATTGTACATTTGAATAGGAAAGGTGCGTTTTTACAGTATATTTGAAGAGGTAACATGCATTTTTATAGTATATTTGAAGAGGAAAGGTGCGTTTTTATGGTATATTTGAAAAGGGAGGGTACGTTTTTATTGTACATTTGAATAGTGCAGGTTGTGTTTTTATTGTATATTTGAATAGGTTGGGTGCGTTTTTATTGTACATTTGAAGAGGGATGGTGCGTATTTATTATATATTTGAAAAGGCAGGGTGCATTTATATTGTATACTTGAATGCGTAGGTTGTGTTTTTTGTATATTTGAATAGGTCGGGTGCGTTTTTATTGTATATTTGAAAAGGTCGGGTGCGTTTTTACAGTATATTTGAAGAGGTTGGGTGCGTTTTTATTGTATATTTGAATAGGTAGGGTGTGTTTTTATTGTATATTTGAATGGGTATGTTGTGTTTTTATTGTATATTTGAAAAGGAAGGTTGTGTTTTTATTATATATTTGAATCGGTAGGGTGTGTTTTTATTGTACATTTGAATAGGTGGGGTGCGTTTTTATAGTATATTTGAATCGGTAGGTGCGTTTTTATAGTATATTTGAATAGGTGGTGTGCGTTTTTATTGTATATTTGAATAGGTAGGTTTTGTTTTTATTGTATATTTGAAGAGGTCGGGTGCGTTTTTATCGTATATTTGAATTGGTGGTGTGGGTTGTTATTGTACATTTGAATAGGTAAGGTGCGTTTTTATAGTACATTTGAAAAAGTAAGGTACGTTTTTATAGTATATTTGAAGAGGTTGGGTGCGTTTTTATTGTACATTTGAAAAGGTGAGGTGCATTTTTATAGTATATTGGAATAGGTAAAGTGCGTTTTTGTTGTACATTTGAATAGGTAGATTGTGTTTTTATTGTACATTTGAATAGGTAGGGTGCGTTTTATTGTACATTTGAATAGGTTGGGTGCGTTTTATTGTACATTTGAATAGGTAGGGTGCGTTTTTATTGTGCATTGGAATCGGAGGGGTGCGTTTGTATAGTATATTTGAAGAGGTAGGGTGCGTTTTTATTGTATATTTGAATAGGTTGGGTGCGTTTCTATAGTACATTTGAATCGGCAGGTTGTGTTTTTATCGTACATTTGAATCGGCAGGTTGTGTTTTTATTGTACATTTGAATGGGAAGGGTACGTTTTCATTGTATATTTGAATAGGTCGGTTGTGTTTTTATTGTATATTTGAATAGGTAGGGTGCGGTTTTATAGTATATGTGAATAAGTAGGTTGCGTTTTTATTGTATATTTGAATAGGTAGGGTGTATTATTATTGTATATTTGAATAGGAAAAGTGCGTTTTTATAGTATATTTGAATAGGGAAAGTGCGTTTTTATAGTATATTTGAATCGGTAGGTGCGTTTTTTTTGTATATTTGAATCGGTCGGTTGTGTTTTTATTGTATATTTGAATAGGTATGGTGCGTTTTTATTGTATATTTGAAGAGGTTGTGTGCATTTTTATTGTACATTTGAATTGGGAGGTTGTGTTTTTTTGTATATTTGAATAAGCAAGGTGCGTTTTTATCGTATACTTGAATAGGTAGGTTGTGTTTTTATTGTATATTTGAATAGGTTGGTTGCATTTTTATAGTATATTTAAATAGGTAAGGTGCGTTTTTATAGTATATTTGAATCGGTTTGGTACGTTTTTATAGTATATTTGAAACGGTAGGTTGTGTTTTTATAGCATATTTATAGTATATTGGAATCGGTAAAGTGTCTTTTTGTTCTACATTTGAATAGGTAGGTTGTGTTTTTATTGTACATTTGAATAGGTGGGGTGCGTTTTATTGTACATTTGAATAGGGAGGTTGTGTTTTTATTGTCTATTTGAATAGGTCGGGTGCGTCTTTATTGTACATTTGAATCCGTGGGGTGCGTTTGTACAGTATATTTGAATCGGGAGGGTGCGTTTTTATTATACATTTGAATAGGTTCGGTGCGTTTTTATTGTGCATTTGAATAGGTAAGGGTGCGTTTTTATTGTACATTTGAATGGGCAGGGTGCATTTTCATTGTACATTTGAATAGGTAGGTTGTTTTTTATTGTATATTTGAATAGGTAGGGTGCGTTTTTATAGCATATTTGAATAGGTAGGTTGCGTTTTTATTGTATATTTGAATAGGTTGTGTGCGATTTATTGCACATTTGAATAGGGAGGTTGTGTTTTTATAGTATATTTGAATAAGCAAGGTGCATTTTTATAGTACATATGAAAAGGTGAGGTGCGTTTTTATCGTGTATTTGAATAGGTAAGGTGCGTTTTTATAGTATATTTGAAGAGGTAGAGTGCGTTTTTTATTGTGCATTTGAATAGTACATTTGAATAGGTAGGGTGTGTTTTTATTGTACATTTGAAGAGGTAGGGTGCATTTTTATTGTACATTTGAAGAGGTAGGGTGCATTTTTATTGTATATTGGAATCGGGAGGTTGTGTTTTTATTGTATATTTGAATAGGAAAGGTGCATTTTTATCATATATTGGAATAGGTAAAGTGTGTTTTTATAGTATATTTGAATTGGTAGATTGTATTTTTATTGTACATTTGAAGAGGTAGGTTATGTTTTTATGGTATATTTGAATAGGTAAGGTGCGTTTTTATTGTATATTTGAATAGGGAGGGTGCGTTTTTATTGTATATTTAAATTGGTGGTGTGCATTGTTATTGTACATTTGAAAAGGTAGATTCTGTTTTTATAGTATATTTGAAGAAGAAAGGTGCGTTTTTCTGGAAAATTTGAAGACGTAAGGTGTGTTTTTCTAGTATATTTGAATAGTCAGCTTGTGTTTTTATAGAAAATTTGAAGAGGAAAGGTGCATTTTTCTGGAAAATTTGAAGAGGTCAGGTGTGTTTTTATAGTATATTTGAAGAGGAAGGGTGCATTTTTATTGTACATTTGAATAGGTTGGTTGTGTTTTTATTGTATATTTGAATAGGTCGGTTGTGTTTTTATTGTATATTTGAATAGGTCGGTTGTGTTTTTATAGTTTGTTTGAATAGGTAAGGTGCATTTTAATAGTATATTCAAATAGGTAAGGTGTGTTTTTATAGTATATTTGAATAAGTAAGGTTCGTTTTTATATTATATTTGAAGAGGTAGGGTGCGTTTTTATTGTACATTTGAAAAGGCAGGTTGTGTTTTTATGGTATATTTGAATAGGGAAGGTGCATTTTTATTGTATATTGGAATAGGTAAAGTGTGTTTTTATAGTATATTTGAATAGGGAAGGTGCATTTTTATAGTATATTTGAATAGGTGAGGTGCGTTTTATAGGGTATTTGAATAGGTAGGGTGCGTTTTTATTGTACATTTGAATAGGTAGATTGTGTTTTTATTGTACATTTGAACAGGTAGGGTGCGTTTTATTGTACATTTGAATAGGTAGGGTGCGTTTTTATAGTACATTTGAATCGGCAGGTTGTGTTTTTATTGTACATTTGAATGGGAAGGGTACATTTTTATTGTACATGTGAATGGGAAGGGTACGTTTTCATTGTATATTTGAACAGGTAGGTTGTGTTTTTATTGTATATTTGAATAGGTAGGGTGCATTTTTATAGTATATTTGAATAGGTAGGTTGCGTTTTTATTGTAATTTGAATAGGTCGGTTGTGTTTTGATAGTATATTTGAATAGGTAAGGTGCGTTTTAATAGTATAGGTGCGTTTTTATAGTATATTTGAATAAGTGAGGTTCACTTTTATAGTATATTTGAAGAGGTAGGGTGCGTTTTTATAGTGCATTTGAATAGGGAGGGTGCGTTTTTATAGTCTATTTGAATAGGTAAAGTGTGTTTTTATTGTATATTTGAATAGGTAGCTTGTATTTTTATAGTATATTTGAATAAGTGAGGTGCATTTTTATAGGGTATTTGAATAGGTGGGGTGCGTTTTTATTGTACATTTGAATAGGTGGGTTGTGATTTTTATCGTATATTTGAATAGGTAAGGTGCGTTTTTATAGTATATATAAATAGGTAGGGTGCGTTTTTATTGGATATTTGAATAGGTCGGGTGCATCTTTATTGTATATTTGAATAGGTGGGTTGCGTTTGTATCGTATATTTGAATAGGTAGGGTGAGTTTTTATTGTATATTTGAATCTGTAGGGTGCGTTTTTATTGTACATTTGAATAGGTCAGTTGTGTTTTTATGGTATATTTGAATAGGTAAGGTGCATTTTTACAGTATATTGGAATAGGTAAAGTGTGTTTTTATAGTACATTTGAATCGGTGAGGTGCGTGTTTCTCGCGTATTTGAATAGGTAGGGTGCGTTTTTATTGGACATTTGAATCGGTTGGTTGTGTTTTTATAGTATATTTGAATCGGTAAGGTGCGTTTTTATAGTATATATATAAATAGGTAGGGTGCGTTTTCATTGTGTATTTGAATAGGTAGGTTGTGTTTTTGTAGTATATTTGAATAGGAAGGTTGCGTTTTTATTGTATATTTGAATGGGTATGTTGTGTTTTTATTGTATATTTGAATAGGTCGGGTGTGTTTTTCTTGTATATTTGAATAGGTAGGGTGTGTTTTTATTGTATATTTGAATAGGTAGGTTGTATTGTTATTGTTTATTTGAAATGGTGGTGTGCGTTGTTGTTGTACATTTGAATAGGTAGGTTGTGTCTTTATAGTAAATTTGAAGAGGTAAGGTGCATTTTTATAGAATATTTGAATAGGTAAGGTGCGTTTTTATTGTACATTTGAATAGGTTGGTTGCGTTTTTACTTGTATATTTGAATTGGTAAGGTATATTTTTATGCTATATTTGAATAGTATATTTGAATAGGTGGGGTGCGTTTTTATTGAACATTTGAAGAGGAACGTTGTGTTTTTATTGTATATTTAAATAGGTCGGGTGCGTTTTTATTGTATATTTGAATAGGTAGGGTGCGTTGTTGTGGTATATTTGAATAGGTAGGTTGTGTTTTTTATTGTATATTTGAATCGGGAGGGTGCATTTTTATAGAATATTTGAATACGTGGGGTGGGTTTTTATTGTATATTTGAATAGGTAGGTTGTGTTTTTATTGTATATTTGAATAGGTAAGGTGCGTTTTTTATTGTATATTTGAAGGAGTAAGGTGCGTTTTTATAGTATATTTGAATAGGTAGGGTGCGTTTTTATTGTACATTTGAATAGGTAGGTTGTGTTTTTATTGTATATTTGAATTGGTTGGGTGCGTTTTATAGTATATTTAAATAGGTAGGGTGTGTTTTTATGGTATATTTGAATAGGTAGGGTGCGTTTTTATCGTATATTTAAATAGGTGGGGTGCGTTTGTATTGTATATTTGAATAGGTAGGTTGTGTTTTTATTGTATATTTGAATAGGTAGGTTGTGTTTTTATTGTATATTTGAATCGGTAAGATGCGTTTTTGTAGTATATTTGAAGAGGTATGGTGCGTTTTTATAGTATATTTGAAGAGGTAGGGTGCATTTTTATTGTACATTTGAATAGGTAGGTTGTGTTTTTATAGTATATTTGAATAGGTTAGGTGTGTTTTTATGGTATATTTGAATAGGTAGTGTACGTTTTTTCGTATATTTGCATAGGTGGGGTGTGTTTTTTTTGTATATTTGAATAGGCGGGCTGCGTTTTTATTGTATATGTGAATCGGTAGGTTGTGTTTTTATTGTATATTTGAATAGGTCGTGTGCATTGTTATTTTGTATTTGAATAGGTGGTGTGCGTTTTTTATTGTACATTTGAATAGGTGGTGTGCGTTTTTATTGTACATTTGAATAGGTGGTGTGCGTTTTTATTGTACATTTGAATCGGTAAGGTGCGTTTTTATAGTATATTTGAATAGGTAAGGTGCGTTTTTATAGTATATTTAAATAGGTCGGGTGCGTTTTTATTGTATATTTGAATAGGAAGGGTGCGTTTTTATTGTATATTTGAATAGGCATGTTGTGTTTTTATTGTATATTTGAAAAGGTAGGTTGTGTTTTTATTGTATATTTGAATAGGTAGCGTGTGTTTTTTTTTGTATATTTGAATAGGTAGGGTGTGTTTTTATTGTGTATTTGAATAGGTAAAGGTGCATTTTTATTGTATATTTGAATAGGTGGGGTGCGTTTTTATCGTATATTTGAATAGGTCGGTGCGTTTTATTGTACATTTGAATAGGTTGGTTGTGTTTTTATGGTATATTTGAATAGGTAAGGTGCGTTTTTATTGTATATTTGAATAGGTCGGGTGCGTTTGTGTTGTGCATTTGAATAGATAGGGTGCGTTTGTATTGTATATTTGAATTGGTAGGATGTGTTTTTATAGTACATTTGAATAGGTAAGGTACGTTTTTATAGTATATTTCAATAGGTAGGGTGCGTTTTTATTGTATATTTGAATAGGTTGGGTGTGTTTTATAGTATATTTCAATAGGTATGGCAGAGATTGGGATCACACTCTGTGCAGAGCGATGGTGCTGCTTAAGCAGTCTCCTTGGCTATTGGGCACAATCTTGGATGGGTCGCCACTCCGACACAGTGTACCAGCATGCTGGCACTCATTTTGCCAAACTCGGAAAGATGACAGGCCGAGTTTTCCCCACCTGATATTAATTCAACAGCTGAGCGCGATTTTAACTCAGGACCCTTGGATCGCAAGCCCACCACCTTAACCATTAAGCCAACACCAGGCATAATAGGTAAGGTATGATTTTATTGTATATTTCAATAGGTAAGGTGTGTTTTTATAATCCGGTATATTTGTGTGGGTAAGGTGTTTTTATAGTATACTCGGAAGAGTATCCATCCACGGTGATGGTAAAAGTTTAAGTTAATCTATCAATTTAAATTATTTCATGGACTTTGAAAAGGTTAATTGTATTGCATTTTTGGTTTCACTCCGAAGCCCTGACATACTTACACCACCCTCTGTGAAATGGTGGTGCAACATCGAACAGCAAAGGTTCATTTTGTCTTTAAAGAGGACAAAATATCCTGCTTGAAAACTAAAATTTGATGTCAGCATTATTCACGTCTCTTCGCCCATCATTTCAAAATTAAATGTTGAGATTTTCAAACACAGCATGGGAAGTGGCCGCCGTAAACGGGAGACATACAAACACATGGACAGACACCACGGTTCACAATATAGTGTTGTGGGAATTATCGTTTGGGATTATTAAAACTGTTTCGAATGCTAGTTATTTTTTAGCATTTGTTTACATAAGTGCGACATACTATTTGAGCAATATATATGTGCTGCGTCTGTGCAGTGAGGTGTTTGTTTTCCTGTCCTACTGCTTCTTCCCCTATTTAAACCTGTGGCTGTGTGTTTTTAATGTTATTTTCTTCTGTTTACATGCCTTTACAAAGCTCACATGAGAGTATTGCAGCTCAAGCTATAAGAATGTGCAGGTGTGGCGAAGCTGCATTGAGACAGCCGGCCTTTCGGCTCATCACAGGAGCTGATTGTTTGAGTGAAACAGCGTTGAGGAAGTCGGCAATTGCCTAATCATGGGAGCTCACACGGTATGAAGCTTGTCAGTTGATCTCACATATTGTTTACCATTAATGGCTTCTCTGAAGAGAGGATGTAAAAGCCAGGAGAGCGACGATTATGCTGGAGAGGGAGCTATTTTGAAGTCAGATGGCAGCTGCACTCAGAGAGGGGCGTTTACGGCTGCACTCAGAGAGGGGCGTTTACGGCTGCACTCAGAGAGGGGCGTTGAGTGACAGCGGCCGATATGTCTAACTCTCCTCCAGGACTCATGCACAGCTTGTGTCGAGGTTTGAAATAGACCCCTCGGCATTGTTTGCACTGTATACCGTGTTGTATTCTTGTCGAATGTATAAATAGGCCCCAAGATAAGAACCATTAAGAAATCTGCACTGTTTGGTTTGTTTGAGGGTGGTAAGGGTTAAAACAGGTTTATTTACCTATTCATTTATGTATATATTTTTATTTTTATTTTTTGCACATTTGTTATTGCTTCATGCAATCATTCTTCCATGCCATTTAATTGGTAAATAAATTTACCTGGCCCAGGGGTTGGATTTTGTTCGTTGTGGTGATCTCATTTGGTCTAATAATTGGTGTTGGTGTCTTTAGATGAGCTGGCTCAATCTGGCTCAGAGCACTCGCGATCTATGGTTGCTCGGCCAGATTATGAAAGACGCAAGCGCCTATTGGAGAATCAATCGATTAATGACATGGTCTCAACGAGTATTGCAACTTGGTTCACTCAGTGCTGGTTCACTTTAGGGTTCTAACGTTCTCAGCATTATATTGCAATAGTCATTGGAGTCTGTGACATGTGGAGATCAATATTAACTTGTCTATAATAATAGACTGACCCATCTTACTCCTATAGACTATATAATAATGGACTGGTCCCACTGCAATCGGCTGCTGATTGGTCAGATTTGGTCAAATGGTTAAGTGGAATGGATGGTTAAGTGGTTAGTTCATTTGGAGTCTGGCTGGTCTTGCGGTGAAGTGCACCGACAGTTTGTGTGTCAAGACTGCGTGCCATCGGGAAGGCCTTGGCTCATGTCAGAGCAGTGAACATCCATGTTGGTCGGCTAATACCTGGTACTCGACGCACCACCATCGTTATCGATATTCTCAACACTCTGCGCACCCAGAACTCATGCACTCAGCAATTGACACGCATACATGATGATTGTCGGTGGTAGAGGGAACGTTACCAGAATAAGGAAACGTTACATGTTATAGAGTCTAAAAGGGTGAAAGGGGTTTAAAGTGAGAAAAAGGTCTAATGGGTATGTTCCAATTGTAGTTCGTGGTCTATAGGGTATTTCGGATCTATCGGGTCAACATAGTTTACAGGCGTATCAAGGTCTAAGCCCTAAGGGGTCCAAAGGGTCAAAAAGGTGGAATGGATCGAAAAGGTTTAAATGATCAAGAGGTCTATGGCTTCTCAGGGTTATGAGAGGTCTAAAGGGTCTAAGGTAGCTAAAATATCTAAAGGGTCTTAAAAGATCTAAAGTGTTTCCATAGTATATTAACAGACTTGCATTTTTGTTGAAGTATAATTTGCCCAACATCTCCTGAACTAATACACTAGCAAGGTTAGGTAGTGATATCTTAGTCAGTCTTGTAGGGGGATGGGATCATCCAGAAGGGGGAGGGGGCTTTAAGTAAAAATAAATTACAAAATGGAAAAGGGGGAGGGGGACATGATTCAAAAAGGTTGGGAACCTTTGTCATGCGAGAGGAAAAATCTCCTCAAAGCATTACTTGTAGCGTATGGTCCACTCAAGAACACAAGTTCAACTGAAACTCATTTTCTTAAACCCACACATTTTTAATACAGGATTGTAAATCTTTAGTTCATTAAGGACGCTGTGATCTAAATCTGCACAAAGAATATATTGTGAAAAGTTGAGTTGTGAGGATTTCCAGAGGTTTTCGAGGTGACCCTGAAGCAAATGACAATGGCCAACTCGTGGTGTGACTTACAACTGGAAGCGTCACATCAAATTGGAAGTTGGTTTTGACTGAGAAAGTATTGTTATGAATATTCGCGCCCGCCCAGTGTGCGAACGACCGCGTTTCACCAATAGCAGCCGGTTCGCCCACCGAACGGACAAGCCAGTCGTGACTTTCTGCAATGGCATCAGAAAACAGTCACGGATGGGTTTTCAATCCCACCACAACCTTGTCCGTACCCTACCCTCGCGCTACAGGGTCCGATCGCCAAATCTTCGATTTACCTAATTATTCGCGCAGGGAGGTTTACCTCAACGGGACCGCTTGGAAACGAGCCGCTTAAGCAGCCAGCTTCCTTTTGGGATAACCGAGCGGGGTAATATCGCGCAGTCCCGTTGGATCCGATCACTTTACCGGTTATTTAAAAGCCAACTAATATTCCGCAATACAAGATGGCATTTCAATGGGGGCATGGACGCAACGAACAGGTTTACATTTAAACCAGCACATCTATTTACTCTAGGTATGCAGGAACAATCATGCAGTCATTCAAAAACACCAACATGCACGTATAGAGAACAAGCAATGAATGCAGCATGGCACGTGGGCAAGACAAAGCGCTACAACAACCGTCTACAAGTAATTATTAATGTACAGTCACTTACGGGACTCGGCGCCAGTGCCGAATTATGCCTCGGCTGGCCTAAAGGCACATTTTGAAATTTTAGAGAATGGCCTGAAAATTTTATATTAGATCTCGGGCTCATGGAAATGGACTCCAGACAAAAGATGAACTGATTCAAGAACAAAATATTTAATACAAAAAAAAAAAATTTCTAATGTGAAAAGAATTTTTAGCCCGAATTTTTGGCTGGCCCTAAGGCACATGCCTTGTCTGCCCAATGGTTAATCCAGCACTGCTCGGCGCCACAACATTCATTCGAAAGAAAAGCAGGAAAATAGACCCCATCAAAGGCAATGGGGTCAGACTGGACCTCTTGGGTCTTTATAGCGTGGGACTTGGCAGACCGAACGAGTCCCACGGGACCGTTGCAGGTTACCTGTACCCTCGTGGTGTCTGGCTTGGGCGACCCGCGACGTCCCGTCCCCACGGCAGCGAGCATAGCCGCGGTCGAGCTCGGGCCTTGCCAAACGGCCGGGTGATTCGGTCTCAGTTGGCAACTCGTTTGAGAGGAACGAACGGGTCTTTGCTCTCTTAGAGTTGATGCTCTGTAAGAACCCAGCCATCCCTCAGTGATGCTCGAACTGCTCCGAAGCTCGATCACCTCGGACCGCCTGTCGCTGGCTGGCGAGCTCTCTCCGGCTCTCTCTACACGAACGCGCGGTTCCGCGCGACACAGCAGGCAAGGCCGCGCCTCCAGCTCGCGTCTCCTTGGCGACGCCCGGACTCTCCACCGACTGCAAGCTCCCGACTCCGCCACAAGCCCAGACTTCCACGCAGCTCCTTGGCTTCCGGCTTCCTCCCGACTCCCCGACCTCTCCAGACTGACTCAGACCGACCGATCAACTCGACTTGACCCAACTCTAACGCGAGCTTGGTGCTCTGCTCGTCCTTTTATAGGGCTGGTGAGACGCGGTTTGGCCTCCGATCCTCGACCTCTGACCTCTGCGTGGAAAGCGGACGTGCACGAGATCCCAAGCTTGATCCGACGAGCAAACGTCCCGCGTCGGCCTGTAGCGACGCCGCTCGATGCGGACTCACCGCGGCTGGCGCAAAGATGGCGTCGTTTCGGAGACGAAGGTGAGGCGGTTTGTGGTGTGGAGATGTTGACGGTTGCTGGCGAAGTGGTGAGGATGGCGTATTTTGGTGAGATGCAGGTGTGGTTGTGGTGGTGGAAGGCGGTTGGTCTGAAGCGGTTGTTGAGAGCGATGTTGGTGGTGGTGGTGGTGGTGGTGGTTGTTGTTGTAAAGCGGTTGTTGAGAAAGATGTTGGTGGTGGACGTGGTTGGTCCAAGATAACGATAGTTAAGAATAACGGCTAACTCAATGATCACAGCCCGGTTAACATGAATAGTTCCCTTTAAACAACGGTGGGGAAATCTATCTGGACACGGACTTATCGGCCTAACTTATCGAGGGACCTTTATGGTGTTCTGTCAATTTCCACAGCCGTACCAGTATATTAAAGAGAAGACCTGAGAGTACCATGTATAGTATGAGGCCTGCACGAATAAACAAGTAAAATGTCATAGCCCCCGTTGTTTTAGCAATTTTGCTGTGCGGAGTTAAAAGGTTGGCCCATATGTATGTTCAATTAAAATGGCCGCCAGTCTACCGGTCAGCCATCTTTGATGAGATCGCAAAATACAGTGAGATGCACATGTATGCCATCATGTACTGTGCTTGTGCCGAGTTTGAACAAAATTGGACCATGCATGTCTGACAAATGGTTGGGGACACATTTAAGTGACATCAGAGAGTTGGTGTCAAAGCCACCTAATGCTCGCCTGTTTATACATTTATCGTCTTTAAAAGACTCAACTAATAATTAATATTTTTAATAAAGCATTGCAGTGAAGTCTGATCCAAATTATTTTAAAGCAATATATGTATTTGTATATTGTAATCAGTAACAAGAGCGTAAGTGAGCACAATATACACCCGAACAAGAAGGTATATACAGAATTGTGCTCCCACATGGAAAACAGCATCCTGGTTGCCATGGCAACCACTTTAGATGACGAACGTATGTCACGACACTCTGTCTCCACAGTCTGTACCTATGTACCAAATATGAAACGTGAAAGTTGAAAACTTTGGGAGTTAGAGTGTGGACAGGAACGGATGGAAAACAGTATCCTGGTTGCCATGGCAACCACTTTAGATGACGAACGTATGTCACGACACACCGTCTCCACAGTCCACATATGTACCAGATATGAAACGTGAAAGTTGATAACTTTGGGAGTTAGAGTGCGGACAGGAACGGACGGACGGACAGACAGACGGATGGACGGCTGACCAGTATCACATAATACGCCCCGATATATATCAGGCGTATAAAAAAAATAGTGTGGTCGATAAAAACATTAGAAAGGAAAAAAATAACTTGCACCAAAAACTTTAACATTTTCACGCTCACGCTGACGCTCACGCCGGAGGTATCGCTATAGCTCTCTGTTCTTCGAACAGGCAAGCTAAAAATGGCCACCAGTCGGCCATCTTGGATTTGAACTTGAAAAAAATGACTTACATATGTATACCATCATGTGTTGTCTTCATGCCAAGTACGAATAAAATCGGTTCATACATGTCAGAGATATGGTTATGGACGCAGGCACAAACACGAAAATTGAGACCAAATCAATCAGCCCCGTTTCAGACCAAGACCAACGGGGATGTGGGGGGGGGGGCTAATAATGGGGAGTATCACTTTCCCTTGAAAACTGATGAGCACGCTCCTGGCATGTGATCTAAAAGATGTAAGTGTGGGTGGGTTATATCAGCTTCAATAACGTTGGAATGTGAAGTGAAGGAATCAAATATTCCTGATCAAGCTGACTGGCTGTGTACACACATACAATCTGTCGTGGTCATGCTCCAAGACGACATGAACTATAGTCTCAGCAATAACCCCATGACATCAAAAGGTACGGAATAGAGGCTTTGGTAATGACTGTTATTTTGTCGAGACCAGAATTTCACAGCACTGGGGAAGTGGTGGTTGCTGCAGAGAGGGTGTTTCACAAGGTTGTTGGGAGTGGGGGTAAGTTTGAGATTGAGGGAGGGGAATAAAGATGGTTCTCCAAAGCATGACAGTTGCACAATGCATTCAGTGACGGTTCTTCTTAAATATTACCTAGCGAGACCTGGGAATGCAATCCACAACACTGTAACCACAGACTCTGGAGGTGTAAGATGGCACCAGCAACA
The DNA here is from genome assembly GCF_056783735.1 of Eptatretus burgeri. NCBI lineage: Eukaryota > Metazoa > Chordata > Myxini > Myxiniformes > Myxinidae > Eptatretus > Eptatretus burgeri. The sequence continues at coordinate 66,776,949 of NC_140967.1, forward strand.
GCATCCGTGCACAGTACCAAAAATCATACTTTTGAATAGCTTTGTTGTTTTAAGCTGTTTTCGTGAGCTGCTCTTTCAGATGTTTTTAAATGGCCGAGAGATAATAAGGTTGTGCTGGGAGTGACAAATGTATGAGTTGGGGTTGCTGGTTCTCGGATCATTTGTTTAAGTTCTTCTTCGTATTCCTCTGCATTGCATGGCAGGGCAGGTTCGTTGTCCAGTGGATTCAAGAGGTGAGAATTCCTTCATATACAGCAAGTGCTGGCAGCATTAGGGTACTATGGGTTTCTAAAGGGGGTGGCTGTGGCTCGAGTGGCTAAACTGTGAGCAAATATCAAGGTACATATTTTACATATGCCTTCCAATACTATATTTTGGGTGATTTCTGGCTGCATTGACCCAGACATGATGTTTATTTTTATATTCAGTTTGTAGAATGATGTCTTTTTCATAACGGCATCATAAGTCTGAGTTAAAGTAAGACTCTTACCCCATTATTTTAGTCAATGCCCTTCCCTACTCTATATACTGTATTGTATTGTTTTCTTCTCTCTTCTGTCTTCTCTTCTTCTCTTCTTCTCTCTCCACCCCCTTCTCTCCTCTCCTGTTGCCTCCATCTCTCACATCAGTATTGCCACGTACCGCAGAACATAATCCCAACTGATGGTGACGTGTTGGGTTGTACAAGCAAGGCATTTTCTAAAAATGGTGTTGCATCTCAGACATTTAGGGGCAAGTGCTGTATTTTAATGTCGTTTGTCTTGCCGATGAGATCTTAAAGCTGAAACGAGCACATTGGACTGAACAAAAACGTAACCCGAATGGAAATTGTCACCCTGGTGCTTCACAAATAGGTCGTTGCTTCAGAGTGAGTGGAGTAAGACGGTATCTGTTAGCACTTCCTTGTGGGAAGCAAAGACCCCATGGTTCTTTTCAAAATCGGTACATCATTGTGCGCCGGTTCCCTGGCCAAATTCTAGTCTGACGGGATGGTGCAGGGGTAACCCACTTACTTTTGAGCTGTATATAGCCTGGGTTTGAATCCTGACCCAGCTAATGAAGTATCATCCCAGTGTTTCACAGGTATGGCGATTTCATCAATTTGTGTGCTGTCCTTAGTTAAACGAGCATCATGTCTGCCGGCATTCATCAGTAGATGTTAACTATCCCATGCTGTCCTTTGTGAAGAGTAAGCGAGCAGCAGCAGCTCATCAACAATTTCAATCTGCCCTTGTTGAACATTGCCATGCAAGCACGCAAGTGTACAGTACCGATCTATCCAGACTTCTTTCTCAGCTGTTAAACAGTTGCCACTTCTCGCAGGCATCCTGATACCTCACATGATTATGAGATTAGTGGTGATATTGTTATCCCATTCCTTGTTAATCCTTATACTCCATGCTTTCTCAAGAAACATTTCTTCCACCTCCAGTGACCTTCTTTTCCACCCTTAAAGTTTGCCATCAACCCTTTCTCCCTTACTCCCACTCCTCCCCCCCCTCCCCCCCAACCACCATGCGCCTCAATATAGAGAGTTGTTGCACAAGTGTAATTCACTTGGCCACAACTCCATCCAGTGCCCTATAATTTGTTAAATGATCATGTGGCTATTTAACCTCCATAAAAGTTGCCCAAATCTATTTAACAGCTAGTTAAACAAGCCATTAAATCTTGGTGGTGGGAAAAGTGCATGTCTCGATCTGTGACACACACAAACCCCTAACTTCGAAGACAAACATTGTGAATGAGACGCCACACTCGACGCTCGGTACATTGGTGCAATCTTCTTCCTAAATTATGGGGTTGCTCGCCACAATGTGAATTTACGAGGCGGCATGATGATGGAGCAAGTCTGCCATGAGGCCACTGCAGAATTGCTTAATGAATAAAGCTCATTTAAATGAGACTCCGATAATCTTATTGTATTCCAGTACTTGCACTTCGAAATGAAATGAACCTTAAATATAATTTTCATACAGTAAATTTAAGACAATAAAAAAGTCTGAGCACCTACTTTGCAAAAAGTCTGAGCTTCATGGTCTGAACACCTACTTTGCAATGCAGTAATTACAACTATGGAGTTACTGTGTGTGAACTAGTCTGCTGCTGCTGCTGCTGCTGCTGCTGCTGCTGCCATTCCTCATGTCTCTCATCTCTGGATCTGTCTTCCAGAGGTTGTTCTTCCCCCACTTCTCCCTCCAGGACTTAAAGCAGGCAGTGCACCATCACCTCGTGTCATTTCCCCCATCCTGACCCATGACCTTTATTTCCCTCATTAACTTTTCTGAACACAACCCTCACACTTTACTGGTTGCTATGCTTCCTCTTCTCTTCTCTCCTTGTTTAATTCACCCCAACTGTCAGTTCAACCTTGCTCTTCCATGAGTCTCACTTGTAGAGATATATGTATATATATATATATATATATATATATATATATATATATATATATATATATATATATATATATATATATATATATATATATATATATATACATGCATACATATATTTCTCCCCATCTGGAAATGAATAGGAGAAATGCTTCCATTGTGCTTTGTATATTTTGGAGATTGATGCTCCCTGTAGCCCTTGTTAGTCAGCAGCATTGAAGTTGATTGCAAAAGTATTTCGCCAGACAATCAAATCAAGAGGCAAAAATTTAGACTTTAGCCTTGGTGCCTGCTGACTTGCTTATTATCCAATCATGCCACCTAGCATATGAAACTTCTTTTACATGAACTTTTGCCACTTTCATCAGTCATGGGCCCACGTTCCGATTTTATTCCTTTCATTTCCTTCTCGACGTCACCAGGTCTCTCTTGGCTGTCCAACCCTTCTCTTCCTGTTAGGTGCCAAGCATGTTGCTCTTTCCGGTACACCTTGATCCTCCTCTTCCATGACATGGGTGCAACATGTGATCAATCCAACTCCACCTCCTAATGTTGATCTCTTCCATGATGGTTTTTTTTTTTACCTTTAAGCCTTTTTCTTTCAAGCCATGTCAGGTCCGAATATTCACAAGATTTTCTTATGGCTGCTGCAGATGAAAGACTTGAGTCTGATGAATTGTGTCGGGATCCTTGCCTTTTGAATCCATTGTAGTAGATCTGCATCTCCCCTCCTGTTATTATATGGTAACCATGGACCACAGATAGGTAAACTTGGCAACCTCTCTGATTGGTGAATTTTTGCACATGATGATGTTGTTGAGTGTGTGGCATGCATGCTCATGCTTTCTGTTTTGACTATGCTAATTTTCAGCCCCACTTTCACTACATACTCCTGAGGCCATTTTACTTTCTCCTGTATACTCTCGAAGAGACTGTGATGTCAGACAGATGTCACCTGTAAAGCAGGGTACATCTTGCTGTTCAAATTGGTTCCTCCAAGGCATCTTGTTCCTTTTCTGTTCAGTTGTTTTCCACAACACCCAGTCCAACACCACTAACAACAGTAATGAAAACTAGAAGGGCATTTGGTAGAGCGCATACCTCCGCCACGCAATTCCTGATCCACGAGAACATATCAGGCCCATTACATTTTTGAAATATGCTTTTCAGTACTATACCGTTTTTGGCCAAATCTCTCAATGGTAAAGATTCCCTTAAGGATTAAATAATTATCGTATCCAGATCCTGATTCGGATCTTCATCAAAATCGAATAAATTCGTCCTTGCCACACACCCAACGTGTCCACCAAGTTTCATCCGAATCCGTTAGGAACTTTTTGAGATATCGTTCTCTCTATCTCTCTATCTCTCAGAATCACTTACCAATCCTAGTAGCTGGATTCGGATCTTCACCAAAATCTAATCAATTCTTCCTTGTCACACACCCAAGCTGTCCAAAAAATTTCATCCGGATCCATCCAAAACTGTTTGATATATCCTATACACAGACAGACAAACAGAAAGGGGTGAAAAAGGGGTGAAAACATAACCTCCTTCTCTCTCAGTGCTGGAGGTAATAAAGACCAATTACTGCACCATAGTTCCAAGAAGGTAGCCAAGCATAACAATACACACACACACACACACACACACACACACATTATGTACTGGTAAATACTTACAAAAGCTATTATATTTGAAGTTATAACCTTAACCTTGAAGCAATTTACTGATTTCCCAACTCCCTGGATCACTAGCTGGGCACCGTTTTTCATTGAGGTTTTGATCCTTTCAGCTCAGAACCTCTCCAAACGGCAGATCCACAACCCCGGTCGCAAGTCTCCATCAGTAGATTATTCAACATCAAATGACCCACAACCTCAAAGTTGTGTCCAGACAGTCGCCCCCTTATGAGCGCAGATTTTGATGCGGTCAATACACCTTCGTTAGGCACCGGATATGAAGTTTGTGACCAGGTTTCATAAAAATCGTGTGTTTAGTTCAAATGATAATGACTGAAGATAGTGTTTGCAGTCTCAGTGATCTATGACACTGCTCGGTATGGTACAACACTGCTCACTTACGCACACTGCTCGATCACATAAGCTCATCGGCCTAAAATCCAGGTGAGCTAAAAAATGGAAAAAGAAATGTAAAGACACTTAATAGTATGTACTACAATAGTGTATAGCGCCACAACTGTATGCGACGTGGCATAGAGTCCACCAGCATCTTGAATTCTGCAGGAGGGATGCGGCACCATTCTTCCACAATAAAGTCAATCAACTCTCACCTGTTTGATGGAGGTGGAAAACGTTGTCTCGGGCATCCCATAAATGCTCGATGGGTACAGATCTGGTGACTGAGAAGGCCATGACATATGGATAACAATGTCATGCTCATCAAACCATTGGGCAACTTTGGGGGAGGGGGGTCTCTTGCAGCTATGTTAGCCATAATTGTAAGCAACCAGGCCTGTGCAGCATTTTTATACGTGACCCTAAGCATGTAGGTATGTTATTTGCTTGACTAACGCATAGGCCACACCTGTGTGGAAGCCATTTCTTGGTGTTCCTCATTTAACCAGGTGTTTCCATTTCTTTATCCACTTCCTGTATGTACGAAAACAATGAACGCAATTCAATAAAATCAATAACCACGATAATTAGCCCCTAAACTGATACGTGCCCATGAACATACCATGCGACAGACAATACAAGTCCTTAAATAATTAAAACTTTCGGCCTCAGACACATGACGCAAGACTGGGGGTGTGCCACAAAGATAGCAGGGTTAGCTCGGCCTAAACCCGATCGTGTTGATTGATGGCAGCAATATCCAGCTCCATGATTACATGGAGGGGGAGGAGTCACAGCGCTGTTGGGGCAGGTGTGGCGCCGGCAAGCGAGACGTGGCCGATTGGAGGGAGACGAGGCATAACCCCGCAGCTGTACCCACTAGGTGTTGAATAGTCTTCTCCTGAGGGCGATCTCCTCTATCTCCATTTAACTTCCACCCACTGTGCACACCTTTATAAGCTCTGGCCCCCACCTAAAACTGTGATGCACTTCGCCTCTCCCTGCTTGCTTGCTATTGGCTGACAGTCCGACCCGGGGGCAGGCTGAGACCCGCATGACCCCTGCCTGACTGAGCTGATGACATCAGAGGCTCGACTCGGCTGGGCCTGGCTTTCCCACCTAAACTATGGTCTGCAGGCCGCGTGAACACCCCTTAAGCACATTTAACAGCTAAACTAAAGGTAAGAACATGAAATAAAGGTCAAACGAGATCTAATCTCATTTTAGACACATACTGGGGTGGGTTTCACGTTTCTTGTTGGATGGATGAATGACACATATTTATCACATTTAATAGGTTTCCTGGTAATGAAGGTGCATGTATATATATGCACTGAGTAGGATTAAAAACATAAACCTGTCAAAGGGCTGTGGAGCTCCAAGTGAGCCAACAGCCATCTGAATCTGACATGTGCACTGTATCCGCAGATGTCCTCCTGCAGTTGGGTTAGATATTTCTAGGAGGTTGGTGACAGGATTTTCACTTCAACCTCGCCGTTCTACCTTTTGGACATAGGGATCCCACAGTTTTTAATGTCCTACCTTTTGAAATATGTCATTTATTGTCTTTTAGCATTCGCTAGGCCCTTGAAGTGGGAGTTTTGGTGGGAAAAGCCAGCCTATGTGCCTGCTGGGTCCAGTTTATCTCAGAGCTCTTGGGGTGAGAAAAGGCATGGAGAGATTCATGGAAAGTCAGACTGGCCGATGGTGAGTGGGGAAGGGCATGGCGCATCATCGATGGCGCACGAGCAGAGGCTATAAAAAAGTGGGGGTAACTTGGGAGGAAGAAGAAATCGACCTGACCAGTGCAAGGAAGGCTGTGCCGCATCGCTCGCTGGGACAATGGCTGAGTCACGCCCCACTGAGGCCAAAGCTCTGCCTCTGTCCCTCCTTAGTCAGCGACACTGAAGATCGCCCAATCACCAGCTGGGCCACATGGGACTGTAATGGTCTACCAGACTATACACATGTTTCCCTGCAATTCTTTCTGTCCTGTCATTACCCACTTTGTCTTTCTACCATGGTACGTGTGAGGCCACAGGGGCATAGGTTATTTAACAATCTCCTGTTCGTTTGTTGGTTTCATGGGAGCGCATGATGGTTTGGGAGTTGGGAAAGGGGTTTTTACCATGCACGCGATAAAGTAGGGTTAAGCAACTGGTTCATGTCCGTCCGTCTATCTGTCTGTCTGTCTACAAACATCATTTTATGATTGAGGAACAACTTATTTAAATTGAATGTTATATTTTGAAGATGCATCGGAAAACAAACCCACCGTTTTACCATACATTGTCTCTGAATTCGTCCTGATCGCACTTCTGCAGAGAGGAGTGAGATAATCATTTTACTCTGTCTGCCTGCCTGGCAATCGAACAAAATTCAAAATCACTCCAAACAGGAAACGTACTGTTTTTAATGACGTCATAAAGGACACATACAACAGGCATGAATAACTAAGATGACGAGTTATATAAGGTTGTGTAATCGACACTGCGTTGAGGGCAGTAAAACCTGGAATGAATTGATTCCTCCAACTTTTACAGTCTTTATTTTATTTGAAATTGAATTATATACTTGAACACTATAGAACAAAAATCGCCTTCTTTGCACTTTCAAAACCCTTCCATTTAGCAGTACTTGGACATGTAAAATAAAGTGGTGCATAAGGGTGATGTATAGCCTGACGTTGGCTTAATGGTTAGGGTGGTGGCTTGGGATCTGAGGATCCTGAGTTCAAGCCCTGTTGGCCACTGAATTAACACCAGGTGGGGTTGACTCAGCCTGTCATCCTTCCGAGGTCGGCAAAATGAGTGCCAGCTTGCTGGTATCCTGTGTCGGAATGGCGACCTGTCCAGGATTGTGCCCACTAGCCAAGGAGACTGCTTAGGCAGCAAAAACGCTGTGTGAAGAGTGTGGTCCGAATGGATGGATGGATGGATGGACAATGGACATGTAATATAAAGTGGTGGATAAGGGTGATGTATAGCCACCTGTTGGCTTAGTGGTTAAGGTGGCTGGCTTGGGACCTAAGGGTCCTGAATTCTAAGCCCCTGTTTGCTGTTGAATTAACACCAGGTGGGGTTGACTCAGCCTGTCATCCTTCTGAGGTTGGTGAAATGAGTCCCAGTGTACTGGGATAATAACCATTTGGGGTAACCTGTGTTGGAGTAGTGACCCGTCCACGGCTATACTCCTTCCCAATGAAACTGCCTTGGCAGCCATATGTGCCTTTACGGTGCGAAAGGAATGCTTTTATATTATTATTATGAGGGTGATGCATAAGACTTCTTAAATAGCACTAAACTTCTCGAATTTTTCAAACGATCTTTGATAACATTCTTTTATATAAGTTGAAGTATAGACAATGCTGCACGGGGTAACGTGTTTGATGAATTCTCTAGTTATTATCATGCTCATTGTTGATTTATTATGTACACATTGCTGCCTTCTGTTGCTCTCCCCTTGACCATTGATTGCAGTTGAAACTGACTTTGCCTCAGATGAATTCTGATTGTGGTGGTTCTTCTTTGGTGGTTAAAGCAAAGCCTGTTGAAGAATAATTGGCTGCGGTTATTTAACACCATGCACTCAAACAGCGCCACTCGTCTCAGACTCGCTCGGCCTGATTGGACGAGATGATAATGGTGGTGCTCAATTAACTTGACTGGATTAATGCCCCATTGGTATAGTAGTGGAGGTGGAAAAGACCACAATCCGACCAAGAACCACTGCGTTCGTGTTGATACAACTCGCTGGACTTGTACTAGCCAACCATACGAGCAGGCTACTATTACAATATATATTTTAAAAGGGCTCTCTGGCTAAACAGTTGCATCAGCTCCACATATTAGGTATGAGCTGTGCAGAGCTACAGCCCCCTACATCTCTGTAGGATTGTATTATACAGCCAACACTGGGAAGAAAATCTGATTCTAGATTTTATAGATCAGTCCACCCCGGAGAAGGAACATCCATGGACACGTGTATCGAGCTTGTTGGCTCTCACCTTATGCGGAAGGCTTTTTAATTAAAAAAAAAAATCAAAACATTTAAACAGCTTGGGACATTCACCTTGACCCCATGGCCAAAGTACACAGTCCAACAAGACTGTCCCATGAGCATACACATGCACATGCACATGCACCACAGCCCGAACACAGAAACAAATCGTCAATCAAAAACACATCCTAACCCTGGAGGATCAGAATGCATGGTCACCAATTGGAGTACTGTCGGTCCCCATTACAGTGAGGAGCAGAAGCTCCTCTCTGGAATAAGCTGGTCAAACCCTAAACTACATTAAGTCGAGATCAGACCCCATCACTGTAGTGACGCGCTGTTCTGGCACATGCTCCCATACCTGACCCTGACTGTAGTGGGTACCACGAAGCAAGTGTCACACTAGCTTTTGCTGCATGCATCCTGATCAACAGGAAATGCCTGCCACACATTAACCTGTCTGTGTCTATGGTACACAAAACAGTTCTGGGAACAATCAGTTTTAAACAATTTTAAAAAAAGGCTCATCTGGCTAAACAGTTGTATAGGCTTCAAACCTGAGCTTAGCAGGGCTACAGCTTCCATCTCCATAGGATTGTACTGCAGCCAATGTCAGGAAGATAATTTAATTCTCATTTTACAGACCAGTCCAATCTGGAGATGGAACATCCACGGATATGCATTTCGGGCTTATTGGCCCTCGTCGGTTTGGAGCCTAAACCCTTTAATCTATTCACTCCGCAACCCTTGTCCGATTTCCCTTTACACTAGGATGGATTTTACACCCTCGGGTCAGGACATGTAGAGGTGAGGTTGTAGGGAGGGGGGATGTGACCCAGCATGGGCTGGGCTTGATCGTGGGTGGCTTCCCTGGCTCGGCACGAATGTTCATGGTCTGAAATCTGAATAAAGTTGTTTTCAGCGTTGAAAAGATTGGTGCTTGGTTTTGGTGCAGTGTCTGAAGATTCCCATTAAACTTGGTAGCGTGGTGACAGCGTCCAGTAACATTTCCATGTATTCTTCACCCCGGAGACGGCAATCAGTGAAAGATCACTGTTAAGAGAGCCAATCTTTGGACTCCAATCACACCACTCACAAGAGGGTGAGTGGATAACCAGCTTGTTCTGCAGTTGTCATAAATGTTGCCTTGCATTCCACAATGGCATTCACAAGTGCCCCACATCAGTCTGGCTACCACACACACTGTGCACCAAAGCAGTGGTCCCTCAGCAAAACTGAAACGGTGAACTCCTTTGAAAATTGGAAACACAATTTGCAGTATACTTTATCACTTGATCCCAACTTTGCTCCCTTCCTCACCAAGGGTGTCACCTGGGAGAAGACGATTAAATCATCCTCCATTTATGAAGTAATTGACAATGATGGCATTGTCCCACTGAACAGTGTCATACTGCCCAACAGAAAGTCACTGTACTGGAATTTGTGCCGGGCCAGATTGCAAACTACTGCCCTGTGATATCCCGTAACACCATAGTATGAAACTCAATCTCCATAGTCAACATATGGCAGTCAATCCAACTGTATTTAGCATCCAATCGACTGGTGCACACTCCTTTTACTTCACTGCAATATGCCATAATCCCGAGTAGCACCCCGAAGACTTGTACCAACACCTTATGGCATTTTTGGAGGATAACTTGCTACGATGAGACAGTGGCATCTTCTGCCATAACCAGCTTGTCACTGAAGATGATGAGCTATCTGCCTCACTGGGGAACTCCAGTGTGCTCATATGGCTTTGCCTTATCCACCGTTGGCTCCCTGAACTCATCAATAAATGCTGTGGAACTGAACTCCGGTCCCACACCATAACCTCCATAAAGCGAAAGATATCCCAAGCATTTGATCCACTATTAGTTGAGCTCCACACTGCTGAAGTGCAAAGTCCTTACAAACCTATAGTCTCGACCACAAATCTCCTGCCCGGCATCATTCCCATCACCACAACCCAGTCAAGTCTATCGGTGATGCTTGCCAACAAACTAAAAAAGTCCTGTTCCCTCTACAAACAAGCGGGTTGTGCCAACTACTGCCATTTCCTCAGTGAATCTCCATATATCCCCCAAATGAGATGGAAGATACATTACAAGAGCATGCCAAGTGGCTGGCCTATCTGAAGAGTCAGCTAACGAGTCAGGAGACTTAACATGTGCCCATGTGGATGAGAAGGTTGACAACATGAGCCGCCTAGAACCATCCACTACTCTGTGTCCAGGTTCACCAGTCTCCATATCTAGACACCTTCTATGTCTACCACGCTGCCCAAATTATTGACAGTCATGCCACGGGAAACCTGATTCGTGAAACCACAGTGAATAACATGGGAGCCAAGATTCAGAAGAGCTCACAGACTGCTCATTCGGCTGACGAGTCCTCCTCTCTTCAGATTGTTGGCGAGAACAGACTCGCACTGACAAGCGATGGAAGTGAACTCCAGTTTGAGAACTTGGTTGTCGAGAACCGTGATGTGAAGCTCCTAGCAGGAACACCTTTCATGGAGTCCAATGACATCTCAGTTCACACAGCTAAGCACTAAACTATCCGAGGTGATGGCACCACATACCTGTATGGTTCTCAGGGGAAGAGCCTTGATTACCATACCAGATGCCGAGCTCATTTTATAAGGGCCCCACCTCACACGACAACTGTGTGTGTTTCAGAGAGTTTATTGAAGTTGACCTCCCAAACGACATTATGAGTGATGACTCTCTGTTCGCACTAAAATCTCACATGGATGCCCCTATTTCATTCAGCTCTGCTCTCCTCCTGGTATCATCCATAGCATCAGTAGGAAGGTTCGGATTCCCATTTTAACCAATGAACCGCGAGCTCTCAAACAGGAGAAGTTTTGTCAGATCCAGCCAGTGTTCATACCCTAGTGCACCAAAGAATACCCGGATGCTTACACCAAGGTTAGTTTAAGGTCAAATACACACCCACTTCACCCACATGACATTCCACAATTGTCTGCCTCGACATTGACAACACGTATACTCCTGACATGCGATCGACTTTCTGTGCCATTCATGAGGACTACGATGATGTGCCTGACCCAGTGTTCCAAGGCTACAACCGTGCTGCTGGCTCCTTTGAGGCTGCTGTTAACATGGGCCCAGTATATGTCAAATCGAAATCGCAGTCAAAAATATACCTGGCAGCAAAAATCATAAGGCAAAAGCAAAGCAACTGTAAGGTGTTCCAAAACAGAAGTGTCGATAGGAGAGTCAACATGGAATAAAAGATAAAAGAAGCATCTCCTTTCGTATCAAAGTAATCAATGAACAACGCAGCACATTGGTAATTAGTGGGGAAAAAATATTCTCAATTCTCCGAACAAGCAGATTGGTTTATCATGTTGAACTTCGCAACGTCCGGTTCTCTTTTAGCTGCAAATGAGGCAGCCATGATGAGCTGGTGAGAGTTTTAAGGGTGCACTGGAATAATCTGTGCTGACAATTTCAGTGTGTTTCTTCCCATCAAGAGCTGAGTGAACATAAAGCATTGTGCTCCTGATAACCATCCAAGGAAAAGGCTGCACATGCTACTGCTGCATCACAGGCCAAAAGCCTCAGGGCTGTATGGGTGCCTGAATGCAGGCCCAAGAGCATCTGGCACAATCATCACATCTTTTACATTAATCTTCAGCTGCTTCGTTTCTGTAGCCTCCACAGTATGTTGCTTTCACTTTACCGATAAAAGATTTGGATTTTCTCTTTTCTTTTTTTTTTCTTCAGCGATCTGAGGCTCTTGGAGGAGCTCCTACATATATCACATCACATGTATAAGCATTAGGAGCCTTCACCTGTGATTTAATATGAACTGAATGAACGTTGACAAATGATGGGCGAACAATTATATTCTATGGAATTTTAACCTCGTATCAACCAGCATGATGAGCTGTGTGTCCGGAGGAGAATACCCATCGGGCCAACCTAGTGGTGATGGAGGATTTGGTGGTGTTTCACCATTCGCCGAGTCGAATTCTGCAGTGCATATGTGAATGTGTGGTCCAAATAGCAGATAAACAAGATATCTTGTGACCTAGTGAAGTCCAAGCCAAGCATCTTTTTATCCATGAGTCACCGGTTCTGTTGCATGAGCATTCCGAAACGCGTTGATCCTCAAAATCTTCAATGGATTTATTCTGCACCAGAGAATACCCTCACCCCACATATGTCAGCTTATTCCTTTGCTCATTTTATTTTTTTGTGCTACCCCTACAGCAATTATCAATATTTAACACCGTGCATAAGATGTGTTGAAGGACCTGTTCAAAAATATCCATATTGTAACAAATATTTATTTTATTTGATATGTCAAGCATTTCTACAGCTTTGAACTGCCAAAGTTCCATCTGCAAGCAATGCTTTGAGGGAGTGCCCAATTACACCAGAATGTGCATCGTGTGCCTCTGCAGATCGGCGTCACTCATAGCACAATGGGTATAAGTGAACAGGCAGAACCAAAGTGGGGGGTGGGGGGAGGTAGGGATGGGTGCTCTTTTCACAGCATGAACAAGTAAATACCTGCTCCCTCTGGGAATTAATTTTGGTGTCAGTGGAATATCTTACATAATGCCATGTGTACACCCCCACCCCCTGCCTTAAAAACATTTCTAGTTGTGTACCCCTTTATAAAAAATTTTTTTGTTTCACCCACCTTTGTAAAAAAAATTGCTTGTGCCCCTTCCCACTTATAAGCATCACGGTACTAATAGTGGGGCAGCTTCGCTAAATATAGCATAACAATTGTGCATTTTGTGAGGAAAGCACTAAATTTGGCACACGAGTAGCCTCACGTATTATGAACAGATTTGGATATTGGGCCATCTCAAATTCAGCCGCTGATGGCTGTGGCGGCCATTTTCCACTGCCATCAAAAAATTTGAGATGGCCCAATATCCAAATCTGTTCATAATATGTTAGGCTACTGGTGTGCCAAATTTAGTGCTTTCCTCACAAAATGCACAATTGTTATGCTAAGTTACCCCACTATAAGGACTTGAATTGTGTCATACCTTTCCCATTCCCAGGTGGTAAGAAGCCAATTTGACTTGTGCCTGTGACCAGCTTACAGCCACCCCAGAACATATACAAATTTTGAGATCAGCCAAAGTGTTGTTGATTCTTCAGGTTCATACATACATACATACATACATACATACATACATACATACATACATACATACATTCATAGACATATACATGTACATACATCCGTACAAAGAATTGTATTGAAGTATGATGTTCAACACTGAACTGTAGGGTCTGGGTTTGTGATGTGATGTTCTTCATTAAAAACTGCCACCAGGTGGATGCGGAATTCAAGCCAGCTGTCTCTTCTGCATTGAAGTTGTGAACATGAAAGATCCCAAGGTATGTTTGAAAAAGGGTATGCCATTGTGTGTTGGATGCTAGTCAAATAGAAAAAAAGTTTTTGATTTCTTAAAAATGCCAAAGCCAGTCGAACAACTCTGGGCAACGCCGGGTAGTAGCTGATACCCCTCCCTACTAATCAGGTTATCGAATATATAATGCTCATTCTAACCACTCACTGACTGATATTAATGTTCAGTACCTTCTGCGTGATGTAGAAAGATGAAATTTCGCATTCCGACGGTCATCAAAGCCAACATATTGAAAAAAAATCACAGAACTGTCAGAAAGCGTCTGCAAATTAAAATATAAATAAATGAAAAAAATGCAGGTGAGCAAACCGAGACAATGAGGAAGGAAGTACGGTTCGTTATTGCTTACAATCTGTAAGCATACCCTGCTAGTATTTGTATATAATTATCACTGGTCACAGTCGTGCAGAGGAATGGTGGGATGTAGATATGGAATAGGCAAGATGGTCCAAATGGCCTCCTTCAGTGTCTTTCTTTGTGAAATGCATTACAACTTTTGGCTTTCAGCAATATTTAAACAAGGAAATGAAGCCCAATGCTCAGTTAAAGCTTGTACACCTATCATCTGAAGGACAAGCATATTAAAACTGACAGTGTGTACGGAATGTAATTGGAAAATGTGCGGTATAAGTGCAGAAGGTTATTCCAATAAGGTCTCCCATCCTCACGTCCATTATATTATTTCGTCTGGCCAAAAACATTCACCTTTACAATAAATGTATTTTAAGCGAGTTCCCTCTTGTTTCAGAAGAAAGGTGAATATCACAATTGATTCCAAAGCAAAGCAGTTACATGAGCCAACGTCAGACACCAGGGCATCATGGGTCTTAAATGAGTTGAACTTGTAGATAAATCATTCCCACAAATCATTATTGCGTGAAGCGAAAAGCGGGTTTGAGCAATTGGTTCACTTTTTCTGTCTCTCTGTACACAAACATCAGTTTGTGCTTGTGGAACTATTCTTTTTCAATTGAACGTTATATTTTGAACACTGGAACACGAATCGGAACTCAAACCCGCAGGTTAGCAGTACTTTGGCTCTGAATTTGGCAAATTGTACGAAATCTCGTCCCGAGGACGCTTGCACACAGAGGAAGGAGTAAGGCAATTGTTTAAGTCTGTCTGCTTGTCTTACATTGAAACAAAATTTTAAAATCTTTCCAAACATGAAACTTACTGATTTTAGTGACGTCATAAAGGACACAAACAACAGGCATGGAGAACTGATGTAACGTGTTAAATAAGCTGGTGTACAAGGCGCTGATCAATGTCAGTAAACTTCTGAAAAAAGTTTTTTTTTTTTCTTTTCTACAGCCGTTAAATCTTTGTTTTATTTCAATTGAGTTGTATACTTATACAAATCGCCTGGTTGGAACTTCCAAAAACCTCCAATTTAACGATACTTGGACAAAATGTCATGCCATTTTTTTTGCCATCTCGACCAATCAAATTTGCCACTCGTGATCTCAGCATTGGGGAGTATTTCAATGTAATACTTTCAGAGATTGAGACAAAACGGCGGCCAGTAGGAAATATAGATTATGCTCAGAAATACAAAGCAAGAGTTTAAAAGACCCTTCCCATGTCCTTTCTCCCCAAGACTGCATGGGGTAAGATTTTCTATCAACTCTCGAGTTACCAAATGTCAAACTTGCTGTTGTCAAAAAGGACAATACATATCATAACACCAAGCTTGATGAACTCTGAGAAGAGGTAGAAGAAAAAACACTCCTTTCACATCGTTAGATGCATAAGGCTGCATAGGCAGTTTTTCCTTGGCTGCTTCTTCTTACATAACCACCACAATTATTCTCATATTCTTGTGGGTTTGGCAGGGGGGAGTTTTTGACCCAAGCCTCTCACAAACCAGCTGGCCAGGCCTGATGTTTAACGAAGTAGTTTGGGTTGGAATGTGGTCATGGTGCTGGTGCAAGCTTGCCTACTCTAAGCAAAGGATACCATGGGATCTTTACCGTCCGCCAGCTAATGCCAGCAAACGGTTTAACGCCCAACGAGGAACAGCACATGCATTGTTGAATCACACTGCCTGTGAAACACCAGTATGACAATTTATAGCTGGGCCAAGATTCAAACCCAGGCTTGACAGCTGATAGGCAAGTGTGCGTACCTCTAGGCCATCCTACCAGTCCCAGATTTTCCTTCACTCTGGGGCACAATCCCGGACAGGTCGCCACTCCAACACCGGATACACGAAAGGCTCATTCTTCCCAGTAAGCTGGTACTAATTTTGCCAACAAAGAGTCAACTCACCAGGTGTTATGTTAATAGCATGACAGGGGCTAAAACTCAGGAGCCTGCAATCATAAGTCAGCCACCTTTACCGTTAAGCCAACACCAGGCTTGATGAACTCTGACCTTGCATGTAAACCATTTACTGACAGCTCTTGAGTGAATTTGATTATTATTTGAGACGTGGTGTTTTTGTTACCTCCACCACCGAAGGTGGAATGGAGGTTATGTTTTCACCCCTATCTATCTGTCCGTTTGTTTGTTTGTGAACAGGATATCTCAAAAAAGTTGAGGACGGATTCAGACGAAATTTGGTGGAGCGCTTGGGTATGTTACACAGATGAAATGCTTTAGATTTTGGTGAAGATCCGGATCCAAATCTGGACCCGAAGGTTTATAAAGTGATTTTTCACCATTGAGTAATGGGACCAAAAAACGATATATGGTGGGATATCTCAAAAAATTATGGACGGATTCGGACTAAACTTGGTGGACGAGTTGGGTAGGTGACAAGAACAAGCCGATTAGGTCTGAATCCAGATCCGGCCTATCATGGGGATACAAAACATATACTTATCAGTTTAGCAGAGGTATGCGCTCCACTGATTGCCCTTCTAGTTCCATCTGCACCTTGGAGCTTAAATATTGAATTGATTCATCTACTCAAGGATCCTTGACGTGTCACTTGGATGAAATCACTCTCCTAGGTTGTATAGAGGATAGAGCCTTCCTTGAAGGGGGTCGAAGTAATTAAGGGGTCAAATAATAATTTCCTGTATGATGTGTTTTGAGTTTTATATGTGGCACACTAAATACACTGCAGCCTGCAATTTGAAATGATATCGATCTGTATTAATTTCAATAACACACCTTGGGAGTGAAGCAAATCATTCATTTCACTGGTTATTACACGCAGCCCTTTATGAACAGTTCCTGGATGCTGGGCACACCTGGCCACGCGAATAAACCTTGGATTGTGCTGAGCACCGCATGTTACTTGACTTTGTTCGCATGGCCAGTTTGGGGTCAACTGTCTGTGTGCGGATGCAGCATGAGTTGCACAACCAATCTAAGCAGGTATTACCATAGATTACCTCGTCCGTCCACACTAGCAGGAATTGTGACCGCTAGTGCAGCGGTTCGAGTAAAATCGAGTGGCAAGCAATCGAAAGGGGTACCCGAGTTTGCTCAATCACATGGTGATGATGATGACGACCTCATCCATACTATTTGTTGATAGGCGAAAAACCGTATTTTAACTGCAAGTGTTCAACTTCCTTGTGCATGAAACATATGATATCTATAATATGCAGTTAGAATTCTCTGAGCCAACCAGATGGTTATCAGTTCCCTTATGATCTCCATTGATGTTCATTTCCCTGAATGATGCAATCTTCATCGCCAAGGTCCCTGTTGATAAAATATACAATTTCCATACCAATCAGTGGGCATTGTACCACAGCCCAAATAGCAACAAATGATGGTACAATCGGTGATTGGACAGGCCAAAAGAAGTCTTCCACTCACAGCCAATCATCCTTTTTGTGTGGTACAGGTAACAGTCCACCATGACAATGCAAAGGTAACCACACACACACACACACACACACACACACACACACACACACACACACACACACACACACACACACACACACACACACACACACACACACACACACACACACATACACACACACACACACACACACACACACACCTTTTAAGCTGTCTTGGTTGAATTCATTTGGCGAGCCAAATACAAACTGTTGGAATAGTGCTTTACAGACAGGGTGTTGCATCACCAAATCCTCCCTACCTTAGATGGATGTTCAGCCGAATGTATGTCCCGTCTGCGAACATCATTTATTCTGATGTACCACACTCTGTTACAGAGCGTCGGTGTTGCTGAAGCAGTTTCTTGGTAAGGATTGAACTCGGTGGCTTGCCATTGCTTTCCCAGCATTAGTTAAGGCAGGTATTTGTAATTTGGCCATGGTTCCAGCGATGGCTTGCCTACTTTGCGTGAAGAACACCGTGGGATCTTTAATATCCGCACCAACTAATGCCGCAGAGGGGATGCCTAGTTTTAACGTCCATCCTAGGGATGGCACACACATTGATGAATCACCCTGCCTGTGAATGAAACATCGGGAAGACAGTAAATAGCTCAGCTGAGATTCGAACCCAGGCTAGATAGCTTAGAGACTACAGTGCACACCTCTAGGCCACCCTGCCAGTCCACCAGGATTACTTAGTGGACGTTAAAGATCCCACTGTGTTTTTCGTGAAGAGTCGGCGAGGGAAGTGTCATCAGCACCTTGAACCAGTGTGACCACTCCTTGGCTTTTTTCACAAGATCTTGGCTCTTCGTTGTTCACCTTGGCGTCTTGGTTTTCTATTATCATCGCTTTTCCGAAACCTTGTGAATTCATGGCTTCTTTCATTGGCTCACCTTGGCATTTATGAACATGAGGAGTGGTCACACTGCCTTGAACACTTTACGAATTCCTGCGTTTAACTATGGGTAGGGAGTAAGTGGGGCATTCTTACATCAGGTTACACCGCTTGCTGTCCCAAATTATGCTTGCTGTGCAGGAAGCATCTCACACACTGTCTCCAAATTCGCACACCCAGTGTTCGCTCGTCAAATGTGAAGAGCCATCTTTGGCTATGAAGGACAACCCTAATGTAAAAACCATGTACCAGCATCGGGAAGTTTGTGGTATAATAACACTTTCCTTCTGGGTTCGTATTATTTGTAAGAGTCATGTAACACCGGAGGTCATTTTCCAGATCATAGTGCTGAAAGCATTCCAATTAGATATTTGGGGATGTTGTTTTTTGATTTATTCTACATCCCACGGGTCAGTCGTAAGGTTTTGACCAAGATGATTCTTCATTTTATTACACTCTCCCCCCCCCCTACATGTTTTATACAAGATCGAGGCTCATGGAAGTTGTTTTTCTGTATGTTCAGTGGGGGCAGTGAAGCCATAGTTAGACACAACAATCCAGGGAATGAAGGAACAGGAAAAGAGGAGACAGAAGAGGGGAGGAAACAGTCACCTGCAAGCAAGAGGGTGATGTTAAGTGTTGTTTTTGGGGGGTAGAAAGAATCGCAGGTATGGGTGGGGATGGCATGAGATGGTAGTGCACCAAGACCTGGAGGGGAGAGTGCAATCTATCTATAATTCCAGCAATCTGTGTGTGTGTGTGTGTGTGTGTGTGTGTGTGTGTGTGTGTGTGTGTGTGTGTGTGTGTGTGTGTGTGTGTGTGTGTGTGTGTGTGTGTGTGTGTCTGTCTGTCTGCGACCGCCGTTTCTCGAGAACCGCCAGTCCGATCTGAGTGAAACTTGCCAGGAATATTGCCGGGGACCCGCGGATGGGCCTTTTCAAGGTTTAATATTAATCGGACGAGCGGTTCCCAAGTTACGGCCATTTATCTGTCAACCAATGACAAGACACGGTGCTATGACGTCACGAATGACGTCACAATTCATGTTTATTTATTTTTGCACGATTGACGTTACAATTCTTCTTCTTCTTCGTTTGGTATGATGTCACAATTGACGCTGGGGACCTGAGTATGTGCCTTTTCAAGGTTTGATATTAATCGGACAAGCGGTTACCAAGTTACGGCCATTTATCTATCAACCAATGACAAGACACGGTGCTATGATGTCACGAATGACGTCACAATTAATGTTTATTTATTTATGCACGATTGACGTGACAATTCTTCTTCTTCATTTGGTATGATGTCACAATCGACGCTGGGGACCTGAGTATGTGCCTTTTCAAGGTTTGATATTAATCGGACAAGCGGTTCCAAAGTTACGGCCATTTATCTGTCAACCAATGACAAGACACGGTGCTATGACGTCACGAATGACGTCACAATTAATGCGTTTTTTTGCACGATTGACGTCACAATTCTTCTTCTTCTTCGTTTGGTATGACATCACAATCGACGCTGGGGACCTGAGTATGTGCCTTTTCAAGGTTTGATATCGTTCTTCATCCGTTTCAGCTGTTTCCCAAGTGTTTCCCAAGGTTTGAAAGCTGTTTTTTCCCAAGGTATGAATTAATTGTTCAAATTATTAATTAATCCCAAGGTTTGAATTTTCCCAAGGGAAAGAGCTGTTTCCCAAGGGTCTGAAAGCTGTTTTTTCCCAAGGTTTGAATTAATTGTTGTGCTTGGTAGACATTTGTGAATACATTTACAGAGAGAGGGGCAAGAGAGGAGGGGGGAGACAGGGGGGAGAGAGGGGGCGAGATAGGGGGAAAGAGGGGGCGAGAGAGGGGGTGAGAGAGAGGGGCATCACAATTCAAGAGAAGGGGAGAGAGGAAGAGGATGGGAGAGGAGGGGTGAGAGTGGGGGCAAGAGAGGAGGGGCAAGACTAGGGGGGAGAGAGAGGAGGCGTTACAATTCTTCTTCTTCTTCGTTTGATATGACGTCACAATTGACGCTGGGGACCTGAGTATGTTTCCCAAATTATGGCCATTTATGATACGGTTGGTCCGATCTAATTAAAACAATGCCCCGATCCAGTCGTCGTTTACGAGAGCGAAGGAACGAAGCTGCACCAATGGGCCCGCACTAGTTGGAAGAGATGAAAGAAAATTGGTTAAAATACAGTATATCCTTTTGTTGTTACCCCAGACTAATTTTTTCCTTCATATAGGCTGGGCATGCCCTTGTGTTTTAATCCAAATTCGAATATTTATCTATGAAGTATACAATAAAAACTATAATTCGTCAATAAAATTAATATATAAAGGCATTCGATGGTTTTCAAAATTGAAAGTATTGCTTTCTAGAATACCAATACAATTGCAAAAGTTGTCACTTCAAGGGATCAATTTGCTGTAAAAAGTTGTTTTTTGACAGAGCTGTTCATAAATCATTTTCTCTTTTTTGTGGACAAGGCCTCACACACACTATATATGTTGAATGCTCAGATGTGAACTTGGCACTGCCAGTATCCATCCACTGGGACCATACTCTGTACAGAGTGTCGGTGCTGCCAAAGCAGTCTCCTGGGCTATTGGGCACAATCCTGGATAGGTCACCACTCCAACATCGGATACTCGAATGGCTCAATCATCCCAGCAAGCTGGTATTCATTTTGCTGACCTCAGAAGGATGACAGGCTGAGTCAACCCCACCTGATATTCATTCAAGTCAATGGCTGAGCAGAATTTGAACTCGGGACCGTAGGATCCCAAGCCCACCTCCCAAACCATCAAGCCAACACCAGGCGTACTGGCTGTGTGAGTGACATTTTATCACGTGCCATTTTCTGTGCATGTCCTGGTAAAATTTAC
Organism: Eptatretus burgeri; assembly: GCF_056783735.1. NCBI lineage: Eukaryota > Metazoa > Chordata > Myxini > Myxiniformes > Myxinidae > Eptatretus > Eptatretus burgeri. Next base: position 66,798,427 of record NC_140967.1, read on the forward strand.
ATTCACAAACGTTTTTAATATTTTCAGTTCTTTATTTACGAACGTATCCATGATTGGTATTTCATGGTCGTTGAGCCACCGTTTAATCAAAGGTGGAGAAAAGGTGTTTCCCATAATTTAAGCCCTACCTTATTTTGGGGTTAAGTATTTAGAGTTGGTTAGGGGAAGGGGTTTATTCAAAGCTGATTTTGTTGATTATTTTAGTGTGTGCAAATTAAACCAGGGTACAATTACAAGGGCTGACTAGATAACCCAGACTAGGGTTATAGATAAAAGCTGTTTGAATCTTGACCCAGCGATAAACTGTCATCCCGGTGTTTTCTTCGAACATTGCTCAAACTCAACTATCGTTCATGCAGATGATGACTGTTGTGAGGCCATGTACTTGTCTTTTTTATGTTACTGTGAACAAAATGTGTTATATTGCTCGGATAAGAATATTTAAGGAGGGGGGTGTGAGAGGTGGTATATTGTCGCCTTTCTGATTTGATTTGATTTTCACCGGAACTAGTGACATATCTGTCACATCATAAACGTCCACAATTTTTTTGTTCTGCACTGGGAAAGGAAGTGCCATTTTCAGGCATTGACCTGGTGATCGGTGCTGGTTCGTGATTGTATAATTTGCTGTAATCTCATGTGAGTATTCCTTGTATAATTAGCATCGACATGTTGTGTAGAAACTGTAGAAGCAAACCATGGTCATTTGTTGACTCAGCATGGTGATGCACATTTTTGGGCTCAGTGATGAATGTTGGATTACTTCTACTTGTAATTTGTGATGTTGTTTGGCTGCTAATTTAAAATGGAGAAATAGAAAATAAATATTTTATTTATTTTAGTAGACTATCCTGATACGTTTGCATGAGTTCATGTTCCTTGTTTGATAACTGAACTCATGGATGTTACTCGGTGGACTCACTGCATCCCTAACTGGTTGTATCTAGTCATCATAATATGCTTCCAGGGTGAGATTTACATGGATCAAGTACATGCACCCAATGTAGGATTCTTTGCCACATGTGTCTCAATACTAATATTTACCATAATTCATTTGTTTGAATATGTATAATTCATTGTATTGTTATGGTTCAAGTGACTAGTAGAGTGGAGTGGAAACTCAATACATGAGGTGGTCCGATGTGGCATTGCACTTGTATGATGTATTCGCATGTACTTCTGTATTAACATAGTTGTAATACTAGTGTATTTGGAGACAGATGGCAAGATTGAATATTTGGATAGGTGATGCCTCCTCTGGTTTGCAATGCTATAATCTTGCACTTACATGATATATTCAACTCTGCTACTATGTTGACGCAGTTGTAATAATGGTTTATTGAGTCGTTGTTGTCTCATTGATGTTTGCAGGAATTAATTGATTAATGTATGGATTCATTCATGCCAATAAACCACACATAGAGAACCTCAAACTCAACCTCGGACTCCTTGTTGTTTATTACCAACTGGTGGAGGAGTACTGACAAGGGTAGTTCTTCGCCGTCGACAGATGATTTCAAATCATCACGTACCTCCTGCCGTTGGTGTGGTGACACTCTCCTGTGAGGTATCCTCACAGGAACTTCATCTTCCGTAATGATCTTGTTTTCTATGACATCACACAAACTGATGTCGTCCTCGTTTTTGCTGAAAACGTCACTCTTTTTTTGGTTAGAATTTGTGTTACTTGTCTCCGCTGATCAACATCCAGCTCTGTGCCAATGTCCATTTGTGACAACAGCTGTTGACCACTTTCAGTTAATGAAATGTTTGCATCATACCTGTCCATAATGATGGCCTCATTTGATCCAACCAACACCACCTCAATATCTGGCTCCATCTTTGCAGGTCTGAGAATTTCTACAGGTGTTCTGGGCTTTATGTAAACATTCCTGTCTGCAAAATTAATGAGTTGTACTGGAACTTGACCACATTGACCAACAGTTACTACTGAAGGTACCAATTGAAGTCCAGTCTGTAACGTGGGTACGGCAATACCAATTTCCTCCACAACAGCTGTGTGAACTGTTTTCCATTAGATGGTCGCACAGATCCTTTGATCACTAGCATCGACCAAGCTGGCACCAAAACTGTTTTTTTTCCTTGCCACTCTAACCCTTACAGAAATTTTTCGATTCTTCACTCACTCCAGTTTATTCATACAAGTCCTGAAGAGTTCTCCAGTGGTTGTTAGGGATTCCCCTTTTAGGAATATTGGCTCATTTCTCTAAATATGTTTGATCCCAATTCTCCAGGTACTACAGCCTTTCTGCTCCTCATAGCACTGTAAACGGGGTCCTTTGTTACTAAGAATTCCATCCTTTCAAACTTTAATCTGCAAGCATCTCAGTCCAACGCTCCATAGCCAATTAAGGGTATCTCCCTGCCGTTTGCAGTGGATATGTGAATCATTGCCCTTACATCGACCAACTCGCATGTATTCTCAAGATTATCCTTGTAGAATGATTTGGTTATTGGGGATACCTGGACTCCTGTGTCCATCAAGCATTGCATGTTAACACCCTGCACTTCAACCAACTTCCCTCTGGAAAGGGAAGGGTGATCGCCAAGACTGCAACAACTACCGAGGGGTGACGCTGCTCTCAGTGCCGGGCAAGGTCTTTGCTCGGATAATTCTTGATAGGGTTCGCCACCATCTGCTTGAGCACCAGCGTCCAGAGCAGTCAGGCTCAACACCTCAAAATTTGTGTCAGGTCAGGTTCGATCTGTGACCTGCTACAGGTACCATGTAAACCTGTACTAACCTGTTCCATGGTCGGGTTGTCGGCGACTAAACCGTCTCCCCCACCAGGTTTTCTGGTGAGGAGGGTGTTTGGATATGGACACCCAGCAGGATTAAAAACAAAACCTGTCAAAGGGCAGAGGAGCTCCTTGTGAGCCAACGGCCATCCATATCTAGTGCCCAACTGTGTCTGCGGACGTCCTCCTGCAGTTGGGTTACTTCTTATTAGGAGGTTGGTGGCAGGATTTGCACTCCGGCCACCGTAAAACGCTTCATTCCGCAAAACGCAAAAACGCAAAAAAATCTGAAAACCCACTCCGTGGGAGTACCTCCTGCGCAGCTTCCGCAGCAGGGCAGCTCACCGGATGACAGGATTGGGGCAAAGCCTTCGGGACCCCCAATCTTTGATAGGAGGGAAACCACGGGGTAACATCCCTGGGTCAGATTGCGGGAGAGTGTGTCGGAGTGGTGCTGAGGTGTCGTCCACCAGACGGCGGTCTCCTTGGGTTAACGTGAGGCGGTCCCTTCGGGTGGGTGCCTGGAATGTCCTATCCCTAAGAGATGATGATCACCTGTCTCTGTTATCATCTGAGCTCAAGCGTTTGGACATCGGGATTGCAGCTCTCTCTGAGGTTCGGAGACCGGATTGCGGCGAGATAATGGTGGGTGGTTACACCTACTATTGGTCTGGTCGCTCTGATGGTTACCATACCCAAGGAGTTGCTGTAGCTGTGTCCAATAAGCTGACCCCAATGATAATTGAGGTAACACCGGTCAACGAGCGTATTATGAGATTAAGGATTCGCCACTCCTTAAGTGTCATTTCCCTGGTCTCTATTTATGCTCCGACTGAGGCGAGTGATCTCACCGTGAAGGACACATTCTACGCCACACTCGAGTCTGTGGTTGATCAGTGCCCCAGACGAGATACACTTCTAGTCTTGGGGGATTTCAATGCATCGACTGGAACTGATAGGGATGGTTATGAGGTGTGTTGGTCCCATGGGTCAGGAACTATGAACCAGAATAGCACTAAGTTCCTTGACTTTGCAAGAAGTCATGGACTTAGGGTGGCTGGTTCATGGTTTCAGCGCCCCCAAGCTCATCGCTGGACTTGGTATTCCAACACTGGCGGTGTGGCAAAGGAGATTGACCATGTCCTCATTGACGGTCGTTGGAGGATGATCCAGAACTGCAGGGTCTACCAGAGTGCTCAGTTCCTCAATACTGACCACAGGCTTGTTGTAGCAACTCTAAAGCTGCACCTTAAATCCTGGAGAATGGTACCATCCCAGCCTAGGCTGGATGTTGCCAAGCTCAGGGATGAGAGAGTAGCTGAGGAGTTTGCGAACAGGCTGAGTGGACACTTGGGGGGTCTGGGTGCTTTGGGGGGTCCTGAAGAGTTGTGGAGCACCTTCAAGACCACCGTCCTTGATGTTGCCGGTGGATGCCTTGGAGTTCACCGCAGGGCAAAAGAAGAATTTTGTCTCTCAAGGGACACTGGATACCATTGACCAGAGTCGCAGGGCCAGGCTGAATGGCAGAGCTGAGCTGTTCAGGGAGCTGAGGCGTAAACTGTACGTGCACTGAGGGTGGACAAGGAGGCCTATGTGCGAGGAATCTGTGAGGGGGTAGAGCATCACCTGTGGACAGGTGATTCTCGTCCCGCTTACAGGGGAATTCGCGCATTACGTTCATCCAAGCCCATCCCTCGGAGCACTGCAGTTCGAGCAGAGAGTGGTAGGCTCTTGACAGAGGAGTCTGAAGTGAAGGCCCGCTGGGCCGGTTACTTTGAGCGGTTGTACCAGGCTGATCCCCCAGCTGTCGAGTTGGACGTCAAGGGTGTTACAATCCCTGTTGCTGACCCTCGAATCAACTGTGGTCCACCATCGCTTGTGGAAACACGGGCTGCGGTGAACCAGTTGAAATGGGGCAAAGCTCCAGGGATCTGTGGCATCCATGCTGAACTTCTCAAGGCTGGTGGAAATGCTGCACTCGTGTCGTTGCATGTAGTTTTGTGCTCTGCCTGGAACACAGGCATCATCCCAACTGACTGGAAGAGGGGCCTTGTTGTCCCTCTCTGGAAAGGGAAGGGTAATCGCCAAGACTGCAACAACTACCGAGGGGTGACGCTGCTCTCAGTGCCGGGCAAGGTCTTTGCTCGGATAATTCTTGATAGGGTTCGCCACCATCTGCTTGAGAACCAGCGTCCAGAGCAGTCAGGCTTTACACCAAAGAGGTCAACGATTGACCGTATCCTTGCACTTCGTGTCCTCACCAAACGCAGACGAGAGTTTCGGCAGGGGCTGCTTGCAGCCTATGTTGATCTCTGTAAAGCGTTCGATTCAGTGAATCGGGATGTCCTCTGGAGGATTCTTGGTCTTCGTGGGGTGCCACCGAAACTGATCGATCTGATGTCTGAGCTCTACTCTGGTACTGAGAGTGCTGTGAAGTGTGGTGGTACCATCTATGACTTATTTCCAGTTGTTACTGGAGTTCGTCAGGGATGTGTACTTGCCCCCACACTTTTCAGCACTTGTATGGACTGGATTTTTGGGAGGATGTCGGAGAGATCAAGTTGCGGTGCATCGTTTGGCAATGTCAAGATCTCGGACCTTGATTTTGCAGATGATGCAGTCATCTTTGCGGAGACTTTAGACATCCTCTTGGGGGCCCTCGAGGTGCTGAATGAGGAGTCGGAGCCGTTGGGATTACGGATTTCTTGGGTCAAAACTAAGATCCAGGCTTTCGGTGACATCTTGGATGCTGCTGTCCTGTCTGTGTCTGTTTGTGGTGAGGATGTTGAGGCCGTGGATAGATTCACTTACCTTGGCAGTGATATTCATGTCTCCGCAGGTTGTGAGCCGGAGGTCAATAGACGTCTGGGTCGGGCCTGGGGAGTCATGGATTCACTGGATCATGGGGTGTGGCGCTGCCGGTACCTGTGCGGGAGGACGAAAGTCCGAGTCTTCAGGTCCTTGGTACTTCCAGTCTTGCTCTATGGGTGCGAGACTTGGACTTTGACCAAGGATCTGAGATGGAGACTTAATTCCTTTGGTACCAGGTCTCTTCGGAGAATCCTTGGCTATCGCTGGTCGGATTTTGTTTCCAACGAGCGGTTGCTGAGAGAGACTTGGATGAGATTTGTTACCTGCATAGTCCGTGAGCGTCAGCTGCCGCTGTATGGACATGTGGCTCGTTTTCCTGACGCTGATCCTGCTCACCAGATTCTCTCAGCGAGGGAGTCTCATGAGTGGAGGAGGCCAGTGGGCCGACCACGTGCCTCATGGTTGCAGCAGGTTGACCATCATCTCAAGGAGATGGGGATGGGCCTGGCATCTGCCTGGGGGATGGCCAGACGGAGGCCCCTGGAGTACCGGCGGAAAGTGGACGCAGCGACGCGCTGTTCTGGCACATGCTCCCATACCTGACCTGACCTCAACAGTAGTCTCCTGAGATGTCGCTATCACTCAAGATAAAAACGATCCTTTATAGAGCTGTGAACCCACAATGTGGCTCTCGACCACGGGTCTTTTTGTTTAAATCACCATGAAGGTTGAGCCGCAGCTTGTCTCGATCCCCTTTCTCACAATATTTCTGAAAATAATTCAGAGATCCGCAAGTCCAGCATCCTCGTTCCTCTTCCTTATTCCTAATCCTGACAAATTGAGACGAGTTCCATTTACCATAAGACTTGACTGTGTCCAACAGCTGCTCGATCTGCTTCTGTTGCCAAGTGATGATATCTTCCTGACATCTTAATGAATGAATCTGGGTACTGGTATTCAGCTGGTGTTTCATTAGAGACTGTGGCTTTTACTGTTTTAGAAGCATTAGGTGATACACTCCACCACCTAATCGCATGATTGCATAGCTGAAATAATTTTAAGTTTGGCTTTTCCATATTAAGTCTCCTAAGCTCTCGCTTTAGTCCATCATCAGCGACTGCCTCAGCATACCTACCCTTCAGCACCAACTCTCTAGAGTCTGGACAATTTGAAAGATTCATCAAGTTCTATTATCCTGTCATATAGACCAACTAGTTTCAAGGAACAAGTTACAAGGTCCTCTCCTTCATGTACACAAAAATATAGTTTTTGCTGTTGGGTTGGAAGATCATCGCCATCACCAGAAACACATGAAAGAATCTTGAACATTTAATCTGGCTTCCCTTTGACATCATTTCCCCTTCCTATTATCTCTTGCCTAGCTTTATCTCCTAAGTGGTGAAGAATAAAAGCTGCTGTATCAGTTGGTTTCAGTTTATGTGTTTTGACATGACTTTTAACATCAGCCACCCAATCTCCAACAGTGGGGTCACCAATTTTTTGAGGCTTCTCTCCAAACTGATCTAATTTCTCACTCAGCAATACAATTACAGACTTTATTCAGATATTGTCTGAGCATCAGCAGATCCTTTAGCCCGAATAAACTAATTCTGCTCTTTTACCTGATCCCAGAGTTATAACTCAGCTATCAACGCGGCCATATATTCTTCAGTTGCCATGGTAACTACCGATGAGTGGCAACAATTTAGTATCACGAAAGTAAAACACAAACAAAATCACGTGTGCCGTATGCCAGACAATCGTCTCCCAAAGAGAGTACTTTTTTTTTTGTGAACTAGCCACTAGAACTTGCCCATGTGGCAGGTGCTGTAAACGTTGCAATGATATCAAGGAAGACCTAAAGATCTTCAATATTGAGGGGAACTGGCATAACTTGCCACAAAGAAGGCAAATCTGGAGAGCAACTATTAGAACGGGTGCATTGACTGCAAAGGCTGCTGTTACTGCAAAGGCATCCTAGTAGCATGAGAGATGGCACAGATGGCTATAGTGTCACCCATCATCATAAGTGATGGGAACATATATACCGACATATATATATGTATATATATATATATATATATATATATATATATATATATATATATATATATATGTATATATATATATATATATATATATATATATATATATATATATGTATATATATATATATATATATATATATATATATATATGTATATATGTATATATATATATATATATATATATATATATATATATGTATATATATATATGTATATATATATATATATATATATATATATATATATATATATATATATATATATATATATATATATAATGAAAACTCTCATCATGTATGTATGTATGTATGTTACCCGAAATACAGCCAAAACGGTACACGACAGTGCAAAATTTTTCGGCCCACCTTACTCACCATTCTCCTGCGGTGTGCAGTATCAAGTTTCCTTAAAATCGGGCAACGAAAAAAATTATTAGAAAATTAATTCCAGATTCAGTCAAGTACTCTTCGGGAGAATTTGATCAATGCAAACAACCTCAGCGGTATAGCTCGCTGGAGCTATCTTTGTTTTTTCTTGAAATGATTTATTTTAAAATCTCAAACATTTAGTATTGACAAAGAACAATTTATTTTTAAGGATTAAATAAACATCGCCACTTTGATCTTATACTTCCGTGTTCATTAATAAATAAAACTTGTGTTTCGAAGATTACGCACAATAATTTCTTCGGCTTTCTTTTCTCAGTTTTTTTTTTCACATTGACGCGCAATATCAAGTTTCGTTCAAATCGGGCAACGAAAAAAATATCAAAAAATCAATTCCCGATTCAGTCAAGTACTCTTCGGGAGTATTTAATCAATGCAAATAACCTCAGTGGTATAGTTCGCTGGCGCTATGTTTTTTTTGTTCTTTTTTTATGATTTTTTTCATCAACCGCTGTCACAACGGGAACCCAACGGGTTCACGGGTCGTCTCGTATATTATATAATATTGTTATGGATTTCAGAATCCGGTCTGATGAATGCATCCACACATCCAGGTCCTCAGACAGATATTTCCTTAAATGCATGGGCATGCTCACTGTAAAAATTTAGGCTCCATTAACTTCATCATGGCAGGACAACTTCAGCATGGGCAGCAACCAGCCCATAGGTTGCCGTGGGCAGTACTGGCCTATGTCAAAAAGAATGGTACAAACCCTAAAGCAAGATCGCGAAGGCCTGTCCTTCCCTATGATGGTTCTCATGGACCCAATGTGCGTTCAAGCTTGAGGTTTCGGAGTTGGAACATTGGTTCATTGGTGGGAAGAATTATGGAGGTAGCAATGGAACTGAGAAAGAAGAAAGTGGATGTGTGCTGTGTGCAAGAAACAAGATGGAAAGGAGGCGGAGCAAGATTCATTGGTGCGATGGGGGTCAGGTATAAGTTTTTGTCGTCAGGTGGTGATGGAGCTGCAGGAGTGGGGGTTTTGATAAAAGAGGAACTGAGTGATAATGTTATTAATATAAAAATAATTAGTGACAGGATTCTAGTGGTGGTAATAGTACATGGTAAGCAACTAATTTGTGTGATAAGTGGATATGCGCCACAGGTGGGATGAGAGGAAGTTGAAAAAGAAAAGTGTTATGAAGATCTGATAGCAGAAGTGGAGAGCACGGGGCCAAAATAATTTTTAATTGTCACTGGTGACTTCAACAGTCATGTGGGTAAAGATGCGGAGGGCTATGAAGGTGTTCATGGCGGTTTTAGTATTGGTAGGAGAAATGATGAATGAAGAAGTTTATTAGAATTTTGTGCGGAGGCGGATCTGGTTGTTATGAACAGTTGGTTCAAGAATGAGAAAAAGGCAACACTTAGGTCCGGTGGAGCAGAAACAGAGATCGATTTTATGTTAGTAGGAAAAAGTTGGAGAAAAAAATTCGAAATGTGAAAGTCATTCCTGGTGAACTCCAGCACAGCTGCTTGGTGGTAATGGATGTGGACAAAATAGATGAGGTGAAGAAAAAGAAACAGTAACAGAGTAAGCATACAAAGACCTGGAAGCTGAAAGATGGAGAAGTAAAAATAAAATTTGCTGAAAGGATGGATATTCTCTGGAAGGAAAAGGAAGAAGACAGATATCTGGACAAAGTGCAGGAATTGTGCTCAACAAGCAGCAAATTAAGTTTGTGGTGTTAGTAAAGGAAAACCACGTCATGGTGAAACCTGGTGGTGGAACGAAGAGGTGAAGGTGGCCATCGAAAGAAAGAAAGAAAGCTTCAAGAAGATGCAGAAACAGAACATGGAAGAAAACAAAGCAAGATACAAGAGAGATAAGAAGAAGGCAAATAAGGCGGTGGCAGAAGCCATGAAGAAAGAAGCTGAAAAAGAGCTGGAACAGTTGCAGATGAACAGACAAGGAATTTTTCAGAAACTGAAGATAATGAAGAAGGAATCTCGTGACATCACTGAAAGCAACTGTATAAAGGATAAAAATGGGAGGATTTCCTTTGTTGATGAAGATAGAAGAAGAATCTGGAAGGGGCATATGGAATCCATCATGAATCAGGAAAATCAGTGGGATGGTTTAGTGGAAGCTAAAATAACAGAGGGCCCAGTGAAAGAAATTTCAAAGGAAGAAATAAAGAAAGCTTTGGAAAGTATGAAGAATGGAAAAGCAGGTGGTCCATCAAGCATTACGAAGGAGCATTTTACATCGTCTCCTCGTGGATTAGAAGTATTACATCAGGTTGCAAATGAGATAATGCAAGGTAAAAGCATGCCAGAGGATTGGAAACAAAGCACCTTGGTACCCATCTACGAAGGTAAATGGATTGTCATGGAATGTGGATCGTATCGTGGAGTGAAACTACTGGAACATGGAATGAAACTTGTGGAAAGAGTGTTAGAGAAACGGCTCAGGGAGGTGGTGAAGATTGATGAGATGCAATATGGTTTCATGCCAGGAAAAGGTACGGTTGATGCGATCTTCATAGTCAGGCGCGCAGGAATGCTATCAAGAAAAGAAAAATAAATTATTCATGTGTTTTGTGGACCTGGAGAAGGCGTTTGACAGAGTCCCCACGAAAGTCATCGAATAGGCGCGACGCAAAATTAATGTTCCTGAGGCTTTGGTGGAGGTTGTAATGAAACTTTATGAAGATGCGACAACACGAGTTCAAGTTGGTAGTGGTTTCTCTGAAAAATTAAATGTGGCCGTGGGCGTTCATCAGGGATCGGTGCTTTCACCGCTCCTGTTTGTGACGGTACTCGACGTATTGTGAGAGTCAGAAAGAAAAGGTGTGTTGTTTGAATTACTTTATGCGGATGATTTAGTCTTGATTGCAGAATCAATGGAGGAGTTGGAATCACAGTTCAACAAATGGAAGAGGGCGTTTGAAGGAAAAGGTTTGAAAATCAACATGGGGAAAACGAAAATTTTGGAATGTGGTGAAGAAACAGGGGGTTATTGAATTGGCCAAGAAAGATCCATGTGGAGTTTGTGGTAAAAGAGTGGTAAGTAATGCCATCAGATGCAGTTTTTGTCACACATGGATTCATGGTAGATGTACAAATGTGAAGTGACACAAATAATGGATGGTAGTTTTGAGTGTAAAGCCTGCATCAGAAGAAGAAATTTAAGCCACCACGATCAGGATCTGGATTCGGAGAAAAGAATGAAAGATCTTGAGAGAGTAAGCAGATTTTGTTATATGGGTGACACCATCAACAGTAGTGGAGGCAGCGAGCTTGCAGTTACAAGAAGAACGAGATTGGGTTGGATGAAGTTCAACGAGCTTGCATTAGTGTTTTGTGGTAAAAGACTGCCTTTGAAGTTGAAGGGGAAGATCTATACCACCTGTGTGAGAGCAGTAATGGTTTATGGGTCAGAGGCATGGACTGTGAGATCGGTAGAAGAAGGTCTCTTGAGAAGAACAGAAAGAGCAATGATTAGAAAGATGTGTGGAGTACAGTTGGAAGAAAGAAAGAACACAGAGTTGATGGAAAGGATTGGTGTGAAAGATACAATAGTGGAGGTGGTAAGAAGGAGTGGCTTGAGATGGTTGGGTCACGTGCTAAGAAAGAGAGACGATGAGGGAGTTAAGAGAGTATGGAATTTGGAAGTGGAGGGGAAAAGAGGAAGGCCAAAGTTGAGTTGGTTATGAAAGCAAGTCAGAAATTGGGATTGGGAGTGGAAGACGCAGAAGAGAGAAGAAAGTGGAGAGCTGGAGTTATGTCATGGAAGGAGTGAAAGTCAGCAACCCCCCGTAAGGGGGATAATACTGACTTAAATAAATGATGATGACTACCGTCTCGGTTCAGGTGATGTGGGTACCATCTCGGTGGTGTGATATGTTTTCCACGACTTTATGATGGATTTCATCATACTCAAAGGGATAATGAGTGACTGATATCTTCTTATAACCCTCTCCTGAATGGTGCTTCTCCACCACTTTATGTCAGTTGGCCTTCTTTGAAAAGCTCCTTGGTCTTCATGTTTGCCTTGTTCATTGACCAAGTGAGTTGCACCTTAAAACTCCTTCAATAAGTGGGGGAGCTTAATTTTTAAGTTAAGCCATTGATTACATACAGGTGATATATATTACACTTATTTTGTGACCTTTCAAACAAATAATTTGCTCCTGAAGTGATTTTGGATTAATTAGGCAAAGGGTTTGAATACTTATGCAACTGAGAATCATCTGATTTTCTCTATCAATCTAACTTATTCACATTTTATCTGCATTTTTTTAGCTTTATCACTTTGGAGTAGTTTGTGAAGATTCTAGATGTTAAGTTTGATTTGAACGCACAGTGAAATATACTCAGGTGGCATCAACATGTGAAAAAATTGGAGGGGTGGGGGTGAATACTTTTGCATGCCACTGTACCATTTTGGAAGTCTTTCGTTTGACCCGACCTGGGTTCGAACCGCCAACCTCCCAGACTCAGAGCAGACGCTCCAACAATTACACTCCCTAAAAACACCTTTGACACAATATGACAATTTAAAGTGCCATCCTTGTTGGTTCTGGTCATTCAACCGTTCCGCCGGTCATGCACGGGAGGCAGAAAGGTGTCTGGAGTGGGGTAATGTAATTAATCATTAATTTTTCATAGAGTTAGTGCAGAGATGCAGTCAACTGTGGATCTGATGACAAATATTCCATTCAAATTAATCCTAAAGTTGCAATATGTATTGAGATCCGGAGGTTGTGGAAGTCAATTTTTTCTTCCAGTTACCCTTGGTATTTTGTGATGTCACACAGTACACACGATAATTGGTGGAAATTAAGGTCCTGAATTTTAAGCTGATTCTTCTTGCTGATGAAGTCGACATTGCAGCTTGAAAACAGGGTATAAATAGCAGTTGCACTTTATATACTACTACCACTACCACTACAACTACTACTGCCATTATTGTAACAGGCATTTTGCAACTGAGGAGCACACGTAGACCAATACTTATGCTTATGTACAGTTCCCTGTTTAAGTGTGATCCCTGCTCATTGATAAGGTGAGGTCTTTCGTGCTCTATAAATTACTCGCATTTCGAAGCAATTTTGGAGTGCTGAATTAGTGGTACATTATCACCTTAAAGTCACCATTTATGCCATCAGGGTGTACTTGATGAACGTGCTCCACAACCATACAGGTAACATTAAACCTGTACCATACTCTGTTTGCAGAGCGCTGCTGCAGTTTCTTGGCAAGGGTTATACTGGGTGATGTGCCATTGCCTTGACAGCATTGCTCGTCCATGCTCTATCCTTTTAAATGCTGAGCATCAAGCAAGGAAGCAGCACATACCATTTTAAATAGTCTTTGGTATGACTTGGTTTGGGTTTGAGCCGCAAACCTCCCAGACTCGGAGTGGATGCTCCAACCATTATGACACCGAGTCTGGCTCCAGGTAATATTACTGACATTATTTCAATGCATGTAGGAGGGCCTCCCTTTCATGGCTTCACCACTAATGAGCTTGACAGTTAGAGCTAAATAAATGGAGGTTAGTGATTTATTCTTATCATGTTCACCGTGAGCTACCCCATGCCAATTCATCCAAAAAGTGTGGATTAAAACTCAGTGCTCATAACACATCAAACCTATATCCTCACCTCTCTCTATCATCAACAGAACAATACATCTTTGTTGGAATCTAAGATGAATGACTTACGCAATGCCTTCTGACTGCCTTAGTCTATATTCATTATAAGGTTCTTCCCATGTTATACGGGATGTGAAGATGGGTACAGGCTGCTTTTATTTGATTGAACGTTTCTGTCTTTTGAGCAATCATTCGACGGGCATCACATTTGACAAGGATATCAAACAATCTTTTTTTTTCTCTCTGTACTATTTCTCTAAATAGTTGCAGGCGCACTGCTGTCTCTCTTGGCTGTCACTTTCCCTTCATTTCTCCGTTGTTGATGCACTATGATGACCAACATCTGTGGAGCATCATCTATAGATACTGTTGTGGTCTTGGACCTCCAGAGGGGGTGCGGGGAGGGAGATTTGGAAGACAGATCCTCACATCGAATAGACCTCGTTATTTCATTGTATTCTGTTTAGTTTATAAATGTACTGCATTCATGTGAGCAGATATGTGTTGTAAATGTATACTTAGATGTCCCATACGTTTTATTTTATGATTCCAGATTATTTTCTACAGCCATTTCTTACATCTTACAGTACACATACACTTTCTCCGCTAAGATCAGCACAAATGCCGCACCATCCACTCCAACTGTCCTCACAAGTGTTCTACAAAATCTCCTCAAACCGGCTTGGTGGGTACCGGGTCCAGAACCCCACAGCTGATGGCCCCATCCATCATAATTAACCCTTTGGACCCTACTATTCATACCTCCATATACCAGAGCGGCCAGATTTTTCTCCAGGGAGACCGGGGTGGGGGAGCTGAAGTCCAAGGAGCTCAGGGTTTGAGCCTGAGAGGGGAGATTGGGACCACACTCTGTGCAGAGCGTTGGTGCTGCTTAAGCAGTCTCCTTGGCGATTGGGCACAATCCTGGATGGGTCGCCACTCCAACATAGTATACCAGCATGCTGGTACTCATTTTACTAACCTCGGAAGGATGACAGGCTGCGTTAACCCCACCTGGTATTAATTCAACAACTGAGCGGGATTTGAACTCAGGACCCAAGGAGCCAAAGCCCACCACCCTAAACATTAAGCCAATACCAGGCATGTTCAAGCCTGACAGCACGCCAAAACCTGGTATCCAACAAACCACACCACAGAGCCAATCCCAAGGTGCCATCAGAGGTCGGGGCTCATACACGCCAATTGGGTGAGAGAAGAGAATCCCCAGACTCCCCCCATAGACGCGGTGGGGACTTGCGTGAAAGGGCGGGGGGGCGAGGAAACCCGATAAAAGGCAGACTACACAGGTGGACACTGGATCTCAATATGATCTTGGAGAGCCTCTTGGGTCAGCTACTTGTCTCGGGCAGTGTCTGAAAGTTCACGCAGCACACACTATCAACAGCTCAGGTTTCCTCAATTTTCCCTTTTCTTCTCGTTCTCGCTCTTCTCTTTTGCCGCCTTTCATTCTTTCATCTTCCACCTTTCCTTCCTTCGCCTTTCTTCTTCATTACATGCACAAATCCTCTACCTTTGAATTGAGTCCCGGTCGCTACACTCCTGTCATCTGGTTTCATCACCAGTCCTCAACTTGCCACACAAACCTCAAACGTTTTCTCACCTGCATCGAGTTTGTGCCAGGGACGGTTCATTGCTGGACTCTTGGAGAGTCGCGGTGCATTGGCGGAACATAGGTAGGACTGAGAGTGGAGCGCGATGGGGTCAAGGCCGTAGGACCATCTGCAATACCATCGGACAGCACTAGCTCAACCTGGCAAGTACAAGGCATGCAGGGGCATGACACGTCCCCATCCTCTTCTTTCTTATCTTGCATCACATCTTGCCCCTCCCCCGTCTCTCTTACCCCATTGGATGCATGATTGGTGCCATGTTAATGTTCAGTTGCTCATTGACTGAATAAGGATCTGAGAGGACAAGTGTCGATGAGGGGAATGCAGAATGATGTGCCCTGTACAGTCCATACTTGCCTGTGAAATCTGCTTTGCAAATACGTGCTTGTTTGAATACATGTATAAAACGCATTCGTGTCCTGACTTATTCTGTCTATTTTGATGGTGATATAAGGCAACTGTGGATGATTGGCCAAATTTAATTGGGCCTGAAGATTGCGAGAAGCAGGAACACAACAATTGGTCCCGCTAGGCCAACTAATTAAAATCTGTTGCGTGATTGATGGCACAACACTGTCTCATTCTCTGTCTTCTTTGTATGGTAACACGACACTGGCCGTGAGATCCCTTGGGAAGTTCTGGGGTAACTGGCTATCAAGGTCTTTCAAGACGGGCCGACCTCTTTTGGAGTTATCTCGGTGTGAAGACTTTTCTTTGCTTTCTATACATATCCATTCCCTCTGACCAATCAAGATTCAGCTCATGGGCACAAAAAGATCCCCCTCAAAATCTCCTCCCTCCCCACCCCCTCAACGAGGAAATTTTCTGTATGTATGTGTGGATGCCTGGAAAAGCAAACCGTCTGGGCCAATCTCCACCAGATTTTGCATACGTGTTGCTCGAAGTGGACCGGTTTGGAATGTTGTTATATTGTTTTCTTTCACCAGTTTCTCCAGGTAAACAGCTTCAAAGCCTCAGTTCAGGATCAATATCAATAAAAACGTGGCAGCATGTTTCATGGCAATACCTTAAAACATTTTGTGGAGCATCTTGATGAGGCAAAGCAATTTGTTTAAAGCAGTGAAGAGTAATCCTCAATGAGACTGTTTTGGGAACGAGATTCAAAACACCATGCATCTACCACGCTTCCTATGGTATGCCTCTCGCTTCGGAATCGAATTAAGAAATGGATCTGAAGGATATCAACTAATAATTATTTCAGAAGCAGAAACAGCAGGAGCTGTATCACCAGTGGGGAGTTTAAGAAAAACGAAAGACCGATAAAGACCCACTTGTGCATTCATAACAATTTATCATTTCTGCATTAAAATGATTGTCACAACATATAAAGGAATTGAATTTGAAACTTCAGTCATGGACTCCTCGACCATCCCAAAGCATAAAGAATTAGAACGTTCCATAGGATCATTTTGAATGGCCTGTTTCTTGATCCAGCAATTCGTTAAGGAGCGTTACAACAATCGAGCCACATTTAGCGTACACTGAGAAATATTAAACGATACATATGCAAGGCTCTGCACACTTTCTCAAATACCGGTATGCTGAATAAAAAAGTAGGTGTTTCAAAATCTTTAATGTCGATGGTGTGGGAACCAGCGAGACTCCAAGCTGCCGGAGGTATCACGACGCTCTCTCGTGCAGTCTCGGCCATTTTAGGCAACAAAATGCATGTTTCAACCCCTTAATATGTATTGGTGTAAAACTGTAAATTCAGAATAGTTTATGCCATTCAATTATTTTCTCGAGAACATTTGTTTGTTTTTTTTCCTACACCTTCATCAGGTTCCTAAGCAGTCACAAAAACCCCCTGGATACTTTTACACAACCACTAATGGTGGTGAGGTCAGAGGCCACTTGATTTATTGAAGTTATTTTTTTTTAATCAATTTCAAATTTTTTTATTCATATTCATATACACCAACAAAGCACTACCATTTCTATTCAGCACAACTGTTCTTCCTTTGATGGCCGTTCCAACTAAGAAGATTCCCATGAACACCCGAGTACAACGACCAAGTTTCAACTCATTTCTTCCCACAAACAAACACTGTTTGTGTTTGAATGTTGCATCACATTCCCCAAATATGATGACTATAGTTTTCATTATTCTACAACACAAAGAATTGGCATAATTTAGAATGATTTGTGCAACTTCTGAGAGATTAATTTATTGTTTTGCTTTCTGGGAGAATGATTAATTTCAACTCGTTCTGTCCATCGGTTTAAGACTGCATTCAAGGCAAAGCCACAACCACGCACCACACACGTCAAATTATATACAGTGTGGTATGTCTGAATTCTGATGATATATTTTTTTTAAGAAAAGGGATCGCAAATGAACGATAATTGAACAGAACGAGAAACATCCACTACCTTATCAAATAACTGACCAATTGCAGCATTGGAGTATCAGGAGGAACCCAAATAGACAAAGATGGAGTCATAAGGAGGAACTCAATAGGATTCGGGTTTTGGCTGCTACTCCTCTACCCAGGGCTGGAATTAGGAAAGGTCCAACGGGACATTAGTCCAGGGCCCAAACACCAGGATGCCCACGAAAAACATACGATACATTTATTTATTTATAAAGTTGGTGTTATTTATTACTTACGAAATCTTTATATTGATGACTTCCGTCCTCTGTTTGTGTGTTTGTTTGTTTGTGTGTGTTTGTTTGTGGGCACGATAACTCGATAACGGAAGAAGCTACCAATGTCAAATTACACCACGTGATTCAGGAGGGTGATGGCTAGCGCTGGTTAGATTTTGGTCAAAATCGGTCAAAGGTCAAGGTCACAGTGAGGTCAAACATCCAAAACATTCGATTTTTGATGGTTTTGTACAGAATCATCGTAGAAACTTCTGGTTTGCGTCGCTACCTTCTCGAGAGACAGCTTTTATTAGACAAGGACAGAGGTCAAGTTGACTATTTCATAAGTACCAGTCTATGACTGCTTGTTTCCTTGTTGACTCAAAGGTAGCAGAGCCAGGGAAGTGGTATATGGGGTCATATCTGCTTTGTAAGGCTGGAAATTCGACTTTCCCCATTCCGTTTTTGATAAATTTGTGTTTACATTCTGTCAAAATCACTTTATCAATTCGGTATCACTTTATTAAGCTCTAACTGGTAATTATCTCCACCCACCGAAGGTGGATGGAGGTTATGTTTTCACCCCTGTCTATTTGTTTGTGAACAAAATATCTCAAAAAGTTGTGGATGGATTCGGACGAAATTTTGTGGCGAGCTTGGATATACGACAAGGACAAAATGATTAGATTTTGGTGAAGATCCGAATCCGGATCCAAGAATTTTTGAAGTGATTTTTCACCATCAAGTGATCGAGCTGAAACAATATAATGTACAATATCTCAAAAAGTTGTGGACCGATTGGGACGAAACTTAGTGAGCAGATTGGGTATGTAAGAAGGAAGAATCAATTCGATTTTGGTGAAGATCCGAATCCAGATCCGAGAATCTTTCAAATGATTTTTTTTCCACCATTGCGTGATGGGGCGAAACCGACAAATTGTTGTGGGCCGGGGTCCTGTGGCGATAAACGACCACTCGGTGGAGTAGTGGAGTCGTCTCCCGCTGAACACCTGGAATTTAGGTCGTGACTATGGGATAAGTCCGAGAGTTCACGGGTCCCTTAGCGGATAATGGTCGCCAATATTTCGACGGCGTGGGGTAGGGTTAATTGCCTAATTTCAATATACCTAAGTAGCCACATCGTCCAACTACCGGGGAAACCACACCCTCGGCCGTCTTTGTCCGATCCGAGTCGCAGGTAACGACTCTGATCCGGCGTAACCAAGCGGAGTTACCAGAGCCGCGCCGGTCCCAATGACAACTTACCGGTCCGAACGGCCTTATTATTTCTCAATACTCACCTTTCTAGGCCAACGAAAGAAAACACAAACAACAAACTGGAACATTTAACAGGGGTTTATTTATAACAATAATCGGGGAGGGGGAGCACAAAAAGAGCAGAGTTATCACGAATAAAAGAAATGCAAACCATGTACAATTAGAAGCACTTAACAATTTCTACTTGTATAGACTGGTGCCCCACACACACACACACACACACACACACACACACACACACACACACACACACACACACACACACACACACACACACACACACACACACACACACGACACACAGAAATGGTGGCCGCAGCCTGTATTTGCACCTGCCCGCCTCGTGCGGTCTGCTCGAGCTTGTCCGGTGGTGGGACTCGAACCCACCGCCAACAACGCCGCACCAAGCTCCGGGGACCAAGAACGGCGCCACGGACGCCAGCCAGCACGGGAACGGACCAGATGAGAACGCCAGCAGCTTCCTCTCTTTCTTCTTTACGAAGGGGCGAACCTTGCTTGCTTTTGACGAGGCGAGCCCTGCTTGCTTTTTCTCCATGGCTCGCCACTTTGTCTTATCCTCCGCGATCCGCGGGTCGAGGGCACCGCTCTGAGGGACTCTCCTCTGGATTGGACGAGGGGTTGTTGGGCGACTCGTGGCCGCCCTTCATTGGTCGGGCCAAACACTCCTTCTGGCTGGGCCGCCCCTGAGGTGGTTAGCCCCCCTGATTGGCTGGGGCGCGCGTGCGATGCTCGCCCTTCACTCATTGGCTGGAGGAACGCTCTATGCCCCTCCTTGGAGCGGAACCTCTATCCGAAGTGACGGAGGCTCCGCCCACGCCCTCAGCCCAAAATACGTGGGCAATGGCGACCAGATTGAGTGCGGGTCGGTGTCGCTGTTGTTGTTGTTGTTGTTGTTGTTGTAGATGTAATAAAAACCTAACTAAAAAATAACTCGTAGCGCACACACGAAATTCCCATTAGACATAGGGGATGGATTCTCACTAGAAACACATACTTATCGAAATAACTGAACTACGGGGACTGTGGCTGTTTGTGTGCAAAAGGCTTCCAGATTCGTAACAATATAACACAATATCTCAAAAGGTTATGGACGGATTCGGACGAAACCTGGTGGGCAGGTTGGGGATGTAACAAGGAAGAATTAGATTTTGATGAAGATCCGAATCCACATCTGAGAATTTTTCAAGTGATATTTTTTTTCACCATTGAATGATGGGGCTAAACCGACATATAACACATTATCTCAAAAGGTTATCGATGGATTCGGACGAAACCTGGTGGGCAGGTTGGGGATGTAACAAGGAAGAATTCGATTTTGGTGAAGATCCGAATCCAGATCTGAGAATTTTAAAGTTATTTTTCACCATTGAGATGATATCGGGCTAAAACAATACATTACACGATATCTGAAAAAGTTATGGACGGATTTGGACGAAACTTGGTGGATGAGTTGGTCAGGTGACAAGAACAAGCTCATTAAATTTTAGTTCAGGTCCGAATCCAGATCCAGCCTATCAGCGGGATACAAAACGTAAACTAATCAGCCTGGCAGCGGTATGCGCTCCACCGAGTGCCCCTTTCGTTGAAATTATTTTTACTTTTAATTTATCTTCAGTTTTTTTTTTTGTTTAAAGTGTTGTAATGAAATGTTTATAGATCTATACAGAGCAATGCTCTTTTTTTTTATTTTTTTTTCTCTTCCCACTACATTCCACGACATTTCAATTTGCCAAGTGAGCTTCATTTTGTCCTCGATGTAAGATCGGCACTTGGCCCAGTTTATGAGTGGCACGTGCTTTCAGCGAAAGTCAGGTGAGCTCCAACTCGGTTGTCCTTCACTCCAAATGGCGACGTGAGCCAATCAGAAGAAGCGTAATATGCCGATGCCTTGTGAACCCAGAAAATTCCGCAGTCTTGAGATCAGATTTCGACAATGATCGATATAGTGACAAATATCAATTAAAATGCAACCTGATATTCCGATAATTGGGAGAAGTGGAAGAACACACTACTTTGTAGTACTGTAATTAATTTAATTACGGTAAAATAAGGAATTTTTTTTTGTTAAAATACAAAATAGCCAACTGTATTTCTTTAAACAGGTGTATGTATACTGCCGGACTTTATGGAGATTTGAGACATCATGAAGGATACAGTATATAAGAGCAAGGATGCAGGCAGGAGCTGGCTGTTGTGACGTATTTACCTCGTAAACCCCTCGACCAGGTGATGTGCATTTCACGCAAGAACCCTTTTCTCGTTGATATTTAAACGAGAAATATCGAACCCGCTTTACAAATCTCGGCCATTTTGTATGGGAGTGTGTAATAAATAGCCTTGCGCCTGGCAGCAAGACGCGCGCGTCCCCGAGGTTTGTTTAAGCGCCTTGCGGACGAGCCGGGGGTAAGCGTGCCGGGTGTGCGGCCCTGTTTAACATGCAAGACCCGTGCCTGGCTCGTTGTGCCCACTGGGCGCGTTCACGAGGCTGCAACGCGGCTCCAGGAATGGGGCGGCGGATGTGACAGGCATAACAACGGGCCCACGCAAACGCGCCGCATCGTCGACCCTCAAACTGGGCTCCGTCCCGCGAGGAAGCACTTTCTGCAACAAGAAGCGGCCTCGAAAGAGAAACTTTTTGCAACGACAGAGCATGTAAATCGCTTGAGATTATTTCCAAAGGCTTTGGGAGCTTCGAGTGCGAGGAGTTGCACATGGGGACGATGTTAATCATTCATACCGCGCGTTTCGCTCACCTTTTGCTTTTCCCGAGTCGCTCTTTTCCCTTATCATTCAGCTTCCCTTCGATCTTTGAGCACGTGTGACGGCTCTCTTGGTTCCAGAAGGGATTGCCTGCAAAAGGTGCTGTGGTGAATTGGATCATGAGCGGCTCAACTTTCTTGTTGTTTTTATTGGCAGCAGTTTCCTTTCACCGAAATGGATCGGAATGCTGAGAAGCATGAATAACAAAGCAAAAGCAACGGGTTCTCTGAGCTAAAGCATGGAGGGTCCCTGTGCGAACAATAGGATTTGTTGTTGATTTTTTTTTGTTTTGTTTTGTTTCGTTTCATGCGTAACCTTCCTTCACAAGGCCGAACCATCGTGGATTTGGCTGAGGCCTACTCAGAGTCGGCATGTGGGAACGTTTAATGTTACGATTAACGTGACCGATGGACTATATAAGAGTAATTTAATGCCCCGAAAATGTGCTCGTCGGTAAAATCGATGAATGAAGATGTGCGCAGGGACCGGCGTGCTTGGACAATGGACCTGGATACGGCGCAATCGTTTGGGGGTATTATTCGAGTAATGATGGCTTTGGGAGTCATATACCATCGAACTCTCCCATGACACTGTCTATGAAAATTTAAAGTAATTTTCACAGAATTGACAGATTATTTTGCTTTCAATTATTATACACACCTGTTGGGTGACCTGAGCAGGTCAGGTCAGGTGTGAGAGCATGCGCTGGAGCAACGCGTCGCTGCGTCCACCTTCTCCCGGTACTCCAGTGGCCTTTGTATGGCCATCCCCCAGGCAGATGCTGGCCCATCCCCATCTCCTTGACATGCCGATCAACCTGCTGCAACTAGAAGGCACGTGGTCGGCCCGTTGGCCTCCTCCACGCATGAAGCTCCCTCGATGAGACAATTTGGTCAGCAGGATAAGCGTCAGGAAAACAAGCCACATGTCCATCCGTCTGCAGCTGATGCTCACGGACTATGCAGGTAACAAATCTCATTTGAGTCTCTCTCAGCGACTGCTCGTTGGACACAAAGTCCAACTAGTGATAGCCAAGGATTCTCAAAAGAGACCTGCTACCAAAGGAATTAAGTCGCCATCTCAGATCCCTGGTCAGAGTCCAAGTCTCACATCCGGAGAGCAAGACGCAAAAAGGACCTGAAGATTCGGCCTTTCGTCCTGCACAGGCACGGACACCACCACACCCCACGATCCAGTGAATCCATGACTCCCCAAGCCCGACCCAAATGTCTATTGACCTCTGGCTCACAGCCAGCAGGGACATGAATATCAATGCTAATGTAAGTGAATCTCTCCATGACCTCAACATCCTCATCACAAACAGGTGCATCCAAGATTGCAGCATTCAATATGTCATTGAAAGCCTGAATCTTAGTTTTGATCCAGGAAACCCGTAATCCCAGCGGCTCCGACTCCTCATTCAGCACCTCGAGCGCCCCCCAAAAGGATATCCAGAGTCTCCCTAATTATGACTATCATCTGCGAAACCAAAGTCAGAGACCTTTAACATCCCCAAATGATGCACCGCAGCTTGATCTCTCTGACATCCTCCCCAAAATCCAATCCATACAAGTGCTGAAAACTGTGGGGGCAGTACACACCCTTGACGAACTCCAGTAACAACTGGAGAAATAAGTCAGAGATGGTACCACCACATCTCGCAGCACTCTCAGAACCAGAGTATAGTTCAGACATCAGATCGATCAGTTTTGGTGGCACCCCACGAAGACCAAGAATCCTCCAGAGGGCATCCTGATTCATTGAATCAAATGCTTTTCAGAGATCAATATAGGCTGCAAGCAGCCCCTGTCGAAACTCTCTTCTGCATTTGATGAGGATCCCAAGGGCAAGGATACAGTAAATCGTTGACCTCTTTGGTATAAAGCCTGACTGCTCTGGACGCTGGTGCTCAAGCAAATGGTGGCGAACCCTCACAATAATTATCCAAGCAAAGACCCTGCCCGGCACTGAGAGCAGCATCACCCCCTCGGTAGTTGTTGCAGTCTTGGCGCTCACACTTCCCTTTCCAGAGGGGGACAACAAGGCCCCTCATCCAGTCAGTTGGGATGATGCTTGTGTTCCAGGCAGAGCACAGCACTGCATGGAACGACATGAGTTCAGCATTTCCACCAGCCTTGAGAAGTTCAGCATGGATGCCTCAGATCCCAGGAGCTTTCCCCTCTTTTCAACCGGTTTACAGCAGCCTGTGTTTCCACAAATGAAGGTGGATCACACTTGATTGGAGTGTCAGCAGTAGGGACAGGATCACCCCTGACATACAACTCAACAGCTGGTGGATCAGCCTGGTACAGTCGCTCAAAGTAACCAGCCCAGCAGGCCTACACTTCGGACTTCTCTGTCAAGAGCCCACCACCCACCACTGTAACTGCAGTACACCGAGGGATATGCTTGCAGGAACACAATTTGCTAATTCCCCTGTAAGCAGGAAGAGAATGACTTGACCAAATGTGATGCTCTACCTACCCCCCCCCTCACAGATTCCTCACACACTGGCCTCCTTGTGCACCTCCAGCACACGTACAGATTTACGCCTCAACTCCCGGAACAGCTCAGCTCTGCCATTAATCTTGGCCCTGCGATTCTGGTCAATTGTGTCCAGTGTCCCTTGAGAGACAAAATTCTTCTTCGCCCGACGGTGAGTTTCAAGACATCCACCGACAACATCAATGACGGTAATCTTGAAGGCACCACAACTCTTCAAGATTTCCCAAAGCACCTCGACCCCCCAAATCTCCACTCAGCTTGTTCGCAAACTCCTCAGCTACCCTCTCATCCTTGAGCTTGCCAACATACAGCCTAGGCTGGGATGGTACCATTCTCCTGGATTTAAGGTGCAACTTAAGAGTTGCTACAACAAGCCGGTGGTCAGTATTGAGGAACTGAGCACTCCGGTAGACCCTGAAGTTCTGGATCATCCTCCAGTGACCATCAACGAGCACATGGTCAATCTCCTTTACCACACTACCAGCATTGGAATACCAAGTCCAGCGATGAGCTTGTGGGCACTGAAACCATGAACTGGCCGCCCTAAGTCCATGACTTCTTGCAAAGTCAAGGTTCACAGTTCTAGACCCATGGGGACCAACACACATCTCATCACCATTTCCATCAGTTCCAGTCGATACATGGAAATCCCCCAAGACTAGAAGTGTATCTCACCCAACCACAGACTCGAGCGGGGAATAGAATACGTCCTTCATGGTGAGATCACTCACCTCAGTCGGTGCATAAACAGAGACCAGGGAAAATGACACCCAAGCAGTGACGAGTCCTTCGTCTCATAATACACTCGTTGACCAGTGTTACCTCAATTTAATTATCATTGGAGTCAGCTTATTGGACACAGCTACAGCAACTCCTTGGGCATGGTAACCATCAGAGCGACGAGACAAATAGTAGGTGTAACCACCCGCCATAATCTCTCCGCAATCCAGTCTCCGAACCTCAGAGAGTGATGCAATACAGATGTCCAAACACTTGAGCTCAGATGATAACAGAGACAGGTGATCATCCTCTCTTTGGGAGAAGTCATTCCAGGCACCCACCCAAAGGGACCGCATCAGGTTAACCCGAGGAGACCGCTGTCTGGTGGACGACACCTCAGCACCACTCCGACACGCTCTCCCGCAATCTTACTCGAATGTTACCCGGTGGTTTTCCTCCTATCATCAAAGATTGGGGGGTCCCGAAGGCTTTGCTCCAATCCAGTCATCCGGTGAGCTGCCCTGCGAAGGGAAGCTGCCCAGGAGGTACTCCCACAGAGTGGGTTTTCAGATTTTTTTATGCTTTGAGAATGTTTTGCGGAATGAAGGGTTTTACGGTGGACGGAGTGCAAATCCTGCTGCCAACCTCATAATAAGAAGTAACCTAACTGCAGGAGGATGTCCGCAGACACAGTTGGGCACTAGATATGGATGGCTGTTGGCTCAGAAGGAGTTCCTCTGCCCTTTGACAAGTTTTGTTTTTAATCCTGCTGGGTGTCCATATCCAAAAACCCTCCTCTCCAGGAAACCTGGTGGGGGAGATGGTTTAGCCGCCGATAACCCAACCATGGAACAGGTTAGTACAGGTTTACATGATGCCTGTAGCAAGTCACATATCTGATCTGGCCTGACCTGACAATAGTACTTTATAGGTGAGCTAAAAACTATCCCTGGGAATATTATTTCAAATGAACTACTTTGGAAGCTGTCCGGAGCTCAACAACGATCTTGAAGAGAGCCTTCGGCACAAAACTTTGAGAACAGAAAACTTCACAGCGTCATCCATGAATCGTGACCCCTTAGCAAAATGAAGGTGAATGCTTTGAGTCTGCCCTGGGAGGACTCCATTCCACATTCTGAAACTCGCATATCTAGATACCAATCAACGACACACACACACACACACACACACACACACACACACACACACACACACACACACACACACACACACACACACACACACACACACACACACACACACACACACACACACACACACACGGCCAATTTCGGCAATTTTTCGGGAATCGGCAGGTTGGAGTCAGTGTGATTACCGACGACTGTACGTACTGTATACAACCCATAAACCTTGAGTAGCTTTCACCGAAAAACAACGTTACATTTATATAGACGTTTCAGGGAGATGTTCACAAACATTATTCTTCATAAACAACTGCGTGTGATGAGTGGAAAAAAACATTGGCTCAGTAATTTTGAAAATACGTTAATATGGCAAAAGGCTCAGAAATCGGGCGTTATCAAATATATTTTAATTTGAAACTCACAAAGAGAAACATCACCTTTCGAAAGCAAATCCGAGAACCAAATGCTTTAGAAACAGGTGAGAGAACAAAGGAGAACCTGAAAGAACCTCCTTAAGATACGGGATGAAACTTTGCCACCCTGGCACCTGTAACAGGTATGGCATGTTCACACACCGGTGGAGAGTCTGTACAGATCCAAATCTACCCATTTGTACCACGTACGTGTGTGCTGTATACGTACCTATACATTGTAGTAACTGTTGACTGCACATCCCGATTAGGACACGAACTGCACTGTACAGCTCGGTAAGTAGCTGAAGCACCCAAGTACTGCAACAGAACGCCTGGCTTGGCAAGTGATTACTAATTGCCGTCGATACAACTATGCATCTGGAAACATCCATGCAATGTCCGAATTGGACAAATCAACACTTTTTGGTGAGTCGGAACTGCTGATACTTTCAAATCAGGAGCTACTCTTTGTTATTCACATGCGCAAATGAAATAAAGACACGAACGCTGGCGTCTCCAGGCGTTTATAAGCATTGCAATATACCCAGTGATTCTTTGCGATGATGAGCAGGCATTCGATAAAATGAGTGAAGAAAGTGAAAAAAAACTATCGTTAAGAAATTGTTGTGTCCTGTTCCAAGTCAAAGCATGGTTGAGCAGGCCAAAAAACAAGGCAGCTTCAGACCCCAGCGAGGTGACCCAGGAAACGGCTTAAGACCCCAGACAGAGATGTGGCTGAGGATCACCTGATGAAGGATATAATTAAATATGGCCGTTGATTATCTTCAAAAGGGGTGTTTTAATTAACGCATACACCCACATTTCACTCTTGCACTTCGATGGAGTTTCCTTTGTGTGCATGCAAAGTTTCAGGCTGCTCGGTTTTATAATTTTGGAGTTACCGTGGAGACACAGTGATATGATATATATATATATATATATATATATATATATATATATATATATATATATATATATATATATATATATATACATATATATATATACATATATATATATATATATATATATATATATATATATATATATATATATATATATATATATATATATATATATATATATATATATATATATATATATATATATATATATATATATATATATATATATATATATATATATGCCTGGTGTTGGCTTAATGGTTAAGGTAGTGGGCTTGGGATCCTAGGGTCCTGAGTTCAAATCCCGCTCAGCTGTTGAATTAACACCAGGTGGGGTTGACTCTGCCTGTCATCCTTCCGACGTCGGCAAAATGAGTGCCAGCATGCTGGTATACTGTGTCGGAGTGGCAACCCGTCCAGGATTGTTCCCAATAGCCAAGGAGACTGCTTCGGCAGCACCAACGCTCTGCACAGAGTATGGTCCTAATGGATGGATATATATATATATATATATATATATATATATATATACATGTATATATATATATATATATATATATATATATATATATATATATATATATATATATATATATATATATATATATTGTTGCGGATTCGCGCCCGCCGGCGTGCGAGCGGCCACGTAACTCGAATCGCGGCACGTCGCCCACCGGACGGACAATCCCGTCGTGACCCTCTTGGACTAACGCCGGGAACTAGTCACGGGTGGGTCTTTCGGCCTCACCACGATCGTGCCAATCGGCCCCCCGCGTGGGATAGGGTTGCTCGCCAAATTCGACCTACCTAAGTACCCACACGGAGGGTAGACCGGGCGATCGCACCTCACCGCAGGTCGACTTCGGACACGGGCCACTTTAAGCGACCCGTTCCGTACTATCGGGATAACCGAGCGGTGTTATTCGTCAACCTCGACGGTTCGATTAATTATTGGGCGTATTTAGCCCACGACCAACCCTTTACGTGAAGTAAGATGGAGATTCAATAAAGGAAAAGACGAAGCGAAATGGGAAAAACAGTTCAACATAAAGCACATTTATTCCGCGGCAAACGGAAAGCACACATATACAATTATACACCAAAAGCAAATGTAAAAGTAGAAGAAGCACAACAATTCTGCACAAAAAGCAAATGTAACAATGCAGATCTACTACCGACTACCGAGCACACGGCAACACTTATACAGTTTTACTTCACAGACGGCGCCGACAACACGTATACTCAAAGCAAAAGAAAAAGGGACCACCCTCAACGATGAGGGGGGGGGGCAGACGGGCCTGGGGCCGAGACCGCGTCGAGCCTACCCGTCTGGTGATGAGCCGCAAGATGGCGGCGGCGCCCCGACTCCGCGGGCCTCGCGAGCACTGCCTGGAATGGGGTGGGAACGGGGCCCCTTCTCACACTATCTCAGCGCGGGGGGAAACAGGAGGGGGTTGTTGATGCTTGGGGGAATGAGGATATCTCGCTGGCTTGGGTCCCGCGACGAGTGACTCCACCGCGACCTCGGTCGCGTTACCGGCCTCCCCTCTCCGCAGCTCCCCGACTCTGACATGAGCGCCCTCTCGACTGCCTTCGCCGCCGCCACAACTCTCCAACTCTCCCACTCTCCACTCTCCACTCTTCTCAACTCCGTCCAACTGCGATTCAGAAACTCTTCTTCTGACCCGATTCAGGAACTCCCTCAACAACTGCCTTTTCGGCGAGCGAACGCGGCCCTTTATAGCCCCGGGGCTTCGCTCCTTCACCTTCGACCCTTCACCTCTGGCTGGCTCCCCATTGGACAGAGGAAAAGTGGGCGTGAATGATTTTTGATCCGCGAATCTGCATATAGCGATTATACTCCGACGCACCTGGAGGCGGGGCCAAATCGCCCCACGCTCGCTGATAGGACGGAACAGAAGTGGGCGTGAATCGTTCTTGATCCGATTTCTCGGAAAGGCTGGTGTTTTTGCACCCGCCGCTCGGTGCGCGCCCTGTACGAGTCCAGGATCGGTGTCCACAAGCGGCGCGGGAATGGCGGTGATGCGATGGTTGCAAGAGCGAGATGTGACGGTAAAGGTCGTGGCTGTTGGCGTTGTTGTTGTTGTGAAGCGGCGTTGCGGTTGGTGGTTGTTGTGTGATGGCTGTTGAGACGTGGTTGGTGGTGGTTGTGGTGGTAGTAATGGTGGCTGGTCCAAAATAAAGATAGTAAAAGAAAAACGGCTATCCTGAAGGGTCGCAGCCCGAATGAATGACATTTATTCCCTCTAAACAACGGGTTTGGGCCTAACTACACATATACTTACAGAGGTATCTCACCTAAGGGACCTGAATGGTGGTTTGCGAATTTCGTCAACCACAACACTACCCCCTCCCCTTTTTACAGACTCGTCCCGAGTCGTCAAATTTTCGTGTGCCATCATGTGTAGTTTTGCCCTAGTACATTTTACCTACGGATCCCTGAGTGCGACATTCATGGTATTCGTGTCCCCAAAATAAATAACCTGAGGGCTGAGTAACTACCTAAACAAACCCACTCACACGGACGACTTAAATAAAATTGCCGGCGCTAAGACAGACATGCCGGGGGCGCACTCATATGTACAGTACATCTTACCTTAACTTACAAATTTTACACTAAACCATGGCCCAGGATCAATGAACTCTGCAAAAAGAAAGCAGTTAGCAGGGAGCCAGGCTGCTCGCATGCAGTCTCTGACTCACACAATGCAGGTGACAGGGAACGTGGCCGGCTGCTCACACGCAGTCCAAGGCCTTCCCTTTTGAAATGAACCCAGTGAACCACAACGGTGCATGGGCTGCACAAACGCAGTCTCCGTGCCAGCTCAAGTGGCACACGCAATGAACACAACGGATGGATGGATGGACATAAACACGGTGCACGGGCCGCCACTGCAGGCCCGTGTTGTAGCTGCCAACAGGGCAGTTCTCGCAGCTTGCAAACTGTTGCTTTCTGATCCTGGCGCACATGGCAATGAACAAGGGGGGGCAAAGCAAAATTTGAACTGGGCTGGTAAACAGGGGCAGTGGGCATGGCATGGCAAAGGTGATCAGGCAAACACAGCCTGCAGAACAAGGCCGCTGCAGGCAAACACAGCCGGCAGATGAACTGGCCAGCACAGGCCTTGCAGCACAGCAGCTGCAGACAATCCGACCGGCACAGGCCTTGCAGCACAGCAGCTGCAGACGATCCAGCCGGCACAGGCCTTGCAGCAAAACAACAGCTGCCGATGAAGTGGGCCGGCCTTTGCCTTGCAGCAACGCAGCCAGCAGATGAAGCTGGCCAGCCTTTGCCGTTCAGTGGAGGTTGGTGGAGGGAGTGCGGTGGTGCTGGCCACTCGGAAGGCGGGCTCAGACATACCCTACGGTCTCCCTCCCAACCTATCGCCTTTGCCTGTCACTGTCTATACCCACTCCCTTAATTTGTCAAACCCCAATTTAGCCCCAACTTATTTTTTTATTTTTACTTCCCCATTATAAATCGTCCCCTAACCCCCTGTACTGCCCTTGTTCGGCTAACCTATCCTGTCACCTAGCCTACTCCCAACCCCTACGTTCCCTTCCCGGAGGGGAACATGGGAGAGCTAGCGTCCTGCGCCGAGGCCCAACGAAGCCTCAGAATGGCCTCCCCAGACTTCAGCGATCTTTAACACAAAGTGGGTCCAGCGGCCCACAACGAGAGCGAGGGGATGGATGGTGCGGAGGGGTACATCTCCAAATCTACCCTAACCATTAACTCTTAAACTACCCCGGGGCTTTCAACAAGCGCCTCTCGCTTAAACTATTGGTTCTAACAACCCAGATTCCCATCGCCTGTGTTGGTGTCCTCACAATTTCGGGCCTCGCCCCCCAATTTTCTCTCCGTGCCCTCACACGGTCTCATGGCTGGGACGCGTGGCTCCCTTTGGCAGGCACGACCCTCTGCCGAATCTCCAGCTATGGCACCCCCGGGCACTACACTGCCTCCGAGCCTACCAGCTCCCTAAACACCGGGGAGTGCCCCCCATGGCACCTCCCCTGAAACGCACACATGGCAGGCTGGCTTCCCAGGCCCCTTTCCGAGGGTCACCCGTGCCCACAACACTGCCCACGCGGCTAATGGCGCCCCGGGCCCCCGCACCAAGCAGGCGCACCCGTGCCCACTACGCTATCCCGGCCCCCCATGGCCCTTGGCCTACTACGGCCGACTAGCCTGGTGCCCGGGGTACCCACTCAGCGATACTCACCTTTCGCAGCCACGCTCCCAGCCCGTCAACAGGGGTCCTGCACCCCTCCAAATGGGTTTCGAGCCTACACTCCCACCAACAACAAAACAACCTCCATTTTTGTTAATTTGACTAACCCAGCTAACTCACTCTACACTGACCCCGGGGTCCCTTGGGTGGGAGTCACTCCTCCCCCCAATCACTCATCGCACCATGCAGTCCCCATTCGCTCCACTCACACAGACCCGCTGGCCTCACTCACTCAACATGTCTCCACACAACTCACCAACTCTTCAACACACACACCGCTGAACTCTGCCATCCTTCTATCTACATCCCCTAACTAACTCGTGCTCCCACGTCGTCCCTTAAACTATAGCACGTTCCATTTAACACTACGTAGCTAAACTACGTCAACTCTACACATCCAAAGGCTGTCACTGTCTCCAAATCTCTAAAATAACTTTTATTTCCCCACCGAAAGCTCATCTAAATCCCCCTAACTAATCCATTCCACGGGCCCCATGAGGACTTACCGCTGCCCCATGGAGCCGGTCTAGCTAAGCTAACCCTTCCCCCTAACTAGTTTCCATCCTGTGCCCTGGTCAAGGAGATCATCCACCCCTTGCCCGGGAATCCTGTTCACCCGAAAGTGAGGATTGTTTTTTCTTTTTTCACATGCGCATCACCAGCGCGGCAACTCACTGCTCGCGCACTTTGCACCTGCCCGTGACGTCATGCAGCTGCAAGTGTACCTCGTCCCTCCTTGGACGGTACCATCCGGCAGGGATACCCCTCCTGCCGGATTCCAACCCCACGTGCAGCCATGACGTCACCGTGCACATAAAAAAAAACTCAAGCCCCACGTCTCGAGGGGTTCCCCACGCGAACACATGTGCTCTGCCCGTTGGAGCTTCTCACACACGCCCGCGTGGAGAACCCGTCCGGTCCAAATCCGTAATCCTGCCTAAACTTTGTCCGTCGCGGGATCGGCAACATTCACCGCGCTCGTTTCCGGACCGGGACTTCACTCTCGCAAGCGAGCACGTGGGGACCTCGTGCGTTGCACAGCACGGACCTCGCGCTCGCTGCTGGGTGAACCCGGCACGGTCCTCGAAACAGCTACAGCCGCTACCCGGCTTTTGTCCCTCTGTCGCCGTCTCCGTCTCCATTCCACACACGCACTCCCGCGTGTTACGACGCTAACACACCTCACCATTAAACTCACACCGGGAGACGCGGCTGCATGTTCACACATGCCGACCGACATCTCCCTTACACACAACGACCTTGCACACGCTGTCTCTCTCACACTCGGCCGCTCACTCACGCATGCCATTACCCTCACACTACCCATACCACTCACACGTGGTGCTCCATTCATACTGGCCGTTTCACTCACGCATGCCGCCTCCCTCGCACACGTGGCTCCACTCACTCGCGGCCTTTCACTCACTCGTGCCATTTCCCTCACACAAACCATACCACTCACACACGCGGGGGCACTCATCCGCGGTGCCTCACTCATACACCGTGCCTCACTCACACACGCGGGGGCACTCATCCGCGGTGCCTCACTCATACACCGTGCCTCACTCACACACGCGGGGGCACTCATCCGCGGTGCCTCACTCATACACCGTGCCTCACTCACACACGGCGTGCTGGGAAGCACGATCTTCTGCACACTTACCACCACACCACTCACACACGGGGTCGCTTCCACACACGGGGTCTTTGTCACCCACCCGGTCGCTCTTACACACGCCCTTGCACCCGCGCTATGCGTGCGTTGCAGCACGCATTTCGCCACACTTGTGAACACGCACCTCGACACCACACACACCGGGACAACCACACTGGGGATTCGTGTCCCCACAAGGGTCTCCAGGGCCTCTATACCCCCCAAGCTCTCCGTGCACCTGTCCACAGCACTCCTCCCCTCGACCTCGCAAAGCACGACCGAACCCACCTGGTCGTGACTCGCCTCAAGGGGGTAGACTCCCTCCCCTCGTTCCTGGAGGACGCTATCCCGCTGCTCGCACCGGGTCCCTGCACGGTCCGCCAGCTCACCCTCACTATCCTCCACTACCTCCGTGTGTGTGTGTACGTCTCTAGCCTTGTCATTATCATGCAGTCTCTCCTCTATTTTTTCTGTCTCCCGTGTCTCTATACATTTATAAGTTTCTGTTGTCCCCTCCTGTCTATTAGTCTCCGCTTCTTTCTGGCGTCTTTCCCTTATCTTTATGTAGGTCAACCTTGCTTTCTCCTTAAGTCGCTCCCATCCTTCCCTGTTTTTCACTCCTTGCTCTTTCACGATCTCCGCGTACCTCATCCTTGCTTTCCGTCTTAATTGTTCTTTTCTCTCCCTCGCAATTCCTTTCACCTCGTCTCTTATCTCCCTCGTGCACGTCTCCGTCACGCTTCTCGCCCAATACGTCCCCCAAATTATTTTCTCCTTACCCGCCTCCACCGCAGGCCCGACAGCCGTTGCCCTCCCTCCCAGCTCGTTCGCTCCCACACGTGGAGTCGCCATTGTAAGCTCCCCGGTTACTGCCTTCATGCCGGCCTGCAGGCTTCGGCCCATGCTCTGCGTCTCACCCCGCAGCTCTTTCATTTCTTCCTTCATGTTTGTTTCCATTTCGTTCATTTGCTGTGTATTCGCATCCATTTTCGTTTTCACTTCGTTCATTTGCTTGTTCATGCCTTTTATTTCGTTTGTGTTTGTATCCATTTTCGTTTTCATTTCGTGCATGTCCCCACTGATTCCTGCCAGCATGGCGCATAGCTGGGCCATGTCGGGTGCACTCAGCTGAGCCGATTCGGCATGGATCGGGGGGTTTTGGCGGAGAGGGGGAGGGGAGGTGTCATACATCGCGGCCGCCGCCTCACCTATTTCGGGCTCTGGGTTCAGTTGGGGGAGTTCGTGTTCCTGCACAACCAACATTTCCTGCATGGGGATTTCATCCTGGACCATGGATCCTACATTAGTACACATATACATTTCTAATACCCCCGGCTCCCGCTCGCCTTGAGACGCCATCTTATTTCTCGTAAAGGGTTAATTTGAATCGCTCGTAATTTGGAGGGAATCGGGGGTCACTCCTCTCACCCCTGGACCGATTCCCGTGAATTTAGCTGGAGACAGGAGAGCCCGTTGTCCCGTTCTCCGACACCAGTGTCGCGAGGAGGGGGATGAGTTTGTATCCCACTCCTGACACCAGTGTTGCGGATTCACGCCCGCCGGTGTGCGAGCGGCCACGTAACTCGAATCGCGGCACGTCGCCCACCGGAGGACAATCCCGTCGTGACCCTCTCGGACTAACGCCGGGAACCAGTCACGGGTGGGCCTTTCGGCCTCACCACGATCGTGCCAATCGGCCGCCCGCGTGGGATAGTGTTGCTCGCCAAATTCGACCTACCTAAGTACCCACACGGAGGGTAGACCGGGCGATCGCACCTCGCCGCAGGTCGACTTCGGACACGGGCCACTTTAAGCGACCCGTTCCGTACTATCGGGATAACCGAGCGGTGTTATCGTCAACCTCGACGGTTCGATTAATTATTGGGCGTATTTAGCCCACGACCAACCCTTTACGTGAAGTAAGATGGAGATTCAATAAAGGAAAAGACGAAGCGAAACGGGAAAAACAGTTCAACATAAAGCACATTTATTCCGCGGCAAACGGAAAGCACACATATACAATTATACACCAAAAGCAAATGTAAAAGTAGAAGAAGCACAACAATTCTGCACAAAAAGCAAATGTAACAATGCAGATCTACTACCGACTACCGAGCACACGGCAACACTTATACAGTTTTACTTCACAGACGGCGCCGACAACACGTATACTCAAAGCAAAAGAAAAAGGGACCACCCTCAACGATGAGGGGGGGGGCAGACGGGCCTGGGGCCGAGACCACGTCGAGCCTACCCGTCTGGTGATGAGCCGCAAGATGGCGGCGGCGCCCCGACTCCGCAGGCCTCGCTGGCACTGCCTGCAATGGGGTGGGAACGGGGCCCCCTTCTCACACTATCTCAGCGCGGGGGGAGAAACAGGAGGGGGTTGTTGATGCTCGGGGGAATGAGGATATCTCGCTGGCTTGGGTCCCGCGACGAGTGACTCCACCGCGACCTCGGTCGCGTTACCGGCCTCCCCTCTCCGCAGCTCCCCGACTCTGACACGAGCGCCCTCTCGACTGCCTTCGCCGCTGCCACAACTCTCCAACTCTCCCACTCTCCACTCTTCTCAACTCCGTCCAACTGCGATTCAGAAACTCTTTTTCTCTCCCGATTCAGAAACTCCCTCAACAACTGCTCAACTCTTTCCAACTGCTTCTTCTCAACTCTTTCCAACTCAACTGCTAACTCTTCCCAACTGCTTCTTCTCAACTCTTTCCAACTCAACTGCTCGACTTGCTCCGCGCTCGGCGCTTTATAGTGCGACAGGAGAAATCATATGCAGATTTTTGGATCAGGAATCGCTCGGGGAAGGAGCCACGCTCCGCATTGGACAGAGGAAAAGTGGGCGTGAATCATTCTTTGTCCGATTTCTCAGAAAGGCTGGTGTTTTTGCACCCGCTGCTCGGTGCGCGCCCTGTACGAGTCCAGGATCGGTGCCCACGAGCGGCGCGGGAATGGCGGTGATGCGATGGTTGCGAGAGCGAGATGTGACGGCAAGGGTCGTGTCTGTTGGCGTTGTTGTTGTTGTGAAGCGGCGTTGCGGTTGGTGGTTGTTGTGTGATGGCTGTTGAGACGTGGTTGGTGGTGGTTGTGGTGGTAGTAATGGCGGCTGGTCCAAAATAAAGACAGTAAAAGAAAAACGGCTATCCTGAAGGGTCGCAGCCCGAATGAATGACATTTATTCCCTCTAAACAACGGGTTTGGGCCTAACTACACATATACTTACAGAGATATCTCACCTACGGGACCTGAATGGTGGTTTGCGAATTTCGTCAACCACAACAATATATATATATATATATATATATATATATATATATATATATATATATATATATATATATATATATATATTGTTGTGGGTCGGGTATCGGCGAAGAGCACGACCGCTAGTTGGAGCAGCAGAGTCGACTCCACC
>NC_140967.1:66840414-66870414 GCF_056783735.1 Eptatretus burgeri
CCGATAAACCCTCCACCACCCTCACCTCCCTCCTTCTACGGCCATTCCCGCACCACCTGTGAACACTGAGCGTTGGGCTGTCTTGGACTCGTTCAGCAATACGCACCGAGCCGCGAGCGCAAATAGCGGCCTTTCCGAGGGAGAATTCGGATCAGGAACGCTACACGCCCACTTCTGATCTGTCCAATTAGCAAGCGCGGAGCGGCTTGGCCCTGCCTCCAGGCGCGTCTGTGTGAAATCGATATATGCAAATTCTAGGATCAGGGGAGGTTCATGCCCACTTTTCCTCCGTCCAATTGGCGAGCGTGGCTCCGCCCCCGAGGTCATTCTGATCCAGATATTTGCAAATTGTTTTCGCCTGCCGGCCTATAAAACAGCGAACGCAAGGCGAATTGTGGCAGAGTGTGGCAGTGGCAAAGTGTGGTAGTAGCAGTGTGTGTCGGCAGGGCAGAGTGAGGCGAAGTCATCGGTGTGGCATCGAGTTGGGTTCTGCAATCGGCTGAGGGGAGTTGCGGGAAGAGGCCAAGGAGCTCGGGTCCGAGGCGAGAAGGACGGCGGTCGGCAACGAGGTCGCGGTGTGAGATCGCTCGTCGTGGGACCCAAGCCAGCCAGCCATTCTCCCTCCCCCAGGGCATCAACAATTCCCCCTTTCCCCCGCAATGAGATAGTGCTAAAAGGGGGCCCCGTTCCCACCCCACTCCAAACGTCGTGCCAACGAAACCCGCCAAGGAGCACGGAGTCGGGGCACAGCCACGCGGCCACATCTGCGGCTCGTCCGCCAACGCGTCACGAGGACGCGGGTCGGACCCCACCCCCCCCCCCCGCCCCCGGTCTCGCAGACCTGGCCGCTCATCCAGGTCACGCGCACATATTGGCTTCCAGGCCTGTCTGCCCCCTTGTCTATGAGGGTGGCTTCTTTCCTTTGCTTTTTAGTAAATGTGTGTTGGCGCCGTCTGTAAAGTAGAACTGTATAAGTGTTGCCGTGTGTAAGCGTATTCGGTAATAACTCTGCGTCATTGTTTCTTTTGTTTTAACTGCTATATGTGCATTTTGACTGTTTGTCTGTATATGACTGCTTTCCATGTGTCGCGTAATAAATGTGCATTGTGTGAACTGTTTTCCCGTTTCGCTTCGTCTTTTCTTTATTGACCCTCCATCCTGCTTCACGTAAAGGGTTCGTAGTGGGCTTAATACACCCGGTAATTAATCTGAACCGTCCAGGTCGGCGATAACACCGCTCGGTTATCCCGATAGCACGGAACGGGCCGCCCAAGCGGCCCATGTCCGGAGTCGACCTGCGGCGAGGTGCGATCGCCCGGTCGACCATTCACGCAGGTACTTAGGTAGATCTAATTTGGCGAGCGACCCTATCCTGCACGGGTGGGCAATTGGCACGATCGTGGTGAGGTTAAACCCCCTCCCGTGACTCGCTCCCGGCATTGGTCCGAGAGGGTCACAACTGAATTGTCCGTCCGGTGGGTGACGTGCCGCGATTCGAGTCACGTGGCCGTCCGCACGCCGGCAGGCGCAAATATATATATATATATATATATATATATATATATATATATATATATATATATATATATATATATATATATATATATATATATATATATATATATGATTGGTGATGGTTGACTGCGCTCATTGTGTGATTTTTTTACAGGTCGTGCTTTACACGTTGTCTCGTCTGAGTCGTCGCGCTATGAGTCGTGAGCAGAGAGCCAAAATGAAGTTTCTTGCCAAGCTTGGCAAAACACCTTCCGAATCCTTCGCAATGCTGCAGCAAGTCTACGGAGAAGGAACAATGTCACGTACATGTGCATTTGAATGGCACAATAGGTTCAAAGAGGGACGGGAGGAGGTTGAAGATGATCCACAGTCTGGAAGACCTTCAGCGAGCAGAACGGCGGACAACATCGAGCGTGTGAAGCAGATGGAGCGCGCAGATCGTCGACTCACGGTGCGGATGATTGCTGAGGAACTTTCCATCAACAAGGACACTGTCTGGAGCATCATCAATGAAAATCTCGAAATGCACAAGGTGTGCGCAAAGATGATCCCCAAGCTGTTTTCCGAGGACCAGAAACAGCTAAGAGTCACTGTCTGTCAAGACATTATCGAGCACTTCGAGGACGATCCAGACCTGTTTGGGAGAGTCATTACTGGCGAAGAATCGTGGATATTTGAATACGATCCCGAGACCAAACGGCAGAGTCGTCAGTGGAAAAGACCGGCATCACCAAAGCTAAAGAAAGAAAGGATGTCCAAATTGAAGGTCAAGGTGATGCTCATCGCGTTTTTTTGACATCAAGGGCATCATCAACTTCAAGTTTCTACCACAGGGTCAAACAGTGAATCAATACGTGTACAAGGAGATCCTCCGGCACCTCATGATATCAGTCCAGGACAAGAGGAGGGATCTGTAGGAGAACAACGCCTGGGTTCTCCACCATGACAACGCCCCTGCTCACAGTGCCCTGAGCATCCGACAGTTTCTGGCGGAGAGGAAAGTGTCAACTCTGCAGCAACCCCCGTATTCACCAGATTTGGCCCCTTGTGATTTTTTCCTATTCACCAAGCTCAAGGGTTTGATCAAGGGGACCCGATTTCCTGATATGGAGGCCATGAAAAGGGCCATGATGACGGAGCTCCGGAGGATTCCAGAAGAAGCCTTCCGGGGATGCATCGAAGCATGGAAGAAGAGGATGGACAAGTGTGTGAGACTGGAGGGAAACTATTTTGAAGGGGACAAGCTGTGATTTCAATATATTTTTTGGAATAAAATTTCTGTGAAGTCAGTCCCATTACTTTTTAGACGGACCTTGCATGTATATATGTATATATATATAGTTGCGAATTCGCGCCCGCCGGCATGCGATCGGCCGCTCGACTCGAATGGCGGCCGCCTCGCCCGCCGGAATGGACAATTCTGTCGTGACCCTCTCGGAACAACGCCGGGAACTGGTCACGGGTGGGGGTTTAACTCCACCACGACCGTGCCAATTGCCCACCCGCGCAGGATAGGGTTGCTCGCCAAATTCAATCCACCTAAGTACCTGCGCGGATGGTCGACCGGGCGATCGTGCCTCGCCGCAGGCCGACTCCGGACACGAACCGCTTAAGCGGTCTGTTCCGTGCTACAGTGATAACCGAGCGGTGTTATCGTCGGCCTCGACGGTTCCGATTAATCATCGGGCGTATTAAGCCCGCTACAAACCCTTTTTTATTTTTTTATTTTTTTATTTTTTTTGTATACCTTGGTCGAGGCTCGTATGAGAGCGAACACACAACTCACAGCAAGGAGGCATGAGACAAGAGGGGCGGGAGTGGTAGGGACAAAACAGTGGGGAACAGACACATTAGGTGAACTGTGGAAGGGAGAGGGATGGGGATGGGACGGGGAACATGGCGAAGAGAAGATGGACATTTTAGGGACTTTCAGGAAGGAAAGCAGGAGAAATGAAGGAAGTGGGCTTGGGTGGATTATCGGGGGTAGAAAAGATCGAGGATTTTGGATTAGGGGAAGATAAGAGGTGGTGGTGAACAGCTGTTTTGAAAGCCTGGAGGGAAGAATGGGAAAGAATAGAGTGAGGAAGTTTATTCCAAAGGCGGGAAAAAAGAGGAATGAAAGAGTGAAGATGAGCAGTGATTCGTGATTTTGGTAGTTTTACCAGAAGGGGGTTGTTGGCGGACCTTGAGCGCCCTGTGGAAATGTGGTGGCGACAAATCGCAGAGAGAGCAGGGGGGGAAAGGCTGGAGAGGAGTCGGTAGAAGACAGAAAGACCACCGACCAACCTGCGGTGATTGAGTGAGAGGCCCAAAGACTCAGCTTCATTGCGGAAAATGCCGATGATCTTAAATGCCCTGGTTTCGACAGCGTGAAGCCGAGAAAGGTGGGAGGCAGGAGCACCAGCCCAGAGGGGAGAGCAGTACTCCATCAGGCTACGGACAAAAGCTTTGTAAGTGGTCAGGAGCTCAAGAGGGCCGAGGAAGGACTTAGCACGACGGAGGATTCCCAGTCGGCGACTGGCTTTTGAGGCGAGGTTGGAAATGTGACTTTCCCAGGAAAGGTCATGGCAGATAGTGAGACCTAGAAGCTTGAAAGAAAAGACTTCTTCCAGAGGATTGTTGAGAAAGTGGATGGGGGTTTTTGTAAACGGTCCTTTCGAAGAGACATAGTGAGAGTGTGAGATTTGTCTGGATTGAAAGACATGTTCCACGTGTTGGACCAGTTTGTGATTTTATCCAGATCTGCAGTGAGCGAAGAAGCTGCTGCTTGCCGGTCTGAGGGATGACAGATGGTACGGCAGAGGGGGGAGTCGTCGGCAAAGAGAAATAGAGGATTTTCCAGAGAGTCCGAGAGATCATTGATGAAAACCAGAAAAAGAACAGGGCCCAGAACGCTACCTTGAGGAACTCCAGCCTGCACAGGAAGAGGGGATGAAAGAACTCCATTTAGGGCCACACGTTGACTGCGACAGCAGAGGAAGTCTGCGAGCCATGAGTGGAGATGGCCTTGAATACCATGGGAAGAGAGTTTGGTGAGTAGGGCAGGGTGCCAGACTGTGTCAAAAGCACGTGATATGTCCAGGGATACGGCTCGGATTTCCTGTCTGGCATTGAGGACCTCCATCCATTGATGGGAGAGCAGAAGCAGCATATCCAGGGTAGAGTGACCTGGTCTGAAACCAAATTGATGATTGGAAATCAAGCCATTGGAGAAGAGGAAGGATTTCATGTCTGAAGCGATTATGGATTCCATCACCTTGCTGATGATTGGGAGAAGGCTGATTGGTCTGTAGTTACAGGAATCTGTTTTTGCACCTTTTTTATGCAGGGCAGTGATGTTAGCAGATTTCCAAGCAGATGGCAGATGACCTTGGGCAAAATGAGAGGGTGAATAGAACAGAGAGAGGTTGAGCAAGAGCAGAAGAGCAGGCTTTGAGGACACGTGGGCTGATGCCGTCTGGACCGGTTGCAGTATCTGATTCGAGGTTTGAAAGCAAGCTCTCCACCTTGTCAGGAGAAAAGGATACAGAGTCCAGGGACAGTTGGGTGCGACTGGGTAAAGTGGGTAGAGATAGTGATGGGTTTAGCACACAAGATTTAGCTGCAAACACCGAGTTTAGACATTCAGCTTTATCACGTGTGGAATCAGCAGTGCGGCCATTTGAGGTAAGGGAGGGGATGGAGGGGGAACATACACCAGAAACAGATTTGATTAAACGCCACCAGGATTTTGAGGAGGGAGAGAGGTTTGAGATTCAGACTTGAGATGAGAAAGATGTTGTTTTCTGGCTCTCCTGAGGGTAGATACACACTTGTTCCGAGCTTTATGGAAAACGTGAAAGCGTAAAACCGAGCTTTACGTGAAGCAGGATGGAGGGTCAATTAAAAGGAAGGAGACGAAGCGAAACGGGCACAGTTCAACATGCAAGCACTTTATTTACACGACACACGGAGAGCACACTTATACAGTCAAACAGTCAAAATGCACATATATCAACCCAAACAAAAGCAACAATGCAGAGCTACAACTGAATAAACCGACACACGGAAACAGTTAAACAGTTCTACTTTGCAAAACATGGCGCCAACACACATTC
This sequence comes from Eptatretus burgeri, assembly GCF_056783735.1. Lineage (NCBI taxonomy): Eukaryota > Metazoa > Chordata > Myxini > Myxiniformes > Myxinidae > Eptatretus > Eptatretus burgeri. The sequence goes on from NC_140967.1 coordinate 66,846,027, forward strand.
ACACAAAAACCCCGAAAAGAAATGGTGACTTCCCTTTGGGCCGTCGAGTCCCTCTCCTACGTCCGTGGACGTGGTCGCGCCTGGCCGCGGATCCGTACCCTGGAGTGGTAGGCGCGTCCTCTCCGGCGTGCCTCACGCCAGCACGTGTTGGCCGCTCGACGCCACGGACGGAGTTTCCGGCGCTATCCCAGCGCGGATAGAAGGGGGGGGAACGTGGTGTGGGGAATCGCAGACGCTCCGTCCCGCCAGCGGGGTCTCGAGACCGCCCCACAAAAGACCAGGCCAGCGGCCACCACGAAGAGAAGAGGACGAGTGAGCCGGAAGACAGGAAGAGAGCAAGAGCAACAACAGCGCTCCTTCCGTGTCCGACTTTTTATCCCCCAGGGCTCCGCCCTTCACTCCGCCCCCGTTTTCGGCTCCACCCTCCTTCGAGAGGGTTCTCGAAGAGGGTGTTCCCTCAACCCGACCGCCTCATGCTGGTCATCCACCAATCGGCGGCGAGCTGCCTTTCCTCCTTCTCCTCCCTCACACCAAGCGCGGAGAAGAACGGCGCGAAAACCCCACCAGCATCGTTGGCAGTTTTCGTCCGTTTTAAATAAAAGATAGAGAAAGAAAAATGACTTACTCAAAGCGTCGCAGCCCGGATGGATTACATAAATCCCTCTAGACAACGGATTTGGGCTAACTACACATGTACTTAAGAGATATCTCACCTACGGGACCTGAATGGTGGTTTGTGAAATTCCACAGCCATAACAATATATATATGTATATATATATATATATATATATATATATATATATATATATATATATATATATATATATATATATATATATATATATATATATGTCTTCTTCTTCTTCTTTCGGCTTGCTCCCTTTAGGGGTCGCCACAGCGGATCAACCGTCTCGTTTTGTGGTCCGCATAATGATTTTACGCCAGATGCCCTTCCTGACACAACCCTGATCGCCTCTTACGACACACAGGGATATGGTACACCTATTCTAACTGGGGCATACACCGGGTATATATATATATATATATATATATATATATATATATATATATATATATATATATATATATATATATATATATATATATATATAAATATATATATATATATATATTGTACATCGTTAAGAAATCGTTGTGTCCTGTTCCAAGTCACAGCATGGTTGAGCAGGCAAAAAAAACAAGGCAGCTTCAGACCCCAGTGTAGTGACCCAGGAAACGCCTTAAGACCCAAGACAGCGAGGTGGCCGAGGATCACTTGACGAAGGATATAATTACACATGTGTATATATATATAAATATGTAGAAAAACCCACCCACATCTCTCACCTGTGAATGGAGGGAATAGCCAATGAGCTTCGCAAAATCAAACAGCGCTCAGCACTTTCCTTGTGTAAGTCTTCTTGGGTTACTTTGTGCAGCTACTTTGGCTGGAGGAACATGGGAGGGGTCAATCATTTAACACATATATATAGCTCTGGAAAAAAATGAGACCACTCCAAGAAAAAAATTCAATCAGCATCTCTACATGTATGGCAGCCATTTCATTCCACTGTCTGTTGAATTCCAACACAGGCACACCTCATTCTACTTAGTGAGGTACTGATTAGGTGATCACCTGAACCAAATCTTATTTAACAAGGAAAAGTATAAAAGCCACTGCTGTGGTCATCACTATCCTCTTGCAATAGGACCAGCTGGATGGCAAAAACAGTGCTAGTAGTACCTCAAAAGTAATTGGTGTTGTAGTAATCAACAATAAACCTTTTCGATCGGCTTTATTCTCACAAAACCCATACGCATATCTACAACAACATAAATATACATAGGGTAAGAATAACAAAATACAATAACTTGTACACATAATACTGAAGGCAAACTCCATACTCTAATCCCAATTACATTCCTCAGAGTACACCATTCCTAATACAGTATACTACATACCATTACTGTTCCAGCACGACCCTCCACGGAGCACGCGGCATACGAGTCATCACCAGCCACCGAGTCATCACTAGCCACCGACCCCCATACACAGTGCTGCCACATCCGCCCAATCTCCGTTGCCGCCAATCACAGTACGGCACTTCATTATCACAACATTCACCCCCTTCCGAGAAATATATCTCTATAAATCTAGTCTAATAGGAGGACGAATGGTGCGACCGGATCTTCTTGGCACTGGAGGGTTATCCACAGCATCTGATTGCTGTGGAGTTGCAGGAACCATATCAGGAACGAGATCACCCCCCTCTGAGCAGGGTGCGTCTTGGGGACTACCCTGGGGAATTACATTTTCTTCAGAAGCCTGAGGTAGAATTTGGGGTTCACTCTTGGATGGGGTTCCAATTGGGGCTAAGTGTCTAACAGAGACCGTAGTTTCCCTGCCATCCGGGTAGCGAATATGGGCATAGTGGGGTCCTGCTTGGAGGAGGTCGACTTCATCCACAAGGGGATCAGTTTTATTCATGCGTACGTGACGCTTCAGCAGGACTGGCCCAGGATTGCAGAGCCAAGTAGGCACCGAGGCTCCCGAGGAAGAACGACGAGAATAGTTCAGAAGTCTTTCATGAGGGGTAGCATTGGTTGCTGTGGACAACAGTGAACGAATTGAGTGGAGAGCATCAGGCAGAACAGTCTGCCAGCATTTGATGGGTAAATTACGGGATTTTATAGCCGTTGTGATTGCCTTCCAAATGGTACCATTGAACCTCTCCACTTGGCCATTCCCTTGAGGATTATAGCTAGTAGTTCTGCTACCAGCGATCCCCCTACTGGCAAGGAAGTCTTGTAATTCCTTGCTCATGAAGGAGGGTCCCCGGTCCGAATGAATGTAAGCCGGCATTCCGAAAATAGCGAACAGCTGACAGAGGCACTTGATAACCGTGGAAGTGGTCATGTCGGCACAAGGAAATACAAAAGGAAACCGTGAATATTCGTCCACAATGTTAAGAAAATACTGGTTCTTATCTGTACTCGGAAGAGGCCCCTTGAAATCTATATTGAGACGCTCAAATGGCTGAGTAGCTTTTATGAGTCGAGTCTTATCTGGTTGGTGAAACTTGGGCTTGCATTCTGCGCATATTCTACAAGATCCAACAACCTGCCGGACATCCTCCACAGAATATGGCATATTCTTAGATTTCACAAAATGGTATAAGCGGGTAACCCCTGGGTGGCACAAGGCTTCGTGGAGGTTAAACAGTGAATGTTGATCGTGGCATGCCATCCCACAATAAGACCTGGAGAATGTATCAGAGGGAATGTTTTCTCGACCAGGACGATACACAATGTCAAAATCATAGCAAGATAATTCCATCCTCCAACGCATGAACTTATCATTCTTTATCTTATTTTTATGCTGCTTATCAAACATATAGCTCACTGATCGTTGATCTGTCTTTATAGTAAAATGTCTGCCTGTCAAATACTGTCTCCAGTGGCGAACTGTTTCAATAATAGCCTGGGCCTCCTTCTCAATAGAAGCATGATGACATTCGGGTCCCTGAAGGGTTCGGGAAAAGAAGGCTACCGGACGTCCTGCCTGGGTGAGGACTGCAGCAATTGCTACATCCGAAGCATCGGTCTCAACTTCGAAGGGTATGGATTCGTCAATCTCCCTCACCACTGAACCTTCAATGTCTTGCTTAAGTATATGGAAAGCCGCTTCTGCTTCCCTTGTCATGGGAAATGTAGTAGTGGCACACAGTGGGCGGATCTTGCTTGAGTAGTCATATATCCACTGTGAATAATAGGCAAAGAAGCCAAGGATGCGTCGGAGCGATTTCATGTCCCGAGGCACAGGCAAATCCTGTAAGGGTCGGAGTCGTTCAGGATCCGGGCGCATTTCCCCTCCTTCCACCACATATCCGAGAATACTGAGCCTGTTAGTTGAAAAGATGCATTTGTCTTCATTGTAAGTTATATTCTTTCTCTTCGCAGCCTCAAGAAATTTCGTGACATTAGCATCATGCTCTTCCTGAGTCATGCCGCAAATAGTAATGTTGTCTAAGTAAGCAAATGTTCCAACCAGTTCTTCTTCTTGGATGAATGAATCCACGATACGTTGGAAGCAAGCCACTCCGTTGGTGACGCCAAAGGGAACCCGAGCAAACTGATAAAGGCGTCCACAGGCCTCAAACGCGGTGTATGGCTTATCTTCATTTCTGATGGGGATTTGATGATACGCACTACGGAGGTCAATCGTACTAAAAACACGGTATTGAGCAATCTTGTTAACAGTGTCATCTATACGAGGCAGAGGATACCCGTCAAGAAGTGTAAATTTGTTGATAGTTTCTGAATAGTCCACGGCTAAGCGTTTCTTGTGAGTTTCATTCTTAACGACAACAACCTGTGCACGCCAAGAGGAGTTACTGGGCTCTATAATACCTTCCTTCAACATCCTTTGAATTTCCTTTTCAATGAATTTACGATCATCGGGAGAGTACCGGCGTGATCGAGCAGCAACAGGATAACAATCAGCTGTCAAGTTGGCAAACAGTTCTGGAGGGTCAACACACAGTGTACTGAGTCCACAGATAACAAGAGGAGGCAAACTACCTCCATATGTCAGTGTAACACTATCATGCAGTCCCTGAAAATCCTGGCCCAAAACTATATCTGAACACAGCTGAGGGAGTATGGACAGACGCACATCTTGGTAGCACCGACCGTTTACTTTGATATTGACTCGACAGAACTCTGATGTCTGAGCGGTGAAGGAAGTAGATGCCATGGAAACATTGCCTTGGGTGTGATGTACACTTAAGGAATGGCACTTAACGAGGTCGGGATGGATAAAACTTTCTGAACTACCACTATCCATAAGGCCATCCAATTCCACTCCATTGAGCGTGACCCTCACAACCGCCTTTGATAACACCCCTGGGGCAGCGGCAGAAGACACAGCCGCTAGCGTTGCCTGATCAGAGGAAGTTGCACAAGCACCAGTAGCTACTGATGAAGTACTACGGCACACCTTAGCAAAATGACGCTTTTTCTGGTACTTATGACACACAGCCTCTCGTGCCGGACATTTTACACGTGGGTGTTTTAAAAAACCACAAAAGAAACATTTAACTCCCGTAGCAGCCATTACAGTTGTGGGTTCCACTTCACCGGTATTCTGATTGGATGAGACAGCACCCAATGAACGGGAGGGTTGAATAACACAATAAGATTCTGAATTTCTTTGGGCTGAATCTAGAGATCTCGCCTGATCAAACATGGTAGCTAAATCTAAAGTCTTATTCTCTAATAGACGTTGTCTGATCAGTGGTGACGGCACTTCATTATCACAACAATTGGAATCAAAAAAATAACTGTTGACCATGCCAAAATAGTTGAAAAGAAAAGTTTTGAGTGAGAAAAAGAAGTAGGCTATGAGCCAGACCCCCCAAATTGACCGGTCGGTACCATACAGATGGAGTAAGGCTCGTTGTGATTTTTAGCAAGATATATGTACCTAGATTTGAAAAAAAGTGATAGCAGTGTATAACTCTTGGCCATCTCTGTGTTATCACCGGAAATATTATTATACGCCCGCTTAGCTTCGCCAAAAAATGTGATATTTGCTAAAATTGGAATAAATGCTTTTTTAAGGACCACAGAGTAACAATAATTTGCATACTGGATGCCAACTAATATAGTAATAGAAATATATAACATTTATGGGGGTTATTTGTCAAATTTTTGATATAATGACAAAAACTTAAATTTAGTGAAAAAGTGGCTGAAATCACTTCGAGTTCAGAATTCACATTGTACGTTTTTGTCAATATTTCAAAAATGAAAACTCCCAGAGTAACATTTGACCCCTCAAAATCTTCGCAAGGAACCACTGCATTGGAATATATCATTACTTTGTAATATGGTGGTTGTTTGGGGCACATATTTTGGCAAAGTTCAACCATACCCCCTAATTTTGATATTTTGGAACAAAACATAGATTTTGAACATTTTAGGTTTATTTGTCTACTTTTGGTATCTCAGTGTAATTTTTGGTATTAGCTAGTATCCTAAAGTAGGTATGTAACATCAGGTACATTGCTGCACACTCTAGGTTTATCATAATTATGTTATCATTAACTGATCTCTCGAACAAATACGCCTTGTTATTATACATTGTAATTACCAATCAATTTTTAACACAATTGACACAGATTACAGGCATTTCAATTAAACACATACTAAATAATGCTTACAAATTGAACCTATCCTTTTATGCATCGGGCAACTTTAAATTACAATGAACGTCATACATATTATACTTAACTCACTTATAACAGAAAATAAATGTCTGAAATGACATCACGAAAGTGTTCCTCCCTTTAGATGCGCAGTATATTTGGCTCAGAACCCGTATTCTTGCTCCTCGTCAGATGGATCATCCTCGTCGAGGCTGTCGTCGTCTGACTCGACAGACAATGGGTGATTGTCGCAGGTGGCAAGTTTACACATGTCTGTAGATTTCAGTCCACTGGCAATGCAGACACAACTTGGTAGCTTGCAGCTCCTGGAACAATTACAGGCCAACAAATCCAGAAGAGCCTGAGGTGCTGGCTGTCCACTCATCCAGTCCACAGCCAGAGTTGTTCCATCCTGATCATCCCATTTCCATCCTTTTCCAACTGGACTGGGGGTCATTGGGTGCCTCTGAAGGCTTCGTTTCCAAATTGCTGCCCGGTAATTGGCCCGCTGTACGTGTTTTCAGAAGCAGTCATTGCATGGAGGCAATTGGTGGCTCTCAATCCAGCCCTTCTTCGCACAGAATAGATGGTTTCGAAGGCTATTAAGTTCCTTTGTACCAGACTTGGATGCATATAGGAGGCATGTGAATTTCTCCAGCTTATCCATAAGCTACTCGGCCACATTTCATTCTTGTTCGAACTCTGCAAACGTTTCTTGGACCTCTTTGCTAGACCTAAGCAGTTTAAGCGCTCCGAGTTTGCCTTTGCCGGCAAATGTGCTGACAGTGTCGCAACCTGTGTAAGCATGCATCCCTATAAGTCCATGACAAACATCTGCGCCCACTGAAGCTGCAATTTTGGTAATGTCAATGATTCGTTTCCGTTCGTTGGTGCCACATTTCTGGAACAATTTTGATGCAATTTCAGTATGAAACGTCAACGCCATGATGAATACGTCACTGTCATCGGAGCTGATTACGACTGCTGGATATACAGTCTGTGCAGCATGAGCAGCGTGAAGGAAGAGTCGACCATCTACTTCCCTGTGTGTACTTTGCAGCTCAAGCACCTCCTGGTGTCCTTCCATGGTTATTTTGTAACACTTGTCTTCAGTTGTTACAAATAAGACCTTCCCATTCAGACGCTTGGTGTAATCTGGTTTCCTCCATTCGCTCACCAGAAATTAAATGAGGCGAGACTTATTCCCAACATGGGCCAATAAACTTCTCCATCGCCTTACAATTTGCGATGCTGTGATGTCCTGAAGCTTCAGTCCAAGTTCCTCTCTTCTGGAGAGCCTTTCACAGTTCTTGATGGATGTATCCTGGTAGGTGTCGAAGACGATGTCGATCCTGTCACTTGTGCTGCCATCATTCAGTGCCATCAACAAAACAAACTAGGCAATTTCCCCAAAGTTGACTTGATCCCCTTTCACCTTCTGGATTATGCTCATTCCATCTATTATGGTTGCAGAATGATCAGGAAGTTGGTCAGCTGGGGCTACATTCTTTTGTTGATAACTAGCAAGAGCAGCCTTGTTGGTTTTACGGTGGAGACATTCTGGGGTTGCCAGTGCCCATGGTAACGGACCAAGAGGATGGGATAGTACATCAGCCATCTGCAGATTTCGTCCCTGTGCCATCACAATGATGCGACCAAACGATGCTCTGTCAGCTTGAAGAATCACGGATCTGCCACTCATTTTGACTTGTTTCTTCTTGCATAAATTACTGAAGGTTTTCAATTTGTTCATTTTCATTGGATCATGAAAGCGTTTGATTGGTGGGTCCGTCTCGAGTCTCTCAGCTTTGAAGTTTGTGTAGCATTGAACTCCAACTCTGGCATTCTTCAAATCTGAGCAGATATATTTGGGGGCTTTTTTTGCTGTTGAGATACTGATAAGTTCGTGGGCTTCTTCAAATGGATTTACCCAGCTCTTCACCAGATGTACGATTGTCGAAACAGCATCCTCATCTTTCCTCACACACGTTTCGTGCAGGTCAGCATGTGGAACATTTCATCCATCTTCATGTACCATTTCCCTCATCTGACCAAGAAAGGCACTCCTGTGTTCTGCAGTAATGTAATAGCGCTTGACTGCTCCTGATTTCAGACTAAACCTTGTTGTGCCTCCTGGGATCTGTGTATCCTTGTTCACAGTGACTTCAGTCGTTTGGTCAACGGGAATGCGTCCAAATGTATTGTGACTGGATAGTTGAACAGAGAACGAACCACCCAAGAAGGCCTGGTACACAGCTGGATGATTGGCTGCCAGATTGATCATCTCAACATAATACGCTGGTAGGTATCGTGCATCGTTAAATTTGTCATATGCAAAACGCCAGGGGATCATGTTGTGGATAGCAGAGAGATGCAAGAGCCAATTTCCTTCTCGAGCAGCACGCAGCAGGGCAAGCAAGACGTTTTCAACAATGTCCACATAAGACATCCAAAAGGCTGAGAGTTCTCCATTTTCATGGCAAACATGGTCTAAGAATTCGTTCCAGGTGGTGACTAACTCCGTGTATTTGGGGTTTGCCAGAAGACTGTCAAATTTCTGTTGACACAAATGTTCGACCAAATCTCGCTCACTTCTTCTGACACAGACGTTATGTTGTTCTTTTCTTCTGGTTTGTTTTTCTCAACCCATGGAATGAATGCCTCCCATTGCTAGTCTCATGAATGCTTCATACACAGACTTGTGCACATACACTGCACGGTTGTACATCTTCCCAGAAAACACACTGGCAAGTGAGCCTTCTGCTGTGAGGTTTGTTTCTATGCACAGGTCCTGGAGATCAGCATCTTGAAAACGAGCTCCTAGAATTGCGAGTATATTGCAGACTGTATGGAAAGTACCCAGACGGAGAATGATTCATGAATACTTGTCATTGTGTTTCCAGATGATTTTGGCTGTCTTAGCATGTAATGCCTGGTCCAACACTACGACAATGTCCTCGAACTGTTGTGCCTTCCTCACAAGTTCTGACTGATTTAATATTTCAGCGACTGTAGTCAATTCCGTAGCTGGAGCATTGATCGTGGGCATATAACCAACAACATCATTTGAGACTGTCAGAGAATCTCTGGTGTTTATATTGAAACCCGTCCAGCTTGGTATGGGCTGCTTCTCTGCGTCGGTCATTCGAGCAAGTATCCAGATGAGGTTTTTGTTCGTAGCAGTGTACTCTGTTACTATGCTCGTGTCTGTTGTGAGCAACTGTGGTCCATCAGTTGTACACGGTCTGTACGTGTACGTGCACGGTCTGTATATAAATGTGCTGTCCAGCAATGTATGTTGTCAATTCGTGATCAGAGACATCCAAAGATCTTTGCTTTTTCTTGGCTATCTCAGGAAGCGCTTGTTTCGGAAGATGTGGTCCATAAACTCTGGCCTGTACCACGATACCATTCACACGATGTGACGTTCCCTTTCCACTCAATATTTCTTCCAATCTATCAATGTTGTCCCATGCCAAGTTGGTAAACGTAAATGGTTGAATACTTGCTGGTATGAGTGTCTGCTAATTTAGATTAGCTGCGAGCTTCTGTAAGCACAAGGCTGTGTCATTTTCTTCCAGCTGAGAGTAAGATATCCCATGGCCTAGTCTGTTCAACGTCCGTATCAACTCCGTATTCCCAGTGAGTGTTTTAACCATGTATGGAAGCAGTATATGTTTTGGTGGCTTCTGCGTACCACATACATGTCACTGCATATACCACATCTTGACTGAAGGATTCCGTGAGCATTGTTACTCTCCGTGAAGGGTGTTTGTGTTCTGGATCACCAGTTAGCAGACCGATCAGAAACCGTCGAAGATATTCTGGTGCAGTGAATGATTCCTTCTCCACGTCGGACGGGTGATAGGGCCAGGTTGTGGGTTTTTGTCTCGTCCTTTATTGTTGCTCTCAAAAATGACGATGACTGATCAATGATCTTCGAGATATTTGTTGATTTATCTTTCCAAGTTTTCAGCTCCCTTTCCATATCGCAATACTCACTGACGATATCTTGCATTGTCATGCAATCAGGTACAACAACAAGTTTTCCTTTTGTGTCAGCGAAACTCTGAATAGTCTCCCAACTCCTGTTCCAATTTCTGACGGAGATGTTTCTTGGTGGATTCTGTTAGACTATGTATGCCTCTGGCAGACATCATCGTTCGCAGTTTCTCTGTAAGCGTTGTAACTCTGACAATTTGCTTGTTGGGAATGATATCAGTTCGTATATAATGAAACAGTTCTGCATATGATTCGTCTTGCTTTTTGAGATAAATATCATTCTCCGGAGAAGGAGCAGGCTCTGTATCGAGACCAGGTGCTGTAGACCATGTGGAGGTACTTGCTATTACCTTCAGAAAATGATTTTCGTTGTGCAGATCACCAATCTGGATTAAATTTGGCATACTTCAAGAATTTTAGACGCTGAGGCCAAATACACTTGTTTCCACGTCGAGGATGTGACACAATTGGTCATTTTTGGCAATTAAAGATAAACCAAACATTAAAGCACGATTTTGACACAGAAATGAAGAATCAAGGTTAGACTGATATGTATGTCAAAGAAAACTCTTGTGAGGTCTTAAAATGATACAATATGTTTATACAGAGTTATATATTATCAAAGAAAACCATATTCACTGTTATTAAAGATGTTTATAATTAAAGGTCATAAACCGAAGCAGTTACATATTTTTACCGGCCGAAAACGTCTGGACCGACCAGACAGGCCTTCAAATTGACCAAGGCAACTTTTTGCTTAAAAGGCAGCCACATTGGCTATTAAAGGTAGTTACATTGACTATTAAAGACAGTTATAGCGCCTATTAAAGACAGTTACATTGGCTATTACGGATTAAATCAAAGACAAAGAGACTGCGTGACTCAGCCTGATGAAAAGTGGAACCGCCATAAGAGGATTACTGTATTAGAACTCCAGTATTTCTTGCTCTGAAGCGGTTGCTGAACTCGGCTCTTGACTGCTGTTATTACAAAACTCAAGTCCACTATTACATGCTAACCAACCTGAATACTACTGTGTTGTAGATCACCACAGCAAAAGAAGTGTGACACCTGCATTCACAGTTCGTCGTCGGAATCATCGTCAGTTCCGCTTTCATCATCCATAAGTTCCATTTCTGCACGGGTCTGTTCATCATTGGCGCAGTTTTGACACCCACAGCACTCTGTGCAGGACAGTCCTTTTGACCGGCAAAAACACTGGTTGGTCTCGCATTTCATCTTCTTGCAATTACATTTCGTCGCCTCTAACAGTTCCTTCCGCGCTGGTGGTTTGTTTAGCCAGTGAACAGTCAGTGCTCCGTTGTGTTCCACCCATCCGTGAAATGTAGGAGAAGGGGCTTCTATAACCCTCTCAGTCACACGGTGGTGGATCAGAGACTGATAGTTCACTCTTTTGCAATGCAGCATCAGAGCGTCGCTTGTAGGCGGAAACTTCTGTTCTCCCAGCGACTGGCTGCAGAATAGCTTGTAGCGAGCCTCATCCACACTCTTCATGGTCGGATGATTGTGCATGGCGCAGACGAATTGTTCCAGGTCGTGAATGATATTCTGATCTCGCAGGAATTCTCGACCAATGCTCCCAAAACAGGTGATGAGATGGGGACTCTTCATCATCAAGTCAAATGTCCTTGTTTTGCCCGAACCGTGGAATGCACTGGTGGTATCACTTCCCATGAAATTGTGCAAACCTATCAATGCATCGCAGACAGAACTTTCCCGGGCATTACTCAGCTTCCTAATGTCAACGACGATAATGTCCTTGGGACTTCTTGTGACCAGATGGAAATTTCGTGCTCGAATCGACTTCGAGTGAGCCAACGCCAACACAAACACATCGGTGTCGAAACTCTCTATGCGCACCGACTCTTCATTCTGTCCCGCATGAGCGGCATGTCGCAGGAGCTTCATGTCAGCTTCCTCATGGTCACATTCAAGTTCAGGTACTGACGACACGACACAGTCATGACACCATTCGACGCCTCGATTTTCTCACATTTGCCGGCATGACTGACGTACATATCGACGTACATGTCGCCCAGTTTTGATGGAGAGATGTTTCTCGTCCACGATTGGACGATGAACTCTATCAATGCCTCCTTGTTGGCTTGGCTCAGGAGATAATTGGCCCACTGTTTTGGAAGGGCTTGATCACGTCCGTAGATGGTTCGCACCTGAAGATCGCCCACCCTGCCCGCTCGTCTGGCATGCTCCAGGCACTTGATGCTGATACTTGGGTAAGTATCAAACACCACTTCCAGTCTCGAAGATTGGTTATGTCGTGCTTTGGCCACTACGATGTTCAGCACCATCTCTTCCAGTTTGCCGAAAGTGTTTGGCAGTGAACTAGCCTTTATCGCCTGAATAACGGCCATTCCATCCACAATCGTTGCACCTTGGATAGGCCGAGCGTCCACACAGCAATCGGGCCACAGTTTCAGAATATGGTTGAGGAGTTTGGCTTTGTCCGTCTTAGCAATCGAACCATCACCGGATGCCAGGGGGAAAGATATGTTCACCAGTGGGTACGCAAGCAGAACGTGGAGTGTTACATTGCTTTTCTCTCCAATCACCAGCAGTCGTGTGAAAAGACGACGTTCATTCGCAATTTCAACCTTCGGCGTCTGCTGGTGGGGAGTCACCGACTTGCCTAGTGCCTTCGAGAAAGTTGCCAATTTGGCCTTCGAAATCGGACTGAAGAATGGGACCTCACCCGAGAGAAGCCGATCACGCATGAATTGCACGACAGCATTCTCTCCCTTAACATATGCATTCATCAAGTCCGTGGAAGTGGCTGTCGGTGTGATGACACCTGAACTAATATTGACGAGTTCAAGGTGAGCGCTGGAGAAAGGGTTAATCATTTGAAGTACTGTGTCCATCACTTGTACCACCACTGCTTTGTTCTTCTTCGAGCTCGACACATCCAAATCCTTTATCGTTCGGGGCTCGTCATGGATACCCGCCATGGACTCACATTTCCTTGCGATTTCCGCACGTGCTGGTTGGGACAGGATCCACTTCTTCACAGCTGTGCTTTTCTGAGTGTAACCAATGATGCCTCCACTGGTCTTGCTGTCCCTATTTAAAGTCTGCTCTATGATCTGATCACACACAACACTACTAAATCCATAACGAGTATGCCGTTGGGCAGTCCATTTGCCGTCCATGAACGCTTGATAGGTGTCTGGGTGAGAGTGCTCCAGCCCGGCCATTTTCAGCCATTAAACGGGTAAGTGCCTTGCATACTTTAGGTGATCGTACGCAAAGTACCAGGGCATTGACGCTCTCGTGATCGCAAGGTGTTTCGGCCAGTTCGAAGTACGAGTTGCCCATATAAGCTCTAGTGCTAGCTCCACCATTTCCAAGTAGGGCCATGTAATGTCCACACTTTGGTGTTTGTTCAGGTCATCCGTCACCATGAGTGCTCCCGAGTATAGAACATGTAAATTGAGGTCTGAGTCACCCTGCTTGTGGACCCTGGCTGGCTTCATCCTCTGTAGTTGACTGTTTCTGTTGTAGAACTACTGTCTACAACAGCAGCCTGAGCAATGGAACCAATATCAATGTCCTTCATGTACACCACTTCGCTCTCAGACATTTTTGGTGGACGATAGAAAATCATGTCTGGGTACCGTTCCTGCAGTTTTTTTTTTCAGTCTTGTTGCCTGGTAGTTGGCCTTATCCTGACCTTCGCATACTCTGAGTGGGTCATTGAGCATCTCACACAACTTATTCATATGTATAGATTGCTTTCCATCAATGAGTCTTACCTGGATTACTTTATCACAGAAAATGTCAAATGTTGAGTCATAGTTCACTTTCTGAGTTTGGAGTTTACTTTCACTCTGTCTGTGGTAAGTGTCATTCACAAACTCATAATAACATTTATAGTGATAACAAACTGCCAGCGCCACACAGTCTTTATCCTTTATAGTTGTCATTATTCTCACACCACGTTCATCTCTCCTCTGCTCAGCAGTTTCCCTCAGCTTTCCTCCATCCTGTGTTTCTGCCAGGGACAACTGATCACATTGAGATTTTCCTTTGACACGGATGAATTTGTATTTTTCTGGCATATGATACAAATTCTTGGCAGTACACCAGCTGATTTGCCAGCCACCCTTTCTACAGAGGATCTGAGGGATTTTCTACGTATTTTGTGGTATGAGTGCCCCTCTTCTTCGAGTCCGCCCACCACCTCACTGGCTCTAGCAGAAACTGCAGTAGTGCTGGCTTCTGATTTCCTTTTCCTGGCTTCAGCACGTTTTATATGATCCTTGTTACAAAACGACGCATCGCAGAACCGGTGACAGCCGGCATCCGCAGGAGGATCAGTCATTGGCAGCAGTTTCATAATTTGATCAGCCAGCAAATGGCATTTGTTGAGTTTCACTATCTGTGGCGTCGCACCAAGCCTTCGCACACTCACATAGCTTATGCCAGCTCTTATCCGTGAATTGCATCACTTTCTCATCATCCTCCCCGCCCAAGTGTGAAACAACGCATATTTGGTTGTTGAAAGACCAAAAATCACTCAATCACACGACAACCATGGGCGCCACCATCTTGATTTGTTGTTTCCTGGTCGTTTCATCCGCGATTACGAGCACGCCACGCCCACTTCATGGCGGCAATTTCAAATGGTAATAACTGTCGGTGTGTCAACTTGTGCATATGGAAACAAGTAGGAATTTCAATGGTGTGTTCTCATGAATGTACAGGGTGAATTTCCTTTAGATTGGTGATCTGCACAACAAAACTGAACGAACCGACCCACCTCCACATGACCTACTGGTCTTGTGTAGTCCCTGTAGCAGGAAGCATGATAATGTGCTTCAGCAGCAACTATGTCCCTACTCGTTATGGCTAAAAGCTTGGTGTCACACTTGCGGACTGCACAAGCTCGAAGCTTCTGGTCCGATCTCAACTCCACAGATTGGACTAGTTTTTCCCGAGTTGACGTTCCCTTGTATCTCTTGACATTTTCGCAGAAAATGCATGTGTAGTCATAGATGCGTGATTCTGATGAGGATCATCTTGCCGGTTGCTTAGCATTGGAACACCCAGCAACAGCTTCCTCAGTTGAGCTTGGATCTGTTTTACGTTTCAGGGCTTCCAGATCTCTCTTCATCGTGAAAATGATCCTGCATTTCCTATGGTAAGAAAATCACTGGAATCTCCTTGTCTGTCACTGATTTAGCAATGTCAAGTATAGGGGAGTGATCTCTTACTTGAACAGCATTTATTAGGGTTTTCCATCATTCAAAACTTTGTGGACTGGTAAGTTGTTCATTTGGATCAATACTCAGTGATTCCTTGTGAATTATAGTGTCTTCCAGTTGTCTCTTTGGCCTCATCTCTGGTTTGTTCTTCCATTGCGATTGTACAAGCAACTACACATACCGGGCAAGCACTAATACCACCACCGCCACCATTACCACATTACCTGGAATGAGAAAAGGAAATAACAATTTAGTTTTGGGTAATACAGTAATGTTTAAGGCTATCCACTACTTTTAGGCATTTTTAATATACGTAGATGTTTCAATTTGTGAAATATTGCATCTGCGATGTTACATATTTATCTCGTTTTTTGTAACATTAAATAGTTGAACCAAAAAATTACACTGAGATACCAAAAGTAGACGAATAAACCTAAAATGTTCAAAGTCTATGTTTTGTTCCAAAATATCAAAATTAGGGGGTATGGTTGAACTTTGCCAATATATGTGCCCAAACAACCACCATATTACAAAGTAATGATAGATTCCAATGCAGTGGTTCCTTGCGAAGATTTTGAGGGGTCAAATGTTACTCTGGGAGTTTTCATTTTTGAAATATTGACAAAAAATGTGAATTCTGAACTCAAAGCGATTTCGGCCACTTTTTCACTAAATTTAACATATTTTTTGTCATTATATCAAAAATTTGACAAATAACCCACATAAATGTTCTATACTTCTTTTACTATATTAGTTGGCATCCAGTTTGCAAATTGTTGGAACTCTGTGGTCCTTAAAAAAATATTTATTCCAATTTTAACAAATATCACATTTTTTGGCTAAGCGAAGCGGGCGTATAATAATATTTCGGGTGATAAAACAGAGATGGCCGAGAGTTTATACACTGCTTTCACTTTTTTTCATATCGAGGGACATATATCTTGCTAAAAATCACAATGAGCCTTACTCCATCTGTATGGTACCGCCCAACCCCCTTGGCTCATAGCTTAAAGGGTTCAATTCTGGCTTTACTGGGATACAGTGAGCATCATGTTGCTTCCATCCTTAAAATTTCAAAGACGGCGGTTCATAAGAACAAGGTCAAGCAGCAGACATTGGGGACAACAAAGCTACAGACTGGCAGAGGGCGAAAACAACTTTCCACTGACCGGGATGACCGCCAACTCATTCGAATGTCACTCAACAACCGTAGGATGACATCAAGTTACCTACAAAAAGAATGGCAAACGCAGCTGGGGTGAAGTGCACGGCGAGGACGGTTCGAACCAGGCTCCTAGGGGCAGGGCTGAAGTCGTGCAAAGCAAGAAAAAAGCCCTTCATCAATGAGAAGCAAAGAAGAGCCAGGATAAGGTTTGCAAAAGACCATAAGGATTGGACCGTAGAGGACTGCAGTAAGGTCATCTTCTCTGATGAGTCCAATTTTCAGCTTTGCCAAACACCTGGTCGTATAATGGTTAGACAGAGACCTGGAAAGGCCTACAAGCCACAGTGTCTCGCACCCACTGTGAAATTTGGTGGAGGATCGGTGATGATCTGGGGGTGCTTCAGCAAGGCTGGAATCGGGCAGATTTGTCTTTGTGAAGGACTCATAAATCAAGCCACGTACAAGGTTGTCCTGGAAGAACACTTGCTTCTTTCTGCTCTGACAATGTTCCCCAAGTCTGAGGACTGGTTTTTCCAGCAGGACAATGCTCCATGCCACACAGCCAGGTCAATCAAGGTGTGGATAGAGGACCATCAGATCAAGACCCTGTCATGGCCAGCCCAATCTCCAGACCTGAACCCCATTGAAAACCTCTAGAATGTGATCAAGAGGAAGATGGGTGGTCACAAGCCATCAAACAAAGCAGAGCTGCTTGAATTTTTGTACCAGGAGTGGCATAAAGTCACCCAACAGCAATGTGAAAGACTGGTGGAGAGCATGCCAAGACGCATGAAAGCTGTGATTGAAAATCAGGGTTATTCCATAAAATATTGATTTCTGAACTCTTCCAAAGTTAAAACATTAGGATTGTGTTGTTTAAAAATGAATATGAACTTGTTTTGTTTGTATTATTTGAGGTCTGAAAACACTGAATCTTTGTTGTTATTTTGACCAGTTGTCATTTTCTGCAAATAAATGTTCTAAATGATAATATTTTTATTCGGAATTTGGGAGAAATGTTGTCAGTAGTTTATAGAATAAAACAGAAATGTTAATTTTACTCAAACACATACCCATAAATAGTAAACTAAAACCAGAAAACTGATAATTTTGCAGTGGTCTCTTAATTTTTCCCAGAGCTATATATATATATATATATATATATATATATATATATATATATATATATATATATATATGTTATATATATATATATGTGTATATAAGCAGAGAGAAGATTCTACAATTTCCTGGATCATCTAGGAATTCCTGTCGAACCACGGAGGTCAAACATTCACGTCTGTTCACTCCTCAAAATGCCAACCCGTCTTCGTGTATCGGTCTGTATATAAATCACATCCCAGCTGATAAGCAATGCTACACACTTGCAATATTGCATACACCCTCCAAGCTAACACCTGCTGAGTTCACGAGTAGTCTGCAGAGGTGGGAAAATAAGGACCGATGAAAGTCCCCACGCATGTGCTTGTGCATACCCATTGGTACATTTGCAGGCAATGTATAAAACAAACGTTATGTAGGCTGTGATATATATATATATATATATATATATATATATATATATATATATATATATATATATATATATATATATATAAAATGGGGGTGTGGGTATTATGCTACCATTATTTGATTAAATGCAGCAGAAAATGTGTGGTTTGAAAATCGAATCTTGCGGAATCGCAATCCAGTTCACATTGTTCGTGGATCTCCGACATGCAGCACCTCCACCTGTACCACCCACAGCGGGACGGAAATTATCGCGCTCCGAAGTGAAGCTAACTCAGTGATGGTGTAAAATATGGAAAAACTGCAATCCCAAAGTGTATCCAGCAGCGTTGATAGAAAACAAGGAGCTTATCTCGCGATATCTTTCCCTCTCCTCTTGCCGTGCGGACTGTGAAAGGGTCTCGCGGGGAAGCTTTGGCGCTGAACACGATCTGGAACTGGGGATGGATGGAGGCTGAGCTGGGTAGGGGGAAAAAGATATGTTTGTCGAAATGTCGGGCTTGCAGGATGATAGAAAGCCAAGCGATGAGCGTGGAAGGAGGGAGGGTTTGGAGAGACAGATGTGCGGCAGGTCCGTCGGAAGGGATGACCCATGTGGCGTACAATGTCGAAAAGGGCGAAGAGGACATCGTTGTAGCGCACCATTCCAAGAAAAAGGAGTGGGAGAGATATAATAGGTTATACGGCAGAGGGAACACGGCTGCAGGGCAGTAAATTAGCGGGTACGCGTGCCGTCTGAATTTACAGTATCAGCTCATTGAAGTGTAAAATGGTCTGTGCGAAGCAAAAATATCTTTAAAGCAACGAAAACAACGGCAGAGGAGCGTGAGACAACGATGTAAATTATGCGGCATTATGAAAAGCCCAAGGATGCGCACTCCGTCACTCGGACGTAGACTGATCGCGCTCATTGCTTTTCTCATAAACGCCGGACGAGGGAAGCCATTCATCGCGACGGGGACTTGGGAGCGGAGACACGGACACCCGCAGGGGGGCGATCGGATACAAGGACAAGGGGGTCGGGAAGGGGGGGGAGAGAGACTGAAAACTCGAGGCACTCGCACAGCACGACGCGATGACAATTTTTGGCGGGAAATCATAAAATAAAATTAAATAAAACAGGAGCACGTGGTGATGTATTTTGTCCTGAAATAAGGAAATTTGCAGCGCGACAAATGAAATGAGCACCTGCTATGAAGGGTCACCGTGCACCGATCGCCCGTACGAATCATTCAGTGATGGCAATCCCCGTGCATTTTACGAGCCTGCCGAATTCCCGACAGCACGTTTCAGCGCGAGGATTTACCGCACAGCACCGATGTCTGAACCCCGATGTATACCGTTCGTGCGACGCGGAGGGATCGTGTTATTTAATTAGCAGGAGCGCAGGCGGCAACATATTCACGAGGAGCGAAAGGCATTACGAGCCAGAGAGGAATTCTCGGCGGGAAGAGGTTGCAAAAAGCCGGCTCATTGATCAGACATCTGCGGCTGTAATCAGATGGCGGCGGCGGCGGCGAGGTATCAGTATTCCATGAGCTCGGCTGCCTGACGAGCCGAGAAAATGAAGTCCCGAAGCCCGAGCGCTCACCGCAGCTCGGTGTTGCCGGATTGGAAGTAATCGTTTCTGTGCGAAGGTAATGCAGGGTCGCTGATCTGGAAATGAAATCTAAAGGCAGAGTCGAGCAAAGCAAACAGATTCAATCAAAGGGAACCTCCCGCGGGCACCCCGTCAGGCACAGCAAGCTTCAAGGCCACGGGGGGGGGGGAGTAGGGGGCTTCCGTGTTCATCATCGGTTCATCCCCCCCCCCCCCCCCACAACCCTCACATCGGCTCTCTCGGTCTGTGCGTCGTGGGAATCGACGCAAACGCTTTAGACTAAGTCGGAGTGCAGGTGCGCCGACGTAGAGGTGGAGACCTCGTAACGGTGTGTGTGCTCATAGCCCGAGGATTACATGAAGGATGCCCACAGGCATTTCAACACGAAACAAACTTTGAGTGAACTCACGGGGTTATCACAAAATAATCCCTGCCTGGAGATCTTATGGCTTTCTGATCTACTGTAACCACTCACAGCCCCCCCCCCCACCACGACGTCCGTCGGCACACAGTCACAGTCACAGTCACAGTCACAGTCAGTCTCTCTCAGTCTCTCTCAGTCTCTCTCTCTCTCTCTCTCTCTCTCTCTCTCTCTCTCTCTCTCTCTCTCTCTCTCTCTCTCTCTCTCTCTCTCTCTCTCTCTCTCTCTCTCTCTCTCTCTCTCTCTCTCTCTCTCTCTCTCTCTCTCTCTCTCTCTCTCTCTCTCTCTCTCTCTCTCTCTCTCTCTCTCTCTCTCTCTCTCTCTCTCTCTCTCTCTCTCTCTCTCTCTCTCTCTCTCTCTCTCTCTCTCTCTCTCTCTCTCTCTCTCTCTCTCTCTCTCTCTCTCTCTCTCTCTCTCTCTCTCTCTCTCTCTCTCTCTCTCTCTCTCTCTCTCTCTCTCTCTCTCTCTCTCTCTCTCTCTCTCTCTCTCTCTCTCTCTCTCTCTCTCTCTCTCTCTCTCTCTCTCTCTCTCTCTCTCTCTCTCTTCCCCCCCCCTCCCTGCCATTCTGATCGACAACTGAAAACAGATCAACCCTGATGTCCATCATGAACACTCTCCTGCCACATCGAGCCATTCAGTGTGGTGATCGCGTCAGTTACTGAATCTTCATTATGTCTGTCCCGACCTTATAGCTCTGTCTCTCGCGCTGAATTATAATGATCATAAACGTCATCATTTTTATAGCCTCGCCGCTGTGGGTATCCTTCGTTGTGCAACTCTACACGGAGCGGGCAAAGTGGGGTCCGACCTGCCTGACGGCCCATCAAATGGAATGGCGTTCGGCATTTCTGAGCCATACCGTGCGCCAAACGGAGAGACAGAACCCGGTGTCCCCTTCAAACGACTCATGTGCGCTGTACGGGAGGACTATCCCACGACCGGAACAAACACCATCCAATCGAGGCCATTCACGTTGACTCCACGAGTAAACGGCTTGTGCGTGGCCACCCTCGGGCATCCCCGGGTTATCTTAGCAAACGCAGCCCAGGCTGCTTCAGTGGAGAAACCTTGTAAAGCGCAAGAGCGCAAGGAGGACATTCCGCAAATTCGAATACGTGAGTACGACCTCAGTGAGATTCACTGTACAGCCGTGGTGTTCAACAACAAAACAAGCAGTCATAGACTGGTACTTACGAAATCGTCAACTTGACCTCTGACCTTGTCTAATAAAAGATGTCTCTGGAGAAGGTAGCGACGCAAACCAGAAGTTTCTATGATGATTCTGGACCAAACCATCAAAAATCGAATGTTTGACCTCACTGTGACCTTGACCTTTGACCGATTTTGACCAAAATCTAATCAGCACTCGCCATCGCCATCCTGAATCACGTGGTGTAATTTGACATTGGTAGCTTCTTCCGTTCACGAGTTATAACTTTTTTTTGGATGTTTGACCTCACTGTGACCTTGACCTTTGACCGATTTTGACCAAAATCTAATCAGCACTAGCCATCGCCATCCTGAATCACGTGATGTAATTTGACATTGGTAGCTTCTTCCGTTCTTGAGTTATAACTTTTTTTTTGGATGTTTGACCTCACTGTGACCTTGACCTTTGACCGATTTTGACCAAAATCTAATCAGCGCTAGCCATCACCATCTTGAATCACGTGGTGTAATTTGACATTGGTAGCTTCTTCTGTTCTCGAGTTATCGTGCCTACAAACAAACACACAAACACAGGACGGAAGTCATCAATATACTTACGAAATTTAAATATTTCATAAGTAAAAAATAATTAATACGGAAACGTAGTCTGTCCAAATAACTTTTGAACGTTTCACTTGGATGTACCTCTGGTGGGGATTATCATTCGTTAAGACCACACGATTCACCGCAATATTCCGAGCATGCACCGCTTGGAAATGCGGACCGAGAATAACGTCACACGTCGACGCAACACCCCGGGCGTAATTATCTGGAAATATTTCTGTCCACAGGCGAGAATGCAATTATGTACTAAATTAAATAAGCACTCGGGAAGACGGATGCCCAGAGGCCGAGGTCATCGCTCCAGCCCGACCGGTCCCCTATACACCCACTGCCGAACTCGGAGATATATTTCCATTCCCTGCACCCCCACGCACGGTCGATGCTGGTGGCCCCGTGAGCTCCGAGAAGGGAAAAGCGAGCGAGCAGCAGCAGCAGCAGGCCTCTCATGGTGTAAAGCATCTTTACAGATGTGCTGTTTGTTGTAATTACACTGTCGAGATTGGGAATATAATATTTACTTGATTAAGTCAAGCACACGGATTGGCTGCTCCTTTTGTGACGAACTACAGGACACTGATTGTGTGTGTGTGTGTGTGTGTGTGTGTGTGTGTGTGTGTGTGTGTGTGTGTGTGTGTGTGTGTGTGTGTGTGTGTGTGTGTGTGTGTGTGTGTGTGTGTGTGTGTGTGTGTGTGTGTGTGTGTGTGTGTGTGTGTGTGTGTGTGTGTGTGTGAGCTTGTGCATGGACCTTGTGCTTGAATAGATAATTTCTGTAATACATAATGTGCCTGTATAAAAGAGTTTGTGTTTAGGTTCAGTTGTCCTGTTCTTGTACGCGTTGGAAGGCGGTTAAGGATGTCACGTGATCTGTTCTTCCTGCCCGGACCCGTGAAGGTAAGGCGAAGAGACCCCGGAGAGGGTCATTTATATGAGGTCACCCCAGCGTATGGCACAACAGATCGCTCCCTTCTCTCTCCATCCCGCTTCCCCAGACAGATCCGAGAGTGTGACGTCATCACCGATGCCGATGTCATCAGCTTGAGTGGTACCCTGGGAAAACCGTCTGACTGCAGCATAAACGTGACTTACAATTGGCCAGACCCTTCTAGAAAAGAGAAGCACTGCTATTGATCAGAGCAGCCGTCGCCTCATTGGCTCAGCAGTGGGAAAACTTTGTTTCAGTTACCATGCCATGTCATGAGTAGGTGGAGGCGGGGGGGGCAAGTATCGGGGGGAGGGGGTCAAGTGTGGGGTGGGGAAAGATGAGGTGGGGAGAAGTGAATTTCACTCTTTTTGCCAGGGACTCTGGGTGCTGGACCACTGTGTTGCGATCTCCAGTCGGTACGGGCCTGCTCTGCTCCTCTGTTCTTCAGAAGACTTGAGCTCTTTAAAAAGCCTTGACTGATTTGTGTGTGCACGTGAATGTGGGTCCTGGCACTTCGAGGGATTTGTCTTATTGTAACAGTTTTTTACCCGTCGCTTTGCTTACGGGTTTAATCAAAAGACATTATGTTGTGCTTCACAAAAATTCGACTCTCTTCACCTTAATATTTGCCCCAAATGATCTTCCATCTCCTTGGAAGTCAGTTAACATCATCTTCATAAACCATCCTTACTGCTTATATGAGCAAAAATCACTTCCACTTCGCAGCTTTGGTTTGAACCTCCACTTAAAATCAGTGAAGTGAAACATTTTGAAAATTTTAAGTTAGTCTCTGTCTCTGTCTCTCTCGCTGCTGGTTGCATCATTGGTTGGGACACGGCTATGCCGCTGATGCAGTATCCCCCTTACCAGTACACTGGTACTCATTTCGCCGACCTCGGAAGGATGACAGGCTGAGTCAACCTCCTGGTGTATTTCAATTCACCAGCCAACAGGACTTGAGCTCAGGACCCTAGCATCCCAAGCCGCCACCCTAACCACTAAGCCAACACCAGGCTTACAGTTATTCACACTGAGATTTCAACATTACTGTAATGTATATTGTTAAGTTGTTTAAACTTTATTTATATAATAACATTATTTATAATACTGGCTCCCACCAGGTGGCGCTATACAATACACATTTACATATAGGTAATTGGGGTCTTCCATCCACCCTAATCCCACATCCCAAGATATGCCACCCAGACAGAAACCATACCTGGGGTACCCTTCGGCAACATGCCAAATTTGGTAGGATTTAGTTCAGTAGTTTTTGAAGCATATCTTACTATAATGCAGCTATTGCGTACATGGGTATGCATGCAGCCAGAATAACGCCCCCTGGTGGTGTCTGTGTACAAGGCCAGAAGTACTTGGGAAACTGAAGCTATAATTGAATTGTAAAGATATCGGACAATGTGCACAAAAAATTTTTTTGAAACAAATGAAAGAATGCAACGATCACAAAACATTGTTTTACAGTATGAACTCTTTGAGAAGAACAGCACTCAAGAACAGAATA
>NC_140967.1:66875414-67025414 GCF_056783735.1 Eptatretus burgeri
TTGTTTCATGGTTGTCCTTGTGATTCCGCACCATTTGGCAATGGCGGGTCTGAAGGGCAAGCGAGTGCTGAAATGCAAGCTTGAATGATGTATAAGTAAAGTTCATATAAATGGACCAATCTGTGTTTGCAGCAGGCAGGGTGGTTATCGCTGGCAGCGAAAGAGTTGCAGCGAAATGCTGTGGTGGGTTGTAGTTTGTGCTACTGTGGAACATAGTGGCAGTTTGCTTTTGACATGACGAATATTTGAATTGCTGGTGCCCTGAAGGAAGCGGATGTTCGGTTGTTGAAGAGAGTGGATGATGGGGAAAGAGACCTACCTAATCTCACACAATGCATGTTTCCCTTCCCATTAGACACAAGGGAGGATCCTATCTGGAATGTGTAATAAGGAAATAACTCACTCGGGAACTGCTGGATGCTGTGTGCCATTGCCTTGGGGTCTCTGCAGCAGCTTCACAGGCACCGAAGTGCATGCTTCCTTCACTGGTGGTTCAGCGTCGGCTGCGCACACCTTTGGCACGGTGTTGGCCTCAGTCACAGCTGGTTCGCATGCGGGCTCCACTTCACACCCAGCACACACACCCTACTGGGAGGACCCCCCCCCAATACAGTCCCCTTTTACTTGGATGTGCTCCTCTTTCACACCATGCTTGGGTGTATCCAATTTCCTGTTGGAGACCGCTGGCTCCACCCAATGATTGTGCCGATCTTCTGGCTTCTCGAGCATGGAGTTCTCGGCCAGTAGGGTCTCATACACTCCGTACCTTCCTCCATCACACATCCTCGTGCCTCCTCTTCCACTCTTTCGGTCCCTGTATCAGGTGCTGTCTCTCTATCTCTATCTCTATCTCTATCTCTAGCCTGGTGTTGGCTTAGTGGTTAGGGTGGTGGCTTGGGATCCCAGGGTCCTGAGTTCAAGCCCCGTTGGCTGCTGAATTAACACCAGGGGGTTGACTCAGCCTGTCATCCTTCTGAGGTCGGCGAAATGAGTACCAGTGTACTGGTCCTGGTGTATGCCCCAGTTAGAATAGGTGTACCATATCCCTGTGTGTCGTAAGAGGCGACCGGGGTTGGTGTCAAGAAGGGCATCCGGCCATAAAACATTGCCTCAAGAAAAAGCCAACCCCTGCACAGCAGGGAAAAATGGCTGTAAAAACGGTCACTTTATTTATATTATTCTCCATTTTTATTTCTTCTCCTATGAGTTCTGGTGCTATTTATTCTAACCTGCAGCTTGATTACATTTACATCTCTGGTTGTTGGGGGTGGGGGTGGTACACACACCTCAGGGGTTTCCTTCCCTTTAGAGTATTATATTGTTTGTGGTGCCAAACGCAGCGCATTCTCTAATGACTGCAATCCAAGCTTTGAGCTTCACGAGTCTGAACAATCGCACCAGTTGGCTACCAATCAATTGGGTCTTTGTCAGTTGGTGTCTGTGACTTCTGAGTGACGTTACAATGACCATATCAACAGCATAACATTTTTGAAACTTGTATTTTAAATAAACAAATACAAAGTCAAATGAGGAAGTTCACCATTACACACAATGTCCAACTCCGATTCCCGCATTGAATTATTTCTGCCGCCCAATGTCCCAGTCCTGCCGGCACAACTCGCGCATGTTCACCTCATCCTTCAGGGCTGTCGATCCTTCAATTCCCATCATGGCGTCCTCTCATGCCCTAGTCCGTCCACAAGGATGGTTTAAAGAGCTCAAATGAATTCTTTCCCGATACACAATCTTAATGAGTTTTAAAAAACCTGATTATAATCGACTCCACATGTTAACAACTACCCTGCACATTAACACCTTGTTCACTCATCGAGCACGGGAATGATTAAAACACACGGCTAATCACGTCACCCGTCTCTCGACACCTCCCTCTCGCTGGTTTATATAGTATCACAGAACAATCCCTCACCTTCCAGCAAATGCAATTCTTGTCCATACTGGAAGTTTTGACTGCCATCTGCAGTCAAAATCAGCTCATTACATCAAGCAGTTTATCTTACAATTTTACCAACTTGTGCTAAACAAAACTTATAATATGCAACCATCAATTTTAATCGTTCATTTACAGTCATTTACTAATGCTTACAACAACGAGCTTTCAGCTGACAAATAAGCCTCACCTTTAGAAAAATATTATTGCAAATGCAGTTTTTTGTTTCTTACAACAGTCAGTTAATACTAGAGGGTGCAAAATAAACCAAAAAGAAACAATCACAGTCAACTCATACAATCAGCTCCCACATTATTGGATCCCTTAAGGCCCTGTCACACCTTGATGATTTAGCCAGCGTATGCCTCACGTTTGCAAAATTTGGCTAAAACGCTGGCACACATCGAATACGTTGTGGGTAAGTTTGTATACATTAAGAGCACGCTGGCATACGTCGTAGTATGCTGGCATACGTCGTAGTACGCTGGCCTACGTCGTAGTACGCCGAGGTGTTAGACAAATTTTCCATGCTTGAAATTTTTCGACGTATGCCAGCGTATGACTCACACATTCCGCATAATGCTGGCCATAAGTTGTAGGCACGTTACGCGATCGTTGACACACGTTACTTGTAAGTTACTCATAAGTCGAAACACGTCGAAGTAATGTTTAGCGTACCCAAAACTTATTTCTAACCTATGAGTAACGTGTTGTAGGCACGTTACGCGATCGTTGACACACGTCGACACACGTTACTTGTAAGTTACTCATAAGTCGAAACACGTCGAAGTAATGTTTAGCGTACCCAAAACTTATTTCTAACCTATGAGTAACGTGTTGTAGGCACGTTACGCGATCGTTGACACACGTTACTTGTACGTTACTCATAAGTCGAAACACGTCAATGTCATGGTTAGTGTCAGTGTTCCAGACTCCCTGGTTTTTTTTTTTTTTTCTTCGGTATGACGGTGATGTTAACACTTTGATTTATAGTGCGGTTAGAATATAATATAATTAATAGGCTGCCGCTCAACGATTTAAATCAAAACCGCACTAGAAATCGAAGTGTCAACATCACCGTCATACCGAAGAAAAAAAAAAAAACCAGGGAGTCTGGAACACTGACGCTAACAATTACATTGACGTGTTTCGACTTGTGAGTAACGTACAAGTAACGTGTGTCGACGTGTGTCAAGGATCGCGTAGCGTGCCTACAACTTATGCCAGCGTATGCGGAATGTGTGTCATACGTCGAGTACAGATGCTGAAAAAAAGTACAGATGATGTACAGATCAACATGCTGAAAATTTCTCGACGTACTTGGCGTATGATGATGTATGCCAGCATACTACGACGTATGCCAGCGTACTACGACGTATGCCAGTGTGCTATTAACGTATACAAAACTTACCCAAAACGTATTCGACGTGTGCCAGCTTGGTTCGGCAAATTTTTCATACGTAGGCATACGCTGGCTAAAACGTCAAGGTGTGACAGTGGCTTCACATTCGATGTCTAGTGTGGTTATGATTTGAATCGTCGAGCCGCAGCCTATGAATAGCCTACGCCACGTGATCGTCGGCGATACGCTGCCGCGCTATGCACAAGTTAGACTATCGTTGGGCATAGGTTGTGAACGCCGACGACACGCTCAGCATCCGTTGGTATAAGTTATCTATATGTGATTAAAACATTCTGTGTACGTTACTAATATGTTATGCATATGTCCAACACGTTATTATATGCCCAAAATTAAAAAAAAAACATCAATAGTTCAGCGTATGCCAGCATTTTACATACATTTTGAGACCTTGCCATACATGGCTAAAACGTCAAGGTGTGACAGGGCCTTTATGGTTTGAATACAGAACCAATAGTTCCGTAGGAACAACAACCACCACATTATTCACACACTGTCAATTGTACACTTCTATATGTATGACAGGGGCTGATGATGAGTCTGTATGATGAACTCTCGTCTGTAGATGTCGGTCTGGAATTTCTAAACAGCAAACATGATAGCAAGACATTCATGACATTTGTGGAGTCGTTCCTTTCCTGGAGCAGAAGTTTCTTGCTGGCATAGATTGCAGGAAAAACTCTGTACTCGTACTCCTGCAACAATTCCGACATCGGATGCAATGGCTTGCACGATGAATGGTCCGGCAAAGTCGGGCATCCGTAGTACAGGGGCCTTGCAAAGAAGGTTCTTGATGCTTTGAAATGCAATCTGTTGGGGTGCCTTCCACGGAATGTG
This sequence comes from Eptatretus burgeri, assembly GCF_056783735.1. Classification (NCBI taxonomy): domain Eukaryota; kingdom Metazoa; phylum Chordata; class Myxini; order Myxiniformes; family Myxinidae; genus Eptatretus; species Eptatretus burgeri. Next base: position 66,879,620 of record NC_140967.1, read on the forward strand.
GTTTGGCTGAACCTTTTTGGTGAGGTCAGTGAAGGGCACAACTTTATCTGTGTAGTTCGGTATGAATCTCCCATAGTACCCCACCAAGCCCAGGAAATATCTAGCCTGTCTTTTGATCGTCAGTACTGGGGCATTTCTGATGCAGCTGAATTTCTCTTCCTCCATCTGTACCTGACCCTTTCCCTCTGCCTTGCTGACAGATCCTTGCTGATGTTGACATCCTCGTGTGTGTCTCTCCATCAGCCTTGCGTCTCAATTCCAGCAAGTCTTCATTTACCAAGACACATTCTTCATCACCGTCTGGCTCTGGCTTGATGACAACCATACCAGCCATATCTGCCTATAGCATGATATCAGCTACATTGTCAGCTCTCATGATACAACTTCAAAAGGTTGGCATGGTAAATTTTGGTCTTGCCTTTGACACAGATATTACAGTCCATCCAGTTGACTACTTCCTGGACTTCATGTGTTCCCTGCTGTTGGAGTGTCAACTTGTTGGTAGTTGCAATAAAACTCTGTCTCCATCCTTGAACTTTCTGTCTCTGGTTTTCTTATCATAGAAACCCTTCTGACTGCTTTGAGCTGCATGTAGACTATCGTACCAGTCGGCAAGTGTCCTCCAGTCAATTACGCAAGTCAAAGACATATTGGTCGGCATTATTAGCCTCCAACGGGTTCTCGCCAATCCACAGTTCCTTCAACAACTGCATGGGCCCTCTTACAGTTCATCCGTGGAGTAGCTCAAATGGTGAGAATCCCGTACTTGCTTGAAGCACCTCTCTGTAAGGAAATAGCACCACCTGCAGGTACCTGTCCCAATCACGTGGTCGTTCTGAGCACAACATCTTCAGCATGCTCTTCATAACTCAGATGACCTGTTCATAAAGTCCATTGCACCTGGGGTTATATAGTGTTGTGAAGAGTTGCTTCACCGCAATGAGTCAACACACCTCCTTCATCAGGTCTGATGCAAATTGAGTACCTCGATCGCTCAGTACCTCTTGTGTGAGTCCTTCATGGGAGAAGACTTCCAGCAGTGCTTCCACGACTCTCTCCATCTCAATCTTGGGGAGCGCAATTGCTTCAGGGTACCTAGTGGCGTAGTAGTCTACAACGGTCAAGATGTACCAGTTGCCCTCATCAGACATTGAGGACAATGGTCCAATCAGGTTCACAGCCACTCTGTGAAAGTGCTCCTCTATCAACGGCATGGTTCCCAATTGTATCTTGGAAACCCTCCCTTTGGTGATCGTCCTTTGGCAGATGTTGCAGGACTTGCAGAATCTGGTGACGTCACTGGTTATTCGTGATCAATGGAAATTGCTGGTTATTCTATCAGTTGTCTTCTTCGCTCCAAGATGACCTCCAACAATAAATTTGTGTGACAATTTCATCATGGCCACCTGATACTTGGGCGGAACGATGATTTGCTTCACCTCGGTCGTGTCAGTTGTCTAGATACGGTGTAAGATACATTTGTGGACTTCAAGCCTGCACTTGCTGTTGTCTTGTCTCTGATGATTTCTGTTATCCTGCACCTCCTTCTACAACCTTTGAAGTGAGATGTCTTCCTTCTGAGCTTGCTTAAGCTCTTGCACAGTCACTTTAGGAATGTCAGATTGTGACACCTTCGATGGTTTGATGTCGTCCTTGTTGCACTTGGTCTGTGCCCTGGTCACTGCTGCTTGTGCCAGCTGTTGAATCCAGTTTGGGTCTGGATCATTGACCTCTCGTGCACATGACCTCTACCTTTGTGCACATGACCTCTACCTCTCCTATGTAGTATGGTGTGTCCACGTGGATCTTTGCAACTGGATGGTGACGTAATGTACTATCAATCAGCTTGAAGGAGTAGACCTTGTCAGTCATCTGCTTTGTAGTCACCAGGTCTTTCTTCACAGCTGCACTAGTACGTCCTTCGTCTCGGTGTACTGTCACTTTCTGTGAACCCACGAAACCTTCATCCACGGTGATGTTGCCATTGGTGATGCCAGCGGTGGTTTCCTTACAACTGCTGAGGACCATTGGTGTTGACTGAAATCCTCCTTTGTTCACCAGGATCCCTTCAAAGCACTTGTTCACAGCTGATGCAGACTGCTCTTTCAGCTCTGCTCTGCACATAACATCTTTTCTTTGGAAATCTTGCACTGCACCAGCTGCCTTCTGTTGTGACCTCATCTGAGCTGCCTTCCTCAATCGACATTCGGCCATCATGTGGCCTCTCTTGTTAAAATAGAAGCATTGCCTCTCGCTTCTACTGAATTGGGCCTCTCGTATGCAGCAAACTGTCCGACCTTGGTTTCATTGTGACGTTCATCTTCTTGACCGACCTCCCAGTAATACACCCACCATATGCTTCAATATACTGCTCAGCCAAGGTTGTCATTGCTTCAGTATACTGAGGCACTCTCTCACGTATGAACAGAGCCATCTCCGTTGAACACACACTAAGGAACTGTTCATAAACCGGGAAATTGGTTAATGCTTCAAAAGCTGTGTTCACATTTTGACATCAAAGTGCATTGTGTAAAGCAACGTCTCAAACGTGTCACGAACTGAAATGCAGTTTCACCTTCACCTGGAGTGCTGGTCGGTCAGAGTTTGTGCAGTGTGTTGGCAACATCAACTCTGCAATATACATTTCTATCCTTGAGGATGGATGTCTCCCTGTCTTCTCCACTGGTCAGATGGTCAAAAACAACACTGTTCATGGAAGATGGAGCTCCATGCCACACTGTAAAAAAGACCAAAGGATGGCAGGACAGAAATGGGATCAAGCGACTTCCATGGCCAAGTCAGTCTCCTGACATGAATCCCATTGAACACCTCTGGGCCATATTGGATCAAGTTGTGCGGAAAAAGTCCAGGAAACCAACATCACGGGCAGAATTGCTAACCCGTTTACGTGAAGCCTGGGCAGAAATCCCACAAGAGAAAATTTCAGAACTCGTTAGTTCTTTGACTGAAAGAGTAAATGTGTAGGAATTTGCAAATGGCAAGTCTACCAAATACTCGTGTATGTATTAAAATGGATCAAATGTTCTTCAAATGTTAAATAAGTAAATTCTTCAAAAATCATGGTGTCTGTTTACTTCTGTCATGTCTCTGCATATTACAATATACCGATGTGTGCAAAACAACACTTATGACATGTATCCGTCAATTTTAATCGTTAATTTACAGGCATTTACCAATGCTTACAACATCGAGCTTTCAACTGATGCTGGTGCTATTTCCATTTCCATCTCAGTCCCTCTTTTGATTCCTAAAAAAAAAAAAGAAAAACAACAGCACCCACTCGCAGGAGCCCCAAGGATTCCATGATCAAACTTGTACGAGACCATCTACCAATTGCATACACATCTACATAACGAATATACATCAGAAGTCAATCAACAATTCCATTCCTGCCATACAAGTGGCTCGATCCGTGGCCTCCAACAATAGGTTCGAGCACATTACCCAATCCAGCACATGAAGAAATATAATGTTAGCTTCAGGAGTTCAGGTTTGGAGAGGATGCCAGTTCTCTCTTTGTGTGCTACTGCTCCCGTCGGATGGGGGTATTACAAATTGCAACCTGGTGTTGGCTTAGTGGTTAGCTTAGTGGTTAGGGTGGCTGGCTTGGGATCTTAGGGTCCTGAGTTTGAGCCCTGTTGGCTGCTGGATTAACACCTGGTGGGGTTGACTCAGCCTGTCATCCTTCTGAGGTTGGCGAAATGAGTACTGGTATAGGGGCACAGCTGCACCTCAACAAAATGATAGCTACTCAGCAGCCAAGCTGCCATTCACGAGAAGAAGATGACAAATTGCACTAAAATATGCGAATTCTCCTGAAAATTAAGGACATCATAGAAGTGGGGGTATTAACCTGTCCGTATGGATGGGTTATTTGCTCGTAGATTGAATTATTGTGATGGAGTTGCATGCATGATACGTCAAATCGCCTCTTCCTTTTTCTTCTTTTTCTTGCATCGATGTTATATCAGTTCTTTTGCAGTCCGAGTTCATGCCACAGGCCCACCGAGTGAGACGATATCCGTGCGACGACTCGAGCGCCATGTGTATTCAATGAACGAGACAAGACACGCACGTCTTGCTGCTCCAATTAGCGTGCGGACTCACCGAGACAAGTGCACCGGGACAGGGGTCTCGGGCCTGGCTTGGCTGTCGCAGAGAGACGACATTGGCGACAGGAACCGAGACAACGCTCGGGTAGTGGAGCAAAATAACGAGCGAGGTTACTGCAGAGGTATTGTAGGCAGGTACCAGCTCTTCGGAGCAGTGGATCGTCCGATTTTGACACTTGCGAAGTCCTGTTGTTTCTTTGCACATTTTCTGTTTACCTTTCGTCTTATATTGCATTCATTTCCTTTCTCTGTTGTGGAAGAACGCAGTTGTATGGATGCATTTGGTTCAACGATGGACCTGTTTGGAGAAGCTGCAATTATAAATTCGTATATTTCTTTGAAAATCGCACTGCATCACCAGGAATGTAATAATTAGCCTTAGTCTTGCGAGGTTTATACTTCTAACGTAAGGGTAGGCAGTGCAGACAAGTTGTCCCGGATCTCATGCAAAGATGTGGCGAAACATGTGATGACAAGGCTTGTCACACCAATTTGGAGTGGTTATAACCAAGGGAAAGAATTGTACATAAATAATTCATCAAAAAGAGAATGTTAGGTTTACAACTGATGTTTCACACATTCAGTTGGTAAATAGAGATTTGTCACAATACACAGATTTGCATTTTGCTGAAGGTTAGAATACATATACTGTATATACACTTTACAAGACCCAATCACATCTCTCATCCATAATTTGAGGGAATAACCAATCAGCTCTCACCGAGTCAATTGCCCCAAGTGACAAGGATTATAAATGAATTGACCCCTCTCACACTCTTCCAGCTGAAAAAGGTTGCATAAAGCAACCATGAAAAGCTACACAAGGTAAGCCCTTTGCTGTTTGAAACTCCATCAGAGTTCCTCTACAGCTGCAAAACTAGTACATACAGTACATCATTGCAAAGGGTGAAACATCAACAGCAGAGTGTATTGTTGTGGATTTCAGAATCAGATCCCACTAATGCACACAACATCCAGGTCCTCAGACAGTTATTTCCATAAATGCATTTTCAGAATAGACCCATCCCCTTGTCTGGTGGGATTCTGACTCTTTGATGCGTTGGAGAAGGGTCTAGAATAGATTCCCTTTCTACCAGGATGCATTGGCTTGGAAATAGACGATTTATTGACACTTTTGACTTACTGGACATTTGATTAAACGCACCACAAGCTTTTTCTGGACAGTTTATTTTGACAGACAGACATCGCTGTGGATCATTTAGCTCACCAACCTCTCTTTCATCGGCACCTGACATCCACCTTTCTCCATCAACGTTTGATGCCCCGCTCGACAGCTTCATGGACGCTGACTCGCCCCTGTCCATGTCGGGCTGAACGGGGAGGTGATGGCTGTCATTAACGTTTTGTGAGCGCTTCACGTTTTCGCTTGGTGATTCCGGCAAATGGCCGCTCTCTGGCGCCCTTCCAGTGCCCCAAACATGGCATCGTCAGCCAGTCCTGTGTTAATTGGGAGTTGCATCTTGTTCAATGATGGGGAAGGAATGATAGTGAGAGTTGACGGTTTGAGGTCACATTTACACCACAAGGAAATAAAAAGTTCTTCAGTTTATTTATTTTTCTTAATAATAAATTCCTTGTTGACATTTCAACCTGTCTGTGCTTGTCCTTTCCTTCCATTGGTCCAGCATTGCCCAAACCTCGATAGACTGGGAGGTAATTCCCAAACAAATTAACCTGTCATAGTTGGCACGCATCAGCGGTTGTGGATTTCACAATCAGTGGCTCGGCCAAATTACTTAAGATCGAATCAAGACAAGATCGGTGCATCACCGAGGGTGCGTTCCCCGGTCATGAGGCCACATGACATCTACTTAAACAGCAAATTAGACAGTGGATACTGGAACTCGTGGTTAACTGATTGGCGTCCGTGGTTGTGAAGCAGTCCACCATACCACAAAATCAATTGTAACAGGTGGCCCCAGGTCCGGTTCTTCTGAGGAGAAACAAGGATTAACCCCTTCATCAGAAACTCGGTCCCCGTGGTCATAACAGTAAGTGTGTGTGTGTGTGTGTGTGTGTGTGTGTGTGTGTGTGTGTGTGTGTGTGTATGTATGTATATATATATATATATATATATATATATATATATATATATATATATATATATATATATATATATATATTGTTACGGCTGTGGAAATTTGCAGAACACCATTAAGGTCCATAGTTCAGTTGGATCGGTAAGTCTGTGTTCAGTTAGATTTCCCCACCGTTGTTTAATCGGATTTATTCGTGTCACAGGGCTGTGATTCTTTGAGATAGTGTTTTTCTTTTCCTATCGTTATTTTGGACCAACCACCAACCACAACGCCGCTTCACAACAACCACAACCACACCTGCCTCTCAACAACCACGCCATCCTCACCACTCCGCCAGCAACCGTTAACATCTCCACGAACACAAAAGGGGAACAACAGCAACTCCCACCCCGATTTCTCTGGCAAACAAGCTCGACGGTTGGAAAGCAACTCCCACCCCTATTTCTCTGGTAAACAAGAATGACGGTTGGAACTCAACTCCCACCCCTATTTCTCTGGTAAACAAGAATGACGGTTGGAACTCAACTCCCACCCCGATTTCTCTGGTAAACAAGAATGACGGTTGGAACTCAACTCCCGCCCCAATTTCTCTGGTAAACAAGAATGACGGTTCGGAAACAACAACTGATCCAGCCGATCTCTGTTGGAATGTCCCCCCCCCCGGTCAGGGAGCTGTTAGCGCGCCGCGAAGGGAGGGACGGGGCGCCGGGGAAATAAAAGGGCGCAGGGAGGCGTTGTCTTGGACTTCGGTCAGGTCAGGGCGGTCGGTCAGAGTGTCAGTGTCAGACGGCGGTTCGTGGTCTTCTGCCCGTCTGGGTCTTGGAGAAGCGGTCCGTAGAGCGACCCGCTTGTTGGAGCTTGCAGTCAGTGGAGAGTCCGGGCATCGCGGAGGGGACGCGGACTGGAGGCGCCGCTCTGCCAGCTGTGTCGCGCTGACCTGCGCGTTCGTGCAAGGAGCGCCGGAGAGAGCTCGCCCACCATCGCACCACAAGGGTGCAGGTAACCTGCAACTGTCTCGTGGGATTCGTTCGGTCTGCCAAGTCCCACGCCATAAAGGCCCACGGGCCCTGTCTGGCGCCCTTGTCTTTTGCTTTCGAATGAATGTTGGTGGCACCGTGTTTTGTGAAGTAAAACTGTTAAGTGGCTGAACATAAGTTGCTTATAGTCGGTTGTAGTGCTTTTGCTTTATTTGCTTCCATACCTGCATAATTGACTGTATATGTGCATGTGTAAATAAATGTGTTGTGTGAATGTAACCCGTTCGTCGTCTTGTTCCCCTATTGGAACACCATATTGCATCTCGGAATATTAGTTGGGTTTTAAATACCCGTTAAATAGAATCGGATCCGGCGAGGTCGGGCGATAATACCTGCTCGGTTATCACTGCAGAACGGAACGAACCACTTGGGCGGTTCGTGTCCAAGCCGACCTGCGCCGAGGTACGGTCTCCCGGTAGGCTACCCGCGCGGGTACTTAGGTATATCGAGATTCGGTGAGTGACCCTATTCTGCGTGGGTATAAAATTGGCTAGGCCGTGGTGGGGTTGAAGACCTACCCGTGACAGGGTTCCGGCATTGTTCCGGAAGGTCACGACTGAATTGTCCGTCCGGTGGGCGAGCGGCTACTATTAGTGGAAAGCGGCCGTTCGCACGCCGGCGGGCGCGAACTCGTAACAATATATATGTACTGTATATATGTTTCCTCTTCTGACAAGATGGCCGAGAGGTGTGCACACTCACTTCTAAGCCATCTAGCCTGACCCAACTGTAAACTGTCATCCTGGTGTTTCACAGGCAGAGTGATTCATCGATTTGTGTGCCATTGCTTGGATGGACGTCCGCTTAATCGTCCAATCTTGCCATTAGTTGGCGGATGTTAAAGACCCCCATGGTGTCCTTCGCGAAGAGTATGCGAGCGATCGCCAGCACCATGATCAACTTCCAAATTCTTGCACTAACTACTGCTGAAAAGGCAATGGCAAAACACCCCGTATAACCCTTGCCGAGAAACTGTCTCAGCAGTACTGAACCTGCCTTCGGACAGAACTTCAGAATAGGAATACGAACATACATATATTCATGTACATAATAAAATCCTATAGTGATATCCTGTATATTTAGTGCCTGAGCTCCGCTGTGGGGCATCTGTGATTTAGCCTCGGTTGTGATTTCTTTTGTTCTGGACGGTATATGTGGTCGGGGATGTCGGCTTAAATTATCTTATGTTTTATTGTCGAATTTTTTGTTTTGGAAATTTTAATCTATTTCCCATTCATTGAGGTTGAATGAACAATTTCTGATAGTCCACGGAGATTTAGAAGAGATCACAGTATAAATGGAGGAAGTGAAGAAACTTTTAGAAATCTCAAGGGATGATAAAAGCTCCAGAGCCAGATAATATGCATCCAACAGTATTAAGTGGTTGGGGTTGGGGGGGGGAGATGATAATTGAGATGTAAGCAGACATCTTTAACAGCTCGTCGGAGTCAGGGGAGGTACCAGAGGATTGAAGAATAGCAAATATAACACAACTGTTTAAGAAAGGTTCCAGAGAATAATTGGAGAAATATACCGTTAGCTTGACTTAAATCGTTTAAATCGTGGGGAAGGTGTTGGAGACGTTAATTAAGGAATGGATAGGGAAGTATTTGAATGATTACAAACTGATTAAAGGTAAGCAGCACAGATTTACTAAAGGGAGGTCTTGTTTAACAAATGCATTAATGTTCTGTGAAGCAGTTCATGATTGGGTGGATGAGGGATATGTAGACTTTCAGAAGGCATTTGATAAGGTACCACAGAGGAGGTTGTTAGCTGGGGTGAGGGCTTGTACTAGGGTACTTCTGGGATGAGAAATACCATCCATCCATTGGGACCATACTCTGTGCAGAGCTTTGGTGCTGTCTAAGAAGTGTCCTTGGCCATTGGACACAATCCTGGACAGGTCGCCACTCCAACACAGTAAACCAGCATGCTGCCATTCATTTTGCCGACTTCAGAAGGATGACAGGCAGAGTCAACCCCACCTGTTATTAGTTCAACAGCCAAGTGGGATTTGAACTCAGGATCCTGGTGTCCCCAAGCCCACCACCCAAACCATAAAGCCAACACCAGGCTTGATGAGAAATGGGACCATTATTATTCATAATTTACATCAATGATTTGGATAATGGGTTTCAGACTCGGATTTCTAAATTTGCAGATGACACAAAGCTCAAAGGTAAGGTAGATAACTGGGAGGGGGTTATCAGATTCATTAAAGTGTTGGTACTTTAATATATCCACTAAACGATTGGCAGATGCAGTTTTACGTTAAAGATGTATGGTGATTGGGATGGGTAAGAAGAATGAAAATGGAGATTACATGATGCAAGGGTCAACTTTGGAGCATGTCACACATTAGAAGGATCTGGGGGTGGTAATAGATACGGGAGATGAGCAGGCAGCCCAGTGCCAGGTATAGATAAAGCTATTAGAGGTAAAGCAAACGGTTTTAGGTTGTCATCATTGGGGATAAATTATAAATCAAAAAAGATCGTGCTTTTTTTTTAATGCATGATCGAGGCTCATGGAGGAGCTACATCAGAATGGGAGAAACACCATCAGCAGAGAAAATGTGAGAGAGATCTCTTTTTGTGATAATCACCTTCAAGCAGTCCTGTGCCTTCGAAGACATTTTCATAAAGGTACTGTCTGCCGTTCTTTGGGTTAGTCAGTGTCACACGATAGCGACCCAACAGCTTTACCCTGGTCTGGTTGTAGAATGATCGTCTGATCAGATACCTCAACCTCGTAGTGTAGTCCATGCAGGTGCTTGATGGGTAAACTATTGCACGTGACACCAAGATCAACCCAGAAAGTTATCAAGTTGCTGTGTATGTCCACATCTGCAATAATCCACTTCAGATAGGACCTGGCAATAATGTGATCATCAAAATATCCTAAACTTGATACTGATCCTCTGCATAATCGCTATTCATATGAACAACATGGACAGACCTTGCTGGGCTTGCCTACAGACTGAGCCAAAGTGGTTCAACAAAAATTTAGTCTGCTGATGGTGTTTCCCCCTTTCCCCCATTCTGATGTAGTTCCTCCATGAGCCTTGATCAAGCATTTAAAAAAAAAAAAAACTTAACCACTATCTTTTTTGATTTATAATTTATCCCTGACGGTGACAACCGAAAACCATTTGAAAAAAAAAACACTCCAGAGATTCTGAAGCCATGTGGCAAAACGTTTTGTGGTCTGACAAAACCAAGGTGGGACTTTTTGGACTAAATGCAAAGCATTACGTTTGGTGAAAACCCAGCACAGCACATCACCCAAAGAATACCATCCTCACTGTGAAGCACGGTGGTGGCAACATCACTTTATGGTGATGTTTCTCATCAGCAGGGACTGGGGCACTTGTCAGGATAGAAGGGAAAATGGATGGAGCAAAATACAGAAAAACCCGAGAGGAAAATCTGCTGCCCTCTGCAAGAAAGCTGAAATTGGGACGGAAGTTCACTTTTCAGCCTAACAATGACCTGAAGCACACAGCCAAAGCTACACTGGAGCGGGTAAGAACAAAAAGATAAATGTCCTTGAGTGGCCGAGTCAAGGCCCCGACCTAAATCCAATCCAAAATCTGTGGCATGACTTGAAGATTGCTGTCCATCAACACTCTCCACGCAACTTGACTGAGCTTGAACAGTTTTCTACAGAAGAATTGGTAAATATTTCCCAATCAAGGTGCGCAAAGTCGATAGAGACCTATCCTAACAGACTCACAGCTGTAATTGCTGTCAAAAGTGCTTCCACCAAGTATGAACGCAGATGGGTGGACACTTGTCCAACCAAGATATTCTAGTTTTGTATTTTTTTAAACTAATTTTCTGAAATTTTCGAATTTGTTTTTCACTTGGAAGTTGTGGGTTACGATGAGTCATGAAAGGTGGAAAAAGTCTGATTTAATGTAATTTTATTCCAGGCTAAAAGGCAACAAAAGGTGAAAATTTTGAAAATATAGGCACTGTAGTTGTATTCGGTCTGGCACCCACTGTGTTTTTCACTGTAAGCACAGTTGAGGTAGGCAGGATTTCAATAGCTCATATACATTCCTTCTGCAATTCCATAGTATGGCAAAGCAGCAAGCACTTGGCTCTCCAAGTAAATGTTCGCACAGCACAGAATCATTAATTCCATAGATGATGCGATCACAGATTAACGATTCCCGAAGTGTTACAAAATTGCAAGTGGCTGCCGAGATTCGTAGTTCTGTCACATATTTGTCAATGTTATCACCACTCTCTTGGCCTCTGGTGAAGAAACAATAGCGCTCAATAGTCTCATAAGTACGTGGGTGGCAATGGGCATCAAAAACTTGCATGAGTTCAGTCACAATGTGCCCATCCTCGGTTGAGTCGAATGACGTGTTGTTGAAGCTCTCCTTACCTTCTGTGCCGATCAAGTAGAAAATCAACTTCACTTTGCATCTCGGCCCTTGCACACCCCCCTTGAAGGTTTGTAAAACACAACAGTCCTGTAACATGTACAAACCATGGGGAGTTCTAGACAGGAACAGGCATGCAGAACTATCAATTTGGAACTTTTACATGATCAAGAGTTAAACTCGATCAAAAGTTACTGGTAGTAGCCCATCGGTGAGAATACGAGATGCAAACGCCCCAGAGGGTACGAGTTGGAATTTGGCATAATGCAGTAGTGTTAAGCATTTGTATTCTGAGCTTGTGGAAACAGGAGTTTCCAAATAAAGAGTTATAGCAAGTCACCATTGGATCGTCAGTAAAACTCCAACTGGCTCATTCAGGACTTCCAGGGAGAGGTTATCTTGCTTGTTCTGCTTGGTGTGTTCTACATGTGGTATCATTCCACAAAATTAATGCCCTCAGGACAATCTGGGCTGGGCAATACAATTCTGCCTATGAAAAAGCAGCTCCATCCACATTTCCCTTCACCAAATGGGACAAACATAATAATAAACCACGACCACGTGTGGAATAACAAATATCGTATGGCTGGCAGGGTGGCCGAAGAGGTGTGCACACTTTCCTCTGAGCCGTCTAGCCGAGGTACGAATCTCGGCTCAGGTACAAACTGTCATCCTGTTGTCTTGCTGGCAGGATGAGCCAGCAATTTGCGTGCCATCCCTCGGACGGACGATAAACTGTGTGTCCCATCTCCCAGCATCAGTTTGTTGGTGGATATGAAATATTCCATAGTGCCCCTCATGAAGAAATGATGAGCTATCACCAGCACCCTGAGCAAATTCCAAATTCCCACACAAACCTACAGGGGCAACTGCATCAGAGGCAGTCACACTCACCTCGGCCAATGATGCTACTCGCAGCTTTGTGCTCCATATGAAAGAATAAGAAGAACAACTTTTGCATCAGAATTTGTAATGACGTCATTTACTGCTGTTCTAATCAAGCGTTTTGTATGTCAGGAGAGGAGTTTCAACAAAAGAGAAAAATCTGTTCTGTGCGTTAAGTATAATATGTGTTTGCTATACATGATGTGTGTTGCAAAGCGGGACAAAATGTTGACAGGTGAAGGCGAGGGCATCGTCACCCTATGACATACACACGTGCACCATCAGATGATCCGAGTACTCATTGGAACCAGCTGACATTCGCACCATCGAGTTGGATACGTACCTGTGGCTTGACTGGTGCCAGCCTGTCTGTTACGCCACGTCGCCACCTCCAAAAGGAAGGCAAAGAACAAACTACAAAACATGTGTTCTTTGTCGAGAAGTTACGGGGGATGTTCTTCAAAAGGAAAAAATGTCTTCCATAGAGACTGATTTCTGCACTACATCGAAGGCAGGATGGGCGCTATCGGCATTTGCTGCCAGATTTAGAGGCACTGAAAACTACAGATGTATACTGGCACTCAAATTGTTGCAAGACTTGCATGAGCTAGCACAATCTGGATCTCATTCAGAGGATTCTCCTTCGGAAGCACCAGGACTGACATGACAGATGCAAGCCAGACAGGGAGATGATCGCGATCTCAGTCAAATGTCATGGACTGAGGCACAAAGATAAGGTCCACAGAAAGTTCACGGAAATGCTGAATGTTAGCACATTTGAAGTTTGTCAGTCAAATGAGCATGCAGCAGAAGCTCAAGGTGATGAAGATATTCTGCATGTGCTCGGTAGTGTGAGCAACGACCTTGTAGCTGCAGAAGCCAATTATCACAAGGTATGCTTTTCAAACTACACCAGCAAGACAAACATCAAGAATCGAGCCTTTAACGACTGTAAATATGAAGACAAATATGTGAGTGCTTTTGATTGTTCCTGTGCTGGGTTGTTTCTACCGATGAGAGGGATGATGCTTGGAACCTTCCTCTGGAATGCAGAAATCAGTCGGACGAGTGAAGGATCCTCATGGTTGTACAACATCTTTTGCATTGCTCGTCACGTACAAGAATCAAGATTCCCAAGCACACAAGTCTTGCCATGGCTGTACGCCATATAACCGCATCAAAAGAACTGATCGCTTTACGAAACAGAATGGGTTACTGTTCCTCCTACGATGAGATAGAGGCCATTGACATTGGGCTAGCTAAGGAGATTCTGGAGAAGACAGAAGAACGGGGGGGGGGGGGTTGTCATTCCGTCGATCATCTCTCCCGGTGCCTTCTTGCAGGTGGCTGGTGACAATAAAGATATCAATGAGGAGACTTCAGATAGGAAACGCATCACACATGCCACTACCGCTGTGTTGATCATCTCAAAGGAACAGATGTTTCAATAGTTCAATGATGATGCAAGTTATGCACGAGTTCAGCATCAGTGGCAAAAGACCCAGCGTTACAAATTTTGTTCGCAAGGCATGTCAAGATTGGTTACAACGTTCAGAGCACTTGGAATCATCAGGCGGTCTGATGGACCTGACATGGGCTCATTTCTGGCTTTGTCCAACTAAATTATTCGACGTTAACATCTCACCAAACCAGCTGATATATCCCATCCAACAGTGCGTGCCTGGTTGGACTGGTTTCCGTGCAATGGTTTCATTTGCTTTGCCGTACAGCACTGTGGTGGGTTATTGTCCAATGATTGAAGGTTCTCCCACTGACTAGAGCACAATCTCTACAGTGATGAAGACGGCAAAAAGAATGATGGCAAGCTTTGAACAAAACATGAGCATCTCACATTTGACGTTGCCATCTATGTAAAGCCCAAGGAGATCCAGTGGAGAGTGCCCAGACGAGTTCTCAGGTACTGTCATCTGCATGGGAGGATTTCACATTGCTCTGAATTTCCTTGCTCTTCTGGGTAAAAAAAAATATAAGAACTCGGGCATAGAAGATCTGATAGAATCTGGCATATATGGTAGTAGTACAATAACTTCTATCTTTCATGGCAAATCCTACGATTGTGGAGTGAGAGCCTATAAGCTGACCACGGAGACGATGTTCCGTTTACGGTGGATCTAATTCATCATGTTGATGGCTTCTCAGGTGGGACATTCTGTCAAGAAAAATTCAAAAGATGCACGATGCTATTCTTCGACCGAAACAATTGAAACACTCAAAAGACTGAAACAATCCCAGCTATCCTGGACAAAAATCATTGCAGAGCTAGAGCGCCACTGGCAACCGAGTTCAAGCGATTTCAAGATGAATTCCGACAGAACTCTGAGATTTTCTCGTTCTTGGATGATTATATTGCAATGGTTAGCACATTGCTGCAGTGAGCACATTGCTGCTGCAGTTCATCAAGGCTGAGAGAAGTGCTGAGTGGCTCCTGCACCTTGCAACAGTTGCCAACCTCGCCCCACGCTTCAGCTCCATGGACAGATCAAACGACGCACGATGGCTGCCAGTTTATCTTGCAGACATGATGCAGCTCCCAGTGAAACATCCTGATGGAAATAATGAGTTTATCAACAGAAACCACGCGTGAGCAGATCAAGTAAACCATTTGCCCAAATCTGGACGAATATGGCTTTGGAGCAATCCATTAACCGGGATTCAAAAACAAAATGTGGCATTGTTGGAATAAGCCAGAATCCAGGAGCCCTTCGCGTTAGTTTGTGATGAGTCACAAAAGAGCTGCCATGACACGGACCCTCAGAGAAATATGACATTGAAGACTGACTATATAAAAACCCACAAAGAAGCAACACCGTGCAGAATTTAGAGAGTTGAAGAAGATCTACAAAAGCTTATCGACATCTTGAAGTCTGGATTGATGTCAAATCCCTTCTTTTTTTTTTCTTTTTTTTTTTTTGTATACCTTGGTCGAGGCTCGTATGAGAGCTAACACACAACTCACAGCAAGGAGGCATGAGACAAGAGGGGCAGGAGTGGAAGGGACAAAACAGTGGGGAACAGACACATTAGGTGAACTGTGGAAGGGAGAGGGATGGGGATGGGACGGGGAACATGGCGAAGAGAAGATGGACATTTCAGGGACTTTCAGGAAGGAAAGCAGGAGAAATGAAGGAAGTGGGCTTGGGTGGATTATCGGGGGTAGAAAAGATCGAGGATTTGGATGGGGGAAGATAAGAGGTGGTGGTGAACAGCTGTTTTGAAAGCCTGCAGGGAAGAATGGGAAAGAATAGAGTGAGGAAGTTTATTCCAAAGGCGCGAAAAAGAGGAATGAAAGAGTGAAGATGAGCAGTGATTCGTGATTTTGGTAGTTTTACCAGAAGGGGGTTGTTGGCGGACCTTGAGCGCCCTGTGGAAATGTGGTGGGGACAAATCGCAGAGAGAGCAGGGGGGGCAAGGCTGGAGAGGAGTCGGTAGAAGACAGAAAGACCACCGACCAACCTGCGGTGATTGAGTGAGAGGCCCAAAGACTCAGCTTCATTGCGGGAGATGCCGATGATCTTAAATGCCCTGGTTTCGACAGCGTGAAGCCGAGAAAGGTGGGAGGCAGGAGCACCAGCCCAGAGGGGAGAGCAGTACTCAATCAGGCTACGGACAAAAGCTTTGTAAGTGGTCAGGAGCTCAAGAGGGCCCAGGAAGGACTTAGCACGACAGAGGATTCCCAGTCGGCGACTGGCTTTTGAGGCGATCACAGCGATGAGATCTCAGTATTGACTGATGAACAATGAAACAGGTGTTGTGTCACTAGAGGAAGTGTCAAGTCGATTTCTTACTGCCTACAGCATTGGCAAGGACCAAATGACATCTTTCATTGTGCATTGGCTCAATTCAAACGAGGAAAAATTATTGAGACCCGTTTTTTGTAAAGATCAAAACGATGTCACCTGTGCTGAAGAAGAAGAAACTGAAGGTAGTCACTCTGTCAGCAGGTCGAGACTTATTCATCAGACTCCTAATTGCAGCAAAGGGAAGAGCCATTGACTTAAAGCATGTTCTGACATTCAAACTCTCGACAGTTACTTTTGCCCTTTACGATGCAGACAGAATCATGTGGAAGACCATGAGGTGTGTATTGCTGTCCAAGTTGAAGAAGTTAGGAGAAACAAAGCCAAGACTGCCCCAACAAGATGCAAACATGTTCACCACCATTGTTATCAATGGCATGGCAGTGGTGCAGATGGTTAAGAGTGGCAGTGTGTCAACATTTGGAAAACTGGTGACAAAAAAAACTCTACCAAATCATGGCTGTGCCATTAAGTGACAACGGCTACAATAGGGTGGACATGGTGTTTGACAATACAAAAATTAGTCCATAAAATCTGCTGAGTGAGCTCCATACTTTGTGAGATTTAGTGCCAGATTGATCAAGCAGACCTACAGTAATGTCTTCACCGAACACTTGGTGGAGGTTTTAAGGATGGGGAAATCACTAAAGGCAAATGTGAGATAATCCAGACCCTAGCATCTGACCGTGAAGAGGCAGACACCAGAATGCTGCTGCATGCCAGGCAAGCCACCTCTGAAACTGACAGACTTATTATCCAGTCTCTGGATACTGATGTGGTCGTGCTTTATGTTACCCATTTCAAGGACATAAGATGCAAAGAGCTGTGGTTCCAAACTGAGGTGAAGGACAAAATGAGGTATATACCTATTCATTCCATGCCACAATAGCTGATCCACAACAGTGTGCAGCACTTCTGGCTTCTCATGTACTGACGGGATGTGGCAGTAATAGTTCCCTTTCTGGCATTGGTAAGAATAAGTCATTTGGTCTCCTCAGCAGCACTCCAGAACACCAGAAAGGACTGGCAAAACTTGGAGAGAAATCAACTGTGAACGAGTTGACAAATGCAGATTGCAAGAAGTTTGTATGCAGTCTGTATGCCAGTGTCCAGAAGGCTGGCACAACATGTGACAGTCCGGTACTTGTTGTTTTGCCAAAAGAAACAGAGAAATGAAGGGCTTCCACCTCCGTCAGACAGCCTGGATCTTCATATTAAATGGGACATCAGACACTCGTGTGGATGCAAGCTCTTCGGGAAAAGCAAAACCTACCAGATCCTATTAGGAGTGCATGGGAATATCAGATGATGTGCAAGCTCTGGACAAAGATGATGATGGACCCAAGATAATGGAAAAAAGATCCAGCACCAAAAGATCTTGTTGAACTTGTTGTTTGCCGTTGTGCTAAGACTGCCTGCCATCGCTCTGATTGTACTTGCAGGGTGAATGGACTTGTGTGTACCTGTACGTGCAAGGGTGATACCTCGAAAAACCCAAAAAACCTTGTCGTTGATGACGATGAGGATGATGAAGCTGGTCATTACCACACCATGTCAGAAACTCGACATTTTTAGGACTGTTGTATATTTCTGTTTTTCGAAAATCTGTGGTTAATTCAGTGATGTCTACGAGGAGCATCCCTATTCTCCCTGAACATTTATTGAGTATGTATGAGCCACCATTTTGAGATGGTATGGCTTTTAAATAACTCGGTATATTTTAGCTCGATTGCAGGATTTTATGCATCATCATGGATAAATCCAATTTGATAAGCATGGTAATTCGATGATAAAAAAATTTTAGATGTACTTTTCTTACCTCCATGATTGTTTTATAATTTTCCAAGCGGTTTTCATGAAGAAAATTGCATTATTAATGACAATTTTTTATTTTACATCCCTCCCCTACCCCACCCCAACCCCGTAAGACGATAAACGCCCCAGAATAACCTGATTCGTTTATGACCAATACCAGCATGATGTAGGATTGTCTTCTGTTCCATTTGCACTTCAGTTATGTTGGATTGCTGGAGTTATTGCAATAAATATTACATTAAATAACACCAATATGGCATCATCGCCCCAATTTCAGGCACTTTTTGAGAGCAGGCCCCCACCACAGACATTGGCCTGTAGAAAATAAGTTATATCACAATATGGAGTGACATCCACCATAGAAATGTTTTCGAAGGGTTGCCGTAACAAAAAATTCCACCCAACCTTGTATGCGGTGCAAGTTGAGCGAGACCTTTTTTCACAGACCTTGCTCCTAAAATCATCTATAAGAAGAATAAGAAGAACCACTCCTTTGGAGTCTTCAGACGCATAGGGCTGCTGAAGCACTTTTTCCTTGGCAAGGAGCCCCATCCTGGATAGGTCACCACTCCGACACATGATACTCAGATCGCTCATTCTTTACAGTAAGCTGGCACTCGTTTTGCCAACCTCAGAAGGATGATGGATTAAGTCAACTCACCTGGTGTTATGTTAATGGTATCATAGGAGCTCAAACCCAAGATCACGAAGATCCGAAGCCAACCACCTTAACTGTTAAGCCAATGCCAGTCTTTACAGCTTGAGTGTGGTGTTGAAGAGATAACAATAGGGTGGCTTTCGAGTGGTGCAGAATAAATAGCAATTGGACCAGGGGCATGGCTTTAGAGTGGTGCAGAATAAATAGTAATAGGACCGGGGGCATGGCTTGAGAATTGTAAAGAATAGACAGGAATAGGATCAGGGGGCATGGCTTGAGAATTGTAAAGATTAGACAGCAATAGGACCAGGGGCACAGCTTGAGAATTGTGAAGAATAGATAGCAATAGGATCAGGGGCACAGCTTGATAATTGTGAAGAATGGATAACAATACGACCAGGAGGCACGGCTTGAGAATTGTAAGGAATAGGTAGCAATAGGACCAAGAAGCACGGCTTGAGAATTGTGAAGAGTAGATAGCAATAGGACCAGGGGGCATGGCTTGAAAATGGGAAAGAATAGATAGCAATAGGACCAAGAGGCACGGCTTAAGAATTGTAAAAATCAATAGCAATCGGACCAGGGGCACGGCTTGAAAATGGTGAAGAATAGATAGCAATCGGACCAGGAGGCATGGCTTGACAATTGTAAAGAATAGATAGCAATAGAACCAAGAGGCATGGCTTAAGAAATCTGAAGAATAGATAGCAATAGGACCAGGGACATGGCTTGAAAATGGGATAGAATAGATAGCAATAGGATCAGGGGCACGGCTTGAGATTTGTGAAGAATAGATAACAATAGGACCAGGAGGCATGGCTTGAGAATTGTAAGGAATAGGTAGCAATAAGACCAAAAGGCACGGCTTGAGAATTGTGAAGAATAGATAACAATAGGACCAGGAGTCATGGCTTGAGGATTGTAAGGAATAGGTAGCAATAGGACCAAAAGGCACGGCTTGAGAATTGTAAAGAATAGATAGCAATAAGACCAGGGGTCACGGCTTGAAAATTGGAAAGAATAGATAGCAATGGGACGATGGGGGCACGGCTTGAGACTGGTACAGATTAGATAGCAATAGGACCAGGGGCACGGCTTGAGAATTGTGAAGAATAGATAGCAATAGGATCAGGGGGCACGGCTTGAGAATTGTAAAGATTAGACAGCATTAGGACCAGGGGCACGGCTTGAAAATGGTGAAGAATAGATAGCAATCGGACCAGGAGGCACGGCTTGAGATTTTTAAAGAATAGACAAGTCTGAAGACGACGATGGTTCACGAGCGGTATTTGACGATGTAGATTGTTTCAGAAGTGAAGGATGAGACAATGTGATAATGTTAGACCAAGTTATAAAAATGATCAACATGATGTGGTACGAGTGACAGGTTATTAGCTGCAAAATGTCGAAAAACCGGTTTCGTTCAACAACTTTAAAAATTTTACCTTTGCATAACCTTAAAAGGTCACAAAACAATGTTGTGGACATTAAAATAAGGAAACAGGATACGTGCTATAGCTTAATGGAGTTAGTTCGGCGAAGAAGGTCGAAAATCCAGTTCGATTCCCACAACTTTGAAAATTTGACCTTTGTGAACTTTTAAGGTCAAGGGTCAAGGATTATGACCTTTGGTGCAAAACTTCCTCTGGAACATTCCAGGAACAATATAACGTCATATAGGCTATATGGCATTTCACACTCCTCGGATTATCCATACTTTGATGAAATCAGCGTAAAAACAAACTTGAAAGGGGGCGTCACGGGCAAGGTGTTCGAGATAGAGAAAAATGGTTTGAAGACTTTACATGGGGAATGACCTCAAGATTATGCATAAAAAATATTGTCATCCGAGCTCTCAAAGTTTGGGCGGTTGTATGATTTTTAAGTCAAAATTTTCTAAGTTCCTGACCTTGTGACCTTGATACGAAAATGAAAAATCGAGCTCCGTGGGGCTATGCAGGTGCCATTGGGCTAACCAAATACCAAAAACCCCTGCCAGATTCGACAAACCCCTCGGAGAAGAAATTTTTTATGTCAAAATCGCAATTTTCTAAGTTCGTGACCTTGCGACCTTGACCTTGGGACGAAAATGAAAAATCGAGCTCCGTGGGGCTATGCAGATGCCATTGGGCTAACCAAATACCGCAACCCGTCAGATTCGACAAAACCCCCTCGGGGAAGATGCAAATTGAAATCGGCTACCCCCTAAAAACACGTTTTTTGGGCGTGGACCACGCCCATTTTCAGGAAAACACAACTAGATCATGATATAAACCTCCCACCAAAATTTCATCAGGATCAGATCAAAACCCACGGAGCTCTGCTCGGGACAGACAGACAGACAGACAGACAGACAGACAGACAACAATAACGAATATAGTGGTCACTTATATTTTTCGTGAAAATATTTTTTCGTGAACAAATTGTATTTTTCGTGAACCAATAGGACCAAGAGGCATGGCTTAAGAAATGTGAAGAATAGATAGCAATAGGACCAGGGATCTGGCTTGAAAATGGGAAAGAATAGATAGCAATGGGACGAGGGGGCATGGCTTGAGAGTGGTACAGATTAGAGAGCAATAAGACTAGGGGGCACGACTTGAGAGTGGTACAGATTCGATAGCAATAGGACGACGGGGCACGGCTTGAGAGTGTTACAGATTCGATAGCAATAGGACGAGACGGCATGACTTGAGAGTGGTACAGAATAGATAGCAATAGGATCAGGGAGCACGGCTTCAGAGTGGTAAGGAAGAGAGTAAGGAGAGAAGGAAGACGTTACTATTTTATGCAAAGAATCGTTATTGCCTGATATGTTCTTGTATTGTGGGTGAGGGACTAAGGATATATAGGTTTCAGAGACATAGATAGGTAATGGTATCGGTATGCAAGGCCGAAGCCTTGTCAGTGGTTGAACATGTTTGCCGAATATATAAACAGTGCTGGGTGGGTGCTGCAGGTTGTTTGACTTTTTTATCATTCATTATTTATTTCCTGAAAAGGCACACATTGGATATATTCAAATCAATATAAATTCGTCGAATAGCAAAATTATAAGCAAGTAGGGGACTCAATAGATGGCGCAAGGTACATTCAAAATGTCCTTGGAATGAGATACTCATGATAGTTTAAGAAACACAAAGGTTATTTTTTTATTATTAACAAACAGGTATACTGTATATAATTAGAGTTCATAGAACACCTTTCCCTGTGCAGTCTGGAGAAAAAAAGGACATGGGCGGGGTCTGCAAGCGACAAATTTGATTGGTCGAGATGACGTAAAATGGCATAATATTTTCTCCAAGTACTGCCAAACGGAACTTTTTTGAAAGTGCTAAAAAAAAAAGCGATTTGTGTTCTACAGTGCTCAAGTATACAATTACATTGAAATAAAATTATTGTAAAGGTCAGAAAAAACAAAATTTCAGAATTTTACCACCGTTGATGCAGCGGCTTTTTCCACCACCTTATTACCTCGACCACTGAAGGTGGAAAGAGGTTGTTTTCATCCCTGTCTGTTTGTTGCTTGGAGAGAAAAAAAAATTCATCAAGTATGTTGGTCTGCAATATTTGACTGTTTGTTTGTCACACGATTTTTGGCCACAACTTTCAAGCAATCGTTCTGATTGTGTGTGTGTGTGTGTGTGTGTGTGTGTGTGTGTGTGTGTGTGTGTGTGTGTGTGTGTGTGTGTGTGTGTGTGTGTGTGTGTGTGTAGGTGACCGGTCAAGCACGGCAACGCTTAATATTGGTGAAGATCCAAATCCGGATCCGGATCTGAGAATTTTTTAAGGGATTCTTCACCATTGAGAGGTAGGGACAAAAGCGATAGCTACACGGTGTTTCAAAAAGATTGATACAACTTTGACTTCCTGCTATGTCTTTGTTCTTCGACTTATACAGTTTTTCTTTTCAGGGTTTGGTGGTGTTATTATGGGATTTGTTCACTGGTATTTCTAGCTCCGTATCTCAACTATGCCATTGACAGTGAAGCAGAAGACAAAAGTGGTGGCTCTGTGGTACGAGACTAAATCGTATGTAAACATCTGCCGGAGGTTCTGCCGGGAATGACCTTAGAACACGTGATGGACCCACAAATTGTGCCATTCAACATATTGTGAAACATTTTGAGCACAAGCGTACAGTGCACAACCAGAGCAAGAGCAACAGTGGCAGGCCAGCATCAGTAACCAAGAGCCAAGCCAACATCGACTCCGTGTGTGATTCTGCAGTGGACAGTCCCAAGAAGTCCCACCGCTGGCGCTTCCGGGAGCTCGGCATCAAACCAGCATCAGTCTGGCATATCCTCACTTAGGAACTGAATCTTTTCCCATACATTATCTCCATTAGGCATAAATTGAGTCAAGATGGCATGATAAGGAGACTTCATCATCATCATCATCATCATCATCATCATCATCATCATCATCATCATCATCGTTTTACGGCCGATTCCATGCTTGCATGTGTAAGCCATCGTTCACCTAATGGCTGCTTTCCAGGCTGCACGATCCCTTGCTAGCCCTCATCTTAGGCCTTTCACTCTAAGATTATCTCTCAGCAACTCATCCCATGTTTTCCTCAGATGGCCTCTTGCTCTCCTTCCATTTACATTCATATTTATGCACTTCTTCACACAACTAGCCGCCCACATCCTTTCCACATGTCCGAACCATCTCAACCGACCCCTACGCATAACCTCACGAATGCTTTCTATACCTAACCTATCTCTCAATTCCATATTTCCTTTCCCATCCTTCAATGTCACATCACACATCCACCTCACCATTCTCATTTTATTTTGTTCACACCTCCGTTCATCCTCCTTTTTGACCTTTTTGACCACCGATGTTTCGCTGCCGTACAACATCACACTTCGAACGCAAGCTGTATAAAGTTTTCCCTTTAATTGGAGAGAGGTCCCTTTCGATGTCAATAGGAGTAACAACTAACTAAACTTCCCCCAGCCACTTCTAATTCTTGCAGTCACTACTGCCTCCACACCACCACCTGCATTAATCATATCACCAAGATAACAGAATTTATCTCCACATTCCAGAGATATATCCCCATCAACTAACCTTTTCGCTCAAACTGGATCATCTATTTACCTGCGCAAACAGCACATTTGAAGTCAGGTACCACCTGCAGTCGACCCCTGCTGCCAGTACACCTCTTGCGCACCCAGCAGTTGAAGGATTTACGGAATTTTACAGGATTTACACAATAGTGCAACACAGAGCATTGTGGAGTTCACTGATAATTTTCCCGTGGAGTTTTGGTGGAATTATCATTCGGCTACCCCAAAGCAGGCAGTCTGCATCAATAGAGAACCCATCCATCCAGATGAGGTATGGTTTTGCCTCTTCTGGTAGTGATGCCCAATTACCAGACATAACAGTGTATAATTTGTGACAAATCTGGATTGTTATTGCTCGCACAAGCAATCTGCTTTGGGGTTACGTGCGCCTCATCGTGAATGACGTTAGCCATGAGATGAATGATATCACCAGATTGTGGAGGTTCTGGGATGGTTAAGGGAAGCGGCAAGCGACTGAGTGCGTCGGCAACAGTACATTTCCTTACCCACGTGGTAAACCAATGAATAATCATAACCGACAAGGGTCAACGCCCAACTTTGTACATGACCTGATGAAGTGGGCAGAATGGCTCTGGTTTCTCCCAGGAGACCTAATAAGGGTTTGTCATCAGTCTCAATGGTACGATGTCTTCCAAACACAGCTTGGTGCAACAACGCACACCCAATGCCATATGAAGAGCTATCACAACTGAGAAAAAGTTCCTTGGATGGGTCGTAATGGACAAGTAATGGCGAGGAGGATAGCATGGTTTTAGCGGCCTTGAACACTTGTTTAGGCAGCTTCCCATTTCCAGACAACACCTTTCCTGAGGAGAAGATGCAGAGGCTCGACGGTTGTGCTTCGTTGAGGCAGGAAATTTCCAAAGTAGCTCAACATACACAGGAATGCACGAAGTTCTGAAATGTTTTGTGGCATTGGTGCATTCGTAATTGCTTCAACTTTGCTTGGAGCGGGCAAAATGCTTTGACAGGAGATTTGATGACCCAGATATTCAACTTCACATACCAGAAAGGTACACTTCTCATACCTTTGGTGTAACCCAGCTTGATTGAGGACTTTGTTTCGGTTCTCGAGGTGTTCATGTTGTGACTTGCCATTCACGAGTATGTCGTCATGGAATATAACTGTCTTTGGTACAGTTTTCAATCACGTCTCCATCTTGCATTGGAAGGTTGGTGCAGCAGAGCGTATGCCAAATGGGCATCTGTTGTCCATGTAGAGTCCTCGATGAGTGTTAATGCATTTATTGGGCTTGGATTCATCATCCAGTTCCATTTGAGCATTGGCATTGGTCAATTCAAGCCTCGTGAATGTCTGGCCACCCATGAGAGTGGTGAACAGGATAGCTTTGGGAAAAGGGTAGCCAACCAGCTTTGAATAGCGTTTGATAGTCATTTTGTAGTCCCCACAAATGCACACTGTTCCCATAATTTTTGAGTACTGGTACGTGCCCGTAAAAAAAAATAAAAATTGATAAATAAATAAATATTCAAACCGCGAGCAACAAACAACAACCACATAGGCCGTTTCTTCGCTCTCGCGTGCCCGTCCGTGCGTGGCCCAGAAGTTCGCAGTTACGATTATTTGCAATTTAGTTTTAATACCCAAATATTCAATTAGCGCCTACGTATTTTACCTTTTCGCAATGTCCTGGCAAGGAAAAACAAAAAGAGAAGAGAAGAGAGAGAAAAAAAATTTACTTCCTGGTTCGGAGCACACAAGCACTGTGATGTTACTGAAATTATGCACCATCTCATATGAAAACGATCATAACTTGGGGCATTGTGTTTATCTATAAATGCGCATAAGAAATGGAGAAATTATTAGAATACACGAAGTCATCACTATCCGGAAGTCCGTACGTTGTAACCCGTAATGGGGAACGTGGCTGAGCTTCCCTTCCCCATCGGCCACACCCACGCAACAACGTGTCTTGTCATTGGTTTGGTAAATAAATGGCCATAACTTGGAAACCACTTGTCCGATTAATATCAAACCTTGAAAAGGCACATCCTCAGGTCCCAGCAATATTCATGGCAAGTTTAAATGAGATCGGACCAGTGGTTGTCGAGAAACAGCGGTCTCAGACACACAGACACACAGACACACACACACACACAGATTGCTGGAATTATAGATCGATTGGAACGATATGTGCCGCCCAGTTAGAGTACTCAACTGGTGAGATGATTCCCTCACTCTACAGGCGGTCAAGCTCACATTCAGTCATTGATTACATCATGCAGGGCACAGGTCTAGCCTTATGGAACAATGGCCGAGTATGTGCAGAAACATGAATCCTCACTTTGGGCCCTGCAAAGGTACCAACACCATCACTGAACAGGCCAGCGTACTTGTTGAGCATGGTATTCAATCCAGTATCAGAGTTGTGATCCAGCACCCACATTTGCCTGGTATTGGCTTCATGGTTGGGCTGGTGGGCTTGGGATCTTAGTATCCTGAGTTCAAATCGTGCTTGACTATTGAATTAATACCAGGTGGGGTTGACAATGCCACTCATCCTTCTGAGGTTGGCAAAATGAGCGTCAGCTTGCTGGTATCCTGTGTTGGAGTGGCGACCTGTCCAGGATTGTGCCCAATAGCCAAGGAGACTGCTGAGGCAGCACCAATGCTCTGCACAGAACCTGGTCCCATTGGATGGATGGATCAGAGTTGGAGACTCTGGTTACATCATTCCAATTAAGTCTGATTACTCGTAACTAATCTCGGCCTCAGAGGGTTGGTCCTTCTCCACGCATTATCAGTCGAGGTAGGACATGAGTGCTGTTTCCATATCCGACAGTTATGTTAGCTGAGCCAAGTACAGGAACCACCTCCATGGTGTATGTTCTCAAGTCAGTAGATACAGACCGGAGTGCAGGAGCCTTTGAGGGTAGATGAAGGTAAACTTGCTCTCGCCCATAATTGATGTGGAAGCGCCGGTATCAACATCCATTCTCACTGGGATCTTATCGATTGTTACATCAACTATAATTGGAGCATCGGAGCTCTTTGTTCCAACAGAGAAAACCTCGTAAAGTTCCTCCCTTGACTTTCGGCTGCAGGCTGTGCTCTGTGACCTATCGTTCGTTGCATCAGGGATCACTCCAATGTAATGAGCAGGACACAAGTTTTTAGACTTGGATCGAGAACGACACTTCAAGTGTCCCCGCTTATCACAGTTGTCACAGGTATAATTCCTGTACTGACATTGGAAAGTTTGATGATAACCACAACGTCAACATGTTACCCCAACCTTCCGTGTCGATTCAGAAATATCAGGAAGTGGAGGTGAATTTGGTGCCTTTCTCAGACACTTTTGCTTGTAGCCAAAGGTTACCTTGTTAACCAATGGGTCCTGCTGGATAACTTTTGACTTGTTAGAGATCACACACAGGCTCTCGGCAGTTTGCAGACACGCAGTGGCTATTTCCATGACCTTAGACAAATTGGGGTCGGATTCAGTGAGGAGTTTCCGCAGAATTGAGTCGTCATTGATGCCTATTATAAACAAATCACGCAACATCTCTTCGGGTTCATCTGAAAACTCACAATGTTCGGCGAGTCGGCGTAAATCAGCCACAAACTCAGATGCTGACGGACCATCTTGACAATGGTGGGTATAAAGTTTATATCTCGAGACGATATGACCCAGTTTTTGGGGTGACAATGTCTTTTCACGAGATTGACGAGCTCTTCATACGACTTGTCAGAAGGTTTGGCTGGGGCAAGAAGATCTTTAAAGAGGCCGTACATCGGGGCACCGCATACGGTCAGTAATACAGCTCGCCGCCTTTCAGCGTCCTCATCGGTGTCCATTTTGTTTGCCATGAAGTACGGCTTCAGACGATCGGTGTAGTAAGCCCAATCATCCCCCATTGAGTATTCTTGCAATACACCGATGTACGAAGACATCCTCGTCGCCAATGTAATGTACTCAATAGAGAGGGACGAAGGCTCTGAAGTGGGAACAACAGGTTTTATTCGGACACGGGTACAACACAATACAGCACAGCATCCGAACATGGGCGGGACATATGACTCTGCCTAACCACGCACCGGTGCACCCAGGTATGCATGCATGAGCCCAAACTACTGTTACATCTCAACGACCATATCTAAAGCATCCCCAAACTCAAGTATTCTTACACATTCAGTGTTTCTAACTCCGAAACCTGACCTGCCATGCACATCCTCATATCCTTCTGCCAATGCTCCAACATGTCCATTCAAATCCCCTCCCAACACAATGACTTCTCTCTCTCGCTCATCCCTGAAACAACATCCACAACTGTGTCCCCAAAACTCTGCTTCTCCTCCTCACTTAATCCTATCTGTGGGGCATATGTTGACAATACTGTTAATATACACTTATCAAACAACAGCTTTAGAGCTATAACTCTTGCATTTACCCTCCGAACCTCCAACACCTTCTCCATCCACTTATTAGCCACCATAATGCCAACACCACTAGTTCCAGTCACAACCTATCCAAAATAATTTATACCTATCATTTCTACCTGTGACCATTCCTGCAGCACCTCCTCTCCACCTTGTTTCTTGCACACAGCATACATCCACTCTGAGTCGGCTCAAAGTTTCCAGCTCCACCGCTCATCGTACCAACATTCAGACTAGCAACCCTAACACCGATCTTATCATGCCGAGTGTGCCAGCATGACAGGACAGGTATGACAGGTGTGCTTTATGCATGACAGGTTTGCTCCCATTTGTAATTTGTACAACCATATATTTCAAAGAAGAAGAAAGTGAGGGAACCTGACTATAAAAGCCACCCTCCATGGTATATGCCACGGCAACTCCAGACATCAGTGCGCTTACATGACCTGATGCTGTTACACCAGCAGTCCAGTGGCCTCGTGGGTGACCCACCCCAGCCCACTTCAAGGACACCCATCCATGTGTGACATGGCACGAAAGCAGATGGGGTATTATTCCCCTTCTGATAGAGCAGCCTCCCATTACGCTACGGCTTGGTTCGGGCTCCTGTACTATCAGGCAGTAAGTGCCAACCTGTTTAGACACACACCCTGTACACTCTGGATAATGCATCAACACTGCCCCGATTTGGGTGAAGATCCAAACTTGGATCCGGATTCGAGAATTTTTAAAGTGATTCTTCACCATTGAGAAATATGGCCACAAATGATATCCATCCATCATCCATTGGGACCATATTCTGTGCAGTGCATTAGTGCTGCCTAAGCAGTCTCCTTGGTTATTGGGCACAATCCTGGACAGGTCGCCACTCTGACACAGGATACCAGCAAGCTGGCACTCATTTGCCAACCTCAGAAGGATAACAGGTAGAGGCAACTCCACCTGTTATTAATTCAACAGCCGAATGAGTTTTTAGCTCAGGATTCTCAGATTCAAAGCCCACCACCCTAACCATTAAGCCAACACCAGGCATACAAATGACATATAGCATGATATTTCAAAAAAAATGATTGGGCCAGATATGTTCTTCTGGATCAGGCATTGCGTGGCGGAGGCGTGTGCTCAACCGAGTTCCCTTCTTGTTTAACATGTTACATTCTCTGTGCCTGTTGTTTGTGTCCTTTATGACGTCAGTAAAAACAGTACGTTTCCTATTTGGAATGAGTTTTCATTTTCTTTAACTGCTAGATAGCCAGACAGAGTAAAACAATTACCTTACTCCTCTCTGCGCATGTGTGATCGGAACGAGATTCCGTACAATTTGCCAAATTCAGAGCCAAAGTTACTGCAAAAGTGCAGGTTTCTGTTCTCAGTCATGTTCAAAATATAACATGCAATTTAAATTAAGTTGTTCCCTGATCATAAACTGACATTTGTAGACAGACAGACAGACAGACTCGGTAAAACATTGCTTAACCTCGCTTTTCGCTTCACGCGCGTGCGGCATTAAGATGGAAATATGTTTTCTTTCTCATTACATCCAACTTTTCTCCATCGAGATATTCAAAGGGAGGTTTCAGATGCAGGGTGGAGATTAAAATGTTGTATTCTTTTTCAATACTGATTCCGCAGTCATCGATGCAGCTTCAGAGAACACTGAATAAGGGAGGCAAAAGGACAGTTACGCACGAGTCGGAATGACATGTCGCTGTGACAATCTTAAGAGAGGCCTGCAGAAAGCCTTCGCTGATCCGTGTAAGTGTTTAAGTGCAAGGGATAGAAACGGGATGGCGAAGAAAAAGAGAAATCGAAATAATGAGCGCAATGAATCTCACGTGAAACATTGTTTCTATTAATGAGAAAGGAATAGGTGAGAAGTGAACGGAATAAAAATGTACAGCAAAAAAACAAACGGCACAAAGGGCCATGTTTACGCATCACTTATGAGGGCCCGGGCACGTTGTCATCAACAATATAAATGAGAGCGAGGCAGTTGCAGTTGTCGCGCACTGCGGTTCGACGAGTAGTAATGTGCGGAGTCATCCATTCCGATGTGACCCCTACCTGCCGACGTGCGTCCATGGACCTGCAGCCCGCAATGCAGAGATTACGAACTAAATCTAAAATCGCTCTGATTATATGTACATACAAGAGACACGAGTTCTCGCACCGAGTTTGATGCTCGTGGCTCATCGAGCTGCAGATTTATGAACCACGTGCACGTGATATTGCGCGCGAAAAACCCCAACATTGACCCCTCCTCCCCCGGCACGTGTCCGCGCGACATCAGCTTCGCTCTCCGGGTAAATCCCGACGGCGATTCAATCATTCTCGGTGTTGGCAATATATGAATCAAGCGAGTAAATTACCCACCGGAGTAAGGATCGATCCTTGGAAAATAACCGATTTACAGATGGAGACGATGGTCGTTGATGTGTTAATTGCTTATTTATAACACATGAACCTCCCATCACGTCGTTTGTTTAATTACTGTGTGTGTGTGTGTGTGTGTGTGTGTGTGTGTGTGTGTGTGTGTGTGTGTGTGTGTGTGTGTGTGTGTGTGTGTGTGTGTGTGTGTGTGTGTGTGTGTGTTCCGTATGTGGATGTTTTTAACCCCGAAAATGCGAAGCGAAAAGCGCGGTTAAGCAACTGGTTCACTGTCTGATTCTGTCTGTCTGAAAATACAAACGAACCTGTCTGTGGTTCAGCAGTTCAGCAATTCAGAGCAGTGGCTCTAAATTTGTCCCAATTGCACATGCGCAGAGAGGAGTGAGGTAACTGTTTTAGTTTTGTCTGATTGTCTGTCAGTCAAATAAAATTAAAAATCATTCCAAACAGGAAACTCACTGTTTTGAAGGACATCATAAAGGACGCATGTACAACATTCATAATGTGTGTGTTTGTCAGTGTGTCTCCTCCATAATGCCAAAACCATAAAACCGAGCAGCCTGAATCTTTGCATGCTTACCAAGAAAACTCCGAGGAAGTACGTAGAAGAGTGAAAATTGTGAGTGTTTGGGTTAATTAAAACACCCCTTTTGAAGATAGTTAACGGCCTTATTTAATTATGTCCTCAATCAAGGCATCATCCTTGATAGCCCTCTGTTACCTTGCAGGAGTCTTAATTCACCATTTTGTTCTGCCTATTCAAACATGTCTCGATTTGGAAACCCGATCTACTCATGGACTAATTAAAGTATATAATCAAAATCTTGCATCTGATTTGAGAATCGGATCTGCTGGAGTAAAGTGCTTAATGCTAGAATGAAATCTGAAAATTTTAATAAATTAGCGATTTGTATAACTAAGTGTATATTATTTAAGCAAAGCATTCAGCTTAATTTATTTTCTACTGTTCGGATGATTACATTCAGTGAAGGTGACCGAGTCACGTGATGAAGGATATTATTTAATAATGCCATTAAATATCTTCAAAAGGGGCGTATTAATTAACCAGTACACCCAATTATCACTCTAGTACTTCCTCGGAGTTTTCTTGGTAAGCATGCAAAGTTTCAGGCTGATAGGTTTCATGGATTTGAAGTTATGGAGGACATACACACACACACACACACACACACACACACACACACACACACACACACACACACACACACACACACACACACACACACACACACACACACACACACACACACACACACACTGAAAAACAGACACACACACTCATTGCCTTTTATTCGTGTAGATTTATTATTGTTTATTTATTTTCAAAATGGCCACCAGCTATTAGTTCCCGACAAATCATGTACCTGACACGCCAGTTTTTTTTTTTTTTAACATCTCCACCCCCGCCCCCCACCCACCACAATGACATGAGTCATGTACCAGACACGTCAGTTTTCGACCCCCTAACAAATATGACATAGATCATTTACCTGACACGTCATGTGCACAATCACTCAGCCTATTAAAAATACAATCCACGTTGTAAACATATTGTTGCGGTGCCGGTGTGTCGGCCGCGAACCGACCGCTCTGACGGAGCCGCAAGTCGAGTCGGCCCGACCGATCGCCCGGAATATAGATTGCCGCCCGGATAACTCTGAGGCTGACGGGTCCTTGTGCAAGAACTGAAATACGCCAATGGGCAGACCACGTGGGGTAGGCGCCGTAGGGTCGATTGCCAATCTTCAATTTACCTAAATACCCACGTGATCCAACCAACGGGTTATTCCACCCTCGACGGAACAAGCAGCTTAAGCCACTGTCACACCTTGACGTTTTAGCCAGCCTATGGCAACGTATCAGAATGTATGTAAAACGCTGGCGTATGCTGAACTATTGATATTTTTTTTAATTTTTGGGCGTATAATAACGTGTTGGATGTATGCATAACGTATTAGTAATGTACACAGAACGTTTTAATCACATATAGATAACTTATACCAACGAATGCTGAGCGTGTTGTTGGCATTCACAACCTATGCTCAACGATAGTCCAACTTATGCATAGCGCGCGGCAGCGTATCGCCGACGATCACGTGGCGTAGGCTATTAATAGGCTGCGGCTCGATGATTCAACTCATAACCGCACTAGACATCGAAGTGTCAAGTCGCTGTAACACCTTGACGTTTTAGCCAGCGTATGAAAAATTTTCCGAACCAAGCTGGCACACGTCGAATACGTTATGGGTAAGTTTTGTATAAGTTAAGAGCATGCTGGCATACGTCATTGTACGCCGAGTAATTTTCAGCATGCTGAAAATTTCTCGACGTACTCGACGTATGACACACATTCCGCATACGCTGGCATAAGTTGTAGGAACGCTACTCATAAGTCGAAACACGTCAAGGTAATGGTTAGCGTCAGTGTTCCAGACTCCGTTTTTTTTTTCTTCGGTATGACGGTTATGATTTAAATCGTTGAGCGGCAGCCTTTTAATTATATTATATTATAACCGCACTAGAAATGGAAGTGTCAACATGACCGCCGTACCGAAGAAAAAAAAAAAACAGGGAGTCTGGACCACTGACGCTAACCATTACCTTGACGTGTTTCGACTTATGAGTAAGGTACAAGTAACGTGTGTCGACGTGTGTCAACGATCGCGTAGTGTGCCTACAACTTATGGGCAGCATTATGCGGAACGTGCGAGTCATACACTGGCATGCGTCGGGAAATTTCAAGCATGGAAAATGTGTCTAACAGCTCGGCGAACTACGACGTTTGCCAGCGTACTACGACGTATGCCAGCGTTCTCTTAACGTATACAAACTTACCCATGACGTATGCGACGTGTGCCGGCGTTTTAGCCCAATTTTGCACACGTCAGGCATACGTTGGCTAAATCGTCAAGGTGTGACAGGGCCTTCAAGCGAGCCTGTCCCGTGCGTGATTCCGAGCGGCTTAATCGCAGAGAACCGTCGGTCCGGATGTCCCCCTTTTACGGCAAACCAACGGCTAACTCCCAACACACAAAATGCTCAGTCAATGAAGGAATCCACGTGACGAGCTGAAAACATTTAACAATTGGGGTATTTATTAATAATAATGGGGAACTAGGAAAGCACGTAAGAGCAGAACTATTCTGACTATACGATATGCAATGCAAGGATTTACAGCACACAAAACACTGAACAATTTCCTACTTATTAGACGGGCCCACGGACGGACGGACACACATACACAATAAATGGTGGCAGAGGCCTTTAATAACGGACTCCAGCTCGGAGGGACAGATGAGTTGAAACCCAGAACCTATATCGGACCTCTCCACCTCGTGTGGTCTTCAAGCTGTTCGGACCCGGGCTCCAGCGAGAGCGAGCTGGATCCAATCGCCGTGAGCCACGATCCTTCCCTAGCTCCAGCGAATCCTCTCGCGCTTCCGAACACGTGCTGGTCAGACGAGGCGCCGATCCTTCGCTTCCTCGAAGAACCACCTCCAAGATGAGGCCGATGAGTCACACCAAGCCGGGAACCAAGCAGAGAACAAAGAGCTCCACGAACCAAGAACTCCGAGCCGAGCAACCAGCTCAACTCTGTTCGACGAACCAAGCCAGAGCCCAAAAAGCGAACCGAGCCAAGCAGAACCCGAAGGCCTGTTGAAAAGCCAAGCCGAAGCGAAAAGCCTTCAAAAAGCCTCCACCTCGCCAAGCAGAACCGAAGCTCACTGAAGCAAGTCTCAACCCTCGCCAAGCAGAACCCAAAGGCCTGATAAAAGCCAAGCCTAAGGAAAAAGCCTTCAAAAATCCTCAACCCGAACCCGAGCCAAGCAGAACCCAAAGGTCTACTGAACCACCAGCAGAGAATCTCTTCTTTATCCTCCTCCGCCCCCTCCCCCGCTCCCGGCGTGACTCATGCCCTCGTGCTCCATCCCCCGCTCAACCACGGCCGGGAGGGAGTTGTTTACGTCCCGTGATTCAGGACGGGAGGGCTCTTCTTCCTCTTCGCAGAAGAGGGGGAGGGGCGTCTCCATTGTGTTATGATCGCTCTCCAACTATTAAATTGACTCTCGCAGTGCACTTAATCGATTTCTGCCCATTAAACAATGGAAGGTGAACTATCTCGGGAACAAGCACTTATCGACATAACTGACTAAAGGAACCTGAATGCTTTGTGCGATCGAATTACCAAATTCGTAACAACTAGTACGTGCCCGTAAAAAAAAAAAATAATAATAATAATAAATAAATAAATAAACCACACAGGCCGTTTCTTCGCTCTCACGTGCCCGTACGTGCGTGACCCGGAAGTTCGATATTATTCGCAATTTATTTTTAATACCCAATTATTCAATTAGCGCCAACATATTTTACCTTTTCGCAATGTCGTGGCAAGGAAAAACAAAAAGAGAAGAGAAGAGAGAGAAAAAATTTACTTCATGGTTCTGAGCATACCAGCACTCTGATGTTCCCGAAATTTATACACCGTCTAATATGAAAACAATCATAACTTAGGCTATTATGTTTATCTATAAATGCGCATAAGAAATCGAGAAATTATTAGAATACACGAAGTCATCACTCTCCGGAAGCCCGTACGTTGTAACCCGTAATGGGGAACGTGGCCCACGCAACAACGTGTCTTGCCATTGGTTGGTTAATAAATGGCCATAACTTGGGAAGCACTTGTCCGATTAATATCAAACCTTGAAAAGGCACATCCTCAGGTCCCCAGCAATATACCTGGCAAGTTTCAATGAGATCGGACCAGAGGTTGTCGAGAAACAGCGGTCACGCGCACACACACACACACACACACACACACACACACACACACACACACACACACACACACACACACACACACACACACACACACACACAAACGCGCACACACACACACACACACACATGCACACACACACACACACACACATACACACACACACACACACACACACACACACATACACACACACACACACACATACACACACACACACACACACACACAGACACACACACACACACACACACACACACACACACACACATACACATTGCTGTAATTATAGATAGATATATACTGTATAATAAATAAATGTCTGGTGAAACACAAAAAAACACCACACACACCACACACCACACACACCACACACCACACACACCACACACACCACACACTTCGTGAATACTGAAATTATTGGCTCTGCCATCTTTCTATGTAGATCTCCAATAAACATTTAATAAACAGGTTTAAACATGTGGGATGTGGACTCAACTCGGTGGGGTAGAAGTTATAAAAACTCAGCATCGACATGGAGAAAATGATCGATTCAAACAATGGTGTATTGTCATACAAGAAGGTATGGATTTTTTTAATTGGTACAAACTGCATCAAAAAACGTGTCTTTCCTTCCATCCGTCCCTCGTTGAAGAAGAAAAGGAACCTTTCTAACCCACGATGTTTCCTTCTTTTAGAGCTTGTTGTTTAGTTTTTCTTGTGTTGTTGTTTAGTTTTTCTTGTGTTGTTGTTTAGTTTTTCTTGTGTTGTTGTTTAGTTTTTCTTGTGTTGTTGTTTAGTTTTTCTTGTGTTGTTGTTTAGTTTTTCTTGTGTTGTTGTTTAGTTTTTCTTGTGTTGTTGTTTAGTTTTTCTTGTGTTGTTGTTTAGTTTTTCTTGTGTTGTTGTTTAGTTTTTCTTGTGTTGTTGTTTAGTTTTTGTGTCGTTGTTAAGTTTGGGGTTTATTGTTTAGCCTGTTGGGGAAGTAACCCTCAGTCCACTATGGGGATACTCTTGAAGTGGGGAAGCAGTTTCACTGCACAGCTTCCTTCAGTCATGGGTGCAAGTTTTTTTTTATTAATGATTTATGTTTTTCTCATGATGTTTGACAAAATAACAAAGAAGGAGGTGGCTTCAAAAAAGGAAGTGGGTGGATACAATCAACTGCTATTTTTTTTTTTGATTTGGCCTAATAAATGCCTGCACCCTCTCCTTAATAGCATTCCTTATGTCACTACTCAACCACCCAGGTCTCTTTGTGCTTCTAGTTTTACACCTCATTGGAATGTACTTACTCTTCACTCTACACATTTGGTCCTCAAAGGTTTCCCATTTCTCTGATGCTGATTGTCCTGTTGTTAGCTTCTCCCAATCTACATCACCCAATTCTCTCCTCATATCCTCAAAGTTTGCCTTCCTGAAATCCAATAGCCTTACCCAACTATCCTGAACTCTAACCCTTAGCAGAATCTTTGCACACAATGTTATGGTCATTTTCTCCAAAATGCTCCTCTACCTCCACATCCTCCACCATATTGGGATCGTTATTTAAAAGGAGGTCTAACACTGCACTCCCCCTCATGGGCTTATCTCCAAACTGGGTTAAAAAGCAATCCTGGATGAAAACTGGGAAATCCTCATCTGCTTTGCCCTTTCCCTGTTCCTGGACCCAATCTATCCCTGGCAAGTTAAAATCCCCCATAATTAATACTCTTCCCTTACCACATGCCCTTTTGAGTTCTTCATGTACTCCTCTTTCCTTCTCTTCCTTCACACCAGAGCCCTATAAAAGCATCCTACCAGTATCTTACTGTTTTTACAATCTCTAATCTCTACCCATGCAGAATCCTCAACATTGATTTCTTCCTTAATGTCACCCCTTTCTCTTGATGCAATGCTGTCCTTTACCCAGATTGCTACTCCTCCTCCTATTCTCCCCTTCCTATCACACCGATACACCTTGTAGCCTTCTAATCCTGTCCTCCAGTTACTCTCCTCCTTCAACGATATCTCACTCACTGCAACTACATTGTACTCTACTTTGGCTTCAAGCTCTTCCATCTAATTATTTAAACTCCTGGAATTGGTATAGAATATGTTTAATTTTTCCCTTCCTGAAATTATGTTTTCCTGCCTGGCCTTACTCATCACAATTACATCATCAGTTCCTTCCTTAATAACTTCCTCACCCTCCACTGACCTAAAAAAAAGCCTGAATTCCTTCCTCAATTCCCACTGCAAACCTTGCTGCCCCCTTTCTATTTAACATGCGGCCATGATTCCGGAAACACTCCCTTTGTCCCCTGAAATGATTCCCACCACTTCTAAAATGTAAAACCTTCCTCCCGACACCTTTCTTCCAGCCATTGGTTGACATATATCGTTCTGCTCATAATTTCTATAAAATTTCCTAATCTTGGGAGAATCCCAGAAAACATGACCTCACAACCCTTTGCTTTCAGCTGCTTACCCAATATCCTGTATCTATTTTTCAAAACCTCAGAGTAAACTTTCCCACTGTCATTTTCTCCTATACCACAACCACAACCACAAAGATGTTGTCATCAGGGGGAACCTGGATAGGACCACATTGTGTGTGGTGTACCACAACCAAATTCTTCCTACCATGACCCAATACGATAATGTTTGCCCTTCCTTCATTGCCCCTTCATTGCTTCATCTCCTGCTCCTTCAAAACAGCACAGTATTCTATGTCTATGATCCTTCCTGTAGAATGAAGAATCGATATATTTAATTATCTCATCACCCACAAAAATTGTCTCCTGGACCTCACTCCATTGCTGTACCTTCACCACTACCTTCACTTGCTGCGCATTCACCACCGCCTGCACTTACTGCACATTGACCACTTGCTGCACCTTCACCACTGCCTGCACTTGCTGCACACTCACCACTGCCTGCACTCACTGAACCTTCACGACTGCCTGCACTCACTGCATCTTCACCACTGCCTGCACTTTCTGCAACCTCACACTGACTGCACTCACTGCACCCTCACCATTGCCTGCACTCCATCCCTCACTACTGCCTATACTCGCTGCCCCACCACTGCCTGAAATCGCTGCACCCTCTACACTGCCTGCACTCACTGCACATTCACCACTGCCTGCCCTTGTTGCACCCTCACATCTGCCTGCACTTGCTGCACCTTCACCACTGCCTACACTTGCTGCAACCTCACCACTGCCTGCACTCACTGCCCTCTCTTCACTACCTGCACCTTCACCATTGCCTGTACTCCATGCCTCACCACTGCCTATACTCGCTGTCTCACCCTGCCAGTCCTCACTGAACCCTCACCTCTGCCTGCACTCGCTGCATATTCACCACTGCCTGCACTTGCTGCACCCTCACCACTGACTGCACATTCATCACAGCATGCACTCACTGCACCCTCACCACTGCCTGCACTCACTGCACCTTCACCACTGCCTGTACTCAATGAACCCTCACCATTTCCTGCACTCACCGCACCTTCACCACTGCCTCACTCACTGCACACTCACCTCTGCCTACACTTGCTGCACCCTCTCCACTGCCTGCATCCTCACCATTGCCTGTACTCCATGCTTCACCTCTGCCTATACTTGCTGCCTCACCACTGCCTGTACTTGCTGCCTCACCACTGCCTGAACTCAATGCCTCACCCCTACCTGTACTCACTGCCTCACCACTGCCTGCACTCACTGTCTCACTGCTGCCTGTACTTCCTGCCTCACCACTGCCTGACCTCACTGCACCCTAACCACTGTCTGCTCCTGCTGCACCCTCACCACTTCCTGACCCTGCTACACCCTCACCACTGCCTGCTCCCACTGCACCCTCACCACTGCCTCCTCCCACTGCACCCTCACCACTGCCTGCTCCTGCTGCATCCTCACCACTGCCTGCTCCTGCTGCATCCTCACCAGTAGAGGATTAATGGGGTTTCTGGGACTTCCATTCAAATGAATGGGGGAAAAGGGAAAAACTTTCAGACTCAAGCCCCAAAAGCCCATTTTTGGCGACATTGTATGCAGGAGTTCCATTATGGAATAAATAGAACATGTGCCCAGCACAAGGATTGAACAGCAAAACCAGGAGAACATGCCCATCAGCATGCTTGTGATACAAGCAATGGGCAGAAGCATTTTTGAAGACTTAATAAGTGATGAAGGTGAAATGAAGCCATTTAGCTCTAGTTCTGGTTGGTTTTTGAACTTATGGAAGGGTTACAACTATCACAAAGTAAAAATAATCGGAGAGTCTGCTGCTGCTGACTCCGTTTCCACGAGAAGGTTCCTGAGTTTCTCAAGGCCATGATCGAGGAAGGTGGATATTCTCCAAAACAATTTTTCAACGTTGATGAGACAGGCCTGTTTTGGATCAGGATGCCACATAGGATGTACATTTCTCATGAGGAGAAGACCACTCCAGGATTTAAAGTAGCGAAACATCACTTCACGCAACTTGTTGGAGGCAACATTGAAGGAAGGGAAAGAACATCTGAAGGACGATTCCAGAGGGCCCTCAAAATCTCCTTTTCACATTATCTATCAATTCCTCGTGATTTGCTATCGTTGCTTCACTATTTGTTCTTTGTTCTTCGTTCTGTTCTGCCCTCTCTGTTGTTCGGAAGATAAAAAATCTTCCCTCTCTGTCCTTTTGCTATCTTCCTTATTTCTTCACCTTCTGCCCTTGTGCACCTTCGCCTTCACACACCAATGTCCACTAGTTACGTCGCTGGAACCTCTGCCTCATCTACACCACAAGAGCCATGTTAAACATGCGCCACGAGTGATGTCACTGGCCCGTGGGGAAGCCCTGGAGCCGTATCTGCATGAGAAACAGGAGTGAAGCAGAGTGTGGAGGGTTCTAGTTTCAGTGAGGATGTGGGGAGCCAGAATCAACAAGCAACACCAGCCCCACCAGGTTGGTGTGAGGTGTGCAGGGGCCCATACTGTCCTAACCTATCTCTTTTTGTCCTCTCTCATCTTACTTGCCAATCACCCATCTCTCCCTTCTGTATTAGATGCACGAGGCTGGCCTACTGTAGAGTTATAAGTCACTGTCAAGGTTCCAAATGTGAGTATGTCGTG
Source organism: Eptatretus burgeri (assembly GCF_056783735.1). Taxonomy (NCBI): domain Eukaryota; kingdom Metazoa; phylum Chordata; class Myxini; order Myxiniformes; family Myxinidae; genus Eptatretus; species Eptatretus burgeri. The sequence continues at coordinate 66,920,211 of NC_140967.1, forward strand.
GTGGTAATGGGAATGTTATACAAGTTGTAAGTACTTGCCTGCCTGCCATTTAAATACTTGACCTGAATACAAGCTTCAAATTGTCTTGACTTATTCTGTCCTACTTTGAACGCAGAATAGCGTGTCTGAGGGCCATAAACCCAGGGTTTATTGGCCTTTGGTAGATGGTAGGGTGTAGAGCATAATGCTGATTGGCTTGACCAAATAACATACATTGCTCGACCAATTAACATCGACCAATTAACAAAAAAATTAGCACGGTTCCCTATATCTATCTTCTTCTTCTTTCGGCTGCTCCCCTTTGGGGTCACCACAGCGGATCATCTGTATGATCCACATAGTGATTTGGCACATGTTTTACGCCGGATGCCCTTCCTGACGCAACCCTGGTCGCCTCTTACGACACAGGGATATGGTACACCTATTTTAACCGGGGTATACACCGGCCCAGTACACTGGTACTCATTTCACTGACCTCGGAAGGATGACAGGCTGAGTCAACCCCCTGGTGTATTAATTCAGTGGCCCAACGGGGCTTGAACTCAGGACCTCTTGGTTCCCAAGCCGCTGCCCTGACCACTGCGCCAACACCAGGCTCGGTTCCCTATATCTATATATATTCTAATTAGGTTCCCTATATTCACGTATATCTGCTTCAATCATCTCACAGCCATCACAGGTACGGTAAACCGAACCTGAGCACGAAGATCCAGCCAGAGGTGAGTGTTGTAAACGACGTCCATGGTATTTCTGTATTTGTCACAGAGTTATCTGAGAGTAGCGAAGTCCGTCACAGTATATGTATATGGTTTAAGGATTGTGGAGTAGCGGCTGAAACCTGAGTCCTATCCAGGTTCCCCCTGATGACAACATTTTTGCTCTTTGCTTCTTTGGATTCCTTCTTGGTCTTCCGTTTCATTACGTATGTTTGTATGTATGTATGTATGTATGTATGTCTGAACCTTATAGTATCAAAAATGGCTTGGCCAATCTCGGTCAAATTTGGCAGGTGTACACGGGTATCCAGGGTCAGGTCATCGGCACAAAATACAACTCCACCTCCCTCCCCGTGAGGGTGGGGAGACAATTTGCAATTTTCACCTCCACAGTACATGTGGAACAGTGCAAGTTGTTCTTCCACTGATTCCTGACTGAGGGAGAAGGAAGTGACACCATATTTCACTGCAGGAGGGAGCGGGTATTACTGGTATCATAAAAGGGCCCAAGGATATATTACGTTTGTCAAAGGTTCACATTATGTAGTATTCTTTGGAAAATGTTTCAAATACCTTTGCCTGTGTATTAATGATTTGTCCTTCACCTAATATAAAATGTGTGTGGTTCCATCATAAACCCAGTAGGCAGGTGCGTTGCAAGGAGACCTATATGAATGTTTATTTACACTCCTGTCAGGTTGACGCTTTCTGCACAGTGTAAGCGAATTCCAGTTCTTGTTACCCAAGTTTCATTGCTTGCAGAGTGCAACATCAGCATAACGCAGGTGGAAAGACTTTTTCACAAGCCAGGCCTTTGTCTCTCGCCCGCTGCCTCTATGCCTGGACCTTATCTTTCCGAATCAAATACATCAAAACACTTTTCTTGACACATTCCACTGATGTAATGGATTGTGAGCGAATCCGTCCACAACGTTTTGAATCGTACCATTTTCAGCATAAAGCGCTTACACAGAGAGCAAGTATTCCCAGCGTTGAATGCGCATGGTGTCCCATATAAGACTGAATCGTTGACTTGTGAAATAACTCGTACAAATGTACAAAAAGACTTTCAATGAAAGTATGCTTGAATTATGGACAGAGTTTAGAATTTATTCGTTAAACTATGAAGTGATTTCAAAGTTTGGAAGTTCATTCAATGTGTCCGCATTTGTCATGCATCGTGGAAAGTCGACTCATTTGCTCACAAATGAAATGAATTTTTTCATTGCCGCCCAAATTAAATTTTTCCCCATCACTTCAACAAGATATGATCAAGCAAGAGAAGTGTCATCTTGTTCGATTCTCTCCAACATGTTCTTGCAAATAGATGTACAAGCAGCTGGGTCCCCCACCCCCAGGATGCAGATTTTGCAAATTTATAAATCCTGTTAACTAAGCTCCTTAAGATGATCAGCTGTGTTTTCACATTTTTGGAGAACTTCCAAAACCTCAGCACTTCTACACCACTTTCCCCTCATTAAATGTGATGAGGGGGGCAGTGCTTGAAGCATGTACGCACTGTTTCCACCCGAGGCATATACGGGGATAATAACTCGCAATATTCAAGAGCATAATGAATAATTTTGTAAATTCTACTCTAAGATGGTTCTGACCCATTTCTGCCTTATTCCTCCTGGAAACGACGATGAGTAAGTACTACTGAGTGTGTCTCTTCCATTACTGTAAAAACAGGCTATATTTTTAAAGCATGATTTCAAGTGCAAGAGTGGTTATAATTTCAAGATCTCCCTGTGAAACGATAAAAGAAAAAGCAAGAAAGAGAAACAATCCCGATGGAATGCTGAGATCTATCGTTTCAATTTGAAGTTTTATTGAAATTAAATTATTTATTTTTTGTGAGATTTATTAAAAAATAAAAATTATTCAGTCTTATATGCAACAGCCTGAATATATATATATATATATATATATATATATATATATATATATATATATATATATATATATATATATATAGATTAGTATTGTCTTGACAATGAGGAAGGTTAAACAAAATGTACAGAGTCAAGCAAAGCTTGTCAAATGAATACACGTGCATCTCGGCACGAAGGCCGAGGCTTATAGTCATACAAAAGCACGCATCCTCACCCACAGGGCTACAATTCATGGTCATACCATAACCATATGATAACGTCTGTTGAGTGAAGCCTTTTGAATGTAAGAAGTTAAAAAAAAATTACAAGTCTGAAGACGACAATGGTTCACGAGCGGTATTTTATGATGTGGATTGTTTCAGAAGTCAAGGATGAGACAATGTGATAATTTTTGACCAAGTTATAAAAATGATCAACATGATGTGGTACGAGTAACGGGTTATTAGCTGCAAAATGTCGAAAACCCGGTTTCGTTCAACAACTTTCAAAATTTGACCTTTGCATAACCTTTAAAGGTCACAAAACAATGTTGTGGACATTAAAATAAGGAAGCAGGATACGTGCTATAGCTTATTGGAGTTAGTTAGTCGAAGAAGGTCGAAAACCCGGTTCGATTCCCACAACTTTGAAAATTTGACCTTTGTGAACTTTAAAGGTCAAAGGTCAAGGATTATGACCTTTGGTGCAAAACTTCCTCTGGAACATTCCAGGAACAATATAACGTCATATAGTCTATATGGCATTTTGCACTCCTCGGATTATCCATACTTTGATGAAATCAGCGTAAAAACAAACTTGAAGGGGGCACCACGGGCAAGGTGTTCGAGATAGAGCAAAATTGTTTTAAGACTTTAGGTGGGGAATGACCTCAAGATTATGCATAAAAAATATTGTCATCCTTGCTCTCAAAGTTTGGGCGGTCGTATGATTTTTATGTGAAAATTCGCAATTTTCTAAGTTCGTGACCTTGACGTTGGGACAAAAATGAAAAATCGAGCTCGGTGGGGCTATGCAGGTGACATTGGGCAAACCAAATACCAAAACCCCTGCCAGATTCGACAACCCCCCTCGGAGAAGATGGATTTTTATGTCAAAATTCACCATTTTCTAAGTTTGAGACCATGTGACCTTGACCTTAGGACGAAAATGAAAAATTGAGCTCTGTGGGGCTATGCAGATGCCATTGGACTAACCAAATACTGAAACCCCTGCCAGATTTGACAAACCCCCTCGGAGAAGATGTAAATTGAAATCGGCTACCCCCTAAAAACACATGTTTTTTGGGCGTGGCTCCGCCCATAATGGGTGCACCACGCCAATTCTCAGGAAAACACAACTACATCATGATATAAACCTCCCACCAAAATTTTATCAGGATCGGATCAAAACCCACGGAGCTATGCTCAGGAGAGACAGACAGACAGACAGACAGACAAGCCAGTAGGTGGACATGGGTAGTCCACTACCCAATAGAACCTGACGCTATGGGCCTGTTCGATGGGGAATGACCTGAGGATTAAGCGCAAGAAAATTCATGATTATAGCTTCAAGGGTTAATGCTGCAGATTGTTTTTTCGTTAAAATACCCCCACATTTAGAGGTTTTTCGGCCGTTGCTAGGCAACGGAGGGGTGCATAGCAACGGTTCTTTCTCACACATAACTAGGACATACCATGAACCTACCGTACCAGTTTCATGTATATCTGACTCATAGTCTCTGAGATATAACGAACTTCGTTTTTTTATTGTTTTCGACCAGGGTTCATTCAAAGTCTATCTTCTCCGACAGTTTTCATCGGATCCGGCTGGAAATTTTTGACAATATGGCTGAATGTACTGCGCACAGCCGCTCGTGGCCCGATTTTTGATTTTCGAAAAAATTGTTCAAACTACACAGTCAAACAAAGCCTGTCAAAATAATTTACCCATGCACTTCAGCCCGAAGGCCAAAGCACATGATCATACAAGCTCTCACACACACACACACACACACACACACACACACACACACACACACACACACACACACACACACACACACACACACACACACACACACACACCCTATCCCACAGAACATGACTGCATTGTCATACCATAACTTTATCAGTGGAGGAAACCACTGCACAGAGTGGAGCTCCCCAAGGAGCTGAGTTCATTAGGGAGTACAGTACATACAACTCGCACCTCTAACATGGAATGATGAAAATTTTGAGATCTTCTTAACTGTGTAATGGATACCTCAACTGGGGGATGTGTGGCAGGCACCCTATGTTGTTCAGGACCCTTGCAGCTCGTGCTTGTGTGGCACAGGAGTTCATGGCCACAATGCCAGTTTAGAGGTGTGTGTGTGTGTGTGTGTGTGTGTGTGTGTGTGTGTGTGTGTGTGTGTGTGTGTGTGTGTGTGTGTGTGTGTGTGTGTGTGTGTGTGTGTGTGTGTGCGCGTGATCTATTTCAGTCAAGTCGTGTCCTACTTTTGGTGACATTCATGATCAGATTTTTCCCAAAATTCCTCTCCTGCACTGATTCCCGAGGCTGTCGCAAAGATCGCTTGGTTGCAGCCATCACCCCATCCACCCAGCAAATGCAAGTCTGCTTCTTCTTCTTCTTCTTCTTCTTCTTCTTCTTCCTCTTCTTCTTCTTCTTCTTCTTCTTCTTCTTCTTCTTCCTCTTCTTCCCTAACCATACCCAGCATGGTAGATTTCTCCATACAATTTTGTTTTTGGCACACACGATGTGTCCTAAGTATGACAGTTTCTGTTTTAGCATAAGTGCTTCTAACGTACATTGTGGTCGAGTTTCTTCAAGCACTGATTTGTTTGTTTTTCTTGCAGGTCATGACATTTTTGACATTAGTCTCCAACAGCACATTTCAAAACTGTCAATCTACTTCCTTTCTTTCTTTTTCACTGTCCATGACTCACATCCACACACAGCCACTGGAAATACCAGATCATTCACCAACCTCCTCCAGATCCGGATCCGGATCTTCACCAAAATCGAAGCAATTTGTCGTGTTCACACACCCAGCGTGTCCACCAAGTTTCATCCGAATCCCTGCACAACGTTTTGCGATATCTTGCTATATATCATTTTTGGCCCGATCTCTCAATGGTGAAGAATCACTTTAAAAATTCTAGTCGTCGGATCCGGATCTAATCTAATCTGTTCGTCCTTGTCACAGACCCAACTGGTCCACAAAATTTCATCCGGATCCGTCCACAACTTGTGGAGATATCCTGTACACAAACAAACAAACAAAATGAAATTGCTCATTGAGCAAGGAATTGCCGGAATAACTTTGTCATATCTCCATGATCTCTGAAAAAACAAAAACCTGGAAATCAATTTAGTTCTTATAAGTCGATAGTGCTGCTGTTTAATGAGTTATATCACTTAGTTTGGTCATGATCATAACTTGGAAATCAATCGGACTTGAAATGGCGTTTTTATAGCAATTTGAAATTTTTGACCCGACCCCCCTGCCATTCGACCCCCGACCGCTAAGGGTGCTGGTGTGACACCCCCAATGAGACATATGGTTGGATGCAGTATTGGAAGATGTACGTTTTGGATTTGGTTTGAAGTCGATACGACCATTTTAGCGGACGTTATTGCGAAAATAAGAATTTTGGTTTTTTGGTGACCTTGACCCTGACCTTTGACCTAGATTCACCAAAAACGACAAGTGTCTAAGTTGGACCATGGACGATGTCTGTACCCAGTTTGGTCATGATCGCTGAAACGGTGTGGCCGCTACAGGCTAAACAAACACACAAACAGACAGACAGACACACAGAATGACACACACAACCGACCAACATAATTGCCGAAATCCGAAGGATTCCAAAAAATTAACAAACAGTCAGACAGACAGAAAGGAGTGAAAACATAACCTCCTTCACCTTCGGTGGTGGAGGTAACAATACATTTCACACCAAATTGTTTGACAAACGAGATGCTCTTCCATTCCGCATTGCATGAATGCCTTTCTCAGACAGCAGTATTCCCAAAAAGCTACTCCATGGTACAGTTTCAAATGAAGTAAATACACTCACCAGAGGAGAGGGCATTGCAGTTGGGTCCGTTTGGTTGTCTGTCTGCACAGAACTTCATGTTTTTCTCTGCAACCACTTGTTGGATTGAGACAACATTTTCACCATTGGTACAACTACTCATGTAGAATGTTTTAATGATAATTATCATAAATATATGTGAAAAGTTACAGACCCAGACCAGCACTCGAATCCAGGTCCTCTGACAAACCATACCAGTGCTCTGCCATCTGAGCTATCTGGGTGACATACTGGTTCAGCAACGCAATTCTTCCACATATACAAGTGACACTTAAAAGAGAGTGGCACCTGTATATGTGGATGAATTGCGTTGCTCAACTGGTGGGTCACCCAGATAGCTCAGATAGCAGAGCACTGGTATGGTTTGCTGGAGGACTTGGGTTTGATTCCTGACTTGAGTTTGATTCCTGGCTTGGGTTTGATTCCTGACTTGGGTTTGATTCCTTTCTTGGGTTTGATTCCTGACTTGGGTTTGATTCCTGGCTTGCGTTTGATTCCTGGCTTGGGTTTGATTCCTGGCTTTGGTTTGATTCCTGGCTTGGGTTTGATTCCTGGCTTGGGTTTGATTCCTGGCTTGGGTTTGATTCCTGGCTTGGGTTTGATTCCTGGCTTGGGTTTGATTCCTGGCTTGGGTTGATTCCTGGCTTGGGTTTGATTCCTGGCTTGGGTTTGATTCCTGGCTTGGGCTTGATTCCTGGCTTGGGCTTGATTCCTGGCTTGGGTTTGATTCCTGACTTGGGTTTGATTCCTGACTTGGGTTTGATTCCTGACTTGGGTTTGATTCCTGGCTTGGGTTTGATTCCTGACTTGGGTTTGATTCCTGACTTGGGTTTGATTCCTGGCTTGGGTTTGATTCCTGACTTGGGTTTGATTCCTGGCTTGGGTTTGATTCCTGACTTGGGTTTGATTCCTGACTTGGGTTTGATTCCTGGCTTGGGTTTGATTCCTGGATTGGGCTTGATTCCTGGCTTGGGCTTGATTCCTGGCTTGGGTTTGATTCCTGGCTTGGGTTTGATTCCTGGCTTGGGTTTGATTCCTGACTTGGGCTTGATTCCTGGCTTGGGCTTGATTCCTGAATTGGGTTTGATTCCTGACTTGGGTTTGATTCCTGGCTTGGGCTTGATTCCTGGCTTGGGCTTGATTACCTTCGCATTCTGCGAAAGGTTATGTTTTGGTCGGCGTGTATTTATTTATTTATTTATTTATTTGTAATCTTGTGATTAGTATAACTCAAAAAGTATTAAACCGAATTGCATGAAATTTGGTGGGATGATTGGTTATTAGCCAGGAAGCATTCGATTAGATTTTGGGATCGTTCGAGTCAAAGGTCAAGGTCAAGGTCACAAAAAGGTCAAAATCGTCTTTTTACGATAACACGGTCAATTTTTATTCAATTTGCATGCAACTAACGCCAAAATGTTCAGAATTCAACGCCTCATCTTGTGACATGCAATATGACACAATGACGCCCATACTCTTGTTACCGGTTAGGGGTCAAAGGTCAGGGGGGTCACGACCTTGAAAAATATGCGGTTTTTGTCATAACGCGGTCAATTCTTGTCCGCTTTACATGAACCCAGCACCAAAATGTTCAGAATTTAATGCCCAATCTTGTGACACAATGACGTCATAACACATGTCACCAGTTGGGGTAAAATGTCGGGGGGGGGGGGGTCACGCCCTTGAAAAATATGCGGTTTTCGGCATAACTCAGTCAATTCTTATTCGATTTGCATGAAACCAGCATCAAACGAGATTACCTTCTCTTGTTGAAACGTTGTATTCACCGAGCTTGCGAGTGAAGACTCGCCAAAACGACGTGAGTTGATTGTTGTTTAGTCCGTAGCCCCCGAAAGTCGGGGGGGTCATGACATTATAGATATGTGTCATAAGACCATTCATATGAAACCAGTTCGCCACACTCATACCAAGAACAAAAAAAGTAGTGGCGGCGAAGGTATGCGCTCTACGAGTGCCCGTTCTAGTTCCTGACTTGGGTTTGATTCCTGACTTGGGTTTGATTCCTGACTTGGGTTTGATTCCTGACTTGGGTTTGATTCCTGACTTGGGTTTGATTCCTGGCTTGGGCTTGATTCCTGGCTTGGGCTTGATTTCTGGCTTGGGTTTGATTCCTGACTTGGGTTTGATTCCTGGCTTGGGTTTGATTCCTGGCTTGGGTTTGATTCCTGGCTTGGGTTTGATTCCTGGCTTGGGTTTGATTCCTGGCTTGGGTTTGATTCCTGGCTTGGGCTTGATTCCTGGCTTGGGCTTGATTCCTGGCTTGGGTTTGATTCCTGGCTTGGGTTTGATTCCTGACTTGGGTTTGATTCCTGGCTTGGGTTTGATTCCTGGCTTGGGTTTGATTCCTGGCTTGGGTTTGATTCCTGGCTTGGGTTTGATTCCTGGCTTGGGTTTGATTCCTGGCTTGGGTTTGATTCCTGGCTTGGGCTTGATTCCTGGCTTGGGTTTGATTCCTGACTTGGGTTTGATTCCTGACTTGGGTTTGATTCCTGGCTTGGGCTTGATTCCTGGCTTGGGTTTGATTCCTGACTTGGGTTTGATTCCTGACTTGGGTTTGATTCCTGGCTTGGGTTTGATTCCTGGCTTGGGTTTGATTCCTGGCTTGGGTTTGATTCCTGGCTTGGGTTTGATTCCTGGCTTGGGTTTGATTCCTGGCTTGGGTTTGATTCCTGGCTTGGGTTTGATTCCTGGCTTGGGTTTGATTCCTGGCTTTGGTTTGATTCCTGGCTTGGACCTGTAATTTTTCCATATATATTTATGATTGTTCTGTCCTGTTCATTTCTCATTCATGATAATTATGATGTCATAGGTCACATGGTGTGGCAGCCATATTGATAAAACGGGAAAAACTTTGGACCTCTGTATCTCTGAAACTGCACACAGGAAAAAATTTAAACTTGGCACATAGCAATTACTCCTCATGGGGAATGAGTGTGATTTTTTTATGATGTCATAGGTGCTCTTGTTATGACATCATAACTGCATATGTAAAACGCCACGTCCAATCAGTATGAAAATTTTTGAAGGTCATCTTGGGATAAAATGGTCCAGAGAAAAAAAAAACATGACGTCATCAGTCACGTGATTCAGCAGCCATTGTTTTTTTTAAAAAAACAGAAACCTTCAAAATCTTCTCTGAAGTGACTGAACAAATCGAGGTGAAACTTTACACGTATGACCCCCTTTCCATGAGGAACAAAAGGTTTATACATATGATATCATCGTTCACATGGTTTGGCAGCCACATTGGATTTACCCTAAAACCCACAAAAAATACACCACTCAAAAGAAGTCCTGGTGAGGGTTTGCAATCTCTGATTGCTCTTTTTCTTGTTAGTGCTGTGAGAGCAACCACACACAACACTGAATTTATTAGTAGTTGAAACAACTAGTCAGATGTATGTTAACAATAAGGGAGTAATAAATTGTTAACACAGTTTGCAGATTAATACAAGTTTTCTTTGACATCATAAAACGATCACATTTTTTTAACTGCAATACACCTTACTCGGGGTCTTAAACAGTCACTTTTTCACATTTCATAACATATAAACAGAGCCACCACCTGTTGTGGGGAAAGGGTGGGAGTCCAGAGGGAGGGGTGGGAGGAGGCAGTGGAAGGGCTGGGAGGAGGGAGGGAAAGGGAAGGGGTGGAAAAAGAATGGAGGGGTGGGGTGGGAATCCAGAGGGGGTAGGGTGGGAGGAGGCAGAGGAAGGGCTGGGAGAGGGAAGGGTGGCGTGGGATACCGGATGGAAGAGTGTCGGGTTGAAGGAAGCAGGGGAGGGGTGGGATGAGGGAGGGGAAATAGAGGGACCCGGAGTTGCAGGGCAATGCCAGGTACCTTTGCTCGTGTGAAATAAAAAAGCACATTGCATTTATTGGCAGCCAAGATTGGCAATATGGTCTACAGCAGTGATTCTCAACCCTTCCTCTGTCATTTACACCCTCTGCTTGATATATTTCGCGGAAATTTTCGGTGGGGGGGGGGGAATTGATTTTTGAGTCGATATAGAATAAATAGTCTGTGTTATAATGTATTATGCGTTGTCTGTCTCACATCTCAACGATAACAGTGTTATTGATTTTGTCTGAAGTTGCTAAAAAAATCGTCATAACTTAATTTTCAGGGATGATATATTTACCCCCTGCCATGCAAATTTTTACCCCTGGTTGAGAATCACTGCCCTAAGCTGTCTAGCCTGGGTTTTGATCTCAGTCCAGCCAATAAATTGTCATCTTGGTGTTTCGCAGGCAGGGTGATTCCTCAATGTGTGTGCTATCCCTCGGATGGACGTTTAATTGGGCATCGCATCTGCCGACATTAGTGAACGTTGTAAACATGCCATAGTGTTCTCCTTCACAAAGAGGAGGCGAGCTATTGCCAGTACCATGGCCAAATTACAAACTCCTGCTGCAACTACTGCTGGGAAAGGAACGCCAAACCACTCAGTAAAACCCTTAATTAGAAACGATTACATCAAACCGAGAGATTAGTCCGATGACGTCATAACAGGGATTCCGACTGCTGCCTGGTCTTATTGACCAGCACACTGGACCACCAGGACCATTACTTTTTCAAATGTAGTTCGTAGGAATTGAAAAAAACCACGGGATAAATAGCATCCCGGGATTAAGATGTGAAATAGGGGGAGGGGCGGGATGTCTTCAGTGAGCATGACGTATATTTTTAGGATAGAGGTGTCTTTTAAGCATCACGGAGCGTTACAGGGGACAGTGTCAGATTTTGGCAAAATTAGGCAAAAAAAATGAATTGAATAAATTTTTTAATGGCCCCTTATCAAGAAACTGCTTCAGCAACACCGACACTGTATACAGAGGATGGATCATCAGAATGAGGTGTTCAGTATGTATGTGACAATTCACACAAAGTCAGTGACTGATCTTGTTCACCTCTCGACCATCTGAATTCTTTTCTTTCTACGAAAAAGCCCGTTCTTGTGAACTGCGAACAGGGTGGGGGAAGCAACCTCACTATTAGTGCAGCAGATAACTGCAAAAATACTTCGGTTTGTGATGCAAGCATGAAATTTGGCACAAATACTCTTTGAGGTCCATTTTTTTCAAAAAAGGCGCTGGCCACGCAAAATTCCAAGATGGCGACCATTTTTCAAGATGGCCGCCATATGCACAGAAAATTCCTCTTCTGCAGCTAAATATTTGAAACAAAACACAACATTAAGGGTGTAAACCAAAGTTTTTTGTGTCGAAGATTTTAGCGTGATTATTCTTTGTAATGTAACATCTCACAGTATGGTTGTAACAAAGATGGCATCCAAGATGTCTGCCACAAAACCAAAACGATGCTCATATTTCAGGAAATAATAGACATAGACTCATAATTTTTGGATCTATACCTAGGTTTTTGGGATCAACTAATTAGGTGGACATGGTTTGAGATTCCTAGTTCCCATGCATACTACTGAAACAAAGATGGGAGTCCAATATGGCTGCCACAATAGCTATAAACCATTGTTCACGAACTAGCGTTTGGAACAAAATCAAGATTTTTTTTAAAGGTTTACTAACTTGACAGATATGGTTCAGATATGGACAGAAAAGTTCTTCCCATTTTGCAAAGGGAAAATCAACCATGGACGGTTAGTCGTCATAGGAGATGCTGAAGCCATGCTCATGCAGCATTTCTACCAGGCTTCTCTTCCTGGTTTTGGCAAAGACAGAGAGACCCATGTACACTGGGAATGGTGTTTCTCTGTCTTTGGCATGTCTGTGTGTTGCTGCTCCCTCTTTGTATTGGGAATAGCAGTTATACTGCAGCAGCTGGGAAATGGCCTGTTCAGACTTTGAAGCCCCAAATCTCAGCTGTGATTTGATGTCTGCTCCATGTTCAACCATCCCGATGAATTGAAGGAGAATGGGTGGCATAGAATCTTTAACACAGCCTTCAGGAAATGTGCCATCAAATCTTGATTGATGGTCTAGTATGTGTCGTCTCAAGATTTTTGCAGCTTTAGCCATCACAAGTGCATCAGAGTATTCTGATGCTTTTGATAATGACAAAGCCACATCTTTCTGGAATGCTAAAAGCACACCTCTTCCCTTTTTGTGAGCTTCAAGCTCAGGGATTTCAGCCAATAATTTATCTAATCCTTTAATATGGTGGTATTGACAGTGGGAGTATCAACAGCCAGTTGTGCCAGACATTGTTGGTATAACTGGTAAATATCTGCAAGGGGGAAGACTGTGGGACCATCTGAATTCAGACTGGTTTCAACAACGTAATTCACCAATTCTGAAAGAACCAGTGGGTACACATCTGGTTCCTCCTTAGTTTGATGTGAGTCTTTCTCAAGACTTCTGAGATGGTATATCTCCCTGTTGTACAGAGCAATGAGACAGGCACAATGGTATTCTAGTTCCTGGGCAATGGCATCTCCACCACCCAGTTTTACTAACAACGTGCCATCATTCAGTGTTTGAGCACACTCGTGCAGCCTCTTGTCCAAGTTCATGGTCATAACTTGCCGAAGGTCAGATTCAGGTGATGTCTTTTCACACATAATACATACTTGACCATCATGGCTAGTTCGTCGCTGCTTCACATGCCCTTCATCTGTTTCACTACCACGAGAGTCGGATCGACGTTTCTTGGCACGATCGAGTTTAGTGTTATTAAATAACAACCGACAACTCATGTGGTACTTTTCCTCATTCCTTCTCAGCGTTGCCTCTATACCTCCACCCTCATTCAGTCTAGCTGGGTCTAAAATCAATGGGAGTGCACTGATCTAATTGAATAGAGGTATATTGGTCACTAGCATAGTATACCCATCATGTTCTGGAACATGATGGGTAGGAGGGGAAGTCAGGGCTTCATTCTTTTTGTCTTTTTGGCAAAGACAGCATCTAGTCCAGTCTGTTTGCCTCTTGGCTAAAATTGGATTCACATCTACCATTTTGTTAAAGGCCGAGGGTTTATCCTTTTACCACCTTAATCAACGCACATTCCTGTATGGGATACGACGAGGTTCGGGTGACCTACACCTAGCCCGATCATTCATCCAGTGTCATTTAAGTCCCGTGTGATCTGTACACCATTCGGGTAACTACATGAGCAAGTCATGTATAGCCCCCTTACCCTTGGCTCGGCTCTCCCATGCTGGCACACCCTGTCAATTCAGGCGCGGCTATCTAACTAAATCTAGTAACTACAAACTACTGTTTACTAGCTACTGGATGTGGGGCTGTTAGACAGCATTTGGGACACTAAACTAAACTATACTACAACTACTAGTCTATTACTACAGCATTAGTAAAGCGAGATCAGTTGACACTGAACCCCATGCTGAGTTACACAGCAGTGACGTCACCAGTGTGCCCTGGTTGTGCACTGACATCACTCTATTATGATTATGTTAAGCTTTCCTCCACCCTCTAAAATGCAATCTGACAAAATAAGTAATAATTGTAATGAAATCCATTATCTTTATTACCTATTTGCCGACTTATAGTACTTAGTATTTCTATGTTTATTCATTGATGAGATATTTTTAAGTTGTACGGCGGCCATCTTGGACGCCATCTTTGTTGTGACAGGTAATTTTGCAATATATGACAAACAAGTGAACATTTATGCAATAAATCAGAAATAAAAGTATTTTACCACTAAATTTTGTGAAATGATAAATGATTATTACCAGCTTGATTTTTCTGGAGATACGGCTTAGCAGCCATCTTGAATATGGCAGCCATTTTAATTTTCAGCAGGAGCAATATTTTTTGCATAAAGAGTGATCCTTGGAGACTAGAGATCATTTATGTTAAATTTCATGCTTGCATCATAATATATTGTGATGAAAATAAGAAAATATCTTCAGCACAGTTCCTGAAATATTAGGATTTATAGATTTCATGACGGCCATCTTGGACGCCATCTTTGCTTTGACCATTTGATTATGTACTCGAGCCCAGACAACATTCCTATTAGATTCTTTGACCTCTAAAACCTAGGTATACGCTCAAAATATTGTCTTTAATCCAAATACTTGCTTTAGGAATAATACTTTTCAATTTGGATGGCGGCCATCTTGGAAAATGGTCGCCATCTTCATTTTTTTCGTGGCCAGTGCCATTTTTTAACACAGTCGACCAAAGAGAGTATTTGTGCCAAATTTCATGCTTGCATCACAAACCGAAGTATTCTCAGGGTATTTTGCAGTTATCTGCTGCACTATATTAGAGGGGATTTCAGTTATGCTTTTTCTTCGTATACTTCTTCTTCCTCTCTTTTTCCTATTTTTCTTCTTCTTCTCTTTCCTCCTGCGTTTGGTTTATGTATGCTGATCTTCCTGAAATCGTACAAAGATCTCATTGTTGGCCTTTGGGCCGTTACCGTGGTCACGTAGGCCCTGCCAATGTGAGGTTGTACACAGATTTGGCCACCTGATCAAGATCGGGTTATTTCGACTTTCGTAAAAGATCAAGAAAATTGTTGTTTACAGCTGTAGTAAGAAGTAACTGAACGCTTGATCGGTCAAAAACATTAATTTCACTGGTTCTGACCTTTGACCCCGCGTGGAACCTAAAGATAGGCACCAAACGAATTTATTGTCCATTTGAATCAGTAGAGTGTGGAGGATGTGATGGCATCATTTGACCCATTCTTGTCTGAATTGGAGGAGGGAGGTTGAGCCCCCCCCCAAAAAATAAAAAAAATAAAGGGGGTCTGGGTGTCTTGGACCAACCAAGGTAACTCCATCCATAATATTGCACAATAATCATTGTAAATATAGCCACCCCTACTGTGTGCCTTAATTACGCCACAAATCTACCAGCAGCAGAGCACCCTCTGATGATGCAACCTAATGGTGCATAGCGGAATTTGCTTCCAACACATCCAGAGCATTGCTCTTCACTGTGAAACAATGTCATCATGTAAATCATTGTACGATGACGTCATACAAGGCAACGGCTTGGCTGTTCGAGTACATTTCACACAATAGGAAATCCAAAGGAACTTGCCAGATTTTTGGCATTACGTGTACACAACAGCATAACTGGATGAAGACATTTTTATAGGCCAGAAATAATTCAATCAGCTGGGGAGGTGCGTGTACAACCATCCACTGACATTCACAATTACTGCTGCACTTGGTGTGTGCCTCCCGTCGCTTCGCTGTTCGGGTTTAATCAGAAGACAGCGTGTTGTACTTCACAAACATATCGCATGTCTATCAGTGAATCTCAATGAGGATGTGAAATTAAGTGAAATATGCGAAAAATCGATCTTTTATAGCACCGAGTTGTCATTACCTCTGCCACCGAAGGTGGACGGAGGTTGTTTTTACCCCCTGGCTGTTTGTTTCTTGGGAAATTGAAAGTTCGCAAGTATGTGAGTTGGTCTGGTCTGTTATTCTGTCTGTTATTCTGTCTGCTCGTTTGTATGTCGATTGCCTACAGGTCACATTTTTACTCCAACTTCACAAAACGTAATCACCTGGTAGAGGTCGTGACAACTTGGAAGACTATTGTTTTTGAGATCAATAGGTCAAAGGTCAAGGTCACAAAAATCTTCAATTGTCATCCAATTCACGACATATCTATATACAGGGTGTTTCGAAAAGATTGATACAACTTTGACTTCCTGCCATTTCTTTGTTTTTTGACCGATACCCTTTTCCTTTTCAGGGCTTGGTGGTGCTATCGTGGTACTTGTTCACTGGGATTTCTGACTCCGTAGCTCAACTAAGCGATTGACGGTGAAGACGAAGACAAAAGTAGTGGCTCTGTGGTGTGACACTAAATCATATGTAGACACCAACCGGAGGTTCTGCTGGGAATACGACCTCAGAACACATGATGGACCCAGAAATTCAACGTATTGTGAAACATTTTGAGCACAAGGGTACAGTGCACAACAAGAGCAAGGGCAACAGTGACAGGCCTGCATCAGTAACCAAGAGCCAAGCCAACATCAACGCCGGGTGGGATTCTGCAGTGGACATGTCCCAAGAAGTCCCACTGCAGGCACCAACATCAGTCTGGCGTATCCTTACGAAGGAACTCAAGCTTTTCCCAAACATCATCTCGATGAGGCATAAACTGAGTCAAGATGACATGAGAAGGAGACTTGATATGTGCAATTCGCTCAGTGACCGGATGGAGCGGTAAAAAAACTGGATCAACCTGATCTGGTTCAATGAAGAAGCCCATTTCCACTTGAACAGTGCCATCAACAACCACAACAACAACATTTTCCAGGGGGCAGAACCACCTTAGGAGAACACTGAGAGGTACCTGAAAGGGCCTAAGGTCACATGCTTCTGTGTCTTCAATGCAAGATGAGGAACGCTAGTGCCTTACTGGTTTGAGAATAACAATAGCAGGATGGTGACGATCAACGGTGCGTGTTACCGGACCATGCTCCAGAAGTTCCATAATGATCTCGCCCAAAAGATCACCCCAAACAAGCTCAGCATGACCGAGTTGATGCAGGATGGTGCACCCCCACATACAGCTGGTGATAACATCACTTTCCTGCGGGAGCTTTTCAGAAACTGCCTCATTGCCCTGGGTAGTGCTCATGACAGGGAACCCCATAGCCCAGACTTGAACCCTCTGGACTACTGGTTCTGGGGGGGGGGGGGCTGCCAAGGGCTCTGTCTCCACCAACTGCCCTGCCACACTGTATGAACTGAAGCAGGAGGTGTCAGACTACCTCCAGGCAGTGCCGTATGAGACCTACAAGAAAGTTGGACAGAACTTTGGAGTCAGGATCAATGCCTGTCTGAACCAAAGAGGGACACACATCGAGAACGTCAATTACAAGGATTTTGCGTAAATGCCAATTTCAGACCTTGGGTATCACGAACTCCAGCAGCGACTTACTGCAATAGCAATCAGTGATAGAAAATATCATGTCATAAGCTTTCAATAAATATTTGGTTCACGTTCCTGAGGTTTCTGTTTCTTTGTAAATAAACATTTAAAGTTGCATCACTCTTTTTGAAACACGATGTATATGTGTATATATATATATATATATATATATATATATATATATATATATATATATATATATATATATATATATATATATATATATATATATATATATATATATATATATATATATATATATATATATGAAAACGAAAAGCACGATCCATCCGTGAAGCCGTCCATGAAGCCGTGTGACTACACTGTATGTCAACTCGTGTGGATCGGCTCACTATGCTTGCCTCTCCTGAAAGGGTGACTGAACATGAACCTGAAAGGGTGACACACATCATCTCAGAAATTGACATTACAGATTTGCTATGTTGTCATGACTTACACCAATCATAATTCAAAGATAAGTTTCACACAAATTTATTTGTGACTAGATGACCCGTGAACCCGTTGGGTTCCTGTTGTGACAGCGGTTGATGAAAAAATCATTTCAAGAAAAAAAAAGATAGCGCCAGCGAACTATACCGCTGAGGTTGTTTGCATTGATCAAATTCTCCCGAAGAGTACTTGATTGAATCGGAAATTGATTTTTTAATATTTTTTTCGTTGCCCGATTCTAACGAAACTTGATACTGCACACCGCAGGTGAATGGTAAGTAAGGTGGCCCTAAAATGTTTGCGCTATCGTGTCCTGTTTTGGCTGTATTTCGGGAACATACATACATACATACATACATATAAGATGAGAGTTTTTGTAATATATAGATATTGGTGATATAAAATTTCCCGATACTAATAAATGTGTGTGTGTGTGTGTGTGTGTGTGTGGGTGTGTGTGTCTATGTCCTCCATAACTCCAAAACCATGAAACCTATCAGCCTGAAACTTTACAGGCATACAAAGAGGTCTCCAAGGAGGTGCATGACTGAAATATGAGTGTTTGGGTAAATTAAACCACTTTTGAAGATAATTAATGGCCTTATTTAATTATATCCTTTATCAGGTGCATACTCAGTCACCGCTCTCTATGGGGTCTTGAGGCATATTGAGGTAATCTCGCTGGGGTCTGAAGCCGCCATGTTTTTTGGCCTGCTCAACCATACCTTGACTTGGAACATGCCGCAGTGATTTCTCAATGATAAAGTTTTTTTTTTATTTTCCTCACTCATATTATCGAATGCTTGTTCATCAAAGCTATGAATCGCTGGGTACATTGTAGTGCTTATAAACACCCAGAGACGCCAGTGTTCGTGGCTTTATTTCATTTCCACACATGAGGTAACCTCAAGCATCTCTTAAACTAAGAAGAATTCCAAAATTTAAGCTCCAGAATTAAACTTAGCAGCAGTTCCAATACTAAAAAAAACGTGTTCATTTGTCCAATTCAGACATTGATTGGGCGTTTACAGGCACATGGGTTTATTGACGGCAATTGGTAATCGTTTGCCAAGTCAGGCATTCCATTGAATGCTTGCTTGAGTGCTTAAGCCACTTGCCGAGTGCCCTACAGTCGATAGCGGTGTAGTTTGTATCCCGATCGGGATGTACAGTCGACAGTTACTTCAAGGTAGAGGTACATATACAACGCACAGGGATGTGGTACGTATGGCGAAGCGACTCTCTGCTGGTGTCTGGGCATGCTATGCCTGTTACAGGCGTGATGGTGGAAGAATTTCATCCCTTGTCTTATGGAGGATTTATCAGGTTTTCTTTTGTCCTCACAACTGTTTCTAAAGCATTTGGCTATTGGATTTGCTTTACAAAGGTTATGTGATTCTCTTTGTGAGTTTCAAAGCAAAATATGTTTGATAAAAGCTGATTTCCGAGCCCTTTGGCATATTAACATATTTTCGAAATTTGCAAGCCAAATTTTTTTCCACCCATCACATGCAGCTGTTTATAAAGATTAATGTTTATGCACATCTCCTTGAAATGGCTATATAAATGCAACGTTGTTTTTCGGTGACATCTACTCAAGGTTTTTAGTTGTATACAGTACGGACTGTAGTCGGAAATCACTCTGACTCCAACCTGCTGATTCCCAAATAATTGCCGATATTGGCCAAGCGTGTGTGTGTATGTTGTTCATAAAGCATAACATATTCTCTCTGCTAACCCCCCTATCCTCTGGACTAAAGAAGTGTCGAAATCTGTTGTGAAACCTGATAATTTAAAGAAATAACTCATCTTATAACAAGGCCGATAAACCTCTTTCCATTAAGCAAGCAAGGTTATGTTCCCTCGTTCTCCATACATAGACAAGAAAATGTGAAATTTCCAAAGCATTAAACTTCTCATTTTCTCCTGTTTGGAGAATTGAGGGAACAAATGTTTAGGAACGTGACAAAATTAATCAACCTCATTGAGCTATATGATTAAATGCATTCGCTGCTCGACCCCGTGCCCTGTCCCCCTGTGGGACTGCTTATCCATAGCATCTGCCAGATCTGTGTCTATATTTTAGGAGGTTTCATGAGGTGCTATGCAGGAAATCAATGCAAATCTAATGAAAAACGAACATTAAAAAAAAGTTATAATGTTTGCGCAGACCCAAAATCGATTTACCATGTGACATGTGGACAGACGGGTAGGCAACATGGCAGATTTTCTGCAATGTTCATTTCACGGGCGATTGGACTTTGTGATGTCTCCAGGGTCGTAATACATTATTAATCAGCAACTCTGTTGTGGATAAAGCCACTGTTTGAACAAATTAATTTTATTTCATTACCTGCTATGTGTGCTGTGAAGACGGTCTTTAAAGTCAAAAGGATCTTTTATGGTATGCAGCCACAGCCTGGCCAACCGTTCCTTATCAATCATTTAATTGGACTGCTTGCATGATTGCTTAAGCCACTTCCCCAGTGCCCATTGTCGAGAGCGGTACTGCACTATGTCATGCTGAGTGAATTGTTCACTCACTGCGGACGCTTTTGCTGTGCACGTCATTCAGAGCGAGTGGTTCATGCTCTGTCACCCTGAGTGAGTGGTTCATGTTCCATCTCCCTGAGCGAGTGCTTTGTGCTCCTTCAAACTGAGCGAGTGGTGCGTGCTCCGTCACCCCGAGCGACTGGGGCGTGCTCCGTCACCCCGAGCGAGTGGTTCATGCTCCGTCATCCTGAAGGAGTGCTCCCCTGAGCACACACCAGTTCAAAAAATAATTGAACCCAGACTTGGGTTCTATAATAGAACAGCATGGGGCTGTGAGGTGAGATGGAGATGTGGGGTTGTGTATTCCTCCGCGCTAGACCATGATAGAACAAGGGACCCATGCCACGATCGGCACATTTTACCACAATAATACAACCACGATAGAGTGAAACGGCGATGCGGTAACCCGGGTTCGGGGCAGGCCTGCTGGACAACTCTCTGGACATTTATAAGCATTACAGCTGAAATGCGATAAGCTCAAGAATCTCTTAACCTGAACCGAATTTCAAAATTCCAATGGTGGAATTGACCTTAGCAGCAGTTCCGACTGCTAAGAACGTGTTCATTTGTTCAATTCGCACATTGTTTGATGCTCCAGATGTCTCTGGTCATCTCCAGCCGGTACTGAAAATGACCCCGCTGGCTTGGCATTTAAATTTTGAAATTCGGCTCAGATTAAAAGATTCTAGAGGTTATCACATGTGCGGAAATGAAATAAAGCCATGAACACTGGCATATCCGGGCGTTTATAATCATTGCGATGTACCCAGCAATTCATAACTATGGTGAACAGGCATTCCATGATATGAGTGAGGAAAGTGAAAAAAAAAAACTATCATTATGAAAGTGTTGTGGCCTGTTCTAAGTCAAGGCATTGTTGAGTAGGCCAAAAAATAATTGCGAATTAAGACCCCAGTGAAATGACCAAGGATGAGCCTTGATAAAGGGTAATTAAATAAGGCCGTTAATTATCTTCAAAAGGGGAGTTTAAATTAACCCACAAAAACCCAGTTTTCACTCGTGCATGACCTTCAAGTTCCCTTAGTATACATGTAAAGTTTCAGGCCACGAGATTTCATGGTTTTGGAGTTATGGAGGACACACACACACACACACACACACACACACACACACACACACACACACACACACACACACACATTATTACAGATAGATATACACACACAATTTCAAAACCCCATCTCCCGCTGCATCAGTGGTTGTGAAAGTAACATGACCCTCTGGTCTCTAGATTCATAAATCCTTTAAGTGGCTCAGTCCTGGCTGAAAGCTCTGAACGTAAAGCAGTTGCTCCAACTTAATACAATGTATATTGATTTTTTAAAATATATTTCTTGGATGAATTATTTTTATTTTTGAAGCTAATGGCTGGCGTTTGCACTTAGTTCACGGGCACCTGATGGGACCTTTGCTTTCAGTGATGAGTACTGGTGTCTGTCATGGAGATCTCTGCTTGGTTCGACGTTATTGTTGACTTTGCAGGAGTTCCACAGTATTTTCATTTCACCTTGGTCCTGGCTGTAGATCATCTATTCTGTATATTGGGTATTCCAATGACTATTATCCCAGCAAAGATGCTTAAATAGCTTTGTAGAACAATTTGTTTGGCACCAAATCACCTCTGTTAAACATAATCACATAGATCAGTGTTGCCGTGCCATCTGATTGGGATGAGGGCCCCGTTCATTCCTCCTCAATAATAAAGGGGACACAAAGCCCTAAGGTCTGAGGGCATGTTCATTCATCTGCGCAGGAGGTGGGAGGCATTATATCCATCTGCAGTGGATTTTTTGCACCATTGTTTTTTCCTTGGAAGGAGAACATTTGCCTTATGAGTTGTGAGTTTATCTCATCTTCCCTCAAAGTAATCCTTTATCTGTATTAGAACTTTAGAAATATTTTCCATCCTACATGCCAAGTTTTAACAAAACTGACAGTTTTTTCCCCAATGATGAATTACCTGACTCCGATGCGCGATAACTGAGCATCAGTGCTGCCGAAGCAGTTTCTTAGCAAGAGGTTCCTAGGTGGTTTGCCATTGCTTTCCCAGCATAGTTAGGGCAGGAATTTTGAATTTGATCATAGTTCTGACAATAGCTCGCCGACTCTTTGCAAAGGACACCGTGGGATCGTTAACGACAATGAACTAATGCCGGCAGATTCGACACCCAGTTCAACGTCCATCCAAAGGACAACACCCAATGACGAATCATCCTACCTGCTAAACACCGGGATGACAGTTTAAAGATGGGTCCGGATTCGAACCCGGGCTACACAGCTTTGAGGTGAGTGTGCTTACCTATGTTAGGTCAGGTCAGATTAGATTTGTGACTTGCTACAGGTACCATGTAAACCTGTAATAACCTGTTTCATTGTCGGGTTATCAGCGACTAAACTGTCTCCCCCACCAAGTTTCCTGGTGAAGATGGTGTATGAATATGGATACCCAGCAGGATTAAAACAAAACCTGTCAAAAGGTGGAGGAGCTCCTTGTGAGCAAATGGCCATCCATATCTAGTGAACAACTGTGTCTGCGGAGGTCCTCCTGCAGTTGTGTAACTTTTTATGAGGAGCTTAGTGACAGGATTTGCACTCCGGCCCTTCATTCTGCAAAACATACAAAAAGCACAAAAAATCTGAAAACCCACTCCTTGGGAGTACCTCCTGTGCAGGTGCCCTTCTCAGGGCAGCTCATCAGATTACAGGATTGAGGAAAAGTCTTCAGGACCCCCAATCTTTGATAATAGGAGGGAAACCATGGAGTAACCTTCCAGGATCAGATTGCGGTAGTTTGTGTCGGGGTGGTGCTGAGTTGTCGTCCACCAGACGGCGGTCTCCTTGGGTTAACCTGAGGCGATCCCTTCGGGTGTGTGCCTGGAATGCCCTATCCCTAAGAGAGGATGATCACATGTCTCTGTTATCATCTGAGCTCAAGCATTTGGACATCAGTATTGCAGCAATTTCAGAGATTTGGAGACCAGATTGTGGCAATATCATGGCGGATGGTTACACCTTCTATTGGTCTAGTTGCTCTGATGGTTACCATGCCCAAGGAGTTGCTGTAGCTGTGTCCAATAAGCTGACGCCAATGATAATTGTGGTAACACCGGTCAACGAGCATATTATGAGAATAAGGATTCGTCACTGCTTGGGTGTCATTTCCCTGGTCTCTGTAAATGCTCCGACTGAGGCGAGTGATCTCACCATGAAGGATGCATTCTACGCCACGCTCGAGTCTGTGGTTCATCAGTGCCCCAGGCAAGATACTCTTCTAGTCTTGGGGGATTTCAATGCATCGACTGGAACTGATAGGGATGGTTATGAGGTGTGTGTTGGTCCCCATGGGACAGGAACTATGAACCAGTATAGCACTAAGTTCCTTGACTTTGCAAGAAGTCATGGACTTAGGGTGGCTGGTTCATGGTTTCAGCACCCACAAGCTCATCGCTGGACTTGGTATTCCAACGCTGGCGGTGTGGCAAAGGAGATTGACCATGTCCTCATTGACGGTCGTTGGAGGATGATCCAGAACTGCAGGGTCTACCAGAGTGCTCAGTTCCTCAATACTGACCACAGGCTTGTTGTAGCAACTCTAAAGCTGCACCTTAAATCCTGGAGAATGGTACCATCCCAGCCGAGGCTGGATGTTACCAAGCTCAGGGATGAGAGAGTAGCTGAGGAGTTTGCGAACAGGCTGAGTGGACACTTGGGGGGTCTGGGTGCTTTGGGGGGTCCTGAAGAGTTGTGGAACGCCTTCAAGACCACCGTCCTTGATGTTGCCGGTGGATGCCTTGGAGCTCACCGCAGGGCAAAGAAGAATTTTGTCTCTCAAGGGACACTGGATACCATTGACCAGAGTCGCAGGGCCAGGCTGAATGGCAGAGCTGAGCTGTTCAGGGAGCTGAGGGGTAAAACTGTACGTGCACTGAGGGTGGACAAGGAGGCCTATGTGCGAGGAATCTGTGAGGGGGTAGAGCATCACCTGTGGACAGGTGATTCTCGTCCCGCTTACAGGGGAATTCGCGCATTACGTTCATCCAAGCCCATCCCTCGGAGCACTACAGTTCAAGCAGAGAGTGGTAGGCTCTTGACAGAGGAGTCTGAAGTGAAGGCCCGCTGGGCCGGTTACTTTGAGCGGTTGCACCAGGCTGATCCCCCAGCTGTCGAGTTGGACGTCAAGGGTGTTACAATCCCTGTTGCTGACCCTCGAATCAACTGTGGTCCACCTACGCTTGTGGAAACACGGGCTGCGGTGAACCAGTTGAAACGGGGCAAAGCTCCAGGGATCTGTGGCATCCATGCTGAACTTCTCAAGGCTGGTGGAAATGCTGCACTCGTGTCGTTGCATGCAGTTTTGTGCTCTGCCTGGAACACAGGCATCATCCCAACTGACTGGAAGAGGGACCTTGTTGTCCCTCTCTGGAAAGGGAAGGGTGATCGCCAAGACTGCAACAACTACCGAGGGGTGACGCTGCTCTCAGTGCCGGGCAAGGTCTTTGCTCGGATAATTCTCGATAGGGTTCGCCACCATCTGCTTGAGCACCAGCGTCCAGAGCAGTCAGGCTTTACACCAAAGAGGTCAACGATTGACCGTATCCTTGCACTTCGTGTCCTCACCGAACGCAGACGAGAGTTTCGGCAGGGGCTGCTTGCAGCCTATGTTGATCTCTGTAAAGCATTCGATTCAGTGAATCGGGATGCCCTCTGGAGGATTCTTGGTCTTCGTGGGGTGCCACCAAAACTGATCGATCTGATGTCTGAACTCTACTCTGGTACTGAGAGTGCTGTGAAGTGTGGTGGTACCATCTCTGACTTATTTCCAGTTGTTACTAGAGTTCGTCAGGGATGTGTACTTGCCCCCACACTTTTCAGCACTTGTATGGACTGGATTCTAGGGAGGATGTCGGAGAGATCAAGTTGCGGTGCGTCATTTGGGAATGTCAAGATCTCGGACCTTGACATCAAAGATGATGCAGTCATCTTTGCGGAGACTTTAGACATCCTCTTGGGGGCCCTCGAGGTGCTGAATGAGGAGTCGGAGCCGTTGGGATTACGGGTTTCTTGGGTCAAAACTAAGATCCAGGCTTTCGGTGACATCTTGGATGCTGCTGTCCTGTCTGTGTCTGTTTGTGGTGAGGATGTTGAGGTCGTGGAGAGATTCACTTACCTTGGCAGTGATATTCATGTCTCTGCTGGTTGCGAGTCAGAGGTCAATTGACGTCTGGGTCGGGCCTGGGGAGTCATGGATTCACTGGATCATGGGGTGTGGCGCTGCCGGTACCTGTGCGGGAGGACGAAGGTCCGAGTCTTCAGGTCCTTGGTACTTCCAGTCTTGCTCTATGGGTGCGAGACTTGGACTCTGACCAAGGATCTGAGACGGAGACTTAATTCCTTTGGTACCAGGTCTCTTCGGAGAATCCTTGGCTATCGCTGGTCGGATTTTGTGTCCAACGAGCGGTTGCTGAGAGAGACTCGGATGAGATTTGTTACCTGCATAGTCCGTGAGCATCAGTTGCGGCTGTATGGACATGTGGCTCATTTTCCTGACTCTGATCCTGCTCACCAGATTCTCTCAGCGAGGGAGTCTCATGAGTGGAGGAGGCCAGTGGGTCGACCACGTGCCTCATGGTTGCAACAGGTTGACCATCATCTCAAGGAGATGGGGATGGGCCTGGCATCTGCCTGGGGGATGGCCAGACGGAGGCCCCTGGAGTACCGGCGGAAAGTGGACGCAGCAACGTGCTGTTCTGGCACATGCTCCCATACCTGACCTGACCTGACAAAAAAAGTTATAACGTTTGCGCAGACCCCGAACCGATGTACCAGGCGACACATGCACAGACGAGCAGGCAAAATGATGGATTTTTTGCAATGTTTATTTCACGGGAGATTGAACTTTACGATATTTCCAGGGTTGTTCTGCATTAAGCAGCAACTCTTGTGTGGAAAGTCATTTTTTTTAACTAATTCATTTTGTTTCATTAACTGCTGTGTGTGGTGAAGACGGGCTTTAAAGTTAAAGGTATCCATTATTGTATGCAGCGACAGCCTGGCCAACCATTCCTTTTCATCCATTAAATTGAAGTGCTTGTATGAGTGTTTACGCCACTTGCTGAGTGCCTGTTGTTGACAGCGGAACCGCGCTACGTCGTTCTGAGCGAATCATTCACTCACTGCGGACGCTTTTGCAGTGTCACGTCACCCTGAGTGAGTGGTTGGTGCTCCGTCACCCTGAGTGAGTGGTTCATGCTCCATCACCCTGAGCGAGTGGGTCATGCTCTGTCACCTTGAGCGAGTGGTATGTGCTCCATCATCCTGAGTAAGTGGTTCGTGCTCCATAACCCTGAGCGAGTGGTTCGTGGTTAGTCACCCTGAGTGAGTGGTTCGTGCTCCGTCACGCTGAGCGAGTGCTTCGTGCTCCGTCACCCTGAGCAAGTGATTCATGCTCTGTCACACTGAGCGAGTGGTTCGTGCTCCGTCACCATGAGCGAGTAGTTCGTGCTCAATCACCCTGAGTGAGTGGTTCGTGCTCCCTCTCCCTGAGCAAGTGGTTCATGCTCCATCACGCTGAGTGAGCGGTTCATGCTCTGTCACCCTGAGCAAGTGGTTCGTGCTCCGTCACCCTGAGCGAGTGGTCTGTGCTCTGTCACCCTGAGTGAGTGATTCGTACTCAGTCATGCTCAGCGAGTGATTCGTGCTCCATCACACTGAATGAGTGGTTCGTGCACAATCACCATGAGCGATTGATTCGTGCTCCATCACCCTGAGTGAGTGGTTCATGCTCCTTCCCCCTGAGCAAGTGGTTCATGCTCCCTCCCCCTGAGCAAGTGGTTCATGCTCCCTCACCCTGAGCAAGTGGTTCATGCTTTATTCACCCTGAGTTAATTGTTGTGAAATAACACCAAATTTCTGAACCTTTTGCAGAATAACATATTTTCTAAATTACCAAGCCAAATTTTTTTCCACCCATCACACGCAGCTGTTTATCAAAAATAATGTTTGTGAACATATCCCAGAAACTTCTATATAAGTGCAACGTTGTTTTTTTGGTGAAAGCTACTCAGTTTCTGGGTTGTATACAGTAAGTACTGGAGATGGTAACCACACTGATTCCAACCTGCCGATTCCCCAAAAATTGCCGATATTGGACAAGCGTGTGTGTGTGTGTGTGTGTGTGTGTGTGTGTGTGTGTG
Source organism: Eptatretus burgeri (assembly GCF_056783735.1). NCBI lineage: Eukaryota > Metazoa > Chordata > Myxini > Myxiniformes > Myxinidae > Eptatretus > Eptatretus burgeri. The sequence goes on from NC_140967.1 coordinate 66,947,994, forward strand.
TGTGTGTGTGTGTGTGTGTGTGTGTGTGTGTGTGTGTGTGTGTGTGTGTGTGTGTGTGTGTGTGTGAGATCACATATCAATACGTGTGTATATAATGTGTTTATTTGTGTCAAATTTGTGTTTTAAATTTCCAACAAAGCTTTATTATGAGAATATGAAGAAGAATAATCGATAAGTGAGTCAAAATGTCAAAGGACAAACTCATAGTAAGTACAAATAGCTCATCCACCGCCACGCAGTCCGAGACGGGCAGGTTTTTAAAATCGCTTCCGTGTTTCTTTATTTATTTACCATTTGAACTTCAGTGTGTCTGTCCAGGCCATGTTTTTTGGGGGTTTTTTTTAACCATTGAACTTTCAACAAACTTTTATTTTGAGAATGTGGAGCGCACTAATTAATAAAATTAACACATTTTTTTTTTTTACCTGTTGTTTTCATCAAGTTTAGTTAAAGTACAAAGTGGACGTGGAGAGACTTTGCATTTTGAGATGTTTTCTCATTTGTTTTGTAATTGTAAATGGTGGTTAGATGATGGGACATCACTGGTGGTTACCAACAAGCTGCAAGCAAGTATATTTGATCGTACGGTATAAATGTGCCAATGAAACTCCATGTTAAAGTTTGTCAAATAATGTGAGTTGGTTTCTTTTTCTCAAAGCTTAAGTAAAACTCAATACTTATTGTAAGCACATGCCATAACTCAGCCAACGTTACTTTCAAATTGCACATCTCAACAGGAAGGTTTATTTCTGGCATAACATGAGGTTCTGGCTCAGCTTGACAAGCGAATCTCTATTTGTGCCCCAATCCTCTTGCACCACATCCCCCTGGCCAAACTCATTTCATGCAAGATCGCTTTGGGCCAGTGAGCGCTCACCCAGAGCCGGCTCTCCTGGCATGCATATCACAGATTGTTAGTGCTGTACAGCACAGTTCTGAATGAAGGAAAATGATTGGAGTGAAAGGAAGTTGGCAAAAAGAATCAGCAATTTTTTTTTACTGCTTAACAAACCTAAACTATACACACCTAAATAAACGCACACACAAACATACATCTCAAAGCAGTTGTTTACCCGTGATATGGACCTTATTAACCTGTAAGCAAGTGATCGTCCTTCATGGAGGTTTTGACCCTCTCAGCCCACAATCTCAAAATGGTGGGTCCACAACCTCAACCTTGGGTCAAACATCTACATCAGTAGACCCACAACCTCAGGTGTGCCCACACAGTCAATCAACCTGGCAATGTAACTTCACTATTCAAACTTTCCACCTCGAGATATTTATCTTTCTTGCTAGAGGGTTTAATGTATTATCATAAATACATTGTTCTCATTGCACATTTTACTTACGTAACAATACATTGAATAATGCACACGTGACCTTGCACATTACACATACATCATGCAGTACATCAATTTTAGTTACCATTGAATCAAACTTTTATTAAAATACAGAAATCTGTCATTTTACCAGATTCCCCACGTGCTCTATTGCATCTCTTAGCAACCGCTGAAAATGTTTTCAAACGTATTTATTTAATGCTTAATTAATAATGTTTTTACCGTTTTAAATGTAATTAATAAATTATAGTTGGTGTCTTTATGTGGCCTTAAAGAACCCTTGTTTTAGTCTGCTAAGAGGAGCTTCATGTGTTAGCACAAGTCTGACCCAGTGTGACCAGTCCTCATTTTCATAAATACCAAGGTGAGCCAATGAAAAAAGCCAAGAATTCACAAGGTTTCAGAAAAGCGATGATAACAAAAAACCTATACGCCAAGAAAACCTACAGAAAACCAAGACGCCAAGGTGAACAACGAATAGCCAAGATCTTGTGAAAAAAGCCAAGGAGTGGTCACACTAGTGTGACCAGCTGTTTTAATGTAGTAGTGCTGTGCTGTGCATCGTGGCTGTCTCTCTGGCTCTCTCTGATATTTACCTCCACAACCGAAGGTGAAGGTTATGTTTTCACCCCTTTCTGTCTGTTTGTTTGTTTGTGTTACAGATATCTCAAAAAGTTGCCGACAAATCCGGGTGAAATTTTGTGGACAGGTTGGGTGTGTGACAAGGACAAACTGATTAGATTTTGGTGAAGATCTGGATCCGGATCTGGCTATGATAATTTTTTGAAGTGATTCTTCACCATTGAGAGATTGGGCCAAAAACGATATAGTTCTGCATAGCATGATATTTCAAAAATGTTTTGGGCCTGATATGTTCTCGTGGATCAGGCATTGCGTGGCGGAGGTATGTGCTATACCGAGTGCCCTTCTAGTTTCACCTGTAACCGTTCCGTAGAAGAGGTCTTTACGTCAACCATCTGCAATGGCAGGAGATTGTTTTCACCCTGTCTGTTTGTTTGTTACTTATGAAAATCAAAAAAAATTCAAGTATATTGTTTGGTCACTTGTGTTATTCTGTCTGTTTGTTTGCTTGTTTGTCTTTGTTTGTTTGTTTGTTTGTATGTCAATCACCTACAGGTCACATTTTAAAACTGATCTTCACGAAACTTCAGGAAATGGAAGAGTTGGCCAAATCAAGAAGCCCATTGATTTTGAGGTCAAAAGCTCAAACGGTCAACATAGCCCAACAATATGCCAGATTTCTAAAATCGGCAATTTTCATCCGATTGACTTGAAATTTGAAGAGGATTTGCATGTCAGGTCACTGAATCCAACTATCAATTGCTTTTATAGTCAAATCTGTTTTCGGGATTTCGCAAGTCTCCTGCTCTGCATTACGTCTTTCTTGTTTGTTTGTTTGTTTGTGCGCAGGATATTTCAAAAAGTTGGAGACGGATTAGGCCAAAATTTGGTGGAGAGGTTGGGTGGATGACAAGCATGAAATGATTCGATCTTGAAAATCTGGACCCGAATCTGGATCCAATAATATTTTTTTTGAATGATTCTTTATCATTGATAAATGTGGCCAAAAATGATATGTCGCACAATATGTCAAAAAGTTGTCGATGGATTCAAACGAAACTCAGTGGACATATTGGGTGTGTGACGACGACAAAGTTCCATTTTTGGTGAAGCTCCGCATCTGGATACGACAAATTTTTCTTTTTTTAAAGTATTCTTTCCCATTGAGAGATCCGGCCAAAAACGAAATATTGTATGATATATCAAAAAGTTGTGGACGAGTTATGAGAAAACTTGGTGGATGAGTTGGTAGGTGACAAGAACAAGCTGATTTGATTTCGGTTCAGGTCCGAATTCAGATCCGGCCTATCAGTGGAATACAAAACGTAAACTGTTCAACCTGGCGAAGGTATGCACTCCATTGGAGGGTGAATTTTTTGTTGGGATTCGAACGAATTCCATATTGAGAATGGAAATAATTACATATAGGGTCCACAGTCACCATGGGACTACACAGAGTGCAAGTAGTCGTCGCACGTTCCTTTACAACCTCAACCAAGGCGATGAGGCCATTTGGCCTGTCGTTGCCGTGGTGCACTGCCGGGTCAATATTTTTTCTTCAGCTTCAACCCTTTGAGGACCACGAGCATCTTGAAGGTAATTTTCCGATGCAAGTCCAATCTTATTACTAGTTTGGCTATATTAATCACGAATATGAATTGAAATTCAAGAGTATGCATGCCGAAAAATAAAAGTTTTTCAAATCAACGAACACAAAAATTATGGAAATAACAAAAGCTCTTACCCAGTGTTAGCTACAGTTTGTCAATGTACAAACGTAAAATAATCTAAAATTGCAGGGAAAATATCCGAGACACCACTTGAAATTTTAGGGACATGAGTGTGTTTGAGTCTGGTTCCGGTTCCTTGGTCCTTCGGGGAGCTAAACATCAATCTTCTTGATGGTTTACTAAAGTGTAAGTAATCCGATCTTGATCAGGTGACCCAACTTGTTTCTAATACAGATGAAAATGATCAAAGATACAGATACAGGGATGGAAACAGACGTTTGCCATGGCACCATGCCCCCACACTGCAGAGCCTACTTTTAACCCCTGTTTACAGCTTATGTTCTCCTTGGAGAAATAAATACATCGCTGCCTGCAAGAGCCAATGAGAGTGGAATAATTGCCTGAACCTGGTGTGATTTATGTGCCGTCGTCGTCTATTTCTCTGGATTTGGCGAACCGGGCCTTGAGCAGAAATACACAATGTGATTTAAAAGGCCTCTCTACAAGTTAACACTGGGAAGGCAATGGCAAACCACCCAGTATAACCCTTGCCAAGAAACAGCTTTGGGAGCACCGACGTTCTGCAACAGAATATGGTACATCAGAATAGGTTAAGGCCTTTCTTTTGTTCCAAAATATTTCAATCTCCACGAAGTAAACTAAAATAATGAAAACAAAATGCACTCAAACAGCTGTGTATGTAAAGAGTGCAAGTCAAGTATCGTGGAATAGCAGTTTTGTGGAAAATGAATTGACTACATGTATCATCATTAAATTGATGCAATTTTTGAGAACTTCACCAATGTGGTTCTTATATTGTAACTTCACGTCCCACCGATACATAAATATTTATTTGGCCAAAGTAATGATGAAAGGCTTTTCCTTGTTAGAAAGATGCTCCAGACTCTGACTTTTTATTACCTCCACCACCAAAGGTAGTTGGAGGAACAAGGAACAAGGAAATCCAACATAGGTGGGAGGCCATTCAGCCCATCATGCCTGCGAGAACACCACACTAACCCATCCACACAAGTGTGTATGTGTGTGAGATCATGTTTTCACCCTTGTCTGTGTGTCTGTGAGCAGGATATCGCAAAAAGTTATGGACGGATTCGGACAAAATTTGGTGGACATGTTGGGTGTGTGACAAGGACCAATTGATTCGATTCTGGTTCCGGTTCGAATGCAGATCCGGCCTATCAGTGGGATACAAAATGTAAACTGTTCTGCCGAGTGCCATTCTAGTTGGTTGTCGATGAATTCGAGTCGGTGAAATAATCGACCGATTGTCTCCACCTGAGGAAAGTATTCTCAAAGATGCAGCACCACCAACTGTTTCAATCGTGAGCAGGTTTGCACTTAGCTATCCTGGCAAGATGGATGCAGCCGGAGCAAATTTATGGGCACATGATGAAAGGCAATTATGGAGGGGTGGGAGAAGGGTCGTTGTCATTCACATAAAATAAGGCAAGATCTTCGTAAAGCAAAAGCACCAACTCTCACCCAAAAGAGACACTCTGTGATGGTCACATGGATATGTGGACAAGACTCCATCAGCACCCGTATCAGACAACACTGTTTCAAACTTAAAGTGATACAAAAGGCAAATTTCAAAAACTAGAATTTCTCCATGGGATCATTTTGAATTTTTCATTTCACATACATGAGAAATGCACAATTTTGCACCGAATGCAGCTTCAATGATTTATATTTTCCCAGTAATTTGGACAATGACAAACCCAAAAAGAACTTTTGCACGTGATTGGTCTAAACTCTAAACTCATAATTCATGTCACCTGCATGTTTTACAGCAAATCGTGGACAATACACATGGATGCACCCAAAGAATTAATGGGAAATTCAATGAAGTTGCATTTGCTGTTTCATGATGCATTTTTCACATCACGATGTAAAATGAAAAGTGAAAAATTCAATCATGACTACATGTAGTCAGTAATTGTTAGTTTCTGAATTTTTTCCTTCTGTATCACTTTAATGTCCTTGTCATCAGGGCAAAAAAATAAAAAAATGGGTGGTGCAGATCTTATGGCACGACGAACATCATAATAGCAAGGGGGAATGAACCAACAAATGCCATCACTGGCAACAAAACAACATTGATGGAGATGGATGTTATTCATATTGTCAATGAGATACACTCCGACTGTGTGATGCAACCTTTAATGTCCCCCTCATGATTGTAGGAATAAGTCGGGCTTATTGCACTAACTTGCATCATGTTGCTCTAAAGTGCATCCGATAATTTATTTTCTTGTCCAAAGTTCCTTCAATCGAAACGGTAGGGATAAGTGTTTAAGAGGTGGTGTTTATAATTTATTTGATTGCAGCACAAGACTTGGGATGAAAAGGAAAATATAGCTGAGAATAACCAAACATGCTAATATAAATATTGAATTGCGTGGACGACCCCCACCCGAAACCTTAAGCGATCATAAATGGGGACTGCACTTGCCATGAATTAACATCCCATGGAAAGCTGGCTTAAGGATAAATTTGGACTTTGCACTGCCATAGGGTTGAGAGGTAGTTGTAAGCCAAACAACGGGATATTACCATAATTAATTATTCCCTCCAGGGGTTACCTATAAACCGAATTGGTCAAGGTGGGAAATTATGGCAGGAACCGGCATGTATGCACACTTAAGAAATGTTAATAAAATATGAAATCTCAAATGAAAACATAATAAAACAGACAGACAAACAGACATGGGAGTCATTCCACTTCATATCACCGGCAGCCTCCCAGTTGACCCCCACAGATTTACTTTAAACTTTCATAATATAGTTCCCAGGTATCAAAATGAAGCTGCGTAAAATTTTAGGTCCATAGATGTGGTCAACTCCGAGATATTGAGGGTTGAAAATGTGGTTGTGGCCCTATTTTTATGGTCGTTGCGAGCATCACAAAATGAATGGCTACTTTTAAACTCCCACAACTTTTTAAATATTAATGCTAAAGCCTTGAAATTTTCAGATTATTCTTCTATAACTGCTCTCTAAGAAACAAACATAAAACTGAGTATACCTCTATTAAATTTTATGACCTGATCAGTTGAAATCCAGAAAAAAATGTTGGTTTTGTATGAAGACCCAACTTTGAGACCCCATATATTTTTATTGACCCATTCCAGAAGCTTGAATTTTTTTTTCAGGTAATAACTGTATGGTAGTAGTATTCGAATACATGTTTACTTTTCTTAATCAGTCATATATAATACAGTCATGATCCCTCAAAAATTGAAAATTTTCATTTTTCCCTGAAATTCAGGTGAGGATTGCAAATATATGACAAGGTATACCACTTCAAATTGTTCACCATTGGAAAGAGAGTATTCAAGTTTACAAAAGTGTCAAATATCAAAGTGGTATAATGTTTCTATCAATATTTTAAAAATATTTGAATAAATGATATTCTGCCAGTGCTGTGCGCATTGTGTGTGCTATTGAATGAACAGTCCTTTTACATGTAGTACATATGTGTAGTACATGTATATACAATGTACATACATATCATCTGCTATTAGGATACCATGAACACAATACTTTGTATTTGTAATTCTTTGTTTCTCATTTGTAAACAGCAAGAGCTTAACTCATCTGGCTGGGGCTAAAAATAGAACTCAGGAATGATCTGCTGATGTCAGCAGTGTATATAGTTACATTCAAGGGAGGTCATTTGTTGGGTTCCTTTGGTCCATGTGATGAAAGTTATTGATGCTCCCCTAACGTCAACTGGGAGGCAGTACAAGCTCGCACCTGACTTGGAAAAGCAGATCAAGGACCTATTCAAATCATTTACGTGAAATGTTTTATTACATTGTTATTGCAGTATGTGATATATTTTTGTATTAATAATTTAAATAATAGAACGAATCATTCATGATTACCATGGTGCCCACACCATGCACACACTTCATGTATTCACGACTGTGTCAACAACAGTTTTAAAAAAAAATAGAAAATATATTTTTTTAAAATATACCACTTTGACATTTGACACTTTTGTAAACTTGAATATGCTCTTTCCAATGGTGAACAATTTGAAGTAGTATACCTTGTCATATATTTGCGATCCTCACCTGAATTTCGGGGAAAAATGAAAATTTTCAATTTTTGAGGGATCATGACTGTATTATATATGACTGATTAAGAAAAGTAAACATGTATTTTTATACTACTACCATACAGTTATTACATGAAAAAAATTCAAGCTTCTGGGATGGGTCAATAAAAATATATGGGGTCTCAAAGTTGGGTCTTCATACAAAACCAAAATTTTTTTTTCTGGATTTCAACTGATCAGGTCATAAAATTTAATAGAGGTATACTCAGTTTTATGTTTGTTTTTTCGAGAGCAGTTATAGAAGAATAATCTCTGCAAATTTCAAGGCTCTAGCATTAATATTTTAAAAGTTGTGGGAGTTTAAAAGTAGCTGTTCATTTTGTGATGCTCGCAACGACCATAAAAATAGGGCCACAACCACATTTTCAACCCTCAATATCTCAGAGCTGACCACATCTATGGACGTAAAATTTTACGCAGCTTCATTTTGATACCTGGGAACTATTTTATGAAAGTTTAAAGTAAATCTGAAGGGGTCAACTGGGAACATTTTCTTAAATTTGGTGATTTCAGATGGAATGACTCATGGGTGAAAACATAACATCCATCCACCTTCGGTGGGCGGAGGTAACTTTGAGAGTTCATAGAACACCTAACCACATGCAGTCTTGTGAAAGGACATGGATGGGGTCTGCTAGTGGCAAATTTCATTGGTCATGATGATGTAAAATGCTGTAATATTTTATCCAAGTACTGATAACCGGAAGGGTTTTGAAAGTGCTAAAAGTTTATTTGTGTTCTACAGTGTTCAAGTATGTAATTCAATTTAAATAAAATAAATATGTTAAACGTAGAAAAATAAATTACAGACGTTTACCGCCGTTGATGCAGCATCTGTTACATTACATCTTCGTGCATGTTCTTTGTGTCCTTTATGACGTCCTTCAAAACAGTCAGTTTCCTGTTTGGAATGGTTTTCAATTTTGTTTGCAGGCCAGAATGGCAAACAGAGTAAACTTCTTTAAATCTCACTCCACTCTGCACACGTGTAATCAGGTCGAATTCAGAGCCAAACTGCTGCTAAACTACAGGGTTGTTTTCAATTAATGGAGCTAGATTTCTGTGCACACAAAAAATTAACCAAAGCTGCATACACCACAAGGATGGCCCGTTGGCTTGCGGATTGCAAAACAAGGCGACCAAAAATAAATCGACCCAGAGATGTGTTCGATTTGGTGTTGAGGGAAGAAGGTAACACTCATGGTTCCTCCTGGCAAAGGAAAATCGACCCAATGGTTTTATTGAGTTTTTGGCACAGAATGAAGAGTGTGACGCTTGGGAGACAACAAAGCTGTCATTACAACGAGCGTAAGTCTATAGGCAAACACGATGGGCCAATGCTATGGAGCAAATCTCCATCGATGTATGCCAACCACACTAAACCAGATAACAAACCTTATAATTACCCAGGTGGTTTGGGATAACTCCGAAGACAAATCTAAAAGCACAAAAACAGTATCTCTGCTAAATTGATGTTAACTTGGATTTAATCCGAACAGGAAGATCCCACATCATCATCTCCTCAGGCCATCTCAAACACAGGTGGAAGTTGTGAGATATATTATGCCATACAAAACGTCTGATGGCTGGAAGATGCTGTGGAATTGGTGCAAGGTCTATGAAGATTGTCCCTGACAAAAGGAACTCGAAACCTTTTCAACAGTTTCTGTTGGAAAATAGAAGATAATTTGGCATCATAACAAACCAGTTTCCGCTGAAATGTTTAAAAAAAAAAAGCGAAAAATATCTTAAAGTCAGAAACAAAAGTGTGGGTCTCACTACCCAACCAGAAGCCTGGTGTTGGCTTAGCACAGGGGTCTCCAACCTGCGGCCCGCGGGCCACATGCGGCCCCTTAGACGGATTTATGCAGCCCGCGGTGCCATATTAAGTTTACATTACAATGTGGCCCGCAATACTGCCAATTTGTCAGGGTCAATGATCAAAGCATTCTGTAATTTTTATTATGATTTTGATTCATATTAGACATGTGTTTTTAACACGATTATTCATTTATCATATTCGTTGGCAAGAAAAATATATTCAGCACTAATTTTTGTTTAAATTTCCGCATATTAATTATATATTTTTTTCGGAATTTAGCGTCCTTTTTTGGGGTGCGGCCCTCCGCCCCTCACCACTTTGGTTTTGTGGCCATTCGCCCCAAAAAGGTTGGAGACCCCTGGCTTAGCAGCTCGGGTGGCTTGCTTATGATTCTAGGGTCCTGAGTTCAAGCCCTGTTAGCTGCTGAATTAACATCAGGTGGAGTTGATTCAGCCTGTCATCCTTCAGAGGTCAGTGAAATGAGTACCAGTGTAGTGGTAGGGGACACAGCATCAGTGGCACAGCTGCACTTCCAAGAAATGATAGCTACCATATGCAAAAATGGAACTACCCAACTTTCAGATAAGTGTTGTTCCATTCTCAATATATTGTTATCCCTTGATGAAACAACGTCTGATGCCAAATCATCAGGCCCGAGACTGTCGATGCGACAACTTTCAGTTGCTTGTGCCTGACGTGCACCTATCATTCAATTCTAACCACAGCAAACTCTTCTCCAACCACCTCTTTTTGATGACTTGTATGTAGATGTAGAGACACTCAAGAGCATTCCATTTTTGAATTGGTGCAGGTGCTTCGTTAACTTGTTGTTTGCATGTCCTATCCAATCCCAAGGATGATTCGAGAACTGGTAATAAATAACTGGAAACGTGATTTATTTCGCCAAAACACCAGCTTAAAGGTCTGCTGTTGCAAAAGCAAAAGAGAAAAGGAAGCAAGAACCACAGGATCTTCCATCCATATTCATGACTGCAGACCTTCCAGGCAGCTTAACACCCCCCCTGAGAAGAGTGGCATTTCGAAGATGCTGAGCCAATGAGCACCAGACCGGCAGTTCGAAATGTGATTTTTTTGCCTTCAGGCATTGAACCTGAAGTAGGCAGCGAAGTGGAGTGTGGGGCTGAGTGCACTGAACTGAATGAGTCACCCCCCACCCTGCCCTGTGCAACGTGTCTCATGTTCTGTGTTGTGAGAAAGCCCATTGACTTCTATATATTACTCCCATGAATAAAGACGATAACTACTTTCACACCGGTGGTGAAGGTAAAGCAGATTAGTATTGACTGAGTGCTTAACTACAACAGGTTTAACAGGATGCTGCACAGGTAGGGTACTCAATTATACCTGCGTGTGCTGTCCAATCTGAATTCGATTCCCGACCCGACGATAAACAATCGGATAGGTACTTTCAAGGAAGTGCGTTACATGATGAAGTACGACCTCATCGGATGGGTTGGGTAAGTAGGCGAGTTATCGAGATGGGGGGGGGGTAAGTATGTTGCAAGGGGTAAAGCTGAATATCCCTCCTGTTGGCGTTAGTTGGTGGATGTTAAAGATTTCAGGGAGTCATTCAAGAGTAGGCGAGTTATCACCTCCATGATCCATCCTGAACATATAAAATCTTGTCCACATCACCTTCAGTCGAATGTCAAGCCTGGACAGCGGTTCGTGAAAGACTTGAGTTTAAAATGTTACCAAGCAAGAAATATACTTTCCCAAGACCACACAAGAAGGTGGCAATATTAGGCCGTTAAAGTAGTTGTGGAAATAATTATACATGATAATTGTATTTATTTAGTGTCTTTTGCCGAGATCCAAGAACTCCAATGGTAGTTGTAGTCGTCGTAGTAGTAGTCGTAGTAGTTGTTATATAGTATAAGTAATAATCATAAATAATAATAATTGTATTTCGAAAGCGCCTTTTGCCGATGCATAGAAAGCGATGAAATGGTAGTGGTGGTGGTGGTGGTAGTAGTGATACACGGTGTTCATAGTGGTAGTAGTACTAGTAGAAGTGTGGCACTCATAGTAGTAGTAGTAGTAGTCGGAGTAGATACGTGGAGTTCATAGTAGTTGTAGTAGTCGATACATGGCGCTCATAGTAGTAGTAATTGTAGATATGTGACGTTCGTAGTAGTAGTAGAAGTCGATACCTGGCATTCATAGCAGTACTAGCTAGTAGTAGTCGATACGTGACGTTTATAGTAGTAGTAGTCATAATAATTGTAACGTGGTGTTCATAGTAGTAGATACGTGGCATTCGTTGTAGTAGTAGTAGTTATGTAGCGTTCATAGTAGTAGTAGTCGATATGTGGTGTTCATAGTAATGGTAGTTGTAGTCGATACATGGCGTTCGTAATAGTAGTAGTCGATACATGGCGTTCATAGCCAAAGTAGTAGTAGTCGAAATGTAACGTTCATAGTAGTAGTGGTAGTCGTGGTAGTTACGTGTCGTTCGTAGTAGTAGTAGTCGTCGATACGTGGCATTCATAGTTGTAGTAGGAGTTGTAGGAGTTGTTACGTGGTGTTCGTAGTAGTAGTACATACGTGGCATTCATAATAGTAGTGGTTTTAGTAGTGGTGGTACTAGTAGTGGTGGTAGTAGTAGTGGTAGTGCTGTCCATTTTGTGTGTTTCACCCAAACACTTAGTCGATACGTGGCGTTCATAGTCATAGTAGGAGTCGTTGCAGTAGTAGATATGTGGCGTTCATAGTAGGAGTAGGAGTTGTAGTAGGTACGTGGTGTTCGTAGTAGTAGTAGATACGTGGCATTTACAGTAGTAGTGGTGGTAGTAGTAGTAGTAGTGCTGTCCAGTGTCCATTTTGTGTGTTTCACCCAAACACTTAGTCGATACGTGGGGTTCATAGTCGTAGTAGGAGTCGTAGTATGGGCACACGTGGCGTTCATAGTAGTTGTCGATATGAGATACAACACTTCTTCTGCAAGCTATGCCATAGCGATGCATAAATATAAACAAATATTTTTGTATTTTCTTATTATTTGCATTTACTGAAAGCGTTAGAATGTTGTCGGTAACTGGTTTGTCGAACTTTTCGAACAGCACTTGCATCGAGTGTCGTCCAGACAGACATTTCTTCATTTTATTTTGATGTGCCGCTCTCCTTACAGATCCTTACAGTGGTTTGCCATTGCCTTCCCAGCGTTGTTTGTCCGTGCTCTACCCGTTCAAATGCTAAACACCAAGCAAGGAAGCAGTTTTTTAATTTTTGCCATAACTCACAGCGCTCTGCCTATTACACCACAAAGTCTGCTTTGAAAGACATCACAAATACAATACGCCTCTTTTGCTCCGATGAAGGGTTAGAGCTTGAAACGTCAGCTTCTGGTTTTGTTCAGCAGTGAGAGCACACCGCATACATACCTTAATCAAAGTGCTGTTGATTTTGTTCCCCCCCATTGTTCTGTCCGTGTCCACCGGCGCAGATTGACACTAACCTTCACCAGCCAACACAAGTCAGTACTTCTTTCTAAAGATGAGAGTGCTCTTCCTCAAAGTGTAAAGCTTCTACACCATCAGCAATTAAACCGCTAAACCAATGTTCCCAGAACCACAAAAAGAATCAACACGTCTGCCACCCAGCAGCCAATGAGAATCATCCAAGGGCTGGCACGATGCCACGTGATTTTGCCTGAAAGGGCATTTTTGCTCATTTTGAATTTCTTTGTGTATCGGAAGCAATTTTATCTTGTAATACTGGTTATTCAGCATCATAGAACGAACTACTCCGATATTACTATCACATTGTAATAATGTAATACACGAACCGCTTAAGCGGTCCGTTCCGTTCTACAGCGATAACCGAGCGGGTATTATCGCCGATCTCGACGGATCCGATTCTCTTACCCGGGTGTTTAAAACCCAACCAATTATTCCGCGATGAAAGATGGCACTGCATTACCACAATGCAGCTGAATGGTAACTCCAACCATTTCAACTTTCCAACCGTGAGAACCCTTCTCCGGGAGAACTTGTTTGATTAAACAAACGATGGAATTATTTAGAATCTTGGAGACACACTGCGATGCAACAAACAAAAATGTATTCCAATGAATGGGCAGCACCGCTCGTGCCGGTGTCCCCCCCCAAAGAGAGCGCACAAGACGCCATAATCGCTTGACCCGTGATTTAATCGCCGTCACGTGCCGCGCGATGGGCGCAAACGATTTGCCGCGAAGCGCGAGACCTCGACGGGTGGGGCTCGCTGAGCGATGGCGGTGCCCATATCGTCGCCCGGGGGACGCTGTCGTATCGACCGAGGCCGGATCGTGGCACACCCATCACCACCGAATGGGCAGGCGGGAGACCAGGCTCGCAATCGATAACGAGCCTGGCCCACCGCGGGCGGTACACGAGAAGTGTTCGTTTCCCTGCCGCGACCCTTGACAGTGATGCGGTTACATTCGAACCTCGGAACTTCGCAGCCTCCTCGCTCCTCGCAAGCGTCACGTGATATTGTTTTAATTGTTTTTGGTGTTGATGGTGGTGGTGTGCTCGTACGAGCAGCCAAATGCCAAATGCGCTTTCAAAGGCTCGTCGAGAGACGTTGAGGGGACTAATGGAGCCATGAACACGACCTGCTGAGTGTTTTGGAACCGCTGAGTGCTTCATCGAGCGCTTCACTGCTTCGCTGAGCAGCAGCAAAAGCGTTTGTGACGTCATCGAACTGGGGCGAGGAAACAGCTATCACGCAACGCACTCTCTATACTATAAGAGGTGTGTGTGTGTGTGTGTGTGTGTGTGTGTGTGTGTGTGTGTGTGTGTGTGTGTGTGTGTGTGTGTGTGTGTGTGTGTGTGTGTGTGTGTGTGTGTGTGTGTGTATGTGTCAAACTTTGCTTTTGCTTATTCGTTTCTGTGTGGTTTCATCCAGGGAATACAACAGGGGTGCTGCTCACCCATCTCGCTCCGCAAATGACGCATCGTTCGCACTTCTCCAACTATACCACCCCCTCCCCCACCTCCCCTCTCCCCCCCACTCCATCGTCAACGCATTATGGCGTCATTACTTATTAAAGCGCCCGAACACACAATAACCCTCAATCAGAGCACTGGGGATTGTGCGCGACGCTTTGCTCTTCGCGTCCTCATCGCGGCCAGGCCATGAAGTCTTTCATCCCACCGAATTAGGTTGGATGGGAGGATTGCGATGTCGGAGGAAGATGGGAGAAAACAATGCAGATTGATCAGTACATCCGACGTTTTGGTGAATAATGAATACAATGGTACACTCGCAGATAAACCGCATTACACGTCATGCTGTCGATACCATCATTTGTAGCAATTACGTTTGGGTGCTGATTGTTCGCTCTTTGCATTAATGCTTCGACAACACTCTTGGAAAAGCTTTGGAACAAACGCAGTAGCGATGCTGGGTATCATGATGAATGGCGGGAAAACCGAATGGATGACGATTTACAGAGAAACTGAAGATGACTCGAATGAGCTACAGTCAAGGGATGGCACAGGGTAGAGAAGGTCAGCGTTTGTCTTATCTCATGGGAAGCGGCTTAATGGAAAGAGCTCAAGGTGAGAACTGGCAGGTGTACAGCCTTTAATAGTTTACATGACGACGTGTCATTAAATAAACCAAGTGACATCTCATTAAAAAAAAACATATTATGTACACCACCACGGTGGTCGTGGTGGTTGTGGTGGTGGTGGTGTACCAGGTAATCAACATCTTCTTCTTCTTCTTTCGGCTGCTCCCGTTAGGGGTCGCCACAGCGGATCATCTGTATGATCCGCATAGTGATTTGGCACATGTTTTACGCCGGATGCCCTTCCTGACGCAACCCTGGTCGCCTCTTACGACACAGGGATAGCCAGGTAATCAACATCAGCGCAGGCAATTGGATGCGCCGGTCACGTCTGACGCTTAAGCGGTCCGTTCCATGCTACAGTGATAACCGAGCGGTGTTATCGCCGACCTCGACGGATCAGATTCTCTTCTTTACCCTGGTGTTCAAAACCCACTACTAATTTATTCCGCGATTCAAGATGGCACTTTCAATGGGGAAAGAGACGAT
Organism: Eptatretus burgeri; assembly: GCF_056783735.1. Classification (NCBI taxonomy): domain Eukaryota; kingdom Metazoa; phylum Chordata; class Myxini; order Myxiniformes; family Myxinidae; genus Eptatretus; species Eptatretus burgeri. Next base: position 66,963,682 of record NC_140967.1, read on the forward strand.
GAACGGGATACATTTCACACAAGGACATTTATTACAAAGCACATATTGCACACACAACACAAGCAAGGAATCATGCAATAGACAAGAAAATGAGGTGTGTGTTGGTCCCCATGGGTCAGGAACTATGAACCAGAATAGCACTAAGTTCCTTGACTTTGCAAGAAGTCATGGACTTAGGGTGGCTGGTTCATGGTTTCAGCGCCCGCAAGCTCATCGCTGGACTTGGTATTCCAACGCTGGCGGTGTGGCAAAGGAGATTGACCATGTCCTCATTGACGGTCGTTGGAGGATGATCCAGAACTGCAGGGTCTACCGGAGTGCTCAGTTCCTCAATACTGACCACAGGCTTGTTGTAGCAACTCTAAAGCTGCACCTTAAATCCTGGAGAATGGTACCATCCCAGCCTAGGCTGGATGTTGCCAAGCCCAGGGATGAGAGAGTAGCTGAGGAGTTTGCGAACAGGCTGAGTGGACACTTGGGGGGTCTGGGTGCTTTGGGGGGTCCTGAAGAGTTGTGGAACACCTTCAAGACCACCGTCCTTGATGTTGCCGGTGGATGCCTTGGAGTTCACCGCAGGGCAAAGAAGAATTTTGTCTCTCAAGGGACACTGGATACCATTGACCAGAGTCGCAGGGCCAGGCTGAATGGCAGAGCTGAGCTGTTCAGGGAGCTGAGGCGTAAAACTGTACGTGCACTGAGGGTGGACAAGGAGGCCTATGTGCGAGGAATCTGTGAGGGGTAGAGCATCACCTGTGGACAGGTGATTCTCGTCCCGCTTACAGGGGAATTCGCGCATTACGTTCATCCAAGCCCATCCCTCGGAGCACTGCAGTTCGAGCAGAGAGTGGTAGGCTCTTGACAGAGGAGTCTGAAGTGAAGGCCCGCTGGGCCGGTTACTTCGAGCGGTTGTACCAGGCTGATCCCCCAGCTGTCGAGTTGGACGTCAAGGGTGTTACAATCCCTGTTGCTGACCCTCGAATCAACTGTGGTCCACCATCGCTTGTGGAAACACGGGCTGCGGTGAACCAGTTGAAACGGGGCAAAGCTCCAGGGATCTGTGGCATCCATGCCGAACTTCTCAAGGCTGGTGGAAATGCTGCACTCATGTCGTTGTATGCAGTTTTGTGCTCTGCCTGGAACACAGGCATCATCCCAACTGACTGGAAGAGGGGCCTTGTTGTCCCTCTCTGGAAAGGGAAGGGTGATCGCCAAGACTGCAACAACTACCGAGGGGTGACGCTGCTCTCAGTGCCGGGCAAGGTCTTTGCTCGGATAATTCTTGATAGGGTTCGCCACCATCTGCTTGAGCACCAGCGTCCAGAGCAGTCAGGCTTTACACCAAAGAGGTCAACGATTGACCGTATCCTTGCACTTCGTGTCCTCACCGAACGCAGACGAGAGTTTCGGCAGGGGCTGCTTGCAGCCTATGTTGATCTCTGTAAAGCGTTCGATTCAGTGAATCGGGATGTCCTCTGGAGGATTCTTGGTCTTCGTGGGGTGCCACCGAAACTGATCGATCTGATGTCTGAACTCTACTCTGGTACTGAGAGTGCTGTGAAGTGTGGTGGTACCGCTTCTCTGACTTATTTCCAGTTGTTACTGGAGTTCGTCAGGGATGTGTACTCTGCCCCCACACTTTGCAGCACTTGTATGGACTGGATTTTTTGGGAGGATGTCGGAGAGATCAAGTTGCGGTGCATCGTTTGGCAATGTCAAGATCTCGGACCTTGATTTTGCAGATGATGCAGTCATCTTTGCGGAGACTTTAGACATCCTCTTGGGGGCCCTCGAGGTGCTGAATGAGGAGTCGGAGCCGTTGGGATTACATGGATTTCTTGGGTCAAAACAAAGATCCAGGCTTTCGGTGACATCTTGGATGCTGCTGTCCTGTCTGTGTCTGTTTGTGGTGAGGATGTTGAGGTCGTGGATAGATTCACTTACCTTGGCAGTGATATTCATGTCTCCGCAGGTTGTGAGCCGGAGGTCAATAGACGTCTGGGTCGGGCCTGGGAGTCATGGATTCACTGGATCATGGGGTGTGGCGCTGCCGGTACCTGTGTGGGAGGACGAAAGTCCGAGTCTTCAGGTCCTTGGTACTTCCAGTCTTGCTCTATGGGTGCGAGACTTGGACTTTGACCAAGGATCTGAGACGGAGACTTAATTCCTTTGGTACCAGGTCTCTTCGGAGAATCCTTGGCTATCGCTGGTCGGATTTTGTGTCCAACGAGCGGTTGCTGAGAGAGACTCGGATGAGATTTGTTACCTGCATAGTCCGTGAGCGTCAGCTGCGGCTGTATGGACATGTGGCTCGTTTTCCTGACGCTGATCCTGCTCACCAGATTCTCTCAGCGAGGGAGTCTCATGAGTGGAGGAGGCCAGTGGGCCGACCACGTGCCTCATGGTTGCAGCAGGTTGACCATCATCTCAAGGAGATGGGGATGGGCCTGGCATCTGCCTGGGGGATGGCCAGACGGAGGCCCCTGGAGTACCGGCGGAAAGTGGACGCAGCGACGCGCTGTTCTGGCACATGCTCCCATACCTGACCTGACAAGAAAAGCGTTACCACCGAATACTAGCAATGTACAGTCACTTACACAGGTCTAACTTATTGGGACACGGCGCCACAGCAGTCATACAAAAGCAAAATAAATGGAAAGAAAAGACCCCCTCACAGACAAGGGGGTCAGGCTGGACCACTTGGGTCTTTATGACACGGGACCTGGGAGACCGAACGGGTCCCGCGAGACCGTAGCAGGTTACCTGCCCCCTCGAGGGGTGACGGTCGGCGAGCCCTCTCCGGCACTCTCCTCTCGTGCGCGCCTCGACCCAGGACCACTGCTTGCAACCCTCACGACTTGGCACCCAGAGGGAGAGATGAGCCTTCGACGATCCAGAGCCCGACGAGTCCAAACACGACGATCCAGAGCCCGACGAGTCCAAACACGACGATCCAGAGCCCAACGAGTCCAAACACGACGTCCCAGGCAGGAGAGAGGAGGAATCCAACGCAATGATCCAGGCAGGAGAGAGGAGGAATCGAGAGAGAGAGAGAGAGAGAGAGAGAGAGAGAGAGAGAGAGAGAGAGGAGGAGGAATAGAGAGAGAGAAGGAGGAATAGAGAGAGAGAGAGAGAGAGAGAGAGAGAGAGAGGAGGAGGAATAGAGAGAGAGAGAGAGAGAGAGAGAGAGAGAGAGAGAGAGAGAGAGAGAGAGAGAGAGAGAGAGAGAGAGAGAGAGAGAGAGAGAGAGAGAGAGAGAGAGAGAGAGAGAGAGGAGGAGGAGGAAAGAGAGAGAGAGAGGAGGAGGAGGAAAGAGAGAGAGAGAGGAGGAGGAAAGAGAGAGAGAGAGAGAGGAGGAGGAGGAAAAAAGAGAGAGAGGAGGAATAGAGAGAGAGAGAGGAGGAGGAGGAAAGAGAGAGAGAGGAGGAGGAGGAAAGAGAGAGAGAGAGAGGAGGAGGAAAGAGAGAGAGAGGAGGAGGAGGAGGAAAAAAAGAGAGAGAGAGAGAAGAGGAGGAGGAAAGAGAGAGAGAGGAGGAGGAGGAAAGAGAGAGGGAGAGGGAGAGGGAGAGGGAGAGGGAGAAGGGGGAGAAGAGGGAGAAGAGGGAGAAGAGGGAGAAAGAGAGAAAGAGAGAGAGAGAGAGAGACAGAGACAGAGAAAGAGAGAAAGAGAGAAAGAGAGAGAGAGAGAGAGAGAGAGAGAGAGAGAGAGAGAGAGAGAGAGAGAGAGAGAGAGAGAGAGAGAGAGAGAGAGAGAGAGAGAGAGAGAGAGAGAGAGAGAGAGAGAGAGAGAGAGAGAGAGAGAGAGAGAGAGAGAGAGAGAGAGAGAGAGAGAGAGAGAGAGCACGACGTCCACCAAGAGGGCGAGCCTGCGCGCGGTCCGCGCGGTCCAAAATAACGATAGAACAGAAAAACGGCTATCTCAAAGAGTCGCAGTCCGATGAATCACACGAATGCCCTTTAAACAACGGTGGGCAACTATCTGCACATAAACTTAGCGTCATAACTGATCTAAGGACCCTTTATGGTGTATTGTGAATTTCCACAGCCGTAGCACTATTATGGCAAGAACACCTCAACTAAGCAGAGAGAAACCACAGTCTATCATTACTTTAAGACATGAAGGTCAATCAATCCAGAAAATTTCAAGAAGTTTGAAAGTTTCTTCAAGTGCGGTCGCAAAAACCATCAAGCGTGATGATGAAACTGGCTCTCATGAGGCCCGCCACAGGAAAGGAAGACCCATAGTTACCTTCACTGCAGAGGATAAGTTTATTAGAGTTACCAGCCTCAAAAATCACCAACAAACTGCACCTCAGATTGCAGCCCAAGTAAATGCTTCACAGAGTTAAAATAACAGACACATCTCAACATCAAATGTTCAAGAGACTGCATGAATCAGGCCTTCATGGTCGAATTTCTGCAAGGAAACCACGACTGAAGGAGACCAATAATAAGAAGAGACTTGCTCAGGCCAAGAAACACGAGCCATGGACATTAGACTGGTGGAAATCTGTACTTTGGTCTAATGAGTCCAAATTTGAGATTTTGGGTTCCAACCGCCGTATCTTTGTGAGACACAGAGAAGGTGAACAGATGATCTCTGCATGTGTGGTTCCCACCGAGAAGCATGGAGTAGGAGGTTTGATGGTGTGGGGGTGTTTCGCTGTTGACAATGTTGGCGATTTATTTGGAATTCAAGGCACACTTAACCAGCATGGCTACCACAGCATTCTGCACTGATACACCATCCTATCTGGTTTGTGCTTAGTGGGACTATCATTTGTTTTTCAACAGGACAATGACCCAAAACACACCTTCAGGATGTGTAAGGACTATTTGACCAAGAAGGAGAGTGATGGAATGCTGCATCAGATGACTTGGCCTCCACAATCACCTGACCTAAACCCAATTGAGATGGTTTGGGATGAGTTGGCCCGCAAAGTGAAGGAAAGGCAGCCAACAAGTGCTCAGCAGATGTAGGAACTCCTTTAAGACTGTTTGAAAAGCATTCCAGGTGACAACCTCATGAAGCTGGTTGAGAGAATGCCAAGAGTGTGCAAAGCTGTCATCAAGGCAAAGGGCGGCTACTTTGAAGAATCTAAAATATAAAATATACTTTGATTTGTTTAACACCTTTTCGGTTACTACATAAGTCCATATGTGTTTTTTCATAGTTTTGATGTCTTCACTATTATTATACAATGTAGAAAATAGTAGAAATTAATAAAAAAACCCTTGAATTAGTCGGTGTGTCTAAACTATTGACTGATGCAAGATATATATATATATATATATATATATATATATATATATATATATATATGTATATGTGTGTGTGTATGTTGTATTTTCTGTCTGTCTGTCCATCGATAGAATCAGCCCCACTGCTGGTAATCCCAACATATTACATACCATTGAAATCCTCTTACCCATCCGCATAGGGTGCGGGTACCTCTGCTCGTCTATAAACTAAAACCAAAAAGGTTTGTCCACTGTGTGAATGTAAACCTCCATCGTCGATGCATCATCTACACACCACACAAAATACAGCACACAAAACATGTCCTGCAATCTTCACTTGCTCATTCTAGTTTGGGCCTTGCATAGGTAATGCCCTCAATGTGACATGAAGTTACCCGCAGTATGTCCAGCGTATTGGCTCATCAATCACCAACTTATCCAAGATATGAAAACGTATCGCTCCAGTCGACTATCACACTCATATGTGTTGTGTAATTTATCGCTTCATCGTGCTATCGTGATATAAAGTGGTGTCTTTATTCTGTGTTTGTGTTTTTTTCGCCACTGGGGAAATATTGTTCAAAATCCACAGCAAGCTGCAGTTTATGGAACTACACGAGGAGGGTGCACAAATATATCTTGTAGTTTCAGCATTGTTTACATCCATTTCAGAAACGACGGGACAGCTATGAGAAAGGGAGGTAATTATTTTGAATGATAAGATAATAATCCCTCTTTATTGGTTTTGTTGTTGTCAAGAAGTGTTTCACATAGTTTTGGAGGATAAAAACGTCCTTTTTCAGACAAAGTGACACGTCTAACTAAAATAGACTTTCAATTTGCACCTTATACTCAATGTTCTACAGTATAGTATTTTCAACCCAAAACAAGGATTTCACACTAAATTCCTGGTACTTCATAGAATTGTATTCTCACGTGTTTTTGTTTCCCGACTTAGTCCAGGAGCCCAGAAGGTTTATTCAAGTGAAAAGCGCCGGAACATTTGACATCATGGGCTGATGGGGTCATCCACCGTCATCACAAAAATGCATTGCTGCCGGGTCTGACCCGTGGCTTTCCCCCCGAAATCGCTAAATTAGTGACGCCATTACCGATAAACCTATTTTGCTCAATATCTGGAAAAATATGCATGATAACATAACGAATAAGGTATCTACACCTATGTTTTCATGGTCAATCATTACACTGACACCCGCATTATTGCTATAAAATGTATAGTTTAGCGTGTAAATGTTTCGTTCACCCACTCAGTTAGCAACGCCATTGCGGAAAAACCCATTTTCATTAATATCTGAAAAACACTGCATGACAAATATCACAAATAAGGTGTCTATTCCCATGTTTTTATGGTGAAATATTACAATGCCAAATCTAGTGCTCGAAAATGTTGAGAAATCATATTGCTTGGAAATTTCCATCTTGAGCTGGCCTTCTTTGGAGCCCTGGGAACCTTCCTGGCTGATTCTGGGGTTGAATATCTGCTCACCGAAGCTGGTGTCTTGGCTGAGGGCTCGCTTGCTGGCTTCATGAAGGGGAAATTTTTATAACAGATGTACCAGCATCCACCAAATTCAAGCTGCTGTGATGGAATGAGCATTGTTCTCTAAGTACCTGGAATTAATGGAACATCTGGAGGGATCCCTTGCACATGAATTGATGTCTGATGGCGATAGCACTGTCGAGAATTGTCGACGTGTCACTGAGAATTCCGCATTTGAGGATCTCATGAAGAGATACGAGGTCTTCTTCCATGGCACCATCAATAGAAAATATGGAGGAATAGCATCATACTGGGCTACCGATGTATATTTCATCAACAGCGTGTATCGACAGCTGCAACGGGCCGTATGGACCAATGATGTAGATGGATACATCCATATCCTGCCAAGTGTGATCAAAGTCTTCTTTGCTATGAACCAGCCAAATTATGCGAGATGGGGTTCCCTCTTTCTCCAAAAACTCATGAAAATGGACCCCAAGGCTCGAGAGATTCTGGAAGCTGGAACCATGTCAATTCAGCGTACAAAGAAATCCTATGCCAGGTGTCCAGTTGATCTGACATTGGAGCAGACTGTCAACAGGGATGCTGCTTCTCCCATGGGAGGCATTACAGCTTTCACAAATCTCATAGTGCCTTCAGGAGGTGGTCCATCACTTTCACGCAATGTAGCATGGCCCTTACAGAACTCTGTGAACTGGTCAGTCTCCAACCAGGGGAGGAACCAGCTAATCAGCTGAGGAAATGGAGAATTGAACGTGATAATGCTGACATGAATGCCCTCTCCAACACCTTGGACAACACATGCAACCCATTCACCACTTATTCTCCTGCTGATCTTATCAATGTGTCATCAGGGAGAGCAGCAAAGGAGGAGACCATAACATTCCTACTTGGAACACTGGAACGGGGTGGGGGGGGGACTTTGACTTCAGCTCAAGGATGGGTGTGTAGTTGATGGTTCACGGTTTCTGAAGCCCGTGGCAAGGATAAAAATGTTGAACTTTGCTGCAGAGAATGTGAAGCAATGTAAGACCGCAGCACGAAGAGTGAATGTGGCAGAGGGAGTCAGGATTGTCTTTGGATGAATCTTAGCTGTTGCTGCTGAGACAAGCGATGCACTTGATTGCATCACATTCTTGGCCTTCCAGTTACTGAAGTACCACTTTCTCTTGCCCATAGCGATGGAACTCCCCTGAAGACGGACAAGGCATCTCTCACAAAGAAACTTGAAAGCAGACAGGAAGTGTTGTTTCTCGATGACAACAGTCTTCCCCCAATAACAGCCTCAGTGATTGATGGCGGTATTATCCTCCATGAAACCGTGCTGCAGCACAGCAAGTCCACGTTTGCAACCATGGCAAAGGATCTTTTGGAAAAAGTATGTTTGTATCGTGGGGAGCAAATCCATTTCGTGCTCAACAAGTACCAGTCCCCATAAATCAATGATACTGAGCGAAACCTGCGTCGTTCAACTACTCCTCAATCATTCATCATTACTGGACCTCTCCAGGCTCAGTGACAGAGTGGCACAGAGTTATTCTAAAGTGGATCATTCAAGGAAGAGTTTGCCCGGTTTGTAATGGAGGAATGGAAGAAGCTCCAATATGGTTCAATTATTGGAAGAAAAACACTGTATGTTTCACATGGTGGTGTGTGTATGGAGATGAAGAACAACGAGGATGATGTGCTGCAAATAGAGGAACCGAATCACCTCCATTGTCGACATGAAGAAGCTGACACACTCATTGCCTTTCACGCAAACAACATTTCCACTGGTAACATTCTAGTAAGGTCCACTGATACTGACATCTTCATCATTCTGCTTGGGCTTTCTGGAAGGTCGGAAGGAATCAACATCATCATGGACTATGGATCTGGCAACCACCGAAGGTACATTGATGTCACTAAACTTGCTGACATTCTTGAGAAGAAACAGACTGGTATCACTGAAGCACTAATCGGCCTTCATGCCTTGACTGGTTGTGATTTCACATCGTGTTTCTACAGAAAGGGCAAAGTGAAGCCCTTCCAGCGGATGGAGTCAGATGCAGCTCATGTGATGGCATTGCGATCTCTAACAGCTGAGGAGGTAGACGTCCAAGCTGTTCCATCCTCTGTCTGCGTGCTGTATGGCTTCAAAACCTCCGATATTAATGAAGCCAGATACAAGGCGTTCATGCAGGCCCGTAGCCAGGGCTCAGTATTAAAGGGGGCATATGAACTGGATGGGGCAGCACAATTATTATATTTAATATTTTTGATAACCCGGTATACTATTGTATTCATGCAGCGTTGACACATCTATACTGAGGTTGCCGTCGCATACTAACCAAATTGATCTCAGCTAGATTTAATATGTTCCGATGTTTTTGGCCTAAAATTATTCGAATGCAGGAGAGCCGCAACAAACTGGCACATTCACAATGCAGATATTCAATGATTAGACAATTGGCACCAATTCAGGTGCACTTATACAAGGTGTTGTGAAGAATTGGCATTAGAAAATTAATATACCAGAGATACAATGACTAAACGGGGGAGGTTGGCACCAGAATCAGTGCACTTTGAAATAAGATACAGTAGGCTATGATCTGCGATCATCACGTTAAACTATCAACAGCAAAAACGACCAGCCTGAAGATACCACAAGGTCCGCATTTAAAGCAGTCAATTACACAGAGGTAAGGTTATGCACAAAGCACTAGATATGGGATATGCAAAGCACCAAACACAACATTTAACTTAAACATCAGAAGTACACTTGGCATGGCTTCCAGCATTTTGTAGTATGTTGAGAGGAGTTTTTGTGTTGTCCATCTCTCGCTTGGCTGCTTTTCTGTCTGTGAGCGAATAAACTGCTTTGCAACCACACACTCTGTTTCACTGATGGTTGACTTTGTTAATGTCATGATGTGCTGGAGCAAGTGGGGATCCAAAAACGTGCCATTTTCGGGATTCAAGGCAGCGAGTGAACGGGCGAGTTGTGTGTTGCACTCACTGAAGCGCTGAGCGATCTCGCCAAGCACAGTGTCAATTGCGCTGTAAAAAAACCCTCTACAGTTCCGTCTTGTCATTGTCGTTGTTTTGTCCTGTAGTCTCCAAAACTACAAACTGTTCCAAGTTCTTATGCATTGTGCGTCTCCGTTTTGGTGGTGCAGGTGTAGAAGTGCGAGCATCGTTGGCCTTGTTCCACAGATCAGTGAACTCATCCTCAGAGCAGAGTTTCTTAACGCACTCTGCAGCACTCGCCACCAGTTCCAACCCAGTTAGCAAGTCCATGTCCTCTGCCTGTAAGAGTCTGTTAGGGCTATCTAACAACATCAGCAGTTTTTGTACAAAGATAGCAATGAACATGAAGGCAGGCCCAGAGACTTCCCACAAAAGCCCAATAGCCTCCATCCTCATCTCTGCACCGTAGGCACGCTCTGCATCAATCTCCGACAGTAAGGATGTGATATCCTTAAAAGATCCTATGATCACAGACACGGTGGCTAAATGTCCCGTCCACCTTTGATCAAGAAGTCGTTTTAACCGCTCACCTTTATACTGTGCAGCAACAGTGGGCTTTCTGAAGAATTTGTACAGGCAACAACAAACCTCGAGGAAATCAGTGACAGCTTTCTCTGCTGCCAGTGCGTGGACAACTACCAGATGGAGTTGGTGATTTAAGCAGTGCACATAGGGGATTTCTCTTTCCAATATCTCTTGCAACAACTTTTGCACCCCTCCGTGCTTCCCAGCCATTACCGAAGCCCCGTCGTACACCTGACTTAATATTTTTGACGTGTCAAGTCCTGTTTTTGTCAGCTCTGCAATTATTAGGTCTGTCAATGTTTTTGCATCTCCAGCGTCGGCTGTAGCTATTGTGAGTAGACGCTCTGTTGCTTCATTTGATGCCGATACAAAGCGAATGGTGATTGATATGTTTTCACATTCAGTAGGGTCCCTCGTCCCATCCACCTTGATGGTAAACCACGATGTGCCTACTTCTTCCACGAATGGCATCCGTCACAACATTACTCAATGTGCAGATCAGTTCATTCTGCATTTCCGGACTAGTATTGCTTGCGTTTCGTGGGATATACTTTATTATTTCGGCTAGCTCAGTGTCTTTTTTGAGTGTGTAGTTTAAAAGCGAGAGGAAGAGCCCACTGTGCCCGTCTGACATATCCTCAAAATTATCAAGGCTCCCTCTAAAAGGTATCTGATTTTCGGCGAGAAATCCCACAACATCTATAATAGCAGACACATAGTACCGGTTTCTATTTAGCTGGTCAGCATTGAGGAGTGTGGAAATCTCCTCACCACAATCGATGCGCCTCTCATTCTCCTTCCACCTCAAAACACAAGTTAAATGTTCCTTTGAAGTTGCGTGTTTGTGAAACCCCCTGTCTTTCTCAACGGCATGTTTCCAATTCCGGTAGCCTCGCACTGTGAAAGTAGAGTCCACTGGGCCACGTGCGGTGTTAAACTTCCTACATGGATAGCAGAATGCTGCATCTGTCTACACACTGTATTCTAGCCATTCATTAGTCTGGTACCACGAGGACACAAATGAGTGACTCTTGTTCTGAAACAGATGGCCAGGGTACCGCTGGAGAACAACTTGATTCAGTCTCACTTCCAAGATCATCGGGAAGTGGCTTGACAGTCACAGCCGATCCCGAGGCCGCCGCCGAGCATGGAAACTCGGCTGTCTGTGCTGGGGCTCCAGCCGCAGGGCTAACGTTGCTGGCTTGGCCAGGTTGGCCAGCTTCTGTCGGTATTTCATCGACATGATCGTCTTTTCCTCCTCCTCCTCCCACAACATGTCTTTCATCATCTTCTTTATTTTCGTCGCTTGCATTTTTTCCTTTTCTGAGCCATTTTCGTTCATCCATCATCCACGTCTTTTTCTCCTGCTGCTGCAAGCTTGTGCTCCGTGATTCGTCCCTCGCGACTCGCGATATTTTACGGTTGACGATTTTATTTATTAAATGATCCATCCATCAAAAACAGGTTTTATCTGCATAATTTCAAATGTAACCACGATTGCAAACACACATATTTTTAATTTTTATTATAAAATTACTTTTGTAAGATGGAGGGTTGATGGGTTGTGAAGGTCACGTGGTGCACGTGCACTTCAACTTTAATTATGTAAATTTATGTCTTTTCCTTAATCATATTATCATATTATGACTATATTACATTTATACCTAACTTACAACCAATCAGGTAATCTGTTCAATCGGGTCTCCATATCGAACACGCTGATTGGCTATTCCTTAAAACTAAATGATCCATGATATATATATATATATATATATATATATATATATATATATATATATATATATATATATATATATATATATATATATATATATATATATATATATAACCACCCACAACATCGACATTCGACACGAGGTCTTGGCTGCTGGTGTTGGTGCTTGAGTTATTATCTTTTATCTTGTGGTCTTGGACTGTATTGTCTTGCCAATTGCTTTTGGAGATGCGCTGACAAGCGCACACTTATCTCTTGACTGTTGTTCAAAGAAGGAAATGATTAAAGAACAGTTTATCCAAGAAGGCCTAATTATTCACCATGTTGAACATCTGGAATAAGGGTTTTAGTTCACACAGGTGAACTCTTAAACAGCAAGTTCACAGTGGGCGCTCATACTTAAACACTAGGTTGTTCACAGGGTGCAACAGGGCATAAATGGGTGGTGTACAAGTGGGGGGGGGGCACCAGATGCGCCATGAGGGGGCATTGCACCCAAATGCCCCCCCCCCCCTAGCGACGGGCCTGCGTTCATGCGAATGGGTGGTGGGGACGAAAAGGAGCCCATGGCCAGAATAAAGAAGATAAACTGTGCCTCTCTTCCCCCGTGCACAAGACACTTGGTAACCATATGAAAAGGGCGCATGATGTGGCAAGAATCTGGAAGAGAGCTGATTCGACAGATCCAACTGGTGGGGCGAGTCCAACAGACTATGGATGGAAGTTGTCTCAAAACTGCTTTGAACCAGACTGGTATCCAGGAAGTTGAGTTCCAGAGTCCCTTACAGACCCACATAAGGGTGACGGAGATGGCGTGGAAGATAATTCAGTAGATGAGGAAGAGTCAGATAATGCTTGGACTGAGGACAGTGATAGAGAAGACTTGTAATGCCAAGAGGACATCAAGTTAATGATCTGAACTGCACATTTGCAATTTTTCCATATATCGTTGTTCGGTGATGGCGTCGCTTAATGAGCGGGTGTGCTACACATTTACATAGTAAACTACACATTTCCCAGTAAAAACACAGGTGTCAGGGTAATGATACTTTTACATGAATTTCAAGGACATGAAATTGTGAATGGACGAACACATATGGTATATGGGATCTGAGCTTGAGTTCCCTGAATCCTAAGGATTTAAATCTGAGTTCCCTGAATCATAGGGATTTCAAACCTGAGTTCTCTACCTCTTGATCCATGGGCTCATATGGGAACACGAGCAGGTCAGCCCAAGTAAACATGATACCATACATTGTTTAAGGCTCATGGAGCTAGGCGCTTGGATACATCTATCATATAATAGATGGAGAGCTGGCAGCATGGCCTAGAGGTACACACACTCGCCTCTAAGATATCTAGCCTGGGTTCGAATTCCGACCCAGTTATAAACTGTCATCCTCGTGTTTTATAGACAGGGTGATTCATCAATATGAGTGCTGTCCCTTGGATGGATGTTAAACGGATGTCTTGTCTGCCGGTCTTAATTGGTGGATGTTAAAGACCCTATGATGTCCTTCATGAAGAGTAGGTGAGCTATTGCTGCACCCTGGAACAAATGACAAATTCCTGCCCTAACGACTGCTGGGAAGACAATGGCAAACCACCAAGTATAACGCTTATGAAGAAAGTGCTTTGGCACCACCAATGATCTGTAACAGAGTATGGTGCAACGGAATCAAAATTACATGTAGACCAAGGAACTGGGAGACAATGGAGAGTGTATTGGAGATTTGAACTTGGGATCACAGCAGAATTAAGAGCAACGTCCTCAGATGGGAACATCAAACAAGCCAACCGGAAAAAGGCCAACTTTTTGAATGCAAATGGAATTTCCACAATAAACTATAGTCCGCATGCCTTGAGGTCCAAGTGCTGCAGGTGGAGGTAGTTTCTTCCTTGAATATCCTTCACTGGTAAAAACAAGGGGTCAATACAACGAAATAATCAGGGCAAGAAATGGCTGTAATAAGACCTACAGCCTCTGGGGAAGAGAACAAAAAAATCTAACCAACCAATTAGCAAGTTGTCAGCTCATTTTTTTAAGTCCAACAAGGCCTAGTCTCACCTTATTCAATAGTTCCCTCGTTATGCACTGTATAATGACCAGAGAACATTGCAGATTCCATCGCAAAGGGTGGTCTCTTAAAACGAGATGAGCGAGCATGAAGCTATGAGCGAAGGACATTTTCACATCTCTTTTCAGTACTATATCTTTAGTGCTGCTCTTTCTTATTCCCTTTATAGTGTTTTGTGTAATAGTTTATCGATTGTTTACCTCGGCATTCCTCCTTAGATTGCACTCAATGGTATCAGTGCTTGGGCGCTAAAATAATTTTCTGCAAAAGTGGCGTTTTCTTCCAATCATTCTCTCCGACAGCTGTCTTCCATCAGTTTGGAAGGCATCCTACTCCATTGCCATACATAAAAGGAGACTGAGGCACATGCTTTCACTTATAGACTCATCAATCACAACTTATCGAAGATCTAAAAACATATCGCTCCAGTCGACTGTCAAACTCATAGTCAGTTGGAATCTGCATTTGAGGATGAGGCAAGGGGAAGGGGAGTGGTGTGGAGTGGGCGATTACATTCACAGGTGCGATTAAAACAAAGAAAGATTCCTCATCAACTGAGGAGCAACAATGTTTGTCTCCATTGTGCACAGTTTATGCTCTTACACCCTCGGGAAATTCAACATCAGCAATGGATTTCTTCTCATAGGAAACGAGCACAAGGTCAAGGTATATATCCAGTGTTCCTGCCACTGTGCTTCTTCAGACATGAGATTCAAAGATTATAAAAGGACCTAGAATGGTACTCTGTGGACCGCATACCTCCGCCAGGCTGAACAATTTACATTTTGTATCCATTGATTGGCCGGATCGGAATCCGTACCTTAACCAAGATCGAGTCGGCTTGTTCTTACTACCTAACCAACTCATCCACCTCGTTTTGTCATAACTCGTCCACAACTTTATGAGATATTGTGCTATATATAGTTTTTGGCCCCATCTATCAATGGTGAAGAATCACTTGAAAAATTAGAAATTCTCGTATCCGGATCTTCACCCAAATCGAATCAATTCGTCGTAGTCATACACCCAATCTGTCTACCAAGTTTCGTCCAAATCCGTCTACAACTTTTTGAGATATCCTGCTCACAGACAGACAGACAGGTGTGAAAACATAATCTCCGTCCACCTTTGGTGGCGGAGGTAAAGAGACGGTAGTCTTTTGATGAAACAAAAAACCATACTGCCATCACGATCAAAATATGAGCAAAAAATTCCAGAGAAAGACTGAAAGACTTGGTCATGCTACCATCCTTCTAGTGGGAAGATTACGGCTGTGGCATTGGCCCTCACCAACCCAATTAACTGCTTTATGGTGGAATCTTGCCAAAGTGAACAAGCAATACTGCTTGCTCATAGTCATTAGTAATGTCTCCAGAATTTTTTTTAATGCAAATGAAAAAGGTTGTTATGACGTCAGTTTATGGTTTGAATATGAGGAGTGCCACAACTGCCATTGACCTGGAATAGGAGTCATTATGTGGTGAGCTGGACAGATATGAGGCCTGGCTCAGCCCTCCCTTCATCACCAATACGGGACTTTCATAATGATGTATGAATGCTAAATGAGGCGTTTGCACATCAGCTGTGCGTGGATTTTCGGTGACTCGGATCTGCTCGCCAGGCACTTTTATCTGTAATAAATCTGGAATTCAAATAATCTTTTCAACATAATTTTCAGCATTTACCCGAAAGAGTGGCAATTTCAGCTCGGTTAACCATAGTAATTGTTCTGTTCCTGAATGCAAAACGGATTCACTGAAACATGAAATATGAGAAATATCTGTGGATGAGACTGAGAGGTGTTGATTTCCTCTCATTTCCTCTTAATGCAAGTGAGGAGCCACAGTGAATATAAACACACACACACACACACACACACACACACACACACACACACACACACACACACACACACACGCACACACACGGACGCTTCTCCTTTTAACAATAAATACAAAAATCTAATACGATTTCTCTTGTGGCCTCAAAACCAAACAAACAATATATTTATAACTGCACTCACAGCTCCAATAACTCCCCCTTCCCAACATGGTTACTAGTAAATATCATCATTTAAAACTCACGCGGTACATTCGCAAGCCGCAGATATGTCCTCCCCATCTGTGTTCAGAAGCACCTAATCCAGGTAAACAGTCCTTTCACTGGTAGAGATCCGTCAGGGGGTTTGTGTAGCACATGTCTGTCCACTTGAGTCTTGATCTGGCCCACATGGTCAGGAGTTTGCAGTACGATCAGCTGCCTATTCGGCGAGCTGAGAAAGTTCTCCAAGTCTTTTGTTGTGCAGAGCCGCAGCCCTTTCTCTCAGGTACTTTTCCAAGTATTTTCAGGCTTCTTTTCGAAGCTTTGCGAGCCATTTCAGGTAACAATCCTTTTCTCCCACACACGAAATACTTTATGATGCCCTGAACACTGCAGATTCCTGGAGTTTCTGAGCTTGCACGCCGAGCCTTCTGGGTTAGAATGCGTCATTTTAAAGTCAGTATTGTCTTTGTTCGTGAAAAGAAGTCTTGCACCTTTCATAATGGAGATGGAATGAACACAAAACGGGCACACGAGTGAGCATGAGCAAATCCAAACACTCTCATCTGCAAGAACAAACACTTGTAGTCTCCAATAACAGGTGAATATGGGATCAGACACATAAGCTAAAGGAGGGACAAGTTTAACACGATTTTTTATTTATTTTTCCTCTCACCAAGAGTTATATATGCTGATGAACACGCATAGTATATGTTTTGTACACTAGACAGGATAAGGTACATAAGTCTACGATCAGAAACTTTTGAGAACCTGATTTTTCAATAAGGTGCGGATCCACCATTAGGGTGAGTGAGGCTACAGCCTCCCCCATTTTTTTGTAAAATAACTAAATTATTCAGCCAACTTTTAGTGAAACTAGTAATGGTCACTCCCTCTGGGAGTGAAACATGGTTTCAATACCCCCTACCTCTGGCAGAGGTCAGTGGGTAAAATATTAGCACTCTTCCACATACACAGGCGAAAATTGCAACTCATCTCCACACCCTCGCAAGGCAGAAGGGTGGGGGGGATGCAGTGGGGGGTTATTTTGCACCCATTACCTGTTCATAAGTACCTTGAGTACATCAGCAAAACTTGTTGTAGAACGACCAAGGCATTGCTGATTCTATAAGGTTCATACATACTGTACATACCCACATACAGAATTGGCATATTTTCGTATGATTGCTTCATTAGTGCTATCCCTCCCCCACTCCCTCCACTCCTCTTTATTTTGGAAAGTCAGGAATCCATGCATTCAATTATTAGCTCACCTGGACTCTAGTCAGGTGAACTAATGTGATCGAGCAATGTATGTAGATGAGTGAGTCAGTGAGTTGATATCAGTGAGTGCGTAAACATTTCAGTCATTATCACTTGAACCAAACACTATTTTGATGAAACTTGGCCACAAGTTTAATATCTGATGCCTAACGAAGATATATTGACCTCATAAAAATCTGCGCTCATTATTGACCACTCATTCAGAGGGTCTATGGGGGGGGGGGTTACACCCCCTAAAAACAGGTACTTGTTCTCTTCTCTAAAACTACACACAAGATTTCGATGAAACTTGACCACAACCTTCATCACCCATAATGCACCAAAGTACATCGACCACATCAAAATCTGCACTCATTCAGGGGTCTACGGAGGGGGTGGGGGGGGTTGCCCCCAAATTAGGTATTTGCTCTCTTCTCTGAAACTACACACACAATTTTGATGAAAATTGATCACAATCTTCATGACCCTTAATGTACCAAAGTTTGTTCACGGCATAAAAAAAATCATGGTCTAAGGGTATCTGCGGGGGATTTGAGTTCCATATACTCATAAGTTTCTTAAGCATGGATGGACTGCAGGCAGATTTCCCCAGTTTAACGTCCATCTGAGGGATGACACACGCATTGATGAATCACCCTGCTGAGCTCAGAAATCAAAATGAGCTCAGAAGGAACAGAGAGATATTAAAAAAAAAAAACATTTATCTGCTAAGAACACCATGGCAGACAATGCGATCATGTGACAAACTACACGACCATATCTACATGTGTTTATTGACCTTTACTTTTTCATGATCGGCCATCAGTCTCAAAAGCAGCATTTACATGCATTGCAGACAATGCAAAAACACATTTTCAAAACACTCATAACTTATAAACACACCAGTGCTCATCTCAAGCTGTCACCTTCCCATCCTTCCTCCCCAAATCTGTGTATTTTTCAATATCAAGTCTATGATCCCAGAACTTGTGGTTCTTCACTGTCCCAAGGACCTGATTCCCAAATGTTGTGGCATCGTCAGTTGTTTCGCCAACAAATGCGAAGTCGTATTTTCTCTTACGGTAACTAATATTACATCGAACTTTCTGTTCCAAGGTGTGACGTGGTTCACCATCTGTTTTTTTTTCAGTTTATTACCCCGACGTTTGACTCTCTCAATAGGAGGGGTTTTCAAGTTGCTTTCTCCTCCCCATCCTCCTCGTATTTACGTCATTGCTGTGATTGGTCGTCACACCGTCCACGAGATCAGTAACCAATCATGTCAGTTGGCCAGGAACGTGGTCAGTCCGTCTTCACCGTTTAAACAGTCACTCACAAAGGACATGTCTTCGTTAAGATATGGATAGATTTGTGTTTCCATCGTCTTTAAGGCCTGAGTCACATTTGACATGGCAGCTGTAGGGTCCACAAAATCTACGGCCACTAGCAATTATAGGGTGGCCGCAGTATTTCCACGGTCACACAATGTAGCAGTCACATATGTTTTTATTTTTCCGGAAGCCGCACGGCGTGTTTATAAATTGTGGAGACCGAAAACGTGGGGGTGCCGTACGGTCTTTGATTTGATGTCGCACAGTGACCTTAGGGCATCCCTGTGGCGGCCATAGAATTTTCAAGGCAGACGCAAGGTAGCCTCAAGGTGCCCGCAGGGGGACCGCAGGGGGCCCCTAAGGTGAACGTGCGGCCAGACGGACGGTAACGAGTGGGTTCCTTTATTTATTTATTAATTTTTTTACCAGTTTTTTTTTTTTCAGCTTGTCGAATTGCTACGGCGAACGTAGAAATGAAAAAAGTTATAACTCCACGCTATAATTCCACGGCGACCCTACGGCCTGTAAAATATAGCCATATGGCGTAGGGCCACCCTGAGGCCACCTCAGAAACTCTGCGGCCGCCGCACGTTTCTGTCAATTCAGAGGGCGTACGGCCGCCATATCCTCGCCGTAGAGCAAATGTGACTTAGGCCTTGCTGCAATGTCACCTTCCATTGTGTAGTCAAGCTGACAGGAATTTGGATCTACATCTATTTTGTCGAAGAAATCGACATCATGACGTACAAGGGGTGGGGGTCGCACATAGTCGCCATCTTGTTATGTTTGGTAATTGGCTATGGAAGTATTATCAACATCATTTAGTAATCGGCTTTTATTTGACACCCTTCATGGTATTCATTGTTGTTATATATTTTTTATATTGTCTGGTAATCGGCTGTGCAAGTATCAACATCATTTGGTAATCGGCTTTCATTCAACGTCGGGATCATTCATGGTATTCAGCTTGTTGTTTATCAAGAGGATTTCCCAATAAGCATTCAACTAAAAGTTGGTGATTTTTTTTACCTCCGCCACCAAAGGTAAAGGTGGTTATGTTTTCACCTGTCTCTGTCTGTTTGATACTTGCAAAATCGAAGATTTTTCAAGTATATTGGTTTGTCAATTTTGTTATTGTCTGTCTGTCTGAATGTCTGTTTGTTTGTCCGTCTATCACCTACAGGTCACAATTCCAAACCGATCTTCATGAAACTTTACCAAGCTGGAGAGGTAGTCGCAACTGAGAAGCCAATTGATTTTGAGGTCAAAGGTCATCTTGAGATGGAATTTCTAAAATCGTCATTTTTCAGCCGATTGGCTTGGAATTTGAACAATATTTGCATATTGCGTCACTGGATATGGAAACCAACTATTTTTGAGGTCAAAGGTCAACTCAAGGTCAAACGTCTAAAATCATCAATTTACAACTCAGAAATCGTCAATTTTCATCCTATTAGCTTGGAAGTTGGATAGGATTCGCAAAGTCCATCACTGAATTGGGAAAGCAACTTTGTTTTAGGTCAAAGTGTCAAAAGTCAACTCAAGGTCAAACTTCTAAAATCATCAATTTTAATCTAAAAAATTATCAATTTTCATCTGATTGACCTGAGCTTTGATTAAGATTGTCAATTATAATCTGAATGTTATGGACAATTTGATGTATCCATGGCAACTTTTCGAGAGGGGGGGTGAATTTTGCAAGTATCCGGCTCTGCACGATGTGTTTTTCTTGTGACTAACAAAATCGGCGATATTTCATATTGGTTAGTCGATTTTGTTAATCTGTCTGTTTGTTTGTCTGTTTATCGCCTACAGGTCACAATTTTAAATCGATCTTCACGAAACTTCACCACATGGTAGAGTTTGTCAGAAGAAAGAAGCCTATTGTTTATGAGGTCAAAAGGTCAAAAGGTCAACATAGGCCAGAGGTCAACATCTAAGGTGGAATTTCTAAAATCCTCAATTTTTATCCGATTGACTTGGAATTTCAAGAGGATTTATATTTCAGGTCACAGAATTCAACCAGCCAATTATTTTTGAGGTTAACATCGGCCAAAAGGTCAACAGGCGATGTTTCTAAAATTGTCAATTTTCATCTGATTCACTTGAAATCTCAAGAGGAGTTTTATATTTGGACATTGAATTCAACCACCAATTATTTTTGAAGTCAAATTTTTTTTAATGAATTTTGCAAGTATCGTGCTGTGCATGACCTCTTCTTCTTATAAGGAAATCTAACACAGGTGGAGGCCATTCATATGTATGTATATATATATATATATATATATATATATATATATATATATATATATATATATATATATATATATATATATATATATATATATATATATATATATACATACATATATATATATATATCCTCTTCTTCTTCTTTCGGCTGCTCCCGTTCGGGGTCGCCACAGCGGATCATCCATATGATCCGCATAGTGATTTGGCACATGTTTTACGCCGGATGCCCTTCCTGACGCAACCCTGGTCGCCTCTAACGACACAGGGATATGGTACACCGATTTTAACCGGGTATACACCGGCCCAGTATACTGGTACTCATTTCGCCGACCTTGGAAGGATGACGGGCTGAGTCAACCCCCTGGTGTATTAATTCAGTGGTTCAACGGGGCTTGAACTCAGGACCTTTTGGATCCCAAGCCGCTGCCCTAACCACTGCGCCAACACCAGGCTTTATATATATATATATATATATATATATATATGTATATATATATATATATCTTCTTCTTCTTCTTCTTCTTTCGGCTGCTCCCGTTAGGGGTCGCCACAGCGGATCATCCGTATGATCCGCATAGTGATTTGGCACATGTTTTACGCCGGATGCCCTTCCTGACGCAACCCTGTTCACCTCTTACGACACAGGGATATGGTACACCTATTTTAACCGGGGTATACACCGGCCCAGTATACTGGTACTCATTTCGCCGACCTCGGAAGGATGGCAGGCTGAGTCAACCCCCTGGTGTATTAATTCAGTGGCCCAACGGGGATTGAACTTAGGACCTTTTGGATCCCAAGCCGCTGCCCTAACCACTGCGCCAACACCAGGCATATATATGTATATATATATATATATGTATATATATATATATATATATATATATATATATATATATATATATATGTATATATATATCTTCTTCTTCTTCTTCCTTCGGCTGCTCCCTTTTTAGGGGTCGCCACAGTGGATCATCCGTATGATCCGCATAGTGATTTGGCACATGTTTTATGCCGGATTCCCTTCCTGACGCAACCCTGGTCGCCTCTTACGACACAGGGATATGGTACACCTATTCTAACCAGGGATGACACCAGGCCCAGTACACTGGTACTCACTTCGCAGACCTCGGAAGGATGACAGGCTGAGTCAACCTCCTGGTGTATTAATTCAAGTGGCCCAACGGGGCTTGAACTCAGGACCTTTTGGAACCCAAGCCGCTGCCCTAACCACTACGCCAACACCAGGCTGTATATATGTATATATATATATATATATATATATATATATATATATATATATATATATATATATATATATATATATATATATATATATATATATATATATATATATATATCTTCTTCTTCTTTCGGCTGCTCCTGTTAGAGGTCGCCACAGCAGATCATCCGTATGATCCGCATAGTGATTTGGCACATGTTTTACGCCGGATGCCCTTCCTGACACAACCCTGGTCGCCTCTTACGACACAGGGATATGGTGCACCTATTTTAACCGGGGTATACACCGGCCCAGTACACTGGTACTCATTTCGCCGACCTTGGAAGGATGACGGGCTGAGTCAACCCCCTGGTGTATTAATTCAGTGGCCCAACGGGGCTTGAACTCAGGACCTTTTGGATTCCAAGCCGCTGCCCTAACCACTGCGCCAACACACCAGTCTGCTGTATGTATATATATATATATATATGTATATATATATATATATATATATATATATATATATATATATATGTATATATATATATATATATATATATATATATATATATATATATATATATATATATATATATATATATATATATATATATATGTACACACACACACATACATACATATATATTGTCGTGGCACTGGCGCTTCAGGTTAACCCCACCCCCCCCCCCGGACCCAATTTGTGGTGACCGGCGGTTAACACCGCCAGCCCGGATGGTCGAACACTCTTTCCTTAATCTGAGGCGGACATGTTGATCCTCGGAGATTATCATGCGCACGGGTGGGGCGCAATGGTGGTTCGATGGGGGCACAGAAATAGATGCACAGTGGGGCTTATTCTCGAACCCCACGACAAATACACAGATACATCCACTTAAAATGAACACATTTAATGAAAATAAACAAATATTTACAAAGGACAATAATCAGAACATAACAAGACGTGAGGTAAGTTATAGTTTAAGTTGAGGTGCCTCTACACACAGACTTAATACAGACAAGGGGAAAATGAAATAAAATAAAATCGTTCCTTTATTCTGGCACTTAGCTTTGTCCAGAGATGGTCTTTGTGGAATGTGGAATCGAGTCGCCTCTGTTTGCACATGCAGATGTGCACAAAATGGCACTAAGTCACTCTCTCACAGCAGGACAAACGTACATCAGGCAATTTGTGAGCGGTATTCAACACCAAGGCTCAGAGACCCCGTGCAGCTGCTTCGTGCATCGATCATTCTCACCGACCTGCTATTTGACATACACGAGGCTCGTGGTCCGTTCCTTACGACCCATCCAACAGCCAAAGGCCAGCATCTTGCTTCACCACGTGAGACAAATTGCCTCAGCATGAATACAAGAATCGTGCTGTCTTGTTCATGCGTTGAAGGAAAGCCAGCCGTAAAGTCCTGTTCTTACAGGCCATATCCGAGCTACGTTCTTTCTCGACCGCGTGCGACCCTCACTACGCACTCGTTGGTTCCTTCCCTGAACTCAACTCCGACTGACCTCACACCAAACTCCCGTTTCCTTCTCTGGGGCGTGGCTTGCTCGCACGAAACCTGGGAAGGTGGGGCTCCTGCCCACTCGGCATGTTTCGCTGGTTTCTGACATCATGCCCATCAATCATCAGCCTCGGGGGCGTGACTTCACCTGCCGTCACCCTTGGAGGTGGGGCTTCTGCCGACTTGGCACGTTTGGCTCGCTTGTAAATGCAAAAACGTGTGAATAGGTTACAGGGGGGCAATCACATACTGGGGGAAGTTATTCTTCATCCCTATCTAATTAACACTGCACCACCCCTGTGACCAATGGGTATTTTTCTTTAAAAAAATTGAAAAAGTTTTTTTTAGGGGTTTTTTTTACATAAATCTTCAACTTCAATTGCTTACAAAAACGAATTAATCATGAATGTTACAAATTAATATGCAAACTAAATGTTTGAATTCTGCTTGGTGTCAATCATGACAACACGGCAACTCACACACTTATCCTCAGTTAAAACAAGCTGGTCTCTATTGCCATGTGTGGTGAGGTGTTTTGAATTGCACTGCAGGAGTTGTTATGAATAACGTGGAGGTGAGGTGGTTTTCACAACATGGTGGTTACGTGGTGGTGAGGTGTTTTCAATAACGTGGTGGTTACATGGTGATGAGGTTTTAATAATATGGTGGTGAGGTGTTTTCAATAACGATTCACGTCACAATAATGCGAGCCGATTCACGATAATATATATGCATATTTAATTATATCCTGATAAAGGATATAATTAAATGCCATTAATTATCTTCAAAAGGGGTGTCGTAATTAACCCAAACTTCCAATTTTCACTCTATAATTTTATAGTATATATATATATATATATATATATATATATATATATATATATATATATATATATATATATATATATATATATATATATATATATATATTGTTACGGTCTCGCGCCCGCCGGCATGCTGACGGCCACGTAACTCGAATCGCGGCACGTCGCCCACCGGACGGACAATCCAGTCGTGACCCTCTCGGACTAACGCCGGGAACCAGTCACGGGTGGACCTTTCGGTCTCACCGCGATCGAGCCAATCAGCCCCCGCGTGGGATAGGCCAAATTCGACCTACCTAAGTACCCACGCGGAGGGTAGACCGGGCGATCGCACCTCGCCGCAGGTCGACTTCGGACACGGGCCACTTAAGCGACCCGTTCCATACTATCGGGATAACTGAGCGGTGTTATCGTCGGCCTCGACAGTTCGATTAATTATCGGGCGTATTCAGCCCACTACCAACCCTTTACGTGAAGCAAGATGAGGATTCAATGAAAGAAATGACGAAGCGAAGCGGGAAACAGTTCAACACAAAAGCACATTTATTCGCGATGAACGGAAAGCACACATATACAATTCCACCAAAAGCACACAGAAAAGAAAAACACAATGCAATTTACACAAAAAGCAAATGCGACAATGCAGATCTAATACCGATTACGCGAGCACACGGCAACACTTATACAATTTTACTTCACAGACGGCGCCGACAACACATACCCAAAACCAAGGAAAAGAACACCCTCAAAGATGAGGCGGGCCTGAGGCCAAGACCGGGTCGGGCCTACCCGTCTGGTGATGAGACGCGGAGCGGCGATGGTGCCTCAACTCCGCGGGCCTCGCGGGCAGTGTCTGGTAGGGGGTGGGAAAGGGGCCCCCTTGGTCGCACTATCTCAGCGTGGGGGGAAACAGGAGGGGGTTGCTGATGCTCGGGGTATAGAGGATTCCTACTCTGCCTCGAGTCCCGCGACGAGCGTCTCCACCTCGGCCAGGTCGCGCTGTCGGCCTCCCTGGGGTGCAGCTCCCTGCACGACGCGAGCACCCCCTCGTCTGTCCTCGCCGCCTCTCCACAGCTCCGTCCCCTCCGCTCCGACTCCAACGCACACGACGGCGACCAGCTCCTTTTTGCTCCTTCTTCCCAACTCCACCGCCCGCGAAGTCTTAACTCTCTGTTCCCTTGACTGACGAACGCGGTCGCTTATATAAGCCCCGTGGCTTCGCCTTCTCATCTTTGACCCTCTCCCTTCGACCTTTCACCTCGCTCCCCATTGGCCCGAGAAAAAGTGGGCGTGAATGCTTTTTGATCCATAAATTTGCATATATCGATCGCCCTCCAACGCCCTGGGGCGGGGCCAAATCGCCCCTTGCTCACCGATTGGATGGAACAAAAGTGGGCGTGTGTCGTTTTTGATCCGTTTTTGAAGTGGAAAATCCGTGGTTTTGTACACGCTGTTCGGCGCGCGCCCTGCACGAGTCCAACACCGGTACCCACAAGCGGCGCAAGAACGGTGGCGATGCGACGGTTGCGAGGTGTGACGTGAAGGTCGTGGCGGTTGTGGTGAAGCGGCGTTGTGGTTGGTGGTTGATGTTGTGACTGGTGGTGGTAACAATGGCGGTTGGTCCAAAATAAAGATAGTAAAAGAAAAACGGCTATCCTGAAGAGTCGCAGCACGCATAAATGACATGTATTCCCACTAGACAACGGGTTTGGGCCTAACTACACATATACTTACCGAGATATCTCACCTAAGGGACCTGAATGGTGGTTTGCGAATTTGGTAACCACAACAATATATATATATATATATATATATATATATATATATATATATATATATATATATATATATGTACATATACTCTACATAATTATCTGGAGAGTGTTATAACACTTCTCCCCATTTCTAGTCACCAAGAAAAGGTGAAATTTCCAAAGTATTAAACATGTCTTTTTCTACTGTTTGGAGAATTATATTGAGTGAACAAAAGATTTCGGAGCATGCTAAAATTAACCAGCTTCATTGAGCTGTATCATTTCATACATTCACTGCTTGACCTCTTGCCCTGTCCCCCAGAGGGACTGCTTATCCATAGCATCTGCCAGATCTGTGTCTACATTTTCAGAGGTTTTACGGGTGCTCTACAGGGAATCAAAACAAATATGGTGAAAGACAGACGTTTTAAAATTAAGTTATAACGTTTGCGCAGATCACGAACCAATGTACCACGTGACACATGAACAGACGAGCAGGCAACGTGATGGATGATCTGCAATGTTTATTTCACGTGCAATTAAATTTCGTGATGTCTCCAGGGTTGTTCTGCGTTAAGCAGCAACTATTTTGTGGATAAAGTCATTATTTTAACAAATTAATTTAATTTCTTTAACTGCTGTGGGCAGGGTGAAGACTGTCTTTAAAGTTAAAGGGATCCTATATGGCATGCAGCCACAGCCTGGCCAGCCGTTACTTATCTACCATTTAATTGTCGTGTTTGCTTGAGTGCTTAAGCCATTTGCCAAACACCCTTGAGTCGATAGCGGTACAGTTCAAGTCCCGATCGGGATGTGCAGTTGGCAGTTGCTACAAGGTAGAGGTACATGATTTACAAAGGTTATATGGTTTCTCTTTGTGAGTTTCAAAGCAAAATATATTTGATAACACCCAGTTTCTGAGCTGTTTGCCGTATCAATGTGTTTGCTAAATTACAGAGCCAAATGTATTTCCACCCATCGCATGATAATTGGCTGCTGTTTATAAAGACTAATGTTTATGCACATCTCCCTGAAACGTCGAAAATGCAAAATTGTTTTTTGAAATTCCCCCAAAATAAGGTTTAAAGCAATTCAAGGATTTTGAGTTGCATCCAGGAGATACTGTAGTTGGTAATCACACTGACTCCAGTCTGCCGATATCGGCCAAGCACTAATACTGTGTGTATGTGTGTGTGTGTGTGTGTGTGTGTGTGTGTGTGTGTGTGTGTGTGTGTGTGTGTGTGTGTGTGTGTGTGTGTGTTTGCGTGCGTGCGAACTCCTCTTCCCCCACCCATATCTCTCTCTCTCTCTCTCTCTCTCTCTCTCTCTCTCTCTCTCTCTCTCTCTCTCTCTCTCTCTCTCTCTCTCTCTCTCTCTCCCTCTCTCACTCTCTCTCACTCACTCTCTCTCACTCTCTCTCACTCTCTCTCACTCTCTCACTCTCTCACTCTCTCACTCTCTCACTCTCTCACTCTCTCACTCTCTCACTCTCTCACTCTCTCACTCTCTCACTCTCTCACTCTCTCACTCTCTCACTCTCTCACTCTCTCACTCTCTCACTCTCTCACTCTCTCACTCTGTCTGTCTCTCTCTCACTCTGTCTGTCTCATCCTCACTCCAGGTTGGTAGGCCAGGTATTGGAGCATGTGCCGGAGTAGTGTGTCGCTGCGCCCACTTCTTGCTGGTACTCCAGTGGCCTCCATCTGACCATCCTCCAGGTAGTTGCCTGGTCCATCCCCATCTCCTTGAGATGCTGATCAATCTGCTGCAACCATGAGGCACATGGTCGGCCTGTTGGCCTCCTCCACTCACAAGGTTCCCTTACTGAGAGAATCCGGTGAGTAGGATCAGAGTTAGGAAAACGAGCCACATGTCTATATAGCCGCAGCTGAAACTCATGGACTATACAGGTAACAAATCTCATCTGAGTCTCTCAGCAATCGCTCGTTGGACACAAAGTCTGACCAGCAATATCCAAGAATTCTCCACAGAGACCTGGTTTCGAAGGAATTAAGTCTCCATCCCAGATCCCTGGTCAGAGTCCAAGTCTCACATCCGTAGAGCAAGACTGGAAGCACCAACGACCTGAAGACTCAGACTTTCATCCTCCTGCACAGGTACCAACAGTGCCACACCCCATGATCCAGTGAATCCATAACTCCCTAGGTCCGACTCAGACGTCTATTGAACTCTGGCTCACAGCCAGCGGAAACAGTAATATCACTGCCGAGATGAGTGAATCTCTCTGTGACCTCAACATCCTCACTACAAACAGGTACAGACAAGATAGCAACATCCAAGATGTCATTGAAAGCCTGGATCTTAGTTTTGACCCAGGAAACCTGTAATCCCAGTGGCTCAGACTCCTCATTCAACACCTCGATGGCCTCGATTTCCAGGAGTGTTACTGTTTGAACATGTTTTACTGCCCTTCCCGTCCCCTCAGGCTGCCTTCCTTTCCCCTCCCCTCATGCCACCTTCCCTTCCCTGCCCCTCACACCGCACTTCCCTTCCATGCCCCTCATGCTGCCTTCCCTCCCTGCCCCTCACACCACCTTCCCTTTCCTGCCCCTCACACTGCCTTCCCTTCCCTGCCCCTCACACCACCATCCCTTCCCCTCCCCTCGTTCTGCCTTCCCCTCTCTTCCCCTCGCACCACTTTCCCTTCCCCTTGTGCCGCCTTCCCTTCCCTTCCCCTCACGCCGCCTTCCCTTCCCTTTCTTTTCCCTTGCACCGCCTTCCCTCCTCTTCCCCTTGTGCAGCTATCCCTTCAATTCCCTCCCCTCATGCCACCTTCCCTTCCCTTCCTCTCGTGCCACCTTCCCTTCCCTTCACACTGCCTTCCCTTCCCTTCCCCTCGTGCCACCTTCCCTTACCACAAAAAACCCTCATGCCGCCTCCCCTTCCCTCCCCCATGTACCGCCTTCTTTCCCTTCCCCTTGTGCTGCCTTCCTTCCCTTCTCTTACTGACTTCCTTAGTTTCCCCTCACACCGCCTTCCTTCCCTTCCCTTCCTGCTGCCTTCCCTCCCCCTCCCCTTAGGCTTACCACCTCACAACCCATTTCCCTTCACCTGCCATGGACATCTCCGAGTGGTCTCCGCTTGCTGTATTCATGTGCTGGTTTAACGTACCCCATGTCATTCAATCCTGTCCTACCCTACCCCATTCTCCACAAGTCCCACTATCAAACGCAAGTCCAGAACCCGCTCCCCTCATACTTACCTCCTCCCAAACCCCTCCCCCTCACCATTCCCCCCCCCTGCTCTCTCCTGCCCCCACCCCGCCCCCTTTCCTGGAGTGTGTTGCAATGTTTGGTGAGGTGTCGATCTTCCCACGCACCCTCTCCCTTTCCCAGCTCCCCCTTCCTTGCTCCACCATCCTCACTGTTCCACAATTCCTCTCTATCCCCTCCTTTTCTGCTCTCTCTCTCTCCCCCCCTCTCTCCCCCTATCTCTCTCCCTCTCCATCCTCTCCTCTCCCTCTCCCTCTCCCCCCTCCCCCCCTTTACTCCAACACCCTTAATATTCCACTCAGCGAAACGACGGGTTGTATTTGCTTGGATATGTATCTACACATCTGTGCACATTAGGGTAGGAATTTGGATTTTGTCCAAGTTGATGATGATAGCTTGCCTCCTCTTCATTAAGTTACTGTGGGATCTTTAACATCCTCTCACTAATGCTTGTAGATGGGTCCTCAGCCTACCTGACAGATGGCATACTTTATGATGCCAACACTCCGCATGCAAAATACCACTAACAGTTTATTGTCGGTTCTAGAATCAAACCCAGACGAGCTCGCTCCAAGGTAAGTGCAAAACTCCAACGTAAGAGCTGAACGGAACTACACCCTCATCCTTTATTATATTTCGTTCTCACTGTCTTTTCCTTTTTTGGGGGTATTTTTTTCCAATAATAACCATAGCCCCAGTTTTTTGGTGCAAGCTGGTTCACCTTGGACTTGATATCACCATCAATCTTCTCACTGGACAGATAGGCACAAGAGCCAAGAAGATATGAAATTGATGATAAGGTGAGAATTAGCTGCAACTTCAAACATGGCAGATGTTCTCTCTTCTTACCAGAGACTCGATTAGGCCTACTCTCTCAACTAAGAAACATAACTGTGTTGCTATAACCTAATATGTACGGGTACACCTGAATATATTTCACAAAGACTTGGCTTTTGTGTTCTGGCATCCTGACTAAATTTCAATTCTTGCCCTATGACCACTGCAAAGGTGATGGCAACCCACCCAGTGTATTAACTGCCACAAACCTGCTTCAGTGAAGGTGTGGATTCAACGGTCATCCCTAAAGTCTTTAATGCATGCAACGGTTTTTGGTGTGCTGTGTCATGCTGTCAATGATGTGTCAAAACCTATAACCTCTGTACATCCATTAACATAGATGTGCAACATCATGGTACGTAGAAAGCATCTCAAAATGCAAACCCGTATACATCCACTTTGTACTTTAAAAAAAAATATATATATATATATATATATACCATGTCGAGGCTCGTGTAAGAACTAATACGCAGAGCATATAACAAGGCAGCAGACGAGGGGCAGGAGAAGGAAGCACAAAACAGTGGGGAACAGAGACATTAGGAGATCTGTCGAAGGGAGAGATATGGGGCAGGGAACATGGGGTAAACAAGATGGACACAGCAGGAATTTTCGGGAAGGAAAGCAAGGAATTTGAAGGAGGTGGGTGTTTGGTGGATTAATGGTGGGAGAAAAGATCAAGATTTTGGATGGGGGAAGATATGACATGGTGGTGAACAGCCGTTTTGAAGACCTGGAGGAAAGAGTGGGATTGAAAAGATTGTGGGAGTTTGTTCCAGAGGCAAAAAGAGGAAAGAAAGAGGAATGAAAGAGTGAAGGTAAGCAGTGATTCTTGACTTTGGTAGTTTCACCAGAAGAGGGTTTTTGGTGGATCTTGAGCGCCCTATGGAAATATAGGGAGGACAGATCACAGACAGAGCGGGGTTAGGGGGGTGGGTGGAGGCTGGAGAGGAGACGGTAGAAGACAGAAAGACCACCGACCTGCATGAGGTGAGAAAGTGAGAGACCCCAAGACTCAGCTTCATCGTGGGAGACACCAATAATCCTAAATGCCTTGGTTTCCACAGTGTGAAACCGAGCTAAGTATGAGGCAGGAGCACCAGCCAAGAGGGGAGAGCAGTACTCCATCAGGCTGCAGACAAAAGCTTTGCAAGTGGTCAGGAGCTCAGGTGTGCCAAGGAAGGACTTTGCATGATGGAGGATTCCTAGTCGGCAACTAGCTTTGGAGGCCAGCTTGGAAATATGATTTTGCTGGTAAGATCATGGCAGATAGTGAGACACATAAGCTTGAATGAAAGAACTTCTTCAAGAGGATTGTTGAGAAAATAGATGGGGGGCGGGGGGGGAGTTCTAAACGGTCCTTTCGGAGAGACATCGTGAGAGTGTGAGATTTGTCCAGATTGAAAGACATGTTCCACGTGTTGGACCAGTTTGTGATTTGATCCAGATCTGCAGTGAGCGAAGAAGCTGCTGCTTGCCGATCTGATGGATGACAGATGGTACGGCAGAGGGTGGAGTCATCAGCAAAGAGATAAAGAGGATTTTCCAGAGAGTCGGAGAGATCGTTGATAAAAACCAGAAAATGAACAGGGTCCAGAACGCTACCTTGAGGAACTCCAGCCTGGACAGGAAGAGGGGATGAAAGAACTCCATTTAGGGCCACACATTGACTGCGACAGGAGAGGAAGTCCAGGAGTCATGAGTGAAGATGGCCTTGGATACCATAGGAAGAGAGTTTGGTGAAACTTACTTGAACTAAACTTGACGAAAACAACAGCTAAAAAAAATGTAAAATTTTTAATCAGTTTTCTCCATATTCTCAAAAAAAAGGTTTGTTGAAAATGCGATGACAAAAGTTCAAACGGTAAAAGTTACACACACACACACACACACACACACACACACACACACACACACACACACACACACACACACACACACACACACACACACACACACACACACACACACACACACACACGCACTAAAAAAAAATGGACAAATACTGCATCTGGGTCTCAAAAATGAAATTAAAATATCCTGGAAGCTGAAAAGCTCCAAAATTGTGCCAGTGATGATTGGAGTAACAGAAATGATAAAGAAGCACCCCACGGAGATCCTACAAACCATCCCTGGGAACATTACTACAAACGAACTGCAGTTGGAAGCTGTCCGTGGCTCGGTGATGATCCCCAAAATATCCCTCGGAACATGAGAAGAAGAAAACTTCACAACTTGGTCCATGAATCATAACCCCTAACTAACCGGTGGTGGATACTTCCAAGACCTGGGAGGGCTCTGTTCCACTTTCTGAAAGTGGCATTAGATGGAGATAAGCAACGACATGCACACATACGTTCAAACCTCAGCTAGTGGAGCAAGACCAAAGACCTTGTTAAAAAAAAACAAAAAAAGACCTTGGTACGTGCTGCTTCGTTGCTTGACGCTCAGCATTTATTTATACACAAAACGGATTAATAGCTTTTCTTTCTGTGCAATATTGGAATCCAAATGAAATAGAGGCCTTCCCTCAAAAATGTCACGGTTCATCCATCTTAGCTTTCATTCCAGAGAACAGCGATGTACAGAGCTGAATCCTTTTTGTTTTGGGGAAGGGGATGGGGATGGGGGTTCTATAAAAGGGGGAGGGCCTAGGGGAGTCCCAAAGT
Source organism: Eptatretus burgeri (assembly GCF_056783735.1). Lineage (NCBI taxonomy): Eukaryota > Metazoa > Chordata > Myxini > Myxiniformes > Myxinidae > Eptatretus > Eptatretus burgeri. The sequence continues at coordinate 66,996,732 of NC_140967.1, forward strand.
GGGATTACAATAAATGTACTTGGAAATCATAATTGCTGTAACTCTTCAACACGGCCTCATCACCATGTCATGGAAACTGTCTTCAAGATGAGTGCAAGATGGAAAAATTGCACGAATTGCTGCAACCAAATTGAAGACTGACTTTTTCAACATTTTGACCACCCCGACCCAACACCACTCCCTCCACCACCTCCTCATCCTCATCCTCGTCACCAAGTCCACCATCCACCCGCCTCCACCTCCCCTCCCCAATTCACAACACAGCCCCACCATAAATCCCCAAATCGAAATCATCGGCCGAATAGTGATTGTTTCTTCAGAAATTTGAAGGAACCTGTGTGAAATCAGTTTCTTTGAAATAAACTAATCGTGGGAGGTTGTTGAAGCATGTGTTGAAGGTTAGTCCAAAACCTCCATTGCCAGGAGATTGATTTTTGCAAAGATAAATGGTTCACGAGTATTGATGCCCAAGGAGGCAATTTGTTGACAATAAGGTACAAACTCTCGCTCTCTTCATTCCCCACGTGTGCTTACGGGAAGTAAAAAAAAAATTATTCTCCCCCAAACAAGGTGCACGCGACATCACACCTGCGTGTCCAGGTGTGACCTTATTATTATCTCGTGATTTATTGTTTTTTTTAAAAAATCTGTCGTGAATCATGAACCATGTTCCATGCAGGGTTCAGTGCTGCCCAAGCAGTATCTTTTGGTAGAGGAGTTACAAACCTGTGTGGGTCACCCCTCCAACTCATAAATTTGTAATTTGTTCAGGGTGCCTGCGATAGCTCACCCACTTTTCACGAAGGACACCATGGGGTCTTAAACATCCACCAACTAACTAATGCGGGTACATGTGATTCCCGTTTAACGTCTGTTGGAGGAACAGCACATGATGGATCACCCTGCCTGTGAAGCACCGGGATGACAGTTTGTTTATAGGTGGGTCGGGATTCGAACCCAGGCGAGAAAGTTTGGAGGTGAGTGTGCATACCTCCAGGTCTAGGCCATCCTGCCAGCCCTTGTGATAACGTTTAAAGTTGAAGCTTTTCAAGGATCTTGACTGCGAACTTACTTTCTTTTTTAATTGCACTTTTATTTTGTTCTTTTTGTCAAGTTAAGGCCCTGTCCCACCTTGACGATTTAGCGAGCGTATGCCGACGTATGAAAAATTTGCTGAACCAAGCTGGCACACGTCGAATACGTTATGGGTAAGTTGTGTATACGTTAAGAGCACGCTGAAGCACGCCGGAATACGTCGTAGTACACCGAGTACATCGACAAATTTTCAGCATGTTGAACATTTTTCGACGTATGCCAGCGTATGACTCACACGTTCTGCATACGCTGGCCATAAGTTGTAGGCACGTTACGCGATCGTTGACACATGTAGAAACATGTCGAGGTAATGTTTAGGGTCAGTGTTCCAGACTCCATGGTTTTTGTGGTTTTTTTTTTCTTCTTCTTCGGCATGATGGTGATGTTGACACTTCCATTTCTAGTACGGTTATAATATAATATAATTAATAGGCTGCCGCTCAACGATTTAAATCATAACCGAACAAGAAATTGAAGTGTCAACATCATCGTCATGCCGAAGAAAAAAAAAAAAAAAACATGGAGTCTGGAACACTGACGGGTTCCTCCTGTGTGAACCCCATTTTTTATATACCAATTCCCCTAAACGCTACCAATACGCCATTATACGGTAGCTGTAAGTTAGAAACACGTTCAGTAAGTTCTGTGGTCGTCCGGAAGACGTCAATCAAATACGTCTACATACGTCAATATGCGTTGGAGAAACGTTACACATAGGTTCAAAGTACGTTACTCATAGGTTAGAAATCAGTTTCGGGTACGCTAAACATTACCTCGACGTGTTTCGACTTATGAGTAACTTACAAGTAACGTGTGTCAACGATCGCGTAACGTGCCTACAACTTATGGCCAGCGTATGCGGAACGTGTGAGACATACGCTGGCATACGTCGAAAAATTTTCAACATGCTGAAAATTTGTCAACGTACTCGGCGTACTATGACGTATGCCAGTGTGCTTCAGTGTGCTTCAGTGTGCTCTTAACGTATACAAAACTTACCCATAACGTATTCGACGTGTGCCAGTGTATTCAGCAAATTTTTCATACGTTGGCATACGCTGGCTAAAACGTCAAGGTGTGACAGCGGCTTGACACCTCGATGTCTAGTGCGGTTATGATTTGAATCGTCGAGCCGCAGCCTTTTAATAGGCTATGCCACGTGATCGTCGGCGATACGCTGCCGCGTGCTATGCATAAGTTAGACTATCGTTGGGCATAGGTTGTGAACGCCGACAACACGCTCAGCATTCGTTGATATAAGTTATCTATATGTTATCGAAACGTTCTGTGTACGTTACTAATACATTATGCATACGTCCAACTCGTTATTAATATGTCCAAAACTGGAAAAAAACATCAATAGTTCAGCGTACGCCAGCGTTTTACATACATTTTGATACCTTGCCATACGCTGGCTAAAACGTCAAGGTGTGACAGGGCTTTTATGTATGATGTTTCAGACAAGTAAACAAGCTTTGTGGTGACGTCACAGACCTACAAAATGACTTGCCATTTCCACCGCGACGAAAACGGGCTGATTTATCATAATATTGGCATGAATCAATGAAAGCAATGGCATCGGATAATGAACAGAATGCAGAACAAACTAAATCAATCGATGAATGCTGATTCATACAATTTAATAAATAATTATAAGCGGGTATTTTAAGGTCGCACCATGAAGGTTGCAACATGTCATTTGTGGTGTATCATTGGTGGAGTTAATTTGATTCGTTCCAAAAAAAAAAAGTTAAAAGAATTCATGGTTTAATTGCTCATTTAGAGAGTTTGATAAGTAAAATATTTTAAACGGCTTATTTTCAATTTTCCATTTGTAATGGCAATAATTTAAGAGAGACCAACGGGAGATTGTATATTCTGACCTTACAAGTTCAATGTCACGAGGCCGAGATGGTGCTTTTGTGCAGTGGGTTCACAGCAGTGTGACCACTCCTTGGCTTTTTTCACAACATCTTGGCTATTCTTTGTTCACCTTGGTGTCTTGGTTTTCTATAGGTTTTCTATTATCATCGCTTTTCCGAAACCTTGTGAATTATTGGCTTTTTTCATTGTCTCACCTTGGCATTTATGAAAATGAGGAGTGGTCACACTGGTTCACAGTCGCTTCGGAGACGAGGAACCAGTGAGAGTGAACCGAGAGGAAACGAAGGTGAAGAAATGCGAGACAAAGACAAAAGAACCCGCGGTGCTGGTAGATCATCCGATCAGAGATCCCATGAGCAGTACAAAGACCGCATGATCTCATCCGTTTTTCGACACACGCTTCATCATTTGGCCTCATATCTCCTGACCCTCCCATCAAACATATACCTCTGATGCGTACGAAAGCCAAAGAAGGCTGAGCAACCTGATTACTTCTCTCGTATCAAATGGGGCGTGCACATACCTGCATGTGCACCTATCTAAACCCACCGCGGTGGCAAAACACCTGATCGAAAGACACAGCAGTCATTTCCTTGAAGGCAGAAAGCCGGCCTGTCCCGTCACCCCCACGAGCAAGCAGCAATCAATGTGGTTCTGATGGAGGAACTTTCCTGATCTGGGAATTTCAAGGTGTAGACCTCGATATAATGAGAGACGTATACATGGCTGAAGACGAGCTATCGTTGTTATCGTCATTGGACATCAATATAATCATTATATTGCAAAGAATGTTATTACAATGATAATAATGAATCATAAAAGTCTTTTATTTATATATATATATATATATATATATATATATATATATATATATATATATATATATATATATATATATATCCATCACTACGTTAAATCATCCAAATAACAATGCTCGATTTTCGTTTTCATTCTCTCATTGAAATTCCAAGAATGCCCCCCTGATGCTTGTTTTGTGTTTACACTACCAGGCCCGAATTCAAATATAATCAGAAACTCCCATTCTCATGAAGCGTAAAGGAAGCAGCAAATCTCAGCGTTATTTCCTTCCAAGGAAATGTGATTCCGCCGTAATACCTTCTTTTCAAAAAATTTAAAATGCACATCTTTACTTTTGTATTACTACTTAACTTCTCGTCAACTCATTCAAGTGTTATTCCTTCTCCCTTAATGGACGCTCACAAAGGAACCTCAATGGGCTCAGTGAAGCAAGATGGACAACTATTCTCTCCCACTATGTCTTGGGAACAATAAATCCGAAGTCATCCAAGTGAAACTCTCATTTTCATTTATCATGTAGAATCTCCTTCAGAGACACATTCCCCTACCCCGAAACCAGTCCGGTATGAAAGTGATTAGGGATGCGCTCTGTTCGCAGTCTAATGGTGTGGTTGCTTCCTTTGAAGTTATAAGGCAGTCATCCCAATCCCAGTCCGACATTGCCTTGTCAATTGTGTCATTAAATAGTCAACTTTCCTGCTGCTTCATCATTGTTCTTTGATGCAATTTATGTGCAAGATTCTCCCTGATCCTTGCTCAATGTAAAAAAGGAAAGAAAGAAAAAAATGTCATGAAAATACACGACCAAACAAAGTCTATGTACGTCATACACTTAGACAGCTATCTTAAATATTTTAAATCTGATCCGTGTGGAAAGTGGAGGGACATTTGATTGCATCTTTTCACCGCCATCTAGTTTAGGTATTACCGTTAGTATTGGTGATGCTGGTACTGTTTAGTGATGTCATTATGACAAACTTTTTGCATGAAGTAAATGGCATTATCCTCCTGACGTCTCAATTCCATGACCGAGCTCTGTACAGCCCAAGCAACTCATCCTTGCTTGCCGAAGTTCATGCGTCAATGTGAGCAGCAGCAAAGTATGTCACTAATGAAAAGTTCATTCAGGAAAGAATCTCTGAAAGAAGGATGTCGAGCAGCCTGCAGGACTCATGCTATTTTGGCAGTGAATTTCTGCTGATACCAAAATAAACGAGAAAGAGCAATCAGAGATTGCAGACCCTTTGTCAGGACTTGTTTTATGCGTTTGTGTTTGTGTGCTGGTGTGTTTGTGTTTGCATGGTGAGTAGGCGCTACTTCACAATGTACACTACATGGTCAAAAGTATGTGGACACCCTATCAAATTAGTGGATTCGGCTATTTCAGCCACACCCATTGCTGACAAGTGTATAAAATCAAGCACACAGCCATGCAATCTCCATCGACAAACATTGGCAGTATAATGGGCCACACTGAAGAGCCCAGTAACTATGAACATGGCACCGTCATAGGATGCCAACTTTCCAACAAGTCAGTTCATCAAATATCTGCCCTACAGAGCTGCCACCGTTCAATTGTAAGTGCTGTTATTGTGAAGTGGAAATATCCAGGTGCAACAACAGCTGAGCTTTGAAGTGGTAGGCCACACAAGCTGACAGAACAGGACTGCCGAGTGCTGAAGCATGTAGCGTGGAAAAATATGGCTTGCCCAAGAGATCATGGCTGAGAGTGAGACCCAAGAGTTTGACTGACTGAACCTCTTTGAGAGGATTGTTGAGAAAGTATATGGGAGGGTTTATCGTATGGTCCTTTCAGATAGAGAGTGCGCAATTTATCAGGGTTAAAATACATATTCCAAGTGTTTGACTCATTTGTGATTTTTTTTCAAGGTCTGAGGAGAGGAAAGAGGAATAGGATGGGGCCTAGAACACTGCCTTGGGGTATTCCAGCCTTGACAGAGAGAGCAGAAGAAAGCCTTTCATTGAGAGCCACATGCTACGAGAGTGGAGGAAGTCGGTAATCCAAGAGTGGATTTGGCCTTGAATTGCATAGGCAGGCAGTTTGGAGAGCAATGCAGGATGCCAGACTGTATCAAAAGCTCGAAATATGTCCAGAGAAATGGCTCTGATCTCATGTCTGATATTGAGTGCCTCCATCCATTGTTGGGAGAGTGGAAGCAGCATGTCCTCGGGTAGAGTGACAGGTCTGAATCTGAATTGATGATCTGAGATGAGGCTGCTGGAGAACAGGAATTATTTATGTCAATTGGCATGATGGATTCCATGACCTTGATGATGATTGGAAGTAAGCTAATTGGTCTTTAGTTGAGGGGATCCCTTTTTGCACCTTTTTTATTTAATGCTGTGATATTGCCTGATTTCCAAGCAGATGGAAGTTGACCTATGGTAAATAACAGGGTGAAAAGGGCAGACAGAGGAAGTGCAAGAACACCAGAGCAGGTTTTTAGGAGACATGAGCTGATGCCCTCCAGTCCCTTTGCTGAATCAGTTGACGGTTGCCAGAAACTTCTCCACCTTCTCAGGTGCAAAAGACACAGTGGAAAACAATTGTATTGGGAAGGGTGGAGAGAGAGAGAGAGAGAGAGAGAGAGAGAGAGAGAGAGAGAGAGAGAGAGAGAGAGAGAGAGAGAGAGAGAGAGAGAGAGAGAGAGAGAGAGAGAGAGAGAGAGAGAGAGAGAGAGAGAGAGAGAGAGAGAGATAGAGAGAGAGAGAGAGAGAGAGAGAGAGAGAGAGAGAGAGAGAGAGAGAGAGAGAGAGAGAGAGAGAGAGAGAGAGAGAGAGAGAGAGAGAGAGAGAGAGAGAGAGAGAGAGAGAGAGAGAGAGAGAGAGAGAGAGAGAGAGAGAGAGAGAGAGAGAGAGAGAGAGAGAGAGAGAGAGAGAGAGAGAGAGAGAGAGAGAGAGAGAGAGAGAGAGAGAGAGAGAGAGAGAGAGAGAGAGAGAGAGAGAGAGAGAGAGAGAGAGATATATATATATATATATATATATATATATATATATATATATATATATATATATTAGGGACACAAGAACACTTCTTATGAATAGGAATGATATGAATCCACTTTCCATAGTGAGGAGGGGCAACCCTCCAAGAAGGATCTGCAGAAGAGTATTGAAATAGTAAGATAGTGATGATGATTTCAGGTTATTCAGATATTTATTTAACTTTACAGGTGATAGGCTCACTTATTCTAAGGAGTTACCTGTAAGGTTCGAGTTATGGAAAAAGGGGGCTTCGGAACCTGATCCTTATAAGCAAAGAAACAATGAAATTATTCTGCCTCATCAAAAATAATGTCCATCGTGACTCCTTCATGGATGAACAAAATAACTGAGATTCTGTACGTCATGAGAGAAATTTTGGACAGCAGGTCAAAAGTTATGGAGGAAGGAATTGATGTATGAAAGAGAGTAAGACCTTGTACAGGGAGTTCCCTACATTATCCAAATCTGTAGCTAAGGAGATTGAAAGACCAGTGTGTGTGTGTGTGTGTGTGTGTGTGTGTGTGTGTGTGTGTGTGTGTGTGTGTGTGTGTGTGAGAGAGAGAGAGAGAGAGAGAGAGAGAGAGAGAGAGAGAGAGAGAGAGAGAGAGAGAGAGAGAGAGAGAGAGAGAGAGAGAGAGAGAGAGAGAGAGAGAGAGAGAGAGAGAGAGAGAGAGAGAGAGAGAGAGAGAGAGCACATGAGAGCACAAGAGGGCCAAAAGTTCATGAAAGATTGCCAATGAAATTGGCAATTTCATCGGCGTATAATGTGATGAGCCAGGACGAGCAGATGAGATACAAGATATATTACCAGGAAAATTTGACATTACTATGTCAAGAAGAAAAGGTGAACCATTTGATGAGATCCAGGTTGGAAAACTGACTGATTGGTTGAGACCTGCTGCCTCGTAGGTTTGTGCTGCATTACTTTGTTTATATGTCGGAGGGCCGTATCCAGCTATTACAATCACAATATAGGAGAAACAGGAGCAATATTGAGAAGAGGAGTCCATGTCAATTCTGTAGATGCTGTCATTGGAGCTAGGGTGGGGGGGGGGGGGGGGAGGGGCAGGAAAACAGTACGTAAACAGACCACCGACAAGGCTACAGTTAGAACTTCAGTATAAGAGAGTAGTACTCTCATATACTACAGTTGGCAACAGGTCCTACTACAGTTGTCTGCAGAGAATTACTAGAGGAAAGGAATGCTGTTTATGCCTGGGGGGAGGGGGGCGGTAATGATACTGCACACAAATATGAGAGATTGTTGCAGGAGTTAAAAAGCACTCAAATATACCTGAGATGTTAGGAAGGGAGAGAGGGGTACATGGACTATGGGGAGGGTATTTCAAACTTAAATAGTGATACAACCTCTAGTGCATGAAATCATCTAATCAAGGCAGTAGAGAGAATATCCATGAAGATAAATGAGAGTTTTGTATATCATTTGAGAGGAAGGTTCTTGCAAAGGCAAACGATGTCAGGTAATGATGAAGTGACCTGGTATGTGAGGTTGTAATGGTTGGATTTGAGACCACAAATAGTCGAGTACTGTATGGATATGGTCAGAGTATGATGAAATGTGGGAATGTTGGGTGAGGGAACAGGCGGGAGGGAGAGGAATTGGATGTAGCAAAGTATGAGGGGAAAAGAAAGGGAAGTGAGGCAGCAGAATGAAAAGGAGGGGAGGGGGAGTTGGAAAGCATGTGGAGAGGGGAGGGGGCGTGAGGCAGTAGCCAAGAAGGGAGGGTAAGAGGGTGGTAGAGTGGGAGGGAGGTGGAGTAATGAGAAGGGGAGACGAGCTTCATTCATTCATTTTGGTTTATTTAAGAAAACATCCTTGGTAAAGACAATCAGAAGACTGATTGATACAAAATTGCCATCAAATAGCAAGAAAAATCATGTTGAAAAGGAATTGTCGAGTTTTTGAACCTTTGTGTCTCACACTGAGGTTGGTCGAGATGTTGAGCATTTGTCAGTTGAATATTATATCTCGACACAGAATGACGGTTGGAAGGAAGAATGCCACAGTGACGATCAGACTTTCCAGGAATGAATCTCTGAGATGGTGCATAGTCAAGCACTGCAATTTATGTTCACTCCTCAAAGCGAGATTTGAAATCTTGGTTGTTGCATGTGAACAGGATCTGATAGCTTTCGGATCGCTTGAGGATCAGGTAACCAAGCGGGGAGGAGAAGAGAAGTACAGAAGGTATTGATGCAAGGATAAAAGAGGGAGAGTGCTGGATAAGTGGGGGACTGGAAAAGGGAGGGGGAGGTGGAAGTCTGTAAAGGAGGAGCAGAGGGAGAGGTATAAGTGTGCAAAGTGGGGGGCAGAAAGGAAGGTGGGAGCCTGAAAGAGCAGGCAGGGGGAGTGTAAGCCTGAAAAATGGGGGGGGGGAGGGAGGACAGAGATGGAGGTGGAAGCCTAAAAGGGGAGATATGAAGGGGAGAGGAAACTTGGGCAGAAAAAGGCAGAATGCATTCATGCATGGCGTGAAGTTGGCCAGGCCATTCCATCTGAAGGCAGAGGGTGATTGCTAGATGCAGCAAATGCAATTTGCGGCTCAAGCTACGGTTTATATCATATTCTCCCTTTATGGAAGAGACATATGACTGGCAGACTTTGACTTCAAGGTGGGAAAGTTGAATGCTTTTCAGCTGCAGCATCCACACAGTATGTGGAGTGTTCAATTTCTGGACTATACAAAAGGTCATTGTTCCAAGGACAATGGTTAATACAGCATTTTGCTATATCACTTAGTCTATGTTTTGTTGGGGGAGACATTCGTTACACATGAAGGGGAGACAAAGCACCTAAAATTGTCTCACTTGTACTAAAACGTTGAGGCAAGATACTTAGCAGAGGAACAAATATGAATTTGGAGTATTTCATCTCTCAATACTTGTCAGTCCACAGAAAGTCCACAGAGCTCTGCCATGTCACTGACTTGTATGATATGGGCACTGGCGAATTTTGAGACAGCTTGCAACATTGGGCTTCGATAATGAAACAGAATGTCAAAAAAAAATGACTGCCTCAGACACTGGAAAAACAATACTTTTCCATAACACTTTCATCAACAATAATATCTTTCATCTCGCTATAGCTATCAACTTAAACCGAACACTTTTGACAACCGTCATCACCAATTTTGGAAGTATGACATATCTGAAAAAACAAAAAATTGTCAGTTTATCAACCAAAGTCCAGGTGCTGCAACTTAATGTATCCTTTCAAACCAGTCTCTATATTTTATTATTAAAGAGGATCCCAACATGGTGTTGACATGAGTTGGTGGTGCAGCAGTGACATAACGAGGGAAGATGTAGGGGTGCACTGACACATCGCAGGGGTTCCACAGACAAGAGAAAAGGGAATGGATGAATAAAGAACAAACACAGCTTAGATTTGTAGAAAGATGGTAAAAATACATTGGATCAATAATTATATGATGGAATTGGAAAATGGCAACGGTATGACTTGCTAAGTACATGTTATGGACCTGGTTATAAAAGACATCACTGGCCATCTTGCATATACCATATCTCTATCTAAACACAAGATCACAATTTAAAAGACCACCATGAGCCAGTTATAATGTAGATAAAAAAATAACAATGCTGCACAGCAAAAGTCTAGCTAAGACTACACAACTAAGGGGTTTTTCAGAGTCTCGACTCGTGAAAAAGTGAGGTGACAGAGGGCAGAAGACAACATAGTGACAGTGGAGCAATATGAGAACAAGTGAGTGCAACAAGGAGATATACAAACAGGAGGACAAGCCAGTAGGCGGACATATCGCCTACCCAATAGAACCTGATGCGATGGGCCCATTCGATGGGGAATGACCTGAGGATTAAGCACAAGAAAATTCATGATTCTCGCTTCAAGGGTTAATGCTGAAAATTGTTTTTTTTGTTAAAATACCCCCACATCTGGAGGTTTTTCGGCCGTTGCTCGGCAACGGAGGGGTCCATAGCAAGGGTTCTTTCTCACAAATAACTCGGAAAAACCATGAACCTACCATACCAGTTTCATGAATATCTGACTCATAGTCTCTGAGATATAACGAACTTCATTTTTTATTGTTTTCGACCAGGGTTCATTCAAAGTCTATCTTCTCCGGCGGTTTTCATAGGATCCGGCTGGAAATTTTTGACAATATGGCTGAATGTACTGCCCACAGTCGCTCGTGGCCCGATTTTTGATTTTCGAAAAAATTAATTTTTAATGATTTTTCAAAAATTTCAAAGTCCCTTTGCTAGGCAACGGTGGTGTCCAGAGCAACGGTTCTCATTTGCACACAACTAGGTCATGGTATGAACCTACCAACCAAGTTTCATCGAAATCGCCATTGAATTATCTGAAATCGCCATTTTAAATACTGATAATCAGGGTAGAACAAATCTCAATTTTTTTTTTTCGACTAGATCGACTACCCAACAAGAAAGGACATATCCTGGTGTGCCATACTCTTACACAGTGTTGCTGCAGCCGAAGCAGTTTCTCGGCAAGGGTTATGCTGTGTGGTTTGCCATTGTCTTCCCAGCAGGAGGTAGGGCAGGAATTTGTAATTTGTTCAGGGTGACGGTGATAACTCACCGACACTTCGCAAAGAGTGTTAGCTCTCCTGCTCTTCTTTGCTTACTCTTCTTCATATGTGGTGACTTCAATTGTCACCATGCTAATTGGCTGGGTGTTGGTACCTCTCTTACCAGCCATGGCACTTCTGCAAAAGACTTCTATGACTCCGTGGGACTGACTTGATCTGTGAATTTTCCCACCCTGATTTCTCCCAATGGAAAATTTTCCCTTTTAGATTTGGTGATGACCAACTTCCCCACCAATGTATCTCACTCATCCTCTGCCCCGATTGGCTCATCTGATCATGTGCTTGTGAAGGTTAGCATCTATCTGGCCATTCTCAGAGAACAGCCTCAGCACTGGTGAGTCTGGAAGTTCACTCAGACAAACTGGCAGTGACTGCAAGCAGCCAACACACTTCAGGACTGGTCTCGTATATCTACCACCCCTGATATTGATTCATCCTGGGATTTCTTCCACAGAAACCTGCTCTCCTTTAGGCGCAGATTCATCCCATTCGTCTTCAGTTATCTTACCCATCCTCCCACTATTGGTATTCTGAATCATGTGGTGAGGCAGTTGCTTTAAAACAAATTATACTCTCCTCCTGGAAGGGAAATCCAACCAAAGACAACTTTGGAGCATGCCACAAAACCTGCACCAAATATGTGTCTACTCCAAGAACAGCCAGAAAAAAACATCTGCCCAATCTCAAGAATGAGCTTTCAAACTTGTCTCCCTCCTCTAGAACCTGGTGGCACCTTGTCAAGTCAGTCTCTTTATCAAACAAAGTCCTTGCTCCCCTTCCATCCCTTCCCTCACTTCATAAGGCACCACAGCCGACTTGGATCAGGAGAAGGCCGAATGCCACAATGCTGTGTTTGCTTTAAAATTTGCTTTTTTCATTTGTCAGTTTGTCAGAAATGTTTGCTCATTTCAGATCATCAATTCAGATTCAGACCTGGTCACTCCACCTTGGGCATGCTACTTCTATTCTCCCGACAATGGATGGTGGCCCTGAATATCAGTCATGAGATTAAGGCCGTTTCTCTGGACATATCTCAAGCTTTCAATAAAGTGTGGCATCCTGCCTTGCTCTCCAAACTGTCTGCCAATGGAATCCAAGGCCAACTCCAATCTTGGGTTACTGACTTCCTCCACTCTCGTAGTCAACGTGCGGCTCTCAGTGAAACCCTTTCTTCACCGCTCCCTGCCACGGCTGGAATACACCAAGGCAGTATTCCAGGCCCCATACTATTCAAAATATTCATCAATGATCTCACTGACTCTCTGAGAAATCCTCTTTTTCTCTTTGCTGACATCACTCTGTCATGACATCACTCATCCCCCTGACAAGAACATGTCTTTGAATCCTTAGAAATTCCAAACAATCACTCTCTCTCTCTCTCACTCCATCAAAGGACAGTTCCACAAACCCTCCCATGTACTTTCTCAACAACCCTCTCAAAGAGATTCAGTCACTCGAACTCTTGGATTTCACTCTCATCTATGATCTCTCTTGGACAAGCCACATTTCAAAATTGGCCTCCAAAGCCAGACACTGTCTGGGCATCCACCATCGTGCAAAGTCCTTTCTAGGCACACCTGAGCTCTGATCCACCGACAAGGCTTTCATCACAGCTTGATGGAGTACTGTTCTCCCCTCTGGGCTGGCTCCTCTGCCACAAATGTTGCTTGATGCCATGGAAACCAAGGCTTTGAAGATAATTGGAATCTCCTGCAACGAAGCTGAGTCTATGGGCCTATCACTTTGCCAGCGCCACCAGGTTGGTGGTCTTTGTGTTTTTTTTCTGCCTCATTTCTGGTCTTACACCCTCTACCCTTTCCGTGCTCCGTCCCACCCTAAGTATCTGCAGGACACACGTGGTCCGTCAGCAACCCCCTCCGAGTAAACTGCCTAAAACCAGAACCACTACTCACCTCCACTCATTATTCCTCTCTTTTCCACACCTGTGGAACCACCTTACACACTCTCTTCAATCTCATTCTTCTCTCCTGGTCTTCAAGACAGCTATTCACCATCATCTCAGGTCATCTCCCATCCAAATCCATGATCTTTTATTCACCCATTAAACCACCCTCACCCCTCCCAAAATTTTGCTGATGTATCCATCTTGTCCACCCCTTGAGTTCTACCCTACCCCTTATCGTTACCTGTATCCCTTGTTTGTCTCTCTCCGTATGTCTGCTCCCTCCGACCTGCTATTGGTGTTTCCCCTTTCTCCTGCTGTTCCTTTTTTGTTGTGTCCTGGTCTGTTTTGTGTCCTGGCTCTTCCACGAGCCTAGACCATGTATAAAATAAAATAAGAATAAAAAAAACACACCATGAGGTCTTTGACATCCACAAATTAATGCTGGCAGACGGGACACCGAGTTTAACTTCCATTTGAGGGATGGCACACGCATTGATGAATCGCCCTGCTTGTCAAATACCAGAATGAGAATATATAGCTGGGTTGGGATTCAAACCCAGGCGAGACAGCTCAGAGGTGAGTGTACATACCTCTTGGCTATCCCTTCCAGACAGAATGTATGGAGGCTCACCAAAAAAACCCAAAAAATTATAAGGTGTGCTGGGTTTGCATCACGAGCTGTATTTAAAACTGTGAAGTAACATGGAAGTGTGAGTGTGTTAAGTGTGTTATGATAACACATTGTTCATTGCTTGACACAACCAGCACTGTGGTATAACCATATGTCGCCCTCCACAATGTGACCATCGCATGCAAAACCTCCTATCTAGAGCTTGTTTTCAAAGTACTGTTGCCTGTTCAAAGTAAGTAATGGTCGTTATGCTGAACCCACTCCCAAAGTGAGAAATTGAGGCAAAACAGGAACGATTCACGTAAGCAAGCAGTTGGACATTGGACATATCGACAACTGCCTTCGAGGATAAAGTGTGAAAACATAGGTTTTTTTATTTAATGTTCTGTAATCGCAATTGCCTTTGTGCAATTCACGTCTCAGGTTTCGCAATTAATTGATTTGTAAACATGAATGTAATATTTAAATAAAGCAATCTATTACATCATCATCATCATCATAGATAGAGGCAATGACACAACCTTGAATCCTAACTCTCAGCAAAATCATAAGGACCTCTTCATAGACGATCAATGGCCTACCAGTACTACCTTGGCAACTATCCTGCGGCGATGTGTCTGCGAGTGGCCCGTTGAGCAGGTACAAAGAGATGATAAATTAAAGGGCCCAGATGCTGATATTGTGTCCGATCAGGAAGATTAATTTGGAACAAATACTTCTGCATGTACAATACGCAGCCAAAAACCTCAATTGAGCAGTTAAGAAAAACAACAGCAGGCCACAAAGACTGGCAAACAGACATCTCTTGGACAGCATTAATCCATCAGAGGTTTTTGAAAAGCAACACATTGTCTTCATACCAAAAACAGCTGTACAGTGAGTGAGGCGAGTGAACAAGGGACCTTGCTTTACAGGCGAGACCTAACGACAAGGACAAATAATTGGGTATGCCCGGGGCATACGGGTTTGGGAGTGTGACCCCGAACCGGGCTTGTGGGCAAAGTAATAAACAAGGCCTGTCTGCCGCCGCTGGACAGGATGCAGAGAAAAGGAGCCTGTGGGAGGGACGGCCCACATTCCAGTGGCTGGTTATTCAGGATTTACGAGCCACTAAGAGATTGGGAAGCAAGTGAGAGGCCATACGAGGAAAGAGCTAGAGATGGATTTTTGTCTTGCAAAAAGGGAGAAAGGGATATGATGCAACCAAATGGTCAAAATGGAAGTGTGAGATTGGTGTGGCCTGCAAAACTAACAGAATTCACAGATGAAATAAATGAATAAATAAATAAATAATCGTCCAAGGGCCCTTGAGTTCAACTTGAGCCAAGCCACTGCAATTCAAGATGCATCCATGACATATACCTATCTGGCCCGAGAATGAGATTTTGAGGAAGGGGGTTGGCCCATGTATGATGTTGTCTTTAGAAACAATGTCAATGACCAGTGCTTATCAAAATCCCATGCTTATCATTCAAGTAATCGCCAAAAGGGCAGTTTTAAAAAAAACATTTTGATGCTTTAATGACCCACTTAAGATTACAGTTTGTGGGAGATCTGGAACAAATTCAAGAAAGACTATCATAAAGAGTGTTTTCCATAAAGCTTCATGAAAATCCCGCCATCAATTTGTGAGATTATGTTCAAAATGTTAGTGGACAGATGGTTTAGGCACAATGGCCTAAGCTGCATAAACTGAAAGATTCCAGGTTGTCTTAGAAGCTGAAGCCCTTCCTAATTACTATGCAAGAGGCAGGAACTCAGCGAGGAGCACATCAAGCTGGGCATGAGAATGGAATAGATGGGGGGCAGCCCATCAGGCCATGCAGGATGGAGAAGATGGCCAACCCATCGGACACTGCAGGATGGAGCAGACGGGGCAGCACATCGGGACTTGCTGGAAAGAGCAGACGGGGTGAGACAGCCAACAGCACCAATAAGCTATGGGGATGGGGCCATTGGCTCAAGGTTGGGAACAAAAGGGTTATTATCTGCGTTTAATTTGAACATACAAACACCAGCAAGTTGTGTCGCCAATGGATGTTCTGGTAATAAATAAAAGATCGACATAAATTATTACCACGACTGCGTGTACATTTTAGTGCTGGCAGTGTGTGAGGACAAAAAGAAATATCAAATTTCGACCCGAATCACATGACAAGGGCATCCATCACGTACACGTGGGGCGCGTTCAGTGCAAGACGTTTGTTCAAAAAGAATGTCCCTGGTACATAGTTGGACACAATATAAACATCCAAGCGGGTTAATTTATCGTCTCTTCCTCTCGGTTCGATGGGCCACTTGCAGACAAATCACTTATCAATCTCTGCTGGGTCTAGTTGCCAATGTAGCAATGATGGCTCTCACTGTGTGGTGGTCGCCACCTGCCCCGTGCTGCCATGTAAACAAGATCGTCCAGCCAAAAGGACCTCGAGTGGTGGCATTTTGCCAAAATTGACAGTCTTCCGACATCATTATATGGTGCCCCGTCGTCTGCTGCCTGGCTGCGGCTGTCGTGACCACAGCAGGTATTTGCTTGTTTGCATGAGGCCGAGTGGGCAATTGCACCAAAACTTTCTACTCGTGCACGTGGAGCTGAACTTCGTCGGACTCCCTCATGACCTATTCTCTCGTGTACTCATGGACTTTTATACTTTTTTTTTTCCAGGCTGGGTTTGCTGTGTTACTGTGTGCAAATCTACCCCCCCCCCCCCGGTTACTTTTGTTTTATAACAATTTCACATTTCACGCATGCATAAGTACACTTTATTACACATGTGAGTGTGCATCACTGTTAACAATTCGTTTGGGTTGGCCTGTTTAGTGTTCCCATCTGAGCCCTTGGCTCATGATGTAAGGTGCTGAGGTTCAAATCCCATATTTGCATGATATGCTTGTCTATTATCTAAACCAGTGTCCTTGGAACCGTTATAATTCACGTAAAAGTACACTGATGTCTATTGTTTGTGCAATGTCTTTGTCCTGCGTGTGATTTATGTACAATGTCTCATCCATGAGCACGAGATCGATGGAAACAGTTGCTCCCATGGAATACTCGTCTCTGAAGGTGAGCGTCGTACTGCATCGGTGGACAAGATGAGCAATGGATTTCATTCACTAAAAATTGGTAAGTGTCCGTTTGTAGCTGTGGGAAACAAAATCAGGGTGACGTTTCGAGCATTAGCCCTTCATCATGGGGGGGGGGACAGGGAAGATTCGAACCCAGAGTAAACAACTCAGCGATGAGAGTGCTCAGCTCAAGGCTGTTCTGCCAGCCATAACATATTGAAAGTCCCAATCGTGTGCTGATGTGTCCAACCCCTACCACACAAGTTCTGTGCACACACTCATAACCCACACATTTTCCAATGCGCAGCTCCGCAGCCCAAAATGTGCCTGTCCGAACGCAGATTCCCGACCATCAAATCCTCCGCTTGACACGTGGAGGTGATTGCGGTCAGAGAGGGAGTTTAATTAACGCAAATCGACTGTGCTGCCAGCAAATGCCTTGCCAGCAATCGGAAACAGATCACCGCGCTGGGCAGAGAGCACGGATCACAAGAAATCGGTGCCAAGAAAAAATGCACGAACAAACATCTCGTCCATATAGAAGAGACAGACTCTATGTATGTAGGATTGCCAAGCAGTGGGCAGAGTCTAGAACGTCACTTCCTCTCCCCCCCCCCCCCACCCTGTGTGGTACATGAGCAATTCGCCTCCAGCGCATGAGTGAGAACATGGTACAAGTTTGTGTTTTCTCTAAAACCAAATTTTCTGCATAGACCACAAAAGTTATCACAAATAACGACTGACAAATGAGTGAACGAGTGATTAATATTTGATACAATTTATGTGCCGCACGCAATTCAAAAAACTTCAGTTGCCGTTAAATGAATGGTTGATCATCACTTTTACACAAGGCCAATGACGATTTGGCCATCATGCTTTTGAAGGGGTAAATGGCCGAGCGGGCAAGTGAGTGTGTGAGTTCGCGAGCCAGCAAATTGCACAGGGATAGGATCTGCAGCAGCTGGCGGTGGGAACGCGCATTCACGCGCAGATGTCCTCCCGCGCTCGGAGCGTCCAAGAGTTCGGCATGCGAGGCCGTTAGCGAGAGATGAACCAATCTCTGCGGCCCTATCTCCGAGGCGGGAGGAGGCCCACGACCCCGTGATGTACGGCCACTCTACGGCATTTATCTACCCGGCGGGAGCCAGGTGCTCGGCCGGAGCTACGCTCTCTGCCGTCGACTCCGGCGAACGCCTCTAAACGGTGACAGTTAGCAAATTACAAGCCTGCTGCTGGTCCGATTGCTTTACTGCGTCTGTTCCTGCAGAACATACCTGGTGCGTTCACACCACATTTTCCAATCCACAGCTCCGCGCGGTTTTGCCCAATTAGCGACCCTTCGCACATCTATCTGCATAATAAGCACAGATTTACTCGACGCAGAGGAAGCGTCGTGCAGACATCTCAAAATCTTTCACCTATTCGAACTACAATCGTACTGTCGCTTGGGACCACATTTCTTAAGACTATTATTATTCCTGTTATGATGCTTTTACACGGGTGTTTGCAGAGCCAATTTGGAGCGGAAGTCATTTTGAAGGTCTACCGTGCCACGTGGGTATCGGACAGACTATTGCTATTGAAGGGAATTCCAGTAGGTTTCTAATTTCCACTTACCAAACATGTCTGCCAGCTGAGGCAGGTAGCTGCCTGGCCCTGTGATGGATGGCATGGTCCTCGCTGGTTCAACTTATGTCGTGAAGTGAAGTCCAAACGTCACTATGAACGAAGTGATGTCAATACACTTCAATAACATCTATCCACCACTCATGCAGCGTTCGTGAATAGTAATGCAAGGCCTTCATTGGAATCGCTTTCTAATTTTGCAAAGATCTAGCCAAACACATTGTCAGAAGAATATAAGACGAGAACGGCACTCGGTGGAGCACATACCTCCGCAAGGCTGAACAGTTTACATTTTGTATCTCACTGGTAGACGGATCTGCATCTGGACCTGAAACAAAATCGAATCCGCTTGTTCTTATCACCTAAGCAACTCATCCACCTAGTTTTGTCATAACTCATATACAACTTTTTGAGATATCGTGCTATATATAGTTTTTGGCCACATCTCTCAATGGTGAAGAATCACTTTAAAAATCCTAGAATCCGGATCTGCATTCGTATCCTCAACAAAATCGAATCAATTTGTCCTTGTCTCACTCCCAACCTGCCCACCAAGTTCCCTCCGAATCCGTCGATAATGTTTTGAAATATTCTGCTCACAAACAGACAACGAGACAAACAGGGATGAACACATAACCTTCGGTGACGGAGGTAATAAACCTATCCCACGAGTCATCCTTACATGAAAAAAGTGATATAAACACGATACTATATCTGAATAAAGTTTAATTATAAGTAAATAAATGTCATGAAAAAGTCGTCAGAGTCCCAACTCACCAGAAACAAAAATGAAGGATGAGGCCTGACACTGTATCGTCTCCATCACTTTCTAACCATAGGTCCAGCAAAATTCATAGCTCAGCGCTCATTGATCAGCAAATACCATGTGAGCTCATCTTTAGCATGTGGATGGTAAACAACCCGAACATGCATGGTTGTACTGAAAATAAAAAAATGCTCGTTATGAGCATTTCACATTTGCAAGACGTGTCAAAAATGTGAAAGGAAGTCCATTTCCAAAAAACTATTTACAAGGAATCATTACACTATAATGCACCTTTCGACCTGTGTGCGTGCTCCACGGGTCATGCGGTCTACCTTCAGGCTATGTTGCTGAGGGTTCAGCAGGACGGTGGGGAGTAGTAATGACCAGAGCCATATGCTCTGGGCCAGCACAGGTTCCATTACGCATGCTGTCTGGGCTCTGATCCGATCCAATGCCAAACACCGGATGTCGCTCACCTCGTGCCTTGTCCTCTTTTTTTTCTGTACTTTTATGGTGTTTCACGGTCTAAGTGGAATGCATATACACCATAGCCTTCAGCCCTGGGGGCATTCCATCCAAAACCAGCTTCTCTTCCTTTTGGATATCTTTAGGATATTATGAATGGATATCTGGAATACCTAGGATCAGCAAGCTTCTTATCCACATTCCATTCAGAAAATGATGGTGAAGCAAGAGAACTTGAGTGGCAGAGGATTGGTCCAGGATTTGATCCTCAATTTTACTGTTGAAGGGTCTCATTAACAACACCCTTGCTTTAAAAGAAGCTCAATAGCTTGGATTATCGGCTGGCCGAGCTAACACAGGGACCTTCAATAAACATGAGTACGATTTTGTTGAGGCCAAATTGGCATTTTTCAGCCTCTTTTGCCCTCCCCACTCATTGGCTTCCAATCAATAAAGGTCTATTGGCCCATCTGTGCCCAGCATATGGGGCCACTCCAGATACTGACTGATCTCCATTACCAATGGGAGTGCTATTTCCATCAGGAGAAACCTGATATTTAGCTCTGGAGGTAGTGGAGTGATTAAGAGGATAAATAATGATTGTTGTGAGAGGGAGAGATTGGGAGCAACAGACGTGTCGAGTCAAAGATTATTTAAAAAGCCGTTCGGTGATGGGCCAAAAGTGACAGCAGCTGCTGCAAACAGAAGGTCAACAAGAGACAAAGAGTGTCATAGAAAAACATTTTTTTATGGCAAAATACGAAAACCAACAAAAAAGAGGGTTTTTTTTATGAAATGGTTACGAAAAAATATGTGCAGCTTGAACCGCACACTCAAACAAGACACATATACACCGTGTTGACCTCTGATATTAAAAAAAAAACATTACGAAGCTGTTTCGACCTTTCCTTGTGGCTAAACCTCGTTTCACATAAAATAATTAAAAAGTGACAAATAAGTAAGTGGCACGCCAATTAGTTGGAGACAGAGTACGATATTCAAGGCAGACAGCCAGGCATGCTGGTTTGCGCATGATGTCCAAATTGACAGCTGTTTTGGCTTTAAGCAAGTTTTATTCAAAATTAGGTTTAATTATCCAAACAGTCATTAGAAGGTAGTAATCTCTTGAAACTAGTGCACAGCATCAAACAAACATGTCTAAACAATGCACAAAGCCTTCACAAGGTACCATAACTCCCCAAGGGTTGCAAGGCCTTGAAAATATTACACTTCACAAAAAAAAAAACCAACAAAAGTTTTGAGGCCAATATTGTTTCTTGAGGCCTGTACGTTTAAAAGTGTTCATATTGCAGTTGGAGATGACCGATCTGTACACTTCATAAACAAACATCGATCTGTACACAAAGATACACTTGGAATCTGAACACAGGCAGAGGCCATTCGGCACATCAAATCTGCGCGACGTACACTCCATAAACAAACTTGAACTTGATAAACAAACTGAGCTGTCTCTTTCTGGGTTTCCTTGATACAGGAATATGTGAGGGTTTAATTTGCAGCAGAGTCAAAATCAGACTATAAAACTGCCATTCTTGCATCAACAGGGCAGCGCTGCATTGGGATGCGCCCCTGCAGCCTTTAGATGCAGACCTTTTCACTGATCATGCAACTCAGATGTAATGCTCCGAATGGCCTAAGGTCTACATTTTGTTGAACAGTATATGTATACATAGACCATTTATTATACAGTGCATCATCATAAAATGTCCTCATGCACATAGGTTACAAAATCAGTACCGAAACACACACTGGGCAAGTTAAGAGATTATTGTTCTTACCGAAGCATACCTTATTTGTCAGCCCCGATTATTATTATCGAAGGCGCTGCCAATTACTCCTCGATCAACGGGGTTGTCTTTATAAAAGGAAGTGAGCTAAGCATCACCTATAAAGCCTTATAAACACTCAATAAAAAACAGGAGCTATACATTAAGCCAACCAAGAGCAGCTACGATTTTCCATCCACTTCTGCATTTAAAAAAAAGTCAAATTTGTCTGAATCAACAGGAAATTAATACATTACTGAAAATACTTCGGTTTCAAACCTTTCTGAAGTCGTTTAACAAATCAGTGTAAGAGCTCTCATTATGTTATGAGCACTTTCAATGAAAACAACACATTTTATTCAAACTTCAATTTCCGGAAGTTCTCATGCTCTTATTGCTTGGGAAAACTGGTTGTCGTTATGATCTGAGCACTTGTCTCACGGTCACAAAGATGACACAAGAAACAGGGACGCAAGAGGAGGGCATTTGGCCCATCAAACCTGTGCAACGTACACACAATATTCATTCAATCCACGAGACGATCAACCTCAGTTCACAGGAGGAAGGGGTGTGTGGAGGAGTGTAGATAAGAACAGTGGGACGGACACTGACAATAAAAAAATGCAACATATATATATATATATATATATATATATATATATATATGTTTTAAATTTTTTTTTAAATTATGTTTTTTTTTGGTTTTTGGTGTTTTGGGGTTGGGGAAGGGTTAAAGGGTGAGGACAGCACATTCACCTTTTGATGAGACCCCCTCGCAGAGATCGTAGCCACGATACAGGTAGGTGGACAATCACTCACCTTTCAGGAGCGAGCTAGCATTCCTGCCAACATCCATGTACCACTCTATCCCCAATGCTTCGAGATACCTATATTACAAATTTAAACTTATCTACTGTTCCTGCTGCCACTACCGTTCCAGGGAGACAATTCCATGCATTACCTACTCTCTGAGTAAAAGACCCCTGCCTTATTACTGTCTTTACTCTCCTCTTTATTCTCAGGCTTTGGCCCCTTGTCCTGTCAGTATCGATTCTGCTGAAAACTCTTCTGCATTTATTTTGTCTGTACCCTCCATTATCTTAAACATCTCTATCAGATCCCCTCGTAACCACCTCCTTCCTAATGTATAAAGTCCCTTGTCTCCTTCAGATACTAAAACATGAGTTCCCTTTCTCAGCCCTGAACTTCAAAACAGGATGAGGCCATTAGGCCCTGAACTTCAAAACAGGATGTGGCCATTAGGCCCATCAAAGCCTGCAATGTGATTGTTTGTACGTTCTCTATCCTTTTGCAATGATGAGTGCCAAGAAAAGAAGTAGCACATACTTATCTTTTTTAGTCTTTGGGAGGACTCAGCCAGGAGTTTGAACCATCCCCTCCCAGACTCAGAGTAACTTGTCCTCTGACTCTAAGTTTAACTCGTATGCTGTGTTTATTTGTCTGTTGTCTCTTACACCATCTTATTTCTGTCACATAATGTGTCGTTACGAATCATGCAGTGTTTTTCAACGGTTGACAGAGATTGCTCTCCAAAGGGAAAAAGACACTTCGAGAATACCCTGGAAGTAATGCATCAGTGCAAGCCACAAGAGTATGATGTATTATATTGGGCTTGCTTACCAAAGAGGCTGGCATATTCAGATATGGATGTACAGCTGGGGTCATCTTGGCATTTTGCTTGCTGAAGTAACCTCAAGTGTACCTTTACCAGACTCGGTGGCATAATGGATATGGTTGGAGCATCCACTCTGAGTCTGAGAGGACAATGATTTAAACCCACCCCAGCCGAGTCATACCGAAGACTTTCAAAAATGATACTTGCTACTTCCTTGCTTGGCACTCAGCATTTAAAAGGTATGGAGCCCAGACAGGTAACCACTGTGCAGGCTTGGTGGGCCCAATTGCCACCTCCTGCGTTAAAGTTCCTTGTAAGGGAACTCATATTATCATGTTTCAATAGGAGTGGTAAGCAGTATCTTGTATGGAGTGATCTCCAATATCTTTTGGGTGGATTTAAATGGGAAAACTCATTAACCATTGGGGCCATCCATATATTACATAATGCAAAAGGGGTGTTTGGGATGGTTGGCCCAGCATAACATAGAGTTATGGTGAAAGGGAGTTGTCCCATTAAGCGTTATGCATTTTGTCTGGAAAGTGTGTGTGGGGGGGGGGGGTCTTTGCCCCAGCAAATTGCTGAAAAATGGGTTGCATACAATTTTAGGATGGTTTTACATAGAGAGATTTGGCGATGGACTTGTCCAGATGCTAAAGAGAGACTGATATACCACTGGGGAGACTAAATATGCTGCCACTGACACTGCTTGCTGTGAATGTGACTGTGACCACTGCTATAAATGATTGTTCTGTGAGCTGAATCAGAATCTGCCACAGTGGGAGAGTAGTAATGCTTAATTTATCTATACTTGCAAGACACTGCCACTTGAGTTTTTTTGTCAAATACATTTCATGTGTACGTTAAAGGCTTGTGGAAATGGATCTCACGAAGAAATTTCTGGAAAATACAACAAATATTCAACATCTTCTTTGAACCTCAGACACTAAAAAGCAAACGTTTTTGTGGGAAGGAAGATGCTGAGGGTCATGGGAGCTGAGGGGTTGGGAAAGATGACAATGTTGTGATGGCTAAGCCGATATTCCCCTCGCAGGTAATTTAATGGCTCGACATCCACCAAACTTTCAAGAGCAGCGCACTTGGCTAAAAATAATGTACTCAAAGCATCGTGCTTTGTGTTGGTTGGCAAGACGTCATAATTATGCTAATATCTGCTGTCATCACCTACGATGACCTGAATAATCTTGGAAAGTTTTGGAATTATTCAATTAACAATTGCAAAGTTAAAAGCAAAATAAAAATACATATCTGAAAACTTGGTGCTTCTTACTTTTAAAATGTCGAGTCAACATCTCCAAATTTTATACGGATCGGAAAGACTGGGGAATTTAGTGTATAATTGAGGTTTTTTTGTGAAATGAGGAGAAAGCAACTCCAACTGGTACCGACAGCATTGGCAAGCTAATCCTCAGAAATGTGCTTCGATACTACCCTCTCCTCTTTCCTAACTCTTCTCCAGGCCTTCTTCAGATGCTCTCCTGGCTTCATCTTAGAAAGCTGCAAATGTTAACACTCTTCACAAGAAAGGTTTCAAATCCAATTCACTCAACGACAAACTGGTTAACCTTTTCTCCAAAATAAGCAAAGTGATGGAATCTATCATCGATGCATGCAGACTTCAGCCATTATCTCTTCTCCAACTCCATAATGTTTGATAGTTCAGCTTCCACCGTAGATATTCTAAGATAGATAGGGCACTTCATTCAACCCAATAATGGATGGGTGCACCAAATCTCAAACGAAAGATCAGGGTCATCTCTCTAAACATCTCTTCAGCTTTCAATACTGCTCACCCATCCTTCATTTGCAAGGTATCATGTGCCCCTCCTTGTGTGGTTATCAGGGGAAGCATTGGCTCGTTGTCGATGGCATTACGTGTCAAGATCTCCCTCTTGAGGCTGGTGTTCTCCAGGGCAGCTTTCCAGACTTGTATTATCAATGACGTTCATTTCTCTGAATAATCTTGGAAAATTTACATTCACTGGAAATTCAAAATCAAAGCTTGAGAATGATGATGACAGAAAGGGAATGCTTGCATTGCATCAAACCCCTTTTCGCATTATCATGAAACATGAATTGCATTTGGCACAAATGATTGTCTAAAACGAGAGCATAAAGTAAAATCATTTATGGAATGACTAAGTGGAACACAAAGGAGAATGACTGAAAACTGAAACGATTATGAGGTGGGTACGATGGGTCCCGCATTATTCTGTGATCTTTCAACATGGCAAGTTTCTCATGCAAGGTACAAACTGAGGGGATGTTTGTCTGTATTACTCACTGGGCAATCTTCCTGGGTCTAATTTCTTAACATTCTCTTTGGACAAATTACCAAATGTACATGCCAAACAAAAAGTAAGATATGTAAGTTATGTTTGGATGAAAGACTGATAGAAAAGAACCAAAATGAATTTCTTTCAATTTCCTTTTAAAAGCACAATCTTTGGTTTGCTTGACCAGACAACACTTGGTAATTATTGCTCCATTTCCATTTGTTATTGACCCAAATACACACTGTCCCCAAATAAAGGGTGTTCCAAAAAATGTACACGCACTTTACTTCCATGCAGGATATATTTATTTGTAAAGAACATAAATGACGTTAGATAAAACTCTTCCTCGGTGTACATGTCATCAATGCAAGGCACAATATTTTCCTGAAGTATTTGTAAGTAGAAAAGACCATTGACCGTCCCTTCAAAGAAACAAGGTTGTACCAGTTCTTTAAAAGACATCCCGCACCACAATGTTAATCCCCCCACTCTCTGCCCCCCCTGGAAGTTTTAACACTGTATTTTCAGTCAATTGTGGATTAACAGAGGACCAGTAAACACAGTTATGCCAATTGACAATGCCATTAAGTTTGAAGGGCGCTTCACCTGACTACACCCTTAAGTCAGGAAAGAATTCATTGTCATCATGCAAACATCACACATATCCTTTAGAATCGCACCTGTGTCCGCAGGAAGCAGTTCACTTTGGCATTTTTATATGAAATAGACAATGTCTAGATACAAACAAAACC
Organism: Eptatretus burgeri; assembly: GCF_056783735.1. Classification (NCBI taxonomy): domain Eukaryota; kingdom Metazoa; phylum Chordata; class Myxini; order Myxiniformes; family Myxinidae; genus Eptatretus; species Eptatretus burgeri. The sequence continues at coordinate 67,023,081 of NC_140967.1, forward strand.
AAAAAGAATTTCCCTTTAAAACGCCTTAGAATTACCCTTTTAAACCGTTCACATTACCCTTTAGTCAATTGTGGATCCCTTTAGAACCTATTAAAATTAGACTTTTGAACCCATTAGAATTACCCTATAGAACTACCCATGAGAATTAACCTTTAGAATTACCCTTTGGAATTACACTTTAGAATTACACTTTAGAACCCATTAAAATGATTCTTGAGAACACATTAGAATTAGCCTATATAACCCTTTAGAATTACCTTGTAGAACCCTTTAGTATTGCCCTTTAGAATCCATTGGAATTACCCTTTAGAACCCTTCAAAATTAGCCTTTATGACCCATTGGAATTACATTTAGAACCCATTAGAATTTCCTTTTCAAACCCACTCGAATTAGCCTTTGGAATCCATCAAAATTACCCTTTAGAACCCATTGGAATTACCCTTTAGAATTACCCTTTGAAATTATACTTTAGAATTACACTTTAGAACCCATTAAAATTATCCTTTAGAACACATTAGAATTAGCCTACATAACCCTTTAGAATTACCCTGTAGAACCCTTTAGAATTACCCTATATAACCCTTTAGAATTACCCTATATAACCCTTTAGAATCCATTAGAATTACCCTTTAGAACCCATTAAAATTAGCCTTTAGGACCCATTGGAATTACATTTGGAACCCATTAGAATTTCCTTTTCGAACCCACCAGAATTAGCCTTTGGAATCCATCAGAATTACCCTTTAGAACCCATTGGAATTGCCCTTTAGAAACCATGAGAATTACCTTTAGAACCCATTAAAATTAGCCTTTAGGACCCATTGGAATTACCTTTAGAATCCATTAAAATTTCCTTTTAGAACCCACCAGAATTAGCCTTTGGAATCCATCAGAATTACCTTTAGAACCCATTAGAACTAGCCTTTCGAACCCATTAGAACTAGCCTTTAGAACCCATTATAATTACCTTGAGAATCCACTAGAATTAGCCTTTAGAACCCTTTAGAACCTATTAGAATTACCCTTCAGAGTTATCCTTTAGAACCCATTAGAATTATCCTTTAGAACCCGTTGGAATGACCCTTTAGAACCCATTAGAACTAGCCTGTGGAACCCATTAGAACTAGCCTTTAGAACCACCCTTTATAACCGATTAAAATTACCCTTTAGAACTCATTAGAATTACCTTCAATAATTACCCTATATAGCTCATTGAAATTACCCTTTAGAACCCTTTAGAAACCTCTGGAATTACACTTTATTACCCTTTAGAATTAAACACAATGAGGTAAAAAGGTTCTTCTTCATTTATATTGCCGGAGGGAAGGAAGGACATCGCCAAATACTGAAGGGGCTTCACAACTTTAAAACATTCTCACAATTCAACCCACCGATCTAAATCGTCTTCACTCCATGCCTGCATGAGTCTCGTTACGTACGGCGTCCACCTGGCAGCTTTCAGAATCTGATGGACACTGGTTTTGGGACCACTGTTTCAGCGACTTTTTTGGCGAACACGTTAAAACTTGCAACACAGTGGCGAGGTCTAGCAGAGCGGCCTTTGTGCACATCTTTCATGGTACCATCTGCCTCAAACTTGCTGTGTAACCTTGAAATGGTTACCTACGTGCTGGAGGCTCAGTTTCAAATTCATGTCTGCTGTGTCTTTGTACCTCTTTATAACACTCTCCGTTTTCCATAAACACTTCAAATTCATTGACGTTGCTCGAGTGTCAGACGGGATTCCACCTTTTTCCATTTGCACTCATAATGCCATGTGTGTATTTATATGACACAAACTAATTCCATCTATTGGTATTATCACACCATAGTATAAATTCTCATATTTCGATTCACATTTTTAAATGTCTTATTCAAAGTGTGTGTACATTTTTTGGAACACCCTGTACTTATCCTCAAAAGCTTGTTCTATACTATGGTCATGAATAATTGAATGGTCATGGCCACCTGCAAAGCAGTGAAAATCAAAAATCATTTCCTTTGTCTTGTTGCCTACATTCAGAAATTAATGCATATGGTTCAGTTGAAACCCACTAATTATCATATCATCCGTATATTTGATAACACTACAATTAGGATTTGAACAGCAGCAGTCACTTGTATACAAAGAAAACAAAATGGAGGAGACAACACCAGCTTGTGATGCGCCTCGACTCAAAACCCTGTCACGTGACACAATATTATTACACATCACCCTCTGTGGTCTATCTGTAAGAAAACTGTGAATTAATCTTGAAGGTTTAAGTGTGATCGAATTTCATTAACTTGGCAATTAATATGCGTGAAACAATTGAAGTCACTGGAGAGATCAA
>NC_140967.1:67030414-67090414 GCF_056783735.1 Eptatretus burgeri
TCATCCACTTTTGGTGACGGAGGTAATTAATTACAAAGAAAAATGAGTAATCCTTTTGAAGCGAGGTGTTTGAATTACATATACTTGTATCTTGTGTGTACGAGATGGATTGAGAGATGAAATCAACACGAGATGAAGATACATACTTGATATGATGTACATCCTTGCACAGATGGTTTTTAAGGAATCTAAAACAAGCAGATTGTTCCAGCCGAGTGATCCGTCAGTTGAGTGCGCGTGCAAAAGAAACTTTATATGAAAAGGGGACCAGGAAAGTGATCATTCTGATTAGCTTGGCACATCTGCTGCTCAGGGGATGAGCGAGGATGTTAACACGGCACGAGGAAATGAGGATGAAGCTTCTGCTGTTGAGATTGAGAGACATTGCAGAGGAACTCATCACAAATTCGATTTTGATCTGGCAATTCAGTCATAACTGCCTGATTTAAGAGGCTTTGTCTTACCAATCAGCCCTGAGGATCACAACTCTCACTGATTCTTAAATATACAAGACATATACATCAAACACAGAAGTTAAGATTTTCACACAAACAAAAATCACACCGACACTCCATATTTTCTTCATTTTGTTTCCTAAAACATTTACCCCTTATTTTCATACATCTTGAAAAAAAGGTGAAAAATTCCTCCGATGCCATGAAATTCCCATACTTACCATGATATATTGAGTGTGAATAAGCCGTTCAAAAATTAATTTTTACGATCCTGAAGGGAGACAGTAAAATCATCCATTAATGTCCAACTTAAAGGGTTCTCCATCAAAATTAAAACTTTTATGGCAGTCAGACTTGAGAAAAGTGAAAGGCAGGGAAGAATCTAGTGCAGCTCCTCTAAATCAGAAGGTAAAGTTCAACCAAGTATGCGGAGGGTCAACGACTGCCTTTGATGAAAAGAGTAGAACTTCTGATAGGAAGACGGAAGAGTGCACTTGCTGTTTTAGTGATCCAATTGCAAAAAAATATAAACAGTAATGGATATTGCAAAATAAAAATTGTTTCTGACGACATGTATCTGGAGAATTGGGGTTGGCAGTTGGGGAATTTTCGCTCTTTTCTTTAAGTGTTCAATATATTCAGGATCAATATTATTTGAGTAAATCATACAGTTAACTGTGCGTACTCTGGATACACATGTACATAGTGACTGTAATAAGGAATAGCACAACATCGTGATATCTGCACACGGAAATCAAAGGATTCTCAAAGACAAAATGTTTACAAAAATGGCCGAGCTCAATCGGCCATTTTTGAAGCGATGCCACGAATCGTAACCGACTGGTTGGGCCAATCTGGTCTCTAAATAATTGAGGTGAGAATGAGGGTTTTCTGGTGAGAGGCGAATGGAGAGGCTAAAACTCGAGGAACTGCAACTGATAACATGATTGGTAAGAGGACACCAGAAAAAAAATTAAAAGGAAGGGAAAAGTAAAAAATAGATACCGTACTCTATTCCAATGCTAGGAGTTTAAATATTATGACAAAAGAGCTTGAAGCTAAATTAGCCAAGTCACAGTACATTCAAAGTACACCGCCCCCATGCAAAATAAATGAATAACAATCCTCCAGCATGCGACATCGCTGGAGCACCTTCGGCATCCGGCGATGCCACCTTGCAGCACGCAGAGTCGGAATTGGGGGGAGTGGTGCACAATAATTGATTGATTAATTAAAATATAATTAAAATAAATAAATAATGATCATAAAATAATTAATTTCTTAATCAATTGGCTGTTAGCATACCTAAACCACCACTGTTTCATCCAAATCTGTATCTTTTTGAAAATTAAGTAATTAATCGAAAAATTAAATAATTCATTGATTAATCAATAAATGAAAAATACTCTTTATAGCCAAATCACTTGTTCACCGTCGTGTCCAAATATTAGCTTTCTAGTTCAAAGGATGGCTGATATATATATATATATATATATATATATATATATATATATATATATATATATATATATATATATATATATATATATATATCGCCCAGAAAGCAAGAAAGAAAATAATTAATCGATTCATTGATTAATCAAGAAATCAAAAATACTCTTTATAGCCAAATCACTTGGTCACTGTCATCTCCAAATATAAACTTCCGAGCTCAAAAAGTGCCTGAGATATTGCCAGGATGAGAAATAAAATAAATAAGTAATTAATAAATCGATAATAATTAAATAATTAATCAATTAAGTGATTCATCAAAAATATAAAAATGTCGTTTTTGCAAAAGCACATCTTCACTTTTGTCCCCAAATTTTAGCTTTCAAGATCAAAGGATGGCTGAGATCTCGCCTGGACAAACAAACAAACAAACAAGAAAACAAATAACACAAGAAAACAAACAAATGCAGTGAAAACTGAGTACTCCCTTCCTTCGGCACCCGGTGATGGCATCATGCATTGCCTGGATATGGAATTGGGAAGGAGCGATGTACAATATGAATAGTGAGGAGTATGATATACTTGCAGTAAGCGAGACATGGTTTAATCAGCAGAGAGGAATTGGAAGACAAGACAAGAAGGCTACAAGACGTATATGGGTGATAAGAAGGAGAAAATAGGAGAGAGTGTAGCAATCTGGGTAAAACACAATTTTGTATTGAGTGAAAGGAGTGACATTATGAAGAGAATTAATATAGAGGATTATATGTGGATAGAGATTAGAGATTGCAATGAAAGTAAGAAACTTGTAGGATGCTATTATAGGGCTCCTGCTGAGAGGTGGATAACAGGGTTCACAAAGAAGTCAGAAAGGCATGTGGTAAGGGGAGAGTATTGATTATGGGGGAAATAATTTTCAGCAATAGATTGGGTTCAGGGACAGGGAAGTGGCAGAGAGGAATGAGTAATTTCCACATGTTGTCCAGGATTGCTTTTTAAGCCAGTTTATACATCTATTTCTTCAAAAATGGTTCACTTTGTAACTATCCATCCCATCCATCTGTTCCTCATCTGCAGTGATTTCAACTGTCACCACCTCAGTTAACAGGATTAGACGTGCAACAAACTGCCATGGTATTGCAACAAAGGCTTTCTGTGATTCTGTGAGTCTCATCCAATCTGTGCACTTCAAAAATCAAACTTCTGCAATTCGTACATCGTCCCTCCTGTACCTGGAAACGATAAAGTTTTCACCCAACTTCTTTTAATGCTCCTCTGTCCCTCTGACCATGATAGTGTGAAAACACATATCTCTCTGGCCTCGAGTAAAGGAAAGGCTCAATGATGCAGAACATAGCTGTTCACACAGGCCAACTGGCAGGCAACCTGTCCTCTAAAGTAGGAATTGGGTGACCATCCCCACAGCCACTGATATTGATCCCATCTAGGAATACTTTCACAAAAGCCTGTCTGTCTGTGTCTCTGTCTCTGTCTGTCTCTGTCTGTCTCTCTGTCTCTCTCTCTCTCTCTCTCTCTCTCTCTCTCTCTCTCTCTCTCTCTCTCTCTCTCTCTCTCTCTCTCTCTCTCTCTCTTTCTCTCTCTCTCTCTCTCTCTCTCTCTCTCTCTCTCTCTCTCTCTCTCTCTCTCTCTCTCTCTCTCTCTCTCTCTCTCTCTCTCTCTCTCTCTCTCTCTCTCTCTCTCTCTCTCTCTCTCTCTCTCTCTCTCTCTCTCTCTCTCTCTCTCTCTCTCTCTCTCTCTCTCTCTCTCTCTCTCTCTCTCCCCCCCCTCCCCTTTTTAATGCAGAGCAGTAATGTTTGCTGGCAGATGGCAGATGGCAGATGACCTTGAGTAAAGAGAGGGTGAATAGAACAGAGAGAGGGTGAGCAAGAGCAGAGGAGCAGGACAAGTGGGCTGATGCCATCTGGACCGGTTGCAGAATCTGAGGCAAAGTTTGACAGCAAGCTCTCCACTTTGTCAGAAGAAAAGTACAGAGTCCAGGGACAGTTGGGTGTGACTGCGTAAGGTGGGTTCAGAAAGTGATGGGTTTCCGACACAAGATTTAGATGCAAACACCGAGTTTAAGCATTCAGCCTTTTCATGTGCGGTATCAGCAGTGCAGCCATTTGAGGTAAGGGAGGGGATGGAGGGGGAACATACACCAGAAACAGACTTTATTAGATGCCACCAGGATTTGGATGAGGGAGAGAGGTTTGAGAGTTCAGACTTGAGATGAAAAGATGTTGTTTTCTGGCTCTCCTAAGGGTAGATACACACACTTGTTCTGAGTTTTATGAAAGGAACTGAAATTACCCTCAGTTGGGTTTGCTTTCCATGAGGCAAATGCAAGTTGGTTGACAACAACTGCCTCACCACAAGCTTCAGTGACCCATGGGTGGGAGGAAGGGAAGGACAACTGAAGACGAGAGGGGATAAATTGTGCATGATAGAGAGCAAGTTTCTTTGAAAGAATTCCCAGGATGAGTTGATGTTGGGGAAAATAGTGATGGGAGACCAGTCTAGAAGTTTGATGACTGCTTGGAGACCCTGCCATCAGCCTGAGTGAAATGCAAGACTCAACAGCACTGAGGTGGTTCTCTGATAACAGCCAGAGAGATGTCCACTTTGACAAGGACGTGGTCAGAAGAACCGATTGGAGCAAAGGAAGAACAGCAGATATTTTCAAAGAAATTTGTCAAAACCAGATGCCGAAGGTGTACAGTACCATTGGTTGAGATCCGGGTCGGGAAGTTGACCAATTGAGTCAGTCCCAATGAGACGCAGAAGTCTTTTGTTGAAGTGCCATGACAGGTGAGAGAGGTACCCACACACACAGCCAACTGGCATGACAATTGAAGTCACCACATATGAGCAAGAGAGAGTTCGAATGAGAGGATTGAAGTTGGTCCATGTTTTCGGATAGTGAGGTGTAAATGGAGGCATCACTGTTTGATGGATGGTGCAGTACACATATAAACACGAGGTGGGAATGGAGGGGAAGCCGTAACTCGAGGTATTCCTGGGGGTGTGGGGGAGTGATGGCAGTGCATGGAGAGTGAGGAATAGAGTCTTTGATGGAAAGAGCAACTCCTCCACCAGGACGAGGCTCAGGTCTGTCATACCGGAGGAGGGAGTAACCAGGGAGAGATACTTGGGAGTTAGAGACGTCTTGAGGGAGGAAAGTTTCTGTTAGGCAGGTTATGTCTGATTTGTCAGTGGCAGCCTGTATGGAAAAATCTGTCAGGTTTGAGCGAAGGCCCCGGATATTTGAGGTCCACACTGTTAATGAAGAAGGAGGGGAGGGAGGAGGCTTTGGGGGCAGAGGATGGGAGGGGAAGAGGAGGGTAGGACAAGGGAGGAGGGGGGGGGTAAGGAAGTTGTTGAAAGAGTGTGGGGGTTGCAGAAGAGCGAGGGAAGGAACCGGCTGAGGAGGAGAAAAGCTCTGTGGTGCTGGGTTGAGGTACAGTGGGGAGTTATAAGAGAGGGGGCAGAAGGCAGTTGAGGATTTGAGGAGTTGGAGTGATGAGATGGAGGCGAGAGGGCAGGGGAAGGAGGCAGCTTCGTGGATGTGAGGTGGGGGAAACTTTGAGAAAGGTGAGAGAGGGGGTGAATGGAGGAAAAAGGGTGGGTGGGGAAAGATGAGGGAGAAAGGTGAGAGGGAGTTTTTGAGAAAGATGAGAGGGAAGCTTGGAGGGGGAAGAGTATGATGATTTCTTTGAGAGGGAGGGGTGAGAGGGGTGAGAGGGGTGAATTGGCACTGAAGTTGGAAAAAAAAGGATGATTGATGGAAAGCGAACATGCATTGCAAACTGTTTTTTTTTTAATTTTTAATTCAGAAATGCGACTAAAGACGTTTCTTGATGAATGCAATAAAGGCGAATTAAGAGAATGGAGAGAAGAAATGTTGTAACAGTTGAACTTTTTCGATAAGGTATGAAGGAAAGGTCTAATTGAGAGCAGTCTGTTGAAGTAGAAAAAAGTAGTGAATTATGATACATTAATGAGAACCACACGTGTGGAAGAGGAAGAAGAAGCTCTATAAGAGACCATTTTTATCATTATTATCATTATTATTATTATTATTTTTATTTGATAGTGATTGCATAAGATTAAGTGAAGGAAAGGTTGAAGAAAAAATTGTGAGGTGAATGGTGAATTTGGATTGGTAAACACAGAGGGTAGAAACAGATCACATGGTTCCGGGAGGTGTATCGTCAAAAGTGATTATATTTATTTATTTATTTATTTATATAAGGATTGTGGAAGATTCGGAAAAGGAAAGGTTGAAGTAAAATAGTGGAGGTGAATTGTGAATTTGGATCGGTAAACGCCGAGTGAAGCTGGTGGATCGATGAAAAGTATCAGGAAGAGGGGAGAGACACGTGGTTACAGGAGGTGTATGGATAGAAAGGATACAAGGAAAATGATTATTTTCGATGGATTTTTGAAGATTAGGGAATGCAGGGTTGTAGGAAGAAATATGAAGGTAATGGTGAGAGTAGGTCAGCTCAAATAGAAGAAAGATGGTGCGCCAGCAGAAGGAGGAAGAAGAAGAAGAAGAAGAAGAAGAAGAAGAAGAAGAAGAAGAAGAAGAAGAAGAAGAAGAAGAAGAAGAAGAAGAAGAAGAAGAAGAAGAAGAAGAAGAAGAAGAAGAAGAAGAAGAAGAAGAAGAAGAAGAAGAAGAAGACGAAACAAAAAAGAAGAAGAAGAAGAAGAAGACGAAACAAAAAAGAAGAAGGATTGGCACTTGTGGGTCGGGAGGGAGAAAGGGTTGTTGTTGTTTTTTATTCAGGGACAAGAAACAGAGTGTTTAGTTGGGAGGGAATAGATGGGGAGGTGTTGGAAAAGTGGGGAAAATAGGAATTGAAGGTATAGGGAAAGAATATAAATAAAAATGATCGTACACCTGGACGGGATGAACGGGTAGGCCTCAAAGAACCCGGTAAAAGCCCTGTCACACCTTGACGTTTTAGCCAGCATATGGCAAGGTCTCAAAATGTATGTAAAACGCTGGTGTATGCTGAACTATTGATGTTTTTAAAGTTTTGGGCGTATAATAATGTGTTGGACATGCGTAACGTACACAGAACGTTTTAATCACATATAGATAACTTATACCAACAAATGCTGAGCGTGTTGTCGGCGTTCACAACCTATGCCCAACGATAGTCTAACTTATGCATAGCGCGGCAGCGTATCGCCGACGATCACGTGGCGTAGACTATTCATAGGCTGCGGCTTGACGATTCAAATCATAACCGCACTAGACATCGAAGTGTGAAGTCGCTGTCACACCTTGACGTTTTAGCCAGCGTATGCCGACGTATGAAAAATTTGCCGAACCAAGCCTGCACACGTCGAATACGTTATGGGTAAGTTTTGTATACATTAAGAGCACGCTGGCATACGTCGTCATACGCCGAGTACGTCGAGAAATTTTCAGCATGTTGAAAATATCTCGACGTACTCGATGTATGACACACATTCCGTATACGCTGGCATAAGTTGTAGGCACGCTACACGATCGTTAACAGACGTCGACATACGTTACTTGTACGTTACTCATAAGTCGAAACACGTCAATGTAATAGTTAGCGTCAGTGTTCTAGACTCCCTGGTATTTTTTGTTTTTTCTTTTCTTTGGTATGACGGTGATGTTGACACTTCGATTTCTAGTGCAGTTATGATTTAAATCGTTGAGTGGCAGCCTATTAATTATATTATATTACAACCGCACTAGAAATCGAAGTGTTAATACCACAGTCTTACCGAAGAAAAAAAAATAAAAACCATGGAGTCTGGAATACTGACGCTAAACTTTACATTGACGTCTTTCGACTTATGAGTAACGTACAAGTAACGTGTGTCGACGTGTGTCAATGATCGCGTAGCGTGCCTACAACTTATGGCAAGCATTATGCGGAACGTGTGAGTCATACGCTGGCATACGTCGAAAAATTTCAAGCATGAAAAATTTATCTAACACCTCGGTGTACTACGACGTATGCCAGCGTGCTCTTAACGTATACAAACTTACCCATAACGTATTCGACGAGTGCCAGCGTTTTAACCAAATATTGCAAATGTCAGGCATAAACTGGCTAAATCGTCAAGGTGTGACAGGGCCTTAAGACAAGGTCGACGAAAACTCACAAAATAACACGATTTTTGAAACAAAACCGAACTTAGAATACACAGTAAACATGTAGGTGAGAAAATAAACATTTAAAACATGACGAATAACGACCAGAAACTTAACTTTGAGAAAGTCGGCAGAGACCCCTGAGAGAAGCTGCCGTCGCTCCAAACCCAGAACTGGATTCAACTCACATTGGGACTGGAGTTCCTGGAGTGAGGTTTGACTTCACTGGAGGTTTGAGTAATTCCACAACACTGTTGTTAGCATGAAACATGTGATTAAAATTGTCATTCTAACATAATATTGGGCATTTAAAAGAAAGAATGGAAGTTTCAAAATGATTTTAAACCATAACTGTTCTGTTCCTGAATGCAAATCGGACTCATAGAAATTTAAGAATGTGAGAAATTTCCTTGATTTTGACTTTGGAGGTGTCGGGTTCATAACATTTCCTGTTAGTACATTTTAGCGTTGGCCCTGGATATAACACATATATGCACACACACACACACACACACACACACACACACACACACACACACACACACACACACACACACACACACACACACACACACACACACCGCACACACAATTCTCCTTTTACCAAGAGATGCAAAAATCTAGTGTAATTTTGTCTTGTGGCACCGGAACTAAACGAATAATATTGTGACGGTTTTGAAAATGTACCCCGGGGAAGAGCATTCATGTACACGAAGAATTCCCCAAGAATGAGTTATTTAATTAGTTTATGTGGTAGGTAGACCTTTGCCCCATGTCCAGGGGTTTTGGGGAATGCATTGGGGTTAGTCTGTGTGTCCCTGGTGTGATGTACTTTCAATCTTCTGCTACTTTGAATCTTTCTCAATCCACCATCGGTTTGTTACAACAATCCCCCCTCTGCCTTTCTCAATCCACCAACAATCCGCTTCACCAAACCTCAATTTAATAACCCTTCCTTCACCCCATCAGCCTTACCCTTAACCCCACTGGTTTATTCTGTCCTTCAATCAGTCTGTATCCACATTCCTCACCACTTGGCCCACTCATTATTTTATTATTCACAATTAACCATCTGTTCATCCAATACTCCCTCTTATTATTCACCACCAACCATTCGTTGCTCACCATAAACAAATAATCCTCCAGACCGGTACCGAATTACCTTCCTACATTCTTCCTTCCCTGAACTTCCACCATTCTTCCTTCCCTGCAATCCTACATTCGTCGCGTGGGACAACACATCTCAAATACAAAGTAAAGGACAATGCTTCTCCCATATGGAGTCCAGTGTGGCGGACATCTCACATACGCAATATAGTATGCAGTATGTTTGTGCATGAAGGAGGGAGCGGGGGTGCTCCCTCGCTGTTTGGCACGTGAGGGACAAGGCGGGAGTTTGCATTGCCATCTGAACATCATGATGCAGCGATTCTCCACAGCCTGATAGCTGCACCCACCCCCGTCGGACGCGCCCCAATGAGGAAGATGCACGCGTGACGTTTACTCCTTCTCAACCACACCTGGAGCGGCATTTCTAAAGGCCAGAACTCGGCTCAATTCACGGCCGCTGTCGATGCCCCAAGGATATTGTCGAGGCACCAGGGACCGCTGCTTGTTGATACTCCACGGCCACTGTTGTTGATGCCCCGGGAGCTGTTGTTAATGCACAAACGCTGCAAGTGTATCCCCGACTGCCTGTTTGAGTGATTGCCTGCTGGCATGAGGGTAGCACTGGACCCAGCTGCACTTCTAGATGAGGCGTCAGAGTAAGTCATGCCAGGGCCGAAGGCGAGTGACAGCATGAGCTAGGGAGCACGGTGCAGTTCCCAGGGGTGTCACCTAGCTCTATAGAGACTCGCACCACACACTTCCAACATGCTTCTGACACTTCACCACCCATCTTTCCCATCCTAACCCCAACCACCTCTCACAATATTTGGCCTGATGTAACCCTGTGTGGTTGCATGAGATAAGAGAGGAGTTTCCTCCCACACTCCGTTTTGCTTCTTTCTTCTCAATTCTTCTTGTCTCTTTCTTCGCGGACTGAATGATGGCCAGATGTCTTTTGTCTACGTAAGTCTGCTTGAGGGGATATTTTTGCTGGGGGTAAGCTTGTGTTTCTGATGTCTGTACATGCTTTGTGAATAATTGCTTTGTAAATAAGTCTTTGGTTATTGCTTGCTTGTGTATGTAAATAAATAACTATTGTCTTTCACATCTGCCTCGTTCATGTCCTTTCCTTCATATCTTTTCCACAGCATGTTCGTAGTCATTAGATGGGACGGTTTGCCCCACGAATTGGCTCTGCAGGTAAGCCAGCACTTCATCATCTGTCCCGCTTGGCAGTAACAAGTACTCGGGTGCACACTGAGGTCATGGACCTTAGTTGGGGCAATTAAGCCACCAACAGGTAACACACGTAATAGGCGAGAGGACCCTGTTGGATATGGTTATCCCAACCAGCGTCTGCGGTTGCTTAACAACCCGTCGGGCCATGGAGTTGTCCGTAGCCGGTGGCCTCAGGGTCAGTTATGGTGGTGGGTCCGAGTACACACCTCATGAGCCAGGCTTGTGTGCTTATTACTGTAAGTATATTTATAACAACCCCTGCAGCCACCTGTAGCCCCCTACCTCCTCCAAACATGATTAATAGCAAATATCATCATTTTTAACTTGTCCTTTACATGCACAGGCACCAAATATGTCCTTCCCATCGGTGTTCAAAAGCACCTAATTCAAATACACAGTCCAGTGGCCCATCGGGGGGGGGGGGGGTAGGGGTGGTCATTAAGCAAAGGGGTTGAATACTTACGCAACTGAGAATCATCTGATTCTTCTCTGTTGACCTAATAAATGTTGTTATTATCACGGCCTTCCACTGACCAACAAAGTCAGGAGTTTGCAGTGGGAGCAGCTTCCTGTTCGGCAACCTGAGAAAGTTCTCCAAGTCTTTCACTATGTAAAGGCATGTACCTGAGTACTCTCTCAGGTACTTTTACGAGTTTTTATGGCTTCTTTCAGAAGCTTTGTGAGCCATCTCAGGTAACAATCCCTGTCCCGGACACACCATATATTTTATTTTGCTCCAAACTCTTCAGCTTCCTGGGGGTTCTGCGCATGCGCATCGAGCTTTTTTGGAACAATTTACATCATTTTGAAAGTGACATATTCAAAATGGATTATTCAATTCCATGCATCAATTTTCAGTGAATTACATCATCATCATCATCATCATCATCATCATCATCATCATCATCATGCAAAAGTATTCAATTTTTGTATCATTATATAGAAACAATTTTTCCAAATGAACTTTTTTATTCATAAGTGAAGTGATCAAATGAAACACTTGTAGTTGAAGGAGGTTACATGTCAGGAATACCTGGTGGAAGCACCTTTTACAGCAATGACTGCTACGAGTCTTTTTTGGTAGATCTCTACCAGCTTTGTACCGTGAGATGGTGAAATCTTTGTCCATTCTTCACGTGAAAATTGCTCTAGTTCTGCCAAGTTTGAAGGGGATCGTCAATGGACTGCAATCTTCAAGTCTCACCATAAATGTTCAATTGGGTTCAAGTCAGGACTTTGACTGGGCCACTCAAGAACGTTTATTTTTCTTCTTATTCAGCCACTCCAGTGTGGCTTGCGCTTTGTGCTTCGGATCATTGTCCTGCTGAAATGTGAATCTTCAACCCAGTTTCAGATTAATGGCTGACTCAAACAGGTTTTCATCAAGGATTCTCCTGTATTTTGCACTGTCCATTGGCCCTTCTATCCTGACAAGCTTGCCTGTCCCTGCTGATGAAAACTAGCCCCATAACCTGATGCTGCCATCACCATGTTTGACAGTAGGGATGGTGTCGACTGGGTGATGCGTAGTGTTCGGCTTGCACCAGACGTTACACTATTGATTTACACCAAAAAGTTCAATTTTGTCTCGACTGACCACAAAACGTTTCTCCACTTGCCTGCAGTATCATCAAGATGCTTTATCACAAACTCCATACAAGCTTTTAGATGCATCTTATTCAGTAATGGCTTCTTTCTTGCCACCTGTCCATAGAGGCCAGCTTTCTGAAGGCAATGAGACATTGTTGATTGATGAACACTGACCCCCATCTCAGACATAGAGCCTTGCAGATCTTTCAAAGTCATTGTCGGATTTACAGTTTCCTGCTTGCCCGTAGCCGGTGGCCTCAGGATCAGTTATGGTGGTGGGTCCAAGTACACACCTCATGAGCCAGGCTCGTGTGCTTATTACTGTAACAATATATTTATAACAGCCCCTGCTGACCCTGAGATTTATAACATATAAAATATAAATATAAATATATATAAAATCTAAATATATATATATATATATATATAAATATATAACATATAAAATAAAAAATATAAAATATAAATATAAAATCTACTCCCAAACCAGTTTCCTGCTTTGCCCAGCTGGTGTGTTTGAATGGGTGACCTGATCTGAGTACAGTCTGGGTAGTATAATACATCTTCCATTTCTTAATGATTGATTTCACCGGACTCAAAGGGATAATGAGTGACTTTGAAATGTTATTTCCCTCTTCTGAATAGCGTTTCTCCACTACTTTATGTCTGACTTCTTGTTCGTTGACCAAGTGAGTTGCACCTTAAAACTCCTGAGATAAGTGTGGGAGCTTAATTTTTAAGTTAAATCACTGATTATGTACAGGTGAAACCTATTACACTTATTTTGTAACCTTTCAAACAAATAATTTGTTCCTGAAGTGATTTAGAGTTAATTAAGCAGACAGGTTGGATACTTACGCAACTGAGAATCTTCTGTTTTTCTCTGTCAACCTAATTTATTCACATTTTATCTGCAATTTTTAGCCTTATCACTTTGGAGTAGATTGTGAATACTCTGCATATCAAGTTTAATTTTAAAGCATCATAAAAAATAAGCTCAGGTGCCATCAAAATGTGAAAGCATTAAAGGGTGGTGAATACTTTTGAAGCCCTGTGCAGAGCGTTGGAACTGCAACACAGGAAGTCAGGCCATGAATTTGTAATTTGTTCATGAGGCCGGCGATAACTCGCCTACTCTTTGCGGAGGACACCATGGGATCTTTAACATCCTCTAACTAATGCTGGCAGATGGGACGCCCAGTTTAACATCCATGTGATGGGGGGCACACACATTGTTCAATCACTCTGCATGTGACGCACCTGGATGACAATTTATAGCTGGATCGAGATTCGAACCCAGGCTACACCGCTTAAAGGTGAGTGTGAAATTACATCATAAATTTTTTATCTTAAAGATTCATCACAACACATCAGAATACACCATAAAAAATATCACAATAAAATTACTGTTATAGTGCGGCAACTTAGCTAAATATAGCATAACAATTGTGCATTTCGTGAGGAAAGCACCAAATTTGGCACACTGGTAGCCTATCATATTATGAACAGATTTGGATTTTGGGCCATCTCAAAATTTTTGATGGCAGTGGAAAATGGCATGAAACAGCCATCAGCGGCTGAATTTGAGATGGCCCAATATCCAAATCTGTTTATAATATGTTAGGCTACTAGTGTGCCAAATTTGGTGCTTTCCTCACAAAATGCACAATTGTTATGCTAAGTTGCCCCACTATTAGAGTTATATCCTACTATATATTTATATTGCTATTATATAATTAAACAATGATTTCCTTTAAACAATACAAAGGTATCAAAAAAGAAGAATAGGTATTATGTAAGCCGAAATGTATGGAAGAGATAAAAAAAAAGAAGAGGAATGGCAAAAATAAAAAAAATTAATCAAAAGAAAGCACAAGCACAGAAGGCTAAATGAAGGACAAGAGAACAAAGGAAAGAGGGATAATACATGCAAGTATCAAGGAGAAACAGATGCACACATCCTAAGACCAGATTGTTTCAGATAAGCACATTTATGAGAACACTGAATTGATTTTTCATTAAAAATGCGAACTAAGTGGAGTAAAACACCATTCATCATATGATTGGTCTTTACAATTAAACTGGAATTGTGACTGTCCGCCTCAGGGTTCTTGTGGAGTTGTTAACGGGAAATATTGACTAAATTGATTGGTAGTTTTTGAAGTTTTTATTTTTATTTTTTCCTTGAAAAAAAATTGCAGAGACTTTCTATGTTCTTTTAAAACTTCAGTGAGAACGCACCGAGGCAGAACGTCTTCAAACATTGTGTTGTATATTTGCATCCCGACATTGTGACGAGGACCACGTTTTTTGAACTCTTTAAATACAGCGATTCTGATGTTTTGTGAGTGCTCTACTCCAGACAGGTGTTGCATATTCGGTTCAAGAACGAATGTTATTCGTAAAGATCGTGAGAAGTTTTTTTTTGGGGGGGGGGGGTGGTAAACCATGACATAGTAGTTCCCAATACGGACAACTGGCTGGTTTGGGAAATGCCGCATGTATAAGATATTCATTTTGATGCATTTGGCAGGTAGTGGGGCAACTTAGCTAAATATAGCAGAACAATTGTGCATTTTATGAGGAAAGCACCAAATTTGGCACACTAGTAGCCTAACATATTATGAACAGATTTGGATATTGGGCCATCTCAAAATTTGTGATGGCAGTGGAAAATGGCTGCCACAGCCATCTGCGGCTGAATTTGAGATGGCCCAATATCCAAATCTGTTCATAATATGATAGGCTACCAATGTGCCAAATTTGGTGCTTTCCTCACAAAATGCACAATTGTTATGCTAAGTTGCCCCACTAAGGGTCTAATTGAATTGTTGCTATTTGACCATTTCCAAAGTTTATTCAAGCACGAATTCACCATTAGGACAGCAGTATTGGGCAAGGGTCTTTCAGTCGGAGTCGTTAATGCATGGAATGTCTCCCTGGAAAGGTATTCACATTAGAGGGGGGTAGATAGGTTTAAATTGGAATTAGATAGGTACCTTGATGCATTGAAGATGGAAGGGTGCTGCGATATTGGCAGGACTTGTATAGGTAGCTTGTGTGTGGATGGGTGATGATTTCTGGAGTTGGTGCAGCATCGGCATGATGGGCCGAATGGACTCTTCCTGTTCCAGTGTTCATTGTGTATCCTTGTGAAGCATGCTAATGAGACGGTGTATAATGGAAAGCAATTTGCTGTTCCCAAACTGATGCAGATGAAGCTTTGGAGTAACATCATCTAACATCCATGTTGCAAGGAATCCATCAGAGATCTTAGAAAAATGATCGGTCTTAACTTTTCCAAAGGAAGAGGATTATTTTTGGGTATCACAACAACTACGGTACACTTCCATTCATCTGTAACCTGTCCTTGTTGAACAGAACAGTGAATTATATGAGTTGGAGGTGTTGCTCACTCAACGGAAAATTCACGGGTAATGCATGTAGGAGTAGATATCTCGCCAGGTCCACCGCAGGGCGCAGGATTCATGCCCAATCATTGCCAATGTATTTTGGACTTCCCGTGGGTTTACTGTGGGACATGGCTTCGGAGTCACAAGGCACGCTTGTAGGACAGTCAAATCCAGAGGGTCTACATCAGAAGAAACAGAAATAAAATGTTCATTGATAGTGTTCGCAATCATTAAATCATCCTCGATGTCTACCTGAGGAACAGATATTGGCACGAGATCCCTGCTGGCCTCCGGTAAAAAACATGGATTTCACAGTACCATGCTGAGGGGTTATTACATTTCAGACATTGAATGCGCGTGAAATAATACTCTGTTTGAGCTTTGACTATGCATGGTTTTACTTTACTTCTGATTCTTTTCCAATTCAGAGATTGTTCACGGTGAAATGGTATTTGTCGTTTATGAATTGGGAATTTGAGTTCTGCAGTCATCTGTGGTTTGTCACTTGAGTGAAGTTTCACTTTTACAATTGGGAAATACATTTTATTAGCACAATGAAGAATTTGAATGAAATCATTGCATTGCGAATCGACATCAACATTGCTGGTTACTTCTTCCCAGTCTTATTATTACAAATCCCTGTGCCCCAAGCTTCAATTGCACTATCAAGCATTGGCTGATTATGAATGCTCAGTTACATTGCACTTTCTGAAAATGAAGACCGTTCGGATCACCATCAGACCATGTTTTTTACATATTTATCTACATACATATCTACTCTCTCTGTGTCTCTGTCTCTGTCTCTGTTTCTCTCTCTCTCTCTCTCTCTCTCTCTCTCTCTCTCTCTGTTTCTCAAAATAAATAAATCTTGCTTGCACTCGAATATTCCTCAAATTGCTTTTATGCCTGCATTAGTGTTTGTGGAACTATTTTCTGTGTTTTTTCCTCAAAGTTTTACTTTGTCTCTAACCAAGTTTTTTTTTGTACAATCTAAAAGTTTTATACTTTTCCTTAATTCACTCTGTAATTTCCCTGCTTAATTATGTTGACTTTCTTCTTTTGCTAATTTCACAGTTTCTACAAAGTTGTAAAAGTTTTTTTTGCTTTAATAACCAGTTTCAATGAATTGCATGAAAATTATATTGTTACCAAACCAGAAGTTTTCCATCTCCTCAATTAGCATCTGTATTGAACAAGATCATTTTTATCACTGAGAAGTATAAAATGTTGTTTTCAGCAGGGTTCTTAGCATTATTGGTAAACTTACATCATTGGTCATTCGTCATGGAATTACTTGATTATGGAGCATTTATTGTGGAGACATCTATACACTTAACTGACTGTTGGTGCTTTCATGACAAGTTGCAAATGTTTTCATGGGAAACAAACAATCCTGTCCAGGTCTTTAATCCATCTAAGGGTGCAGAAATTTCAACTGATCAGCCTTGGAAAATGAACCCACAACAATGAGAGAATGCACCAAGGGTTTACCCACTCCACAACCAAGCCATTCAGCCATTAATGGGTCATGAAAAGAAATATCAAGAACACTTAATTTGTCTGATTGACTTCTAATTATTCATTGATGTCCACATTTAATGTGAGAAGCTTATGAGGCAAAGAAAATTTGAAGACCCATGAAGAAGAACTCGGCAGTATGTCAGTCATTTATCTATCTTTCATCTTCTCTTTGAACCGGCGCAGGCGATATATATATATATATATATATATATATATATATATATATATATATATATATATATATATATATATATATATGTTATATGTGATGCCAGCACAGGCGATGACAATGATGGGTGGCCGGCGGACACTGGCGGTGCCACTGGAGCCAGTGTTGATAGCGACGGGGGCTCGGTGGCTCCTGGCAGTGCCACTGTTTCCGTCGACAATAGTGATGCGTGTTTGGTGGCCACTGGGACGGCCGTCTCAGCCATTACTCCTCTTGCTCCAAATGTAAGCTCACCAACACGAGGAAGCGTTCCATTCAGTGCTGGTTATGTAATTCTTATTACCACTATTCGTGTGTTAAATTGTCTGGGCGTCAGGCGGCGGCACTTATGACCAATTAGTCATGTCCTGCCTTGCCTTGGGATTGCACCGAAGGCCCCCGGTTATCCCGGCCCAACCAATGGACATTTCCACCTACTTAGTGATATGTCATAATAATTTTAGGGTATGCCGTAAAGTAACCAAGGGTGTTCATATCCCTGTCGCCGATGTGCTTGGCAAACTTCTCCATGACGTTGTCCTCAAGAACCAGGCCCCCTTGGCCCGATAAAGAGGCTCCGGTCTCCCCTGATGTCTCATTGACTTCTAAAATCAAGCATCAGGTAGCTGGTGTTTTTTTTTCCCCCCAGTCCACCGTTTCCAGTCATCCTTTCTGGCAACTCCACAATTAAGCCTTGTAAAGCCGATGAATCTCAACATATCAACAGAAGGGTGAAAGCAAAATTTGCCGTTATGGATATCAAGGGGGCCATCAGAGAGTTGGCGTCTTGTGAGGGGCATTCCCCACAATCAACCGAAACTACCGAAGCCCTCAAAGCCAAATACCCAGCTGCCCCTCCTAAACTCAACCTCCCGGCTGCGCCTGATAGTTCTTTCTGAGCATTCCGTCAGAATCGCGGTCAACCTCTTTCCATCTGGGTCAGCTGCGAGCCCTGATGGGCTCAGACCGGGATATCTTCAGGCTCTTTTTGGCAAGGAATCAGCCGATGTGGGGGCCTGCTTAATTTCATCTCTTACCCTGTTCCTTTTACATGATTCTGCGGGGAGAGGTTTCCAAAGCCGCACATCCTGTTTTTTTTCTGTGCAAATTTATTTGCTCTAACTAAGAAGGATGGTGTTCGTCCGATCGCTATGGGCAATACTTTGAGCTGTCTCACGACCAAGGCCGCAGTCTGATTTTTTTTTTCTGAAGATCTTGAGGCTGAGCAACGTCCTGTCCAGTTGGGCTATTCAACTAAAAGTGGGTGTGAAGCGGCTGTCCACGCTGCCAGACTTTGTCTGATGAATCCACCTCCAAATTGCATCTTTCTAAGCATTGACATACGTAATGCATTTAATTGCTTGAGACGTGACTTTTTTATCTGAAGTACGAAGACGCACCCCAAGTATCTATCCACTATTCTGGCAGGCCTACTCCAGGCATTCTGATTTGTTATTTGGTAATGAGGCAATTTATTCAGCAACTGGCGTTCAACAGGGTGATCCCTTCAGACCAGGTCTTGTTTTCCCTGGGCATCAACCCAATAGCCAGGGGTTTCAGTCAGAGTTAATTATGTGGTACCTCGATGACGCATCATTTGAGGATGAACCCGTGAAAGTGCTGGCTGACCTCCAGAATATCATTGCCCAGTTGACCGACATTGGCCTCAAGATCAATGGTGGCAAGTGCAAGTTGACCATCTTCAACTATGCATCGCTGGATGACTGTCAACTTACCGAGGCCATATTTAAGGCAGTGCTCCCTGATATTAAGATTGTTTTGATCAATGACTGTACTCTTCTTGGTGCTCTTATCTCCCCGAGGCTTTCACGCAAAGCTATTCTCAAGAAATACGATGACTTGATCCATATGGCAGGCCGTCTGGAGCAAATGGATGCATGCGAAGCATTTGTGCTGCTCAAAAACTGTTTTGCCCTGCTCAACCTCCTGCACGTTCATTGATATAGTGTTACCTCCCTCCTCTCTCTCCCCACCCCCCCCACCCCATCTCCTCTCTCTCCCACACCTCTTTCTCTGTATTCCTCTCTTCGTATTCCAGTGAGCGAAGTGATGGGTGGTATTTGCTCGTAATAAATAACAATGAAGTGATCTCACCAGACTACCGATGAGAGCATTTTTTGTTATTGTTATTGTTGATGTTGTTACAGGATATAAGGCTTCTAGTGTAGCTGCCCCACACACACACACACACACACACACACACACACACACACACACACACACACACACACACACACACACACACACACACACACACACACACACACACACACACACACACACAGATGGATGCATGAGACACAACACAGGACTGTTAGACGAGACAAACAGAGCCAGTGAGCAATGGGGAAGTGCCGTCACTTCCTGCAGCGCTTTGAGTACCAGTGATGCCATGACGATGGCGTCACCTCTCTCACCAAGGAAGAAGCACATACCATTTTTAAAGTATTTGGTGTGACTCAGCCAGGGTTTGAACCACTGACCTCCCAGATTTAGATCAGATACTTTAACCATTACAACACCGAGTCTGGTGAATTAAAAACCATGAAAAGAGACCCATTGTGGACTCGGAGTTGGGGATGAGAAGACCACGAGGGGGCAAGGTACCTCAGGTTCCCACCAGACTCTCCGGAATTGCAGGCCGTCGCACACGAGTAACTTTGTGATGCTGCGGGTCGCTAATCGACTGTGAACACCAATAACTCGACCACGTGACTGAGGGTCCTGCATCTGATACCGTTCACCGAAAAGTCACGTGGTTTAATTACTGGGGGACATGCCCTTGGTACACCTTATTCAAACCAGATCATCTTACCGGATCAGATGCAGCCAACCATAACTGCCAAGAACCTAGAAAAACGGATCGTTGGGGGATAACGTTTCGGCTAAGCTAGAATATGAACCATGCTGGACTAATGAAGGAAAAGACGAAAACCAGCTGGGAACATTTCTACACAAGCATTCATTTGCAATCAAGCGAGGAAAGGTATGTGGCACAGTCAATTGGGTTTATTCGTATATACAGCAAAGGATAGCAAGGAATTCATAAGGTGCGGAAAAAGGAAAGCAATTTACAAAAGCAGACAGAGCAGACTTATCCCGTTCGAACTTCTACAATCTTAACTTATGCGATGACAGGCGCCAACACACACACACACACACACACACACACACACACACAGACACACACACACACACATACACACACACACACGGAAGATTATATAGAGTTCAGAGAGTAAGAGAGAGAGCAGATGAGGATAAACAGTCTTGCAATACCTGGCATGGTCGGCAGACCAACACAACACAGTATGCTTAGGGAGAGGTAGGAGGGAGGAATGCTGGTGTCTGAGGTGTAGGAGTGGGAGTTGTGATGTAGTGCAATATGGGGGGGGTGGGGTGTGCCAGAGGAAAATGAGATTGCGAGTCAGTAATGATGCTCTTTTGTGTGTTCAAAGGGGATGAGATAGAGGAGTGGAAAGAGAGAGAGGAGAGAAGATACGTGAGGTGAAAGTTCCTTAACCTGGTCGTTTACAGGTCTGTTGGTATAGCATGTACCTCTGTGGGATGCTCTACTTGAACGTTCCCACCTCAAGAGTTGGCATGTTATCTCCAGCTTAATCACTTTGCCGGGGCTTGTGGCAACGTGCGCTCCGCAATGGTCTTCAAGAAGAAGCACGTCTCATAGTCGCACACCAACTGTGAGTAAAGAGCCAGCAAAGGGCAGACGCAACGAGGAGCAACCAACACAGAGCTGAGAGGAGCAGAGAAGAAGGGGGCAAAGCAGAGAGCGAGTGGCTCTGTGCTCCGCCTTTTATGAGCCTCGGGCAAAGGGTTGGGTGATGACCCAAATCCCGCTATACTATTGGGCCACAGCGGCCCTATTCCTGCCCTGCCAGGCTCCCACTGCCGGAAATGGTTTCATTCGCCCATCCGGCTCGACACGGCCCAGAGCTCCTGACTCAACATAGGGTATGAACCGGCACCCTTGCCCCGAACGTGCCCCGAGTGCAGTCTGAATGCCAAATAGTAATGCACGCCCATCCACTACCCACGGGCTCCCTCTCATGAGCCAAAATGCACACCCGGGCCCTGTACCAAGCTCCCGGATCACCCTTCCCATGACCCCCTCCTTTCCGCCCCTGTCTTGCCATGTTCTGGCGACTGGACGAGGGTCATATCAATCCCGCATGCTCACTTGGGGGACATCCCCTGCGAGATGCAGTCGAGCTATCAACGTCCGTTGCTTGGCCCTGCTTCACGCGGTCCGAGGACATCCCGAGTTGTGCAGCACTCCTCCGTATAGTGGTGAATTGTAGATGCAGAGGCACGAGGAGGTGTAAGAATATTTTTCCCATGTGCGGGAGGTGTTGATGGTCGAAGTGGTGAGTTTTTGGTGTCGGTGAGCAAGGTGAGATGCCAGTTAGAAATTGGCACGCATATTTCAATGAAATAATGGCGCGCGATGCGTGTGCTGTACAGTATCTATTGTGCTTCTATTGGCTCCAAGCCACAGGAGGCTGCTTGCTTTTGTGTGCTCGCTTTATATCGTGGTGTGTTTGCTATTCAATCGCATATTGCATGGCATGTGTGCTTGCTTGATTTGTACCATGGCTAAAAGGAAAGGGTTGGAATAGAAATCAGAATAGGAGACAGAGATATAATTCATAGACCTAGCTATGAGACCCACGCAATACACTTCGTCCTGTTAACCCACTAGACATGAGGGGAAGGTATAACTGTACGAAAACGAGCGAAATAACTGCCTGGGGATCACTGTATGTTGGGTGCCATTGCCTGAGAGGCAGGCAGTTTTGTAGAACCGCAACAATATGTATTTACAACAAGTTTGGTCGAAATCCCATCAATGGTTCACAAGTTAGCACATTAACAGAATTTTTACCTAATGGAACCTCTGACCTTTGACTTATTGAGCCCGTTATCTAATCCGTTCATCTTTACATCATTATACATAGTTGTACCAATTTTGACTTTGATCTCTTCAGCCATCCTTAAGATATCGCGCTAACGAAAACCGATCACGAATGCATCTCGGACTTCGTCGAGGAGGCATAAAAAATAAAATGGTGCTGGACTGGACACGTAGCAAGAAGAACGGACAACTGGTGGAGAACAATAATTACAAACTGGCAACTTCGAGAAGCTGGAAAAAGAAGATGTAGACCACAGATCAGATGGAGATTTGAAATTGAAAAACAGTTCAACGTTTATCTAAGCATCGGCACACTGAAATACAGCACTGCTTGTGAAGCACCAATCTCTGTTTATCGTCCAGTCAACAATTTAACCCAGACTAGACAGTTCAAAGATATGTGCACCACCTCCGCATTTACCTGTTGGACAGAAATTCCTCATCTAATGGTCGTAAAACAGTTCTCATAACTTATGAAGTTCTCCTCCAGCAAGTTAAGCATTCATGTCAAAATTAAGTGCCAATGACAGCTGGGTATGACAGAAGGAATGCTCTCTCTGCAATGTAAAAAATTTTTAGTGTAAATGTTATTTCGCATGTAAATCTGGTTAATATTGTAAACTCTTTATACTATTAATGTATAATGTAAATAACTTGCGACAAAGTCATCTTTCATGGTTCTGCAAGTACTTGAGATAGAAAAAAATGTTTGTCTGAAAATACCCAGAATGTTTTGTTTTGAAGTTCAAGTTCAAGTATTTGGTGAGTGCATAAACAGGAAACTTTTCGAAACAACTTTCAAAGTTTGATAAATTGAACTAGAAACTTGGGTTTACTGATAAGTCTAGTAAGAGGAAAAAAATACTTTTCTCTCGAACAACTGAAAGGCCTTAAAAGCACCACAATAGGAAGAATTATAATCCCTCACTTAGCTGCCATCAAAGTTAGACAATCACAAATCGATTGATGAAATCTATTTTAATAGAAAAAAATTCAGTGATCATCTGTAGCATTCGAGGCTCATGAGTGGCCTATGAAGTTGCAAGTTCCCAAAGTTACTATAAGCCCTCATTAATTTGGTGGGATCGTCAATAGATATGCCTGGCTTGGAAAAGTAATATTCAATCTTTAAACCCTTCACTTTCACAGCACAGTACATAATTACATTATTCAGTGCAAATTAATAGACAGATTTGTGATTACCTGTTCAGCCAAAGACAAAGATGGCATTATGCTTTAATGCCTTTGAGTTGACTGTATGACCACATAAATCACAAGGGAGGTGAGACGGGAACGCTGTCCATCGAGCCAGACCATATCACCATCCTGTAAACCGACCCTGAAACAAGAAATGATTGTGGTTAAGTATCTGCCGAGAGAAAGAGGCAACCAAACAATCATTCACACCCATATTCTCAACTGAAGGTACCACCACCAGGAGTCAAGGATCAATTCTGGCATTTTGATCAATGAATGATCTTCAACTGGGATTGCGCAGACATCGTGTGCATACCGCCTTCCAATACCTCTCAACATAAAGGTATTGGACAAAAATGTAAACACCAATGTGAAGTCACTTAACAGGATATTGGGCTACCATGTGCAGCCAGTACGCCCTGTATGCACCATGGCATAGAGTCCACCAGCTTCTGGAATTCTGCAGGAGGATTGCGGCACCATTGTTCCACGAGAAAGTCAATCAACTCATACTTGTTTGATGGAGGTGGAAAACGCTGTCTCGGGCGTCGTTCCAGAATATCCCATAAATGCTCAATTGGGTTCAGATCTGGTGACTGAGAAGGCTTATTCAAAGAATCGGGACATGCAAACCGTTCCAGAACATATGGATAACATTAGTGTCATACTCATCAAACCTATGGGTGACCACATGTGCTCTGTGGATGGGGGCATCATCATCCTGGAAGACATCCCTCCTGTTAGGAAAGAAATGCTGCAACATGTGGTGAAAATGATCACTCAGTACCATTAAGTAGTGAATGGCATTGACCTTTGTTTCTAAAGGAATGGCTGCACCCAAACAATGCTAGGAAAATGCACCCCACAACATGACAGAATCCCAGAACCATTCACTCATCGAATCAAGCACTCAGGGTTGTAGAGTTCTTTCGATTGGCACCACACTTGCACTCATCTCTTTGCCGATAACATTTTGAAGGATGATTCATCTGCCCACATCACATTTTCCATTGCTCAGTAGTTCATTGACTGTGCTCTTTGCACGACTGGACTCACAAATGTGCATTGCCAGGTGTGATGAGCAGTTTGTGCACTGCACCCCAACTTGGGTATCCACTCTGTGGAATTCTCGGCGGGCCGTTTTTGATGAAACTGGCTGTGCGTGAACCCAGGTTGAAATTCACAGTCAATTCTTCTGCATTTGCTCATCTGCTTTGCTTGGCATTTCAAATTAATGCACGGATATCATGATTCTGAAGTATGCGCTTCCACCCACTGTTTCCCTTTGCTGATGATGTCCTTTCCTTGGAGTTTCATGCTGACATCACCTCAGATACTGTTGCTCATGAAATATCAGCAAATTGAGCTGTCTTTGTCACTGAAGATCCTGCTAAATGCACCCTGTGATGTAACCAACCTTGATTGTAAAATGTATATTTATGTTCCACCAATGTCTTCCCTGATGCATGTTCATGTTTTGCCTCATGCATATCTGTGCTCCTTCCATGCTTTTCCTCATGCATGATCTTGTTTTGCTTCATGCATATTTATGCTCCGCCCATGTGTTGCATCATCTCTGCTGGGAGGGAGCGAGGGCGGCTCTTCCCTGTCTGGCGGAACGTGTGGTTGTGTAGAAAAAGCACAGTTTTTACCGCCGCACTTGGAGTGTTTAAAACATAGTAAAAGTGATTTAAAACCTCTAAATGTTGGTAGGCTGCCTGGAACATTCTTTATTCAAAGAATCGGGACATGCAGGCTGTTCCAGGATACGGCCCAACAATCACCCCTCTTTCAAATTCACAAAGGTCTCCTCTTGCAGCACTGATAGCCATAATTATAGGCAACCAGGCTTGTGCAGCATCTTTATACATGACCCTAAGTATGCTGGGATGTTATTTGCAAAATTAACACATGGGCCACACCTATGTGGAAGCCGTTGCTTTCAATACCCTTGGTGTTCCTCATTTACCCAGGTGTTTTCATATTTTTGTCCACTAGCTGTACCTTCCTCTCTTTATGCAGGCAAACAATTTGTGCTTTTCTGTGATAAAAGTAAGAGAGGAGGAAGCAAAAAATAAAATTAGTGTTGGAGGGATACAACGGAAGACCACGCATGGTTAACGAGGAATTGTAAAAGGGCAGTGAGGGTGTGACACAATAATGTTACACACACCAAATCACAAGGACATGCACTGACTTCCTGCCTCTCTTTATGTTATTACTTCTGCCACCGAAGGTGGAAGGAGGTTATGTTTTAACCCTTGTCTGTCTGTTTGTCTGTATGTTTTTACTTGCGAAAATCGAAGATTTTTCAGGTATATTGGTTGGTCTTGTGCGTTATTTTGTCTGTTTGTCTGTCTTTCTTTGTTTGTATATACGTCGATTGCCTGCAGGTCGTGATTTTAAAATGATCTAAAGGCCCTGTCACACCTTGACGATTTAGCCAGCATATGCCGACGTATAAAAAATTTGGCGAATACGCTGGCACACTTCGAATATGTTATGGGTAAGTTTTGTATACGTTAAGAGCACGCTGAAGCACGCTGGCATACGTCGTAGTACGCCGAGCTCGTCGACAAATTTTAAGCATGCTCAAAATTTTTCGACGTATGCCAGCGTATGAAAAATTTGGCGAATACGCTGGCACACTTCGAATATGTTATGGGTAAGTTTTGTATACGTTAAGAGCACGCTGAAGCACGCTGGCATACGTCGTAGTACGCCGATCTCGTCGACAAATTTTAAGCATGTTCAAAATTTTTCGACGTATGCCAGCGTATGATTCACACGTTCCGCATATGCTGGCCATAAGTTGTAGGCACGTTATGCGATCATTGACACACGTCGACACACGTTACTTGTAAGTTACTCATAAGTCGAAACACGTCGAGGTAATGCTTAGAGTACCCGAAACTTATTTCTAACCTATGAGTAACATGCTTTTAACCTATGTGTAACGTATCTCCAACAAATATTGACGTATGTAGACGTATTTGACGTCTTCCGGATGACCACAGAACTTACTGAACGTGTTTCTAACTTACAGCTAGCGTATAATGGTGTATTGGCAGCGTTTAGGGGAATTGGTATATAAAAATGGGCTTCACAGGAGGAACCCGTCAGTGTTCCAGACTCCATGCTTTTTTTTTTTCTTCCGCATGAAGGTGATGTTGACACTTCGATTTCTAGTGTGGTTATTATTTAAATCATTGAGTGGCAGCCTATTAATAGGCTACGCCACGTGATCGTCGGCAATACGCTGCCGAGCGCTATGCATAAGTTAGACTATCGTTGGGCATAGGTTGTGAACGCCGACAACACGCTAAACATTCGTTGGTATAAGTTATCTATAAGTTATCGAAACGTTCTGTGTACGTTACTAATACGTTATGCATATGTCCAACTCGTTATGAATACGCCCAAAACTGGAAAAAAAAAACATCAATAGTTCAGCGTACGCCAGCGTTTTACATACATTTTGATACGTTGCCATACGCTGGCTAAAACTTTAAGGTGTGACAGGGCCCTTAATGAAACTTCACCACCTTGTGGAGTTCGTCAGAAGCGAAGAAGCCCATTGTTTGAGATCAAAATGTGAAAAGGTCAATAACTTTGTCAGATTTCTAAAATCCTCAGTTTTCATCCAATTCACTTGAAATTTGAAGAGGAGTTGCATATTTTGTCAATGAATTCAACCACCAATTATTTATGAGGTCAACATAGGCCAAAAGGTCAACATAGGCCAAAGCTCAACAACTTAGGTGAGATGACTAAAATCCTCAATTTACATCCAATTGACTTAAAATTTGAAGAGTATTTATATTTAAGGTCATGGAATTCAACCAGCCAATTATTTTTGAGGTGAACATTGACCAAAAGGACAACATAGACCATCCACAACTTCAGTGGAATTTCTGAAATCCTTAATTTTCCTACCATTCACTTACAATTTGAGGAGGATTTGCATATCAGGTGCTGAATTCAACAAACAAGTATTTTGAGGTCAACATAGGCAAAAAAGTCAACAAAGGCCAGATTTCTAAAATCGTCAATGTTCATCAGATTGAATTGAAATTTGAAGAGTATTTGTGCATTTGGTCATTTAATTTAACCACATATTATTTTTAAGGTCAAATTTGTTTTATGGATTTTGCAAGTATCATGCCGTGTACAGCATCTTTCTTGTTTGTCTGTCTGTCTGTTTGTTTGTTTGTTTGTGCGCAGGATATCTCCAAAAGTTGTAGACGGATTCGAATGGAATTTGGTGGGCAGGTTAGGTGTGTGACAAGAACGAATTGGTTAGATTTTGGTGAAGATCTGGATCCAGATACTAGAATTTTTAAAGTGATTTTTCAACATTGAAAGGGCTAAACCAATGTATAGCACCATATCTCAAAAAGTTATGGATTGGTTCGGACGAAACCTGGTGGACAGATTGGGCGTGTGACAAGAACGAATCTATTCCATTTTGGTGAAGATCCGAATCCAGTCCGGAGACGAGAATTTTTTGATTTTTCAAGTCATTCTTCATCATTGAGAGATGGGGCCCACAAACGATATATAGCATGATATTTCGAAAATTTATTGGGCCCGATATGTTCTCCTGGATCAGACTTTGTGTGATGGAGGTATGCACTCCACCGAGTGCCCTTCTCGTTCTTTACTGTGGTGGCCAAGCCACGATGTATCACGACGTAAATGTGTGTATGCTGAGGCTTACAATTGCTTGTATTTCTGTAGAAAACACGTGATCAGGGAAAACTCCAGAAAGCCCATTCATAAGTGAATACTCCATGCACTGAAGACGAGTACCAGACCAACTCAGGAACTCAGGAACAGCATGCATGTGTAAAAGGAACATTAAGGATTAAAAATGCATAGGTCCAGTTCTTTAAATAGCAAACGGAAGGTAAAATAACACTTCATAATGTCTTTGTCCGAGTGAGTCTTGGCTGTCAAATGCACCTGTGAGTGTGATACACTTTTCACAAGTTTACATGTTCACACTCTCATACACATTGCTGTGACACATTCATTAAAATGTTTTAAAATCCTATTTTAATAAAATGGTTTTGTGCATCACATTCCCTAAATGGAGATTCCTGAAGGAAAATGAGCCTCCCCTTTCAGGAATCATTGGCATTTGTTCAAATTGCTATTGAGTGTATCAATGCAAGTATGATTATTTAATAAGTGGTCTCAGACTCAGGGACGAGATTGTATGTATAATCACACATATAATAGGAGTTATTAACGGAGGTCAACCAAAATGACAATGCACGTTACCTTTCTCCTGTAACTCAAGATTAAAAAAAAAGAAGGGATTTCAACCTTGGATATCAGTAACAGCAAATAAGTTCTCAGATGGGAATGTCAAACAGGAAAACCACAATATTTTGAAAAGCAAGTCCTCAACTCTTGAAGTCATTACTTTCTCATGGTATTACCTCAAACATTTGAAAGAAGAAGAAGAAGAAGAGGCCAGAGTATAAATTCTTCCCTTCGAGTGCAGGAAATGCCACCATTTATCTGCAATTTTCAATACTTTCCATAGGGAGGAGCATGCCCAGAGTCCCACATTGAAACTTGGGCTCGACGACACATTTTATGCATTAGAATTCCCAGAACTTGAAACCACCAGAGTTGGTGCCATTCAGAGTGGAAACATATACACCCATCCTCTCACAGGAATTACAATGCAGTATAACTTTCCAGTGATGCTTCCAAGCACTCCTGTCCTTTCGAAGTCAAGTTGTGAATTACACCTAAATCTAGAGAGAGAAACGTGAAACATGTCCTTGCCATTTATGAAACTGTTCAAGCACATGGTTTTACAATATATGTACAGTATATATATATATATATATATATATATATATATATATATATATGTATATATATATATATATATATATATATATATATATATATATATATTATATATATATATTAATACTCTTTGCAGAGTGGTTGTGTTGCCAAAGCAGTTTCTTGACACAGGTTATGCCAGGTGGTTTGCCATTTCCTTCAAAGTAGGTAGGGCAGGAATTTGGAATTTAGCTACACCACCAGGAAAGAACACAGTTGTATATTTATTGTCCATAAATTAATGCTGGCAAATGGGAGGCTCAGTTTAACGTCGATCTGAAGGACAGCACACCCTGTCTGCAAAACACCAGGATGACAGTGTAAAGCTGGGCCCAGATTCGAACAAAGGCTAGACAACTCAGAGGGCAGGTCTGCACATCTCAAGAGTCGAGACATCACATTATGGAGTGTGTGTGTGTGTATATAAATAAATATATATAAATAAATGTATATAAATATATATTCATATATTATAAATATACAGGGTGGGCCAAAAGTCAGTGAAGGTTTTCCCCTTTTTTTTCATAACTTTTATTTTTAAATAAAAATAAAAATTAATGAAATAAATTGGAAATGGTAGTTTAATTCATGAAATGTCTTTTTTTTTTAAGATTCATTGTGAAAAATAATGTCCTGCAAATGGCCCCCATTGGCTTCTTCGCAAAGTCTTGCTCTTTCCAAAACGTGATCCATTACAGAGGATAAAACTCTTTGATCAATCGGTGCAATTTCCTCGGAAAATGTTGTTTTTCAATTCCTCTCGTGTCTGTGTCTTGTTGACATGTACGAGATCGTTAAGGTACCCCCACAGAAAAAAAAAATCTGTGGTCGTTAAATCTGATGAACGTGGAGGCCAATTAACGTTTCCAAATGTTGAAATTAACTAGGTTACCAAAAACTACCCTCAACTACTCCATTGTTGGCCAAGCAGTATGGGCCGTAGCTCCATCTTGCTGGAACAACATTTCTGGTGAATTTTTCACTTCTGGAAAAAATTAATTTTCCATCATTGATCTGTATCGCTCACCAGTCACAGACACTGCATTGCCATCATCATCTCTTTTTTTTAAATGTCTTCCACTGTGGGCTGAGTCATGAACAGACCCCTTTGACTCAAAACGAGCAATCAAGTTCCGAATCGTGTTTCCTGATGGTTGTTCTCGAACATTAAAATTATTGCGAAATTTTCTCTGAGTTTGAATTATTGATTTCCTAATGGAGTAATAAAATTCAACAATTTACACACGCAGGTCATTGGTAAATTTATTCATAATGAATCTCCCTGGTCTTCTTTATCTGTAAAAAAAACATAATAATAATAATAATAATAATAATAATGATTAAAAATAAAAAAGTTTAAAAAACAGGAAAACCTTCAGTGACTTTTGGCCCACCCGACACACACACACACACACACACACACACACACACACACACACACACACACACACACACACACACACACACACACACACACACACACACACACACACACTGTGTGCCATAGTTTTATCAGGGAATCTATGGAGTTAAAATACTGTACAAGGGAGCTGGTTGAGTGGTTACAGAATTATTTCTTTCTCCACTGGCTGATGTGGGTTCAATTCTCATGGGTTGCTCACTCTCGAGTGGTGGGTATATCGTACAGTCGTACATTCCTCAACATGAGTAGAGAGAAGAGGCTTTTATCCTGCAGTGAACTGTAATAGGCTAGTTTAGGT
This sequence comes from Eptatretus burgeri, assembly GCF_056783735.1. NCBI lineage: Eukaryota > Metazoa > Chordata > Myxini > Myxiniformes > Myxinidae > Eptatretus > Eptatretus burgeri. The sequence continues at coordinate 67,061,282 of NC_140967.1, forward strand.
TCAAGCTACTGTATAAAGGTTCAGCATCAATGATGGGATCTCCAGTGTGTCCCAGAGAGCCACTAGGATGCTATTTATGGAGTGTGACAGATTCCATTAGGGTACTGCTAAATGTGTCTCAAAGTTAACACTTTGGAGAAACAACAGTAAGAGAATGTTTGTGAGTGGATCGATGTAATATGTTCCTCAAGCAGTACATAAAAATTTTTTTTACTCACAATCAAGAAAACCTCTCAAAGAATGATGTTCAATTATGGCATGGCTCTGTAGATACTCGAATTTCTGCAGAACTGAATGTCCTTCACTATCAGCAACAAATTACCTTTTTCCACAAGCCCGGAACATCTCACCTCCATTTGCCAAACAGCCATCATGCATTGCCACATGTTGATGTGCCACGTTGGTTGAAGAGTAATAATACTCGAATAATCATATCGTGTACTACTTGGCTGAAATGTGGTTGTGTGGCCTTTAAAATGTTTTTTTTGTTGTTTTTTTTACATCTATCTCCGTCCTCTTCCTGACACTGTTTACCTTTGGCTTTGCTAGTTACCCCGCGCACGCGAAGCGAAAAGCGGGGTTAGAGGAATTGTTTCATTAGTCCGTGGGCCAGAGGCCAGATTTTGAGGAATTGGTACCACCCAGATGGACAAAGGCTCATAGTGTTTTTTTCTGATAGATCTATGTCTGTAGTGATGGATTTAAGGATGATAACCTTTTTCTGTGCTAGTTTTTTCATAGTAATCATCCCTTGAACTTGATGATGCATGTTCGGATTCGGAGCCAATAGTTTGGGGTAGGGGAAATTAAAATGATCACTCCTGGAAAAATCATCCTATCAGAGCAAGTGACGACTCAAAATGTGTGTCCTGCGATCCTCTACAGACTGAAAATAAATACTTTCCGATGTAGGTCAAATGTAGGTCAGCAGAGGTCACCAATTTTTGGGCTTGCCCAAAATCTAGAATACAGTCATAAATGGCCCTACAGAGGGTATGAACAGACCTTAATTGCCACTTTTACACCTCGAATTGTTTTATTAGATGTCCTGCTATGATTTTAAACCACCAATCTTCAAGGATATTGCATAATGTCCATCCTGTACTAAACGAAACACGACGCATGTAAAAAAAAAAGTGCTTAAAATGGCTGTTCTAAGGCAAGAAAATGGAAAATGCCCATAGCGTTGCAGCCAATCAACCTATAGTAGTGAATAACCCCTTAAAATAATTGTATCAGAGGACTCTGCAAGGCACATCGCGAATTTTGACCTTCAAGGTCAAATTTTCAAGGTTAAAGGTCAAATGAGTGCAAATTTTAAAGAGTTTCGTAATGCAAATATCTATCAAGTAGAATCAAGTACAAAGTGAAAAAGCATGTATGTCACCCTAATATTTCACTTTTAATCATCAAATTAATCAGAAAATGTGAAGAAAATCCAAGCGAAAACCATCAATAACGCCTTAACGGTTAAGGGGTAAATGTTCCGAATATAATCAGATAATATATGTAGGCCTATAATGTTTCCAAAAAGAACTTTGTGCCTTGATGTTAGCCTGGTGTCAGAATAAAATGAATGCTCCCTGTTTCAAACTACAGCCAATAGGTGGCAGCCATCAAATTACTTTCACTTTCTTCCAAGCTCATTTTCAGAGAAAGCCGATTTGAGTGCAGAAATGTAAACTAATGACACAGGTAATCTAAAACATGACTCTGGAGGTAATATAGAAACTCTATAATAGAATACATGATTATGCTCTATATTAAGTGTTATGATGCTCTACACCACACACACCCTTGTTTCTCATTGGAGCCAGTCATGCAGGGAGCATGCATTATTTTGTGGAGTTGTGCCTCATGATTCAATCCTGGCCGAAATAATGAGTTTCAATATAGTTAGATTGACTTGGCAAATGTCAAGTAATAATGAAGCTTCCATTGATTTAGTTGTGTCTTTTTCAGGTATGACGGTTGACTAACAATGGCAACAGGAACTGCCACTCCTCCAGTGCCAAAGCGGTTTAAGCCGGCTCCATACGAATGTATTCTGGACTGTCGTGAAACTGAAAGTGATCCAAGCACCAAGCTGATATCTCCTGTTGATTACAACTCATGGGAAACGTTACTCAGAGCTGCTGAGATAAGGAAGCACAGTGGCATTCTGGACTTGACGAAGAATCTAGGTGAGCGGGAGGTGCCAAATGTGTGGTACCATCGAAAGTGCCGTTCTCATTTTACGCTGAAAAAGCTGCTTGATAGGATTGTTGCACAAAATGAGTCCCAGAAGTCGCAAACTTAACGTACCAGCAAAAGGTCAAGTGGTGAATTTTCTAGACTCTATGAACTGAAGTGTATATTTTGTGAAAAGGACAAATTTGTTAAATAATTCGAAGACAAGAACACGTTTGGCTCAGTGTCAGCAACTTCGGGCAGACAATACGATCAGGGATGCAGCGGTACGGAAGATGGATGAGAGAGTTCTTGCACTTGTAAGTCGAGATCTAGTGGCCGCCGAGGGCCACTATCATCGCAAATGTTACAGAAACTACACATGACCAGGACAAGGACAAGTTGATGCCGAGGAAGATCATGACGTTGAAGACATGAACTATGAAGGTACCGTTGACATTGCAAAAACGTGACTTGTTCTCGTTTGTTAGACAAATGTTTACCCAACCTTATGTGATTCCTATGGTGCAGAAGACATGTAAATTAACTGAAAGTCTAGCGACCCTTGGGTTTACTATTGAGCCGTCAACGAAAAAACATATTCGTCGCATGCTTGAGATGGAGTTTAATGATACATTGCACTTTGTTAATGAAGACAGTGGTGATCTTTTTGTTTTCCCCACCTCGCTTACAGTTGATAGTCTTGTCAAAGATTACCAGGCTGTAAGAAAGGAGCTAGAAATGGTCAAATCAAATTCTGATGATAGCCTTGTTCCTCAGGCTGCTCTTGCATTGCGCCAAGCTATCAAATCCCAGGAGATGAGCAAAGCCTGGCCTCCTGATACAAGTATCTCCAGAACTCCACAGGTATTGGTTCAATTTTACCGTACATTGTCCACCGGTGAAGAGAACTGTTCATGTCCTTCAGAACGGGTGCAAAGATTGACCACCTCATTCAGCCAAGATCTAGTGTATGCAGTCACGAATGGGCTTGAGAAGCCACCAAAGCATGTACTCCTACCATATGCCATCAAATCCTTAACTGGTAATGTTGAGTTTATACACACATTGAATCGTTTTGGTCATGGTATATCTTATTCAAAACTTGAAGAAGTTGAGGAAAATGACACGAACACCATCATGGAATATGATTCTGATCCAGATGATGATGAATGAGGCATTATTGCATTTACAATGGAGAAACTATGGACAACAGGTGTGGGGGGGGGGGGGAGTGGGGCGATGAACGAATGTAAATTGATACAATCGTAACACTAGTAGGTTTCCATGCCATGGTGTACATGTAGCAAGTTTCACGTCCACCCACGCACTAAAATTATGCTTTGTTCAAGAAGACACGAATAAGTACTTCACGTCATGGTTCAGTCACTCCCATTTTCAACGGGGGGGGGGGGGTTACTGTAAATTGATACATACTAGTATGTTCCCATGCCATGGTGTTAAAGATTTCAGGCCCACAAACAAAAATTATGCTTTGTTAATAACCACGAAAAGGTACTTTAAAGGTGGTGAACTACAGCCAGTATTCCGATTATATTCTGAACATTTACCCCTTAACCGTTAAGGCATTATTGATGGTTTTCTCTTGGCTTTTCTTAACATTTTCCTATTAATTTGATGATTAAAAGTGAAGTATTAGTGTGACATACATGGTTTTTCACTTTGTACTTGATTGTCCTTGATAGATATTTGCATTACGAAACTTTGCACTCATTTGACCTTTGACCTTGAAAATTTGACCTTGAAGGTCAAAATTCGCGATCTGCCTTGTAGAGTCCTCCGATACAAATATTTTAAGGGGTCATTCACTACTCTAGGTTGATTGGCTGCAACGCTATGGACATTTTCCATTTTCTTGCCTTAGAACAGCCATTTTTAGGCCCTTTTTACATAAGTTGTCTTTCGTTTAGTACAGGATGGACATTATGCAATATCCTTGAATATTGGTGGTTAAAATCATATCAGGACATCTAAAACAATTCGAGGTGTAAAAGTGGCAATTAAGGTCTGTTCATACCCGCTGTAAGGCCGTTTATGACTGTATTCCAGATTTTGGGCAAGCCCAAAAATTGATGACCTTTTGACCTCTGCAGACCTACATTTGACCTACATCGGAAAATATTTATTTTCAGTCTGTATAGGATCCCAGGACACGCATTTTGAGTCGTCACTTGCTCTGATAGGATGATTTTTCCAGTAGTGATCATTTTAATTTCCCCTACCCCAAACTATTGGCTCCGAATCCGAACATGCATCATCAAGATCAAGGGATGATTACTATGAAAAACTACCACAGAAAAAGGTTATCATCCTTAAATCCATCACTACAGACATAGATCTCTTAGAAAAACACTATGAGCCTTTGTCCATCTGGGTGGTACCACATTTTGGTCTGGCCCATGGACTACATGCCTCAGTTGATCTGTCTCTCCACCTGTCCACAAGCATCAGTTTATGTTCAAGGAGCAACTGAATTTAAATTGAATGTTATATTTTGAACACGAATCGGAACATGAATCGGAAAACAAACCTGCCATTTAACAGTACTTTGTCTCTCAATTTGTCCCGATCGTGCATGTGCGGAGAGAAGTGAGATAATTTTAAGTGGTGAAGTCGCTTCAATATTTGGCATGTCCTTCCTTCTGTCACGTAAATAACCTGGCCCCTGGTATACCCAGCACCTGGGGAAAAATATAATATTCATGAATATCTTGAGAAAGGGTTGTTGTTGTTGAAATGTAAGTTTACTGAAAGAGGGAGATGGTGATGGTGACACTGAGATGGATGGGAGTGCCGGAAGCAGAAATTAATTTGGTGGAAGGGATGCACAAGGGAACGAAGGGAAGAGTTTTGGTTGGTCCTGATATGTCGGAGGAGTTCAGTGTGGACATCGGTTTGAGGCAGGGAAGCTCTATCAGCCCATTCATATCTATCATGGCATTGGAGCTGGTAAGCAGTAGTGTAAATTTGAAAGGTATTCTGGGTAGGATGGTGTATGCATATGATCTGGCTGTTGTATCAGAGAGTACGTGAGAGATGCAGGATGTACTGGCGGAGTGAAAGGAGGAATTCTGGAAGCATGGACTGAGGATGAGTATGGAGAATACGGAGGTGATGTGGGTATGGCAGCAGAGAAGGAAAATTAATTTCAGGTTAGAGGGGAAGGAGATCAGACGCGCTGCTCCGGCACATGCTCCCGTACCTGACCCTGACCTGACCTGAGATCAGACGGGGAAATAGGTTTGATTACCTGGGAGAAACAGTGACTGGTGATGATAAGTCGGAGGCAGAGGTGTGGAAGAGGATTCAGGTGGGCACAAATACATGGAGTAGGGTGGGAGGGAGTCATGGCAGACGGAAAAATATCAAGAAAATCGAAAGGGAAAGTTTTGATGTCTTGTGTGACATCGGTGTCTTGACAAACATTTACGGTCTACAAACAGTGGCACTGACAGAGACAACAATAGAGATTGTAGGTCTGGGAAAATAAGTGGGTCAGGAGGAATGCAGGAATGAAGAGAGTGGAAAAGAGAATGAATGAACTGAGGAAGCAGACTGATGTGCAGATGAGCTTAACGTGGAGATTCGTAAAAAGCCGGCTGAAGTGGGCTGGACACTTGGTGCGGATGGAAGAATAGAGAATGGCAATGAGCGGATAGGTTGAGGGAACAAGGTAGGAGGAAAAGAGGTAGATCAGAGTTGAGATTGGAAGATTGTGTTTGGAGGGATATCAGTAAGGTGGGGGTGGTTGGAGAGTGGAGAGAGTTGGCTGAGGACAAGGGAAAGTGAAGGAGTATCGTGATCAAGGCAGGGCAGAAGCTTAGTACCATTGGACCTCACTCCTTATAAAGGGAAAAGAAGGAGAAGAAGAAAAAAGAAATCTGGGTCAGAATGTTCACGCATCGAGTCAGTCCCATACAATCACACAAGTCATTTGTTGAAGTGCCATGGTTGGTAAGAGAGGTACCAACACCCAGCCAATTTGCATGATGACAATTTAAATTGCCACATATGAGGAAGAGAGAGAGTTGTGATGAGTGATTAAAAGTTGGTCCATGTTGTCTGTGAGGGAGAGAGATGTAAGAGTCATCAATGTTTGGATGATGGTACAACACACAGACTATGGTAACAAGAGGTGAGAGCAGAGGGGGAGTTGCAGCGAAAGGTACTCCTGGGAGTTGGGAGGTTTAAGATCAGTACAAAGAAAATGAGAAATTGAGTTAATGACGAAAAGTGCAACTCTGCCCCCATGGCAGGGTTCAGGCAGGCTGATCAAATCAGAGGAGACAACAGCCTGGGAGAGACATTAAGACTAAGGAGTCAGGGATGTCCTATGGAAGGAACGGTTCTGTGAAGCAGATAACTTCCAGTTTCTCAGCAGTAGCCTCGATTGAGAGATCTGTCAGGTTGGAGCAGAGGCCTCGGATGTTTCAGGTCCACACAGTGAGGGACAGGGGAGGAGATGTTAGGAAGGTACATGATGGGGGAGAGAGGGTTTGAGGGGCAGGATGAGAAGGAGGCTGTGAGGAGGTGGGAAAAGGGGGAGGGAGTTGGAGGAAGAAGCTTTGAGAGTGTGGGGTGAGGAAGGATGCGGAAAGAGGGGACGTGAAGTGGAGGGATGCTTAGGAGGAGGTCACATAGAAGAGGTGCGGCGGGAAGGACTTGGGCTTGTCAGAGTTGTGGGGGTGGGTACCGGCACCATGAAAGGACATTCAGGATTCCTACACCAAGAACGATTTGACACCAATATTCCCAGATTGCACAGACGAAGATAAAGATCATGAGATCAGTCGTGAGAATTTTTGTTCAAGGCACGGGAAACAGGTGGTGGGAGAAGGAGGATAAGGATAAGGACATATGGGGTTCTCCTGACAGAGAATTTAGGAAAGTGAAACATTTTAAAATGTTTTTAAATGCTTTGAAAGGAATAAGGAAGAAGCATTTTCATTCACTGAAGATTCAATGGAGATTCCGTATGAGATATCGATGTACGAGAGAAAAGGGAGAGATAAAGAATGAGGTCCAGGAAAGAAGGAAGTACAGGCAGAGTGAGATAGTTTTGGAGTGAAAAAAAAACTTTTTGTTTTTTTAAAGTGAAGAGGGGAAATAGGATAACTTTGGAGGTAGAAAGTACGATATTTTGTTAGGAAAAAGCAAAATGAGAAACACGTCAAAAGAGACGATAGATTTTTCACAGTGGCTATCCGAGTAGGCCTTGAACAACATGAAAACAAATTTGATACACAGCACAACAAGGTAAGATGTCACAGTGAAAATATAGGATGAAAACACAAACAATAACCTTGTTACTGCCAGAAAAACACGACGTTTAACGCAGAAAACGAAAAAAACACTTCGCACAGGGACGAAAATTTCACACAACTCCAAGGCCACTAGGTCGAGCGCGTGCCTCCGCCACGCAAGGCCTGATCCAAGAGAACACATCGGGCCCAATACATTCTTGAAATATCATGCGATATATCATTTTTGGCCCTATCTCTTAATGGTGAAGAATCATGTTGAAGATTAAACAACGCTCATATCCAGATCCGGATTGGATGTTCACCAAAATCAAACAAATTTGTCCTTTTCACACGCCCAATGTGTCCACCAAGTTTCATCCGAATCCGTCCACAACTTGAGATATTGTGCACACAGATAGACAAGCAGGGGGGCGGGGGGGGGGTGGAAACATAACCTCCGTCCACCTTCGGTGGTGGAGGTAAAAACATGATGTGGCCGGTTCGGAAAACTTTGCTTTGATGAGGCTCAAGTGGAAGCTGCAGATTCAACAGGGCTGCATCGAGTGCATGGACAGCTTGCTTTCTAATTGTATCCTCTGTGGCCGCTGCCTCGCATTCTGTATTTCCTTTAGATTAAACTAGCTTTGCACATCAAATACCTTGGTGTAGTATCTCCGCCACCCCTGTTGCTGCACCAAAGGTGTTGTGCATGGATTGCCGTTCTCATCCTTGATGGTCACCGCTCCGGAGGAAACTAATCCCTGGTGTCCATATCCTCGCCCGATAGGGCAGCCGAAAGGAAAATGTCATGTGTCGCCCTGCCTAATCCCTACCATGTCTCAAAGGGAGGTTAGCTTCATTTCTAGCAACTACAAGCAATTTCTCAACTCCCTTCCAAAAAAAATTCTGTTTTTCACACAATTCACAATGCTCATTTGAGCACAGGCGGAAGACAATATCTGACATTCTACAGGAGTTTGCTGATTTGCACGATCATCTCACTTTGATGGAATAATTCCCAAAAGTCCTATTATCGCCAATTGACAACAAACAATATCGCACAACTTACAAGCCCACAACAACCACTTGATTTTTTTTGCCAGAGACCTCAGCATCAGCAACCGCTTTGTATGAAAACTTGTGCCCTTGACCATCTTGGCCATGGCTCCATGGCAACAACCACACTTCGTCTCCCCCTTTAGGTCCACCCATACTACGATTTCACTAATTATTGACTTTTCCTTCTTCAATTAAATATTAATGATTCTTAAGAGAGGCTTCGGTTTTTGATAAAAGCAAGAAAGTACATTTCATAAATCTGAGAGCAAAGTCGACTAGCTATTGCATGCAATGCAATATTGCATGCAATACAATTAATCAACTTGCGAAAAGACAGCACATATTCTCTCATGACAAATCACCGCATGTCTCTCTTCAATCAACAACCTCACCTCCTGCATCTCGTCTCCCTCAAACATACTCATGACCTCTCTCATTCAGCTCCCCTGTCCATACTCTGCTCACCTCTCTACTGTATCTGCTGTCTTGACATGGCATCTCTGTCATTTCTCTCTCACCTCAAACCAGCTCACTCTGGGTCACTCACCTGCCTCCCATCTCTCTCTCTCTCTCTCTCTCTCTCTCTCTCTCTCTCTCTCTCTCTCTCTCTCTCTCTCTCTCTCTCTCTCTCTCTCTCTCTCTCTCTCTCTCTCTCTCTCTTTCTCTCTTTCTCTCTTTCTCTCTTTCTCTCTTTCTCTCTTTCTCTCTTTCTCTCTTTCTCTCTTTCTCTCTTTCTCTCTTTCTCTCTTTCTCTCTTTCTCTCTTTCTCTCTTTCTCTCTTTCTCTCTTTCTCTCTTTCTCTCTTTCTCTCTTTCTCTCTTTCTCTCTTTCTCTCTTGTTCACTTTGGCCCACTGAGCTCTCTCACTCTACTCTTCCATCTCAGACTCGCTCGCCTCTACTACTTTTACTCATTACAATTATATGGATACATTTGAGGATTTTTTTGCAGCAATTTCAGCTAACCTTTGCCTTTCATGATAGTTTATTTTGAATTTCAATCAAGCAATCCTTCCAAGGTCAAGGTCTTCAAATCAGGTGGAACCAGGTGTTGAAATCATCCTGCAGGATGATCCTGTTGGCTTGTTTCGGATGGGGAATTAGAAGCAATGACACTTTACCGCCATCTGTGGGGCATTCACGTAAGTGCCTTGCTTGGAATCTCAGAGGCCTGAGTTCATGCCTCGTTGCCACTGAATTAACACCAGGTGGGGTTGATTCAGCCTGTAATCCTTCTGAGGTCAGCAAAATGAGTACCAGTGTACTGGTAGAGGGGCACAGCATCAGCGGCATAGTCGTGCCCCAACAAAATGATAGTGACCTGGCAGCCAAGCTGCCATACGAAAGAAGTGCCTCGTATTTTGGGGGCAATGTGTTTTTTTATCGCATTGTTTGCATCGGGGTGCAATTTGGTTGAAAGGATAGCTTCGAGGCATGCACACTCGCCTTGGAGCTGTCTGGCACGGGTTAGAATCCCAACATGACTCTAAACCCTCAACCTTGTGTTTCACAAGCAGCACGAGGCATCAATGTGTGTGCCATCCATCAGATGGACATTAAACTGGGAATTACTTCTGCCAGCATTTGTTGGTGGACATTAAAAGATCCCAAGGTGTACTTCAGAAAGAGTAGATGAGCAAACGCCGGCACCATGAAAAAATTCCTGCACTTTCAGTCGTGAAGTGGCGACCCATCGGGATTGTAAGCATTACTTCCAGCATTTGTGGGTAGTTTTACTGGAGGCGCAAAGACATTTAGGTTGTTCAATAGATGTCAATTACTAATGTGCAATGAATGTTAATAATCATTCATGTCCAAACTCAAAAACTGATCGAATGATGGTCTTCACAGATGTTGAAATATTTAATTGATAGTTATTAGTCAGACCAAGAGTTTTCACAAATGCATGTTTGACTTCTGACAGCCAATGTATGTATATAGGTGTGTGTGTGTGTGTGTGTGTGTGTGTGTGTGTGTGTGTGTGTGTGTGTGTGTGTGTGTGTGTGTGTGTGTGTGTGTGTGTGTGTGTGTGTGTGTGTGTGTGTGTGTGTGTGTGTGTGTGTGTGTGTGTGATATATAGATATATGTATATATCTTCCCCCCACTCCCTCTAATGTGCCATACTCTCTATAGAGCATCCATGCAGCAAAGCAGCTTCCTGAGAAAGGGTGATACTGGGTAGTTTGCCTTGCCTTCCCAGCAGTTGTTAAAGCAGGAATTTGGAATCTGGCCAAGGTGTCGGCCATAGCTCACCTACTCTTCACAAAGGACACCATGGAATCTTTAACATCCATCAACTAATTCCAACAGACAGGAATCCCATTTAACGGCCATCCGAGGGATGGCACACACATTGGTGAATCACCCCACATGTGAAACACCAGGATGACAGTTCATAGCTGAATCAGGATTCGAACCCAGGCTACACAACTTACAGGCAAGTGTGTGTACCTCTAGGTCATCCTGCTAGCCATTACAGCCCATTATATGTTCGACCTAATGTTCCAGAAGCTGCTGTCCATTGATACTGTTACAGCCGCTGGTCCATTTCGGTTTCCCAGTTTGAGTCCGGCGGGTCACGTCAGAGTGACCACGACAGTCATCCGTTTTGAATAACCCCTGCTGGATTATCGCGTCCAAAGCCACCTTACCCTACAGATTGGAGTCACCAAATCTGGCGAGTGTCGCACCTCTCATGGATTACATGACTGATCTCATGAGGCCGAGCGAACCTAAGTCACGTGATGTGATCTTATCTCGCGGTGTCAATTGCAGTCTATCAACCCTGAACAGGATTTATTAAAAACTTCCAAATGAAGCCACCAGGACAACCAGAATACACCCAGACCAAGTGTATTTAAAAACAATAATGGCATGGGGAGGGAACAGAAGGATGCAATCACAAATAATCTATTTATAAAATGAGCTGTGTCTGTCTGTCTGTTTGTCGTGTGATAACTTGAGAACGGATTAACGGATTTCGATAAATCCAAGTACAGTGGATTCAGGGAACTCCCGGAAAGGTTTTTTTTTTATGAAAAAAATTCTTTTTATGGGTACATGGGTACACATGGCAAAACTGCCAATACCAATTGAGATGCTGGTTATTCCTGCACTCCCAGGAATCATTTTTCTTCTTGCCCTATTGATTAGCCATCACAGCAAAGATTGGTATTTCCGACAGAGAAGTAATGGGTCTTATATTCCAGTAATCAATGATAAAACAATAACTCCTTTACCCACTATCCGACATATGTGCCCACAAATCCACGAACGAATGGAAGATCCTTAATTATCCTGTGTCCTTTTGGCCCAATCAATCACACCATAGACACAAAGACTGACAAGACAGAAATTCCGCAGTTGTGCCTGGTGGGACAGCAGGAACTGATGCAGGGTGGCACCACCACAGCAGACACATCTGGCGCAGATTGGTAGTATGACGTGGAACTCAAAGAAGGAGATGTAGCAGGCTGGGTGGAGGTGTGGCATCCCATAGCAGCTCTGCAGTTTTTGCACCCTAATTCAGCGATTGGTCGCGGCATCTGTTCCCCCTTTGTTGACGACATGCCCTTTTATAGCCTTAGCCCTTACCGGCAGCCTTGATGCACTTAGCCCCTCCCTGCTTGGCCGCTATTGGTCCATGCTCCACTGGATGGGTGAAGGACCACCCATCCGCTACCTGTCACTCATAAGGCGGCCCCTTCTGCCCTTCTGCCGAGTGGCCCTGTTCACTGTTTTCCCACCTAAACTTGTGCTCCATGGCCTGATGAGCATTAAAAAGAAACATTTTAGGCAGATTCAAAAGGTTTACAAATCAACTAAAAGGTCAGAGGGTAGAGTGGTTTTCAGACACAGACAATAGGGAAGGTAGATGTCTTTTATCTAAAGATGATTGTGACGCATATCTAATATCACATTTAATTACTTATTTTATTATAAACACTCATTAAGGAAATAACTACACTATATTAAGAATTTATGCCCGGTGTGGGCTAAATGGTTAGGGTGGTGGGCTTGGGATCCTAGGGTCCTGAGTTCAAATCCTGCTTTTCTGTTGAATTAATACCAGGTAGGGTTGACTCAACCTGCCATTTTTCTGATGTTGGCAAAATGAGTACCAGCTTGCTGGGATGATTGAGCCATTCAAGTATCCTGTGTCGGAGTGGTGACCCATGCAGGATTGTGCCCAGTAGCCCAGGAGACTGCTTCAGCAGCACCAACGCTCTATACAGGGTACGCTCCCAATGGATGGATGCATTAAGCATTTATTAACCCCGAGGAGTTATTTCCACAACAATAATTTTCAATGAAACAGTGCACCAAACCAACACACAATGAGATGCTCTTTTCGAAAGATACTGTGGGATCCTCAATAGCCCCCAGCGAATGCTAGCAAAAGGAACAGCCAGCTTAGCATACCACACCAGGATGGCAGTTTATTGTCGTGCCTTGAATCAAACTCAAAAATTCTAGCATGCTACCTCCGAGCTATCATGTCAGTCCCTGAGTCTCTTACTAAAGGCTCACGTAGACTATGCAGCTTTTCTGCAACTTTTTCACAAAAATGCACAACTTTTGGGGTGACATTTAATTGTGCAACTTCATACATACATGAAGCAACTTTTTAACTGTGTGAGATAATTTAATGACCCACACAGTGAGCTCAATGACTGAGGCTGTAAGTAGGTCAGAAATGTTGCAGAAATTCGAGCAATGCAACTTGTAAAAAAAATTTCACAACTCTCAGTATACATTTGTTGCATACCCACTGTGTATGCAGTTCTTAAGCTGATAATATATATATATATATATATATATATATATATATATATATATGTATATTTGGATGGCAAGGCAATATGAATCAAGCCAGTGAGAAATATATTTTTTGATTTAATGATGATGATGATGATAAAAATCATCGGCACACCCAAAAGGGGAATGGTTTTTTTTGAAGCTGTACAAATAAGTGGATTATTCTTGGTACTTTAAAATAATATAAAAGTGACGTGGTATAATATTTCACAATCTCATGCACAGACACTCATCCCAGAGGGTTTTTAAAACTCACTCTGGTATAAATGAAAATCCACATTAATTAACAGCACTTATACAAAATTTCCGCGCATTAGTAGAGATTAAAAAGTGCTGTGATCCAATATTCTCAAGTGTTGACTCGATATCTGCACACAATGCACAAACGGCCCTGTGCTGTTCATATTTCTGGGCAGTGTGCAAACATTTGTCTAAGATCTTTATTCATTGTTTTAGTTACAAAGTTTCTGCTCATGGAAGATCAGTAAGGTATTGCGATGGTGGGAAGAACAGCAATGCGCAGGCGGTGGGACAAAGGGTGGGCGTAACAAGCAAGGGAATGAGTGAATAAATGATGAAAGGAGAGATGATGAGAGAGGAGCATGGCAACTGTAAATAAGAAAATGTGGACCCCCTTCTGCCTGCCTCCACGGATAACCTTGTGCATGAGAGAAACTATGTAGGATGAGCCATTACTGAATTGATGAAAAACGTTCCATTAGTTTTTGGCCAGTGAAAGGACCCTGAAACCCTTTAGACTCTAATGGGGGTGTCAAAAGGCATAAAAATGACTGACAACGATGGAGGATGACTTGAGATGGTAGTATGGTGCCACCTTGCAGCCCTGGAGGGATAACAGGGTTGCAGGTTCTACAAGCGGGAGTAAAGAGTAAAAAAAAAAAGAGTGGAGATGAACAGACGGTCTGGATTTTGAACGTTTAATAGGGAGGGGAATACTGGAAGAATGTGTGTATCCTTGAGAAACTGGGAATTGTTTGGGAATTGAAAAAGCTGATTTGGATAGTGGCGGTAAAAAAATAGAGGCCACCTAACTGTTTGCCAAGGGAAATCAGCAGGCCTTGTGTTTCATCTTCTTTGTGGAAGACTCCTATGTACGATGTTGAGAGCTTAGGATTCCACAACATCCCAGAGAGAGAGGTGAGAAACTGGGGCACCATCAAACAAGGGGACAGCAACATTCTGTTGAGCAACGGACAAATTAAGACCTTGTAGATCGTGATAAGTTCACATTTACCAAGGAAGTGTCCCAGGGTCTTGAGGATGGATATGATAGCTGAAGACTACTCAATGATGCGATAACCTTGTGCATGAGAGATGGAGTAGGATTTTGTCAAGGTATTCCTATGTGGAGTCCATATCAGATGCGGATGAGTTGAAAGAGCAGACCTTCAGTGAGAGGGCAGATTGCATTCCCTACAAGTCAGCTGGAGTGAACAACCAGACTGTGTGGTGTCATGGTTGTTCCTCAACAATAAGCATGGATATTTGGACTTTAACAATAATATGGTCTGCGAAATTCAGTGGGGGCAGAGGAGGAACAAGAAATGTTGGATGGAAAGTGAGTCATTAACAAGTATCGGATGGAGAACATACCAGTTGCAGAGATCTAGGTTCAAAGGTTTACAGATTGGGTCTGACTCAAAAAGTCACAGAAGGCCTTTGTTCCAATACCATGGTTGGTTGATGAATAGCTGACTCCCAGCCAGTTGACATGGGGGCAGTTGAAATGACTTCAGATGAATAACAGCGAGTTGGGATTGATGGTTACGAGTTGATTCATCTTTCCAGAAATAGAGGTATATATGGAGTTCATTGGATGGTAGGCCACACATTTAAATATTCATTGTTTGTGGAGAGGAATTCACAGCCAGGGAAATTTGAAGGGATGAGAAGGAGTTAACAGAATATTGACTGTCAGGGATGGAGTTCTTGACATAAATTCCAACACATTGCTGGGGAGTGGGTCCGGCCTGTCAAGCCTGGGTTAAGTGGAAGAGAGAATAGCCAGGGGGACACGCTGAGGTCGGGGACATCCTGTGAGAGGAGAGACTGTTAAACATAGTGTCTGGAGCAGCAACAGCAACCTGTAAGGAGAAATCTCTAATGTTAGAATGGAGACCTTGAATGTTGGAGGTCCGTGGAGAAAGTAGAATAATAGGAGTTATGGGAAGGTGGCAGGACATCGGTAAATGGCGCAGATAGGTGGGGAATGGTAGTTCATTGGTGAATGAGGGCAACTTGTTGGGGAGGCTGTACATCAGAAGGGGTTCACAGTCAAAGTTCGTAATTGCTGCAAATTGGGTTTCTTTTTGGATCTGAAGTTCAATAAAACGAAGAAAGACATCATAACCAGGCTCGAGGGAAGGGTGGTTAAAAGCATTAAGAAAAGCAGCACTCGATGAATGTGCCAGAACAAGGGGGCATGAGCAATTGAGGAAGGATATGGAAGGGAAGGACAGAAGAGAAGTAGAGAAAAATAAGAGGATGAAGAGAAAGCTGTAATAGTGGGGCAACTTAGCATAACAATTGTGCATTTTGTGAGGAAAGCACCAAATTTGGCACCCTAGTAGCCTATCATATTATGAACAGATTTGGATATTGGGCCATCTCAAATTCAGCCGCTGATGGCTGTGGCAGCCATTTTCCACTGCCATCAAAAATTTTGAGATGGCCCAATATCCAAATCTGTTCATAATATGATAGGCTACTAGTGTGCCGAATTTGGTGCTTTCCTCACAAAATGCACAATTGTTATGCTATGTTTAGCTAAGTTGCCCCACTATAAAGGAAGGAGGTGTTTGGAAAGAACAGTCGCAGGAGATTAAACATTTTAAATTGTCATCTAGAAGTAGTTTTGAGATGTAAGTAAATGGAACAAGGGTGACAACGAATGAGCAAAGGAAGGAGTAAGATGCCAAAAAAAAAAAAATAAGAGTTTACTGAGTTGAGTGGAGATTTGTCGGGGAAATTAAACATTAAACAAAATTGTTTTTGAGAAATTTTAAGTTATAAAAAGGGAAGATGATAAAAAAAAAGGATGAATGTGATGGGAGGAAAAAGAGAGAAGGAGAACATTTGCAAGTCCTGAAACTAATGAGCATGCAGCCTCACCAAGGCCTGAGGCCAAAATAATAGCAACCACTGACACTGAATTAAAGTTGGGCCAATGTTCTAATCCTGTGGTCAAACGTATTTTTGTTCACTGTCCCAACGCTTTCACGACACGTGGCTGAGCTGGACCGATGTTGGACCAATGCTGGAAAATAAACGTCACTTTTATCGAAGTTGGCTCAACGTCGGAAATCCTCGAGCGACCATTCCAACCTTTACCAATATTGGGTCAACGACATTTTACTGGCTGCCCTTCAACTTAAATTTGATACAAGACCAAGTACATACGTATAAGAAGACATGGTAACACATTCATGATGCAGTAATTCAGGGAACAAGCGAGAGCAGTTCGACAAGACAAATCTGATGTGGTATACCGTTCTTTTGAAGAAGTTCTCGGAGTCGAGAAAGCCATCTGCGCTCACGAAGAAACCTGAACGGGATGTCGAAATATGCGGTATGTTGCTACCAGGTTTCTTGCAGAGTGCTCGCCATGTGGCTTTAGCACTCAAGCAAGCACTCCATTTCGAAATCATTGATGACGAATGGCTGACTTGGCAAGTGCTGGCCCACTTGCTAACAGAACACACCCCAGGACTTAATAAAAACATTGCATCTATTTCAATAAAGCCAAGCAACAGTGGCAAGAGATGAAATATTTCCTTCGGTTTTCAATCCTAAAAAGGTACTTGGGTCTTCTTTTGTATGCGGCACAAGGCTGCGGGGTAGCATTATTGGCTAAGGGCGCGTCTGTGCCACTGTTACAATGCCGTCTGTAGGTTGGGTGAGGAATTTGGAATTTGGATGGGATGCCAGGATTGCTTGCCTACTCTTCACGAAGGACACCGTGGGATCTTTAACCTCTTCCATCGAATACTGGCAGATGGGACACCCAGTTCAACGTCCATTAGTATGTGGGTAAGAGGGAGTGTTCTCGGAGCATTCCCCCCTAAGGAATTATCTTTCATACTTTCCTTGCATTTCCTTTAGTTTAAGGATTATTTCACATACTTGATTTCTTTGTTTGGCTGATTCCCCTTCCCCCCCCCTCCCCTATGAGAAACTGGTTTATGAAGCCTTTTTGTTTGTCAGACAGACAGGAGAAAATATGTCAGACAGGAGAAAGGTTAGTGCCATTGGCCTTTTAATTTTTTTTCTAAATCACCCAACCCAGATTGTGCTTTTTCAGCTCTATCAGCTCTATCAGCTCGCCTCAAGCCATCTCTCCTGGGTTTGAATCCCCACCCAGCTATAAACTGTCATCCCGGTGTTTCACAGCCAGGGTGATTCATCAATGTGTATGCTGTCCCTCGGATGGACGTTAAACTAGCGTCCCATCTGCCAGAATTAGTTGGTGGATGTTAAACATCCCACGGTGTCCTTTGCAAGGAAAGGGCGAGCTATTGCCAGCAACATGAACAAATTACAAATTCCTTCCCAAACCGACAAGGGGCGTTGCATCAAGGGTACAGCTGCGCCCTCAGCCAATGGTGCTACCCTGCAGCCTTGTGGTGCATACAAAACAAGAAATAATTTGGTGCTTTCAAGCTGATAAGGCATAGGTGACCTACGGATATCCAGAACAAACAAAATGAATAGTCCAAAGTGGGACAGATGATTGTCTTCCGATGGAGGGTGGTCGGAGTTGAGGTGCATTTGGTGATAAAGTTGATTTTCAGTTTGATTCAATGGAAATATGGGCCTGTGTGGGCTGAAAATCTTGATAGCCCCATTGCATTCCCATAATGAAAACTGTGGGATGAGCCGTTCCTGAATTGATGAAAAACGTTCCATTCGTTTTTGTCCAGTGAAAGGACCCTTATACCCTTTAGACCCTAAAGGGGTGAAAAGGGTCTAAAGTGATTTAAAGGGTCGAAGAGGTCTGAAGGATGTGAGGGTCTAAAGTGTTGGAAAGGTCTAAAAGGACTAAAAAGGTTTAAAACAATCTGAAGGGGTCTAAATGGGTCTAAAGGGTCCATACGTCTAAGACTCTAAGGGGTCTAAACATGTAAAGGTCGTAAGGATCTATGGGGGTTTAAGGGTCATAAGGCGTCGAAAGTCCTGAAGGGTCAATGGGATCTAAGGGGTCTAGAGGGTCCATTCCAATAGTAGTTAGGATCAAAACCGTCTAAGCTAAGGGATCAAAAGGATCCATAGGGTCTAAAGGGTGTAATGGTCTTAATAGGTCGAAGGGGGTCTAAAGGATGTAAATGTCTAAGGTGTCTAAAAAGGGTCTTAAAAGATCCAAGTGGTTTAAAGGGTCTAAAGTTTCAAGGGGACAAAGCAGTCTTAAGTTTCAAGGGGTCAAAGCAGTGTAACAGGTCGAGAGAGTCTAAAGTGTTGAAGGGGGTCTAACGTGGTCTTAATGGTGAATGGTCTGAGGGGTGTAATAGTCTAAACGCTAGAGGGTCTATGGGGTGAAAAAATCCAAAAGGTACATTCCAATGGTAGTTGGGGGTCCATCCATCAGGACCATACTCTGTGCAGAGCGTTGGTGCTCCCTCAGCAGTCTCCTTGGTTATTGGGCACCATCCTGGACAGGTCACCACTCTGACATTGGATAACAGCAAGCTGGCACACATTTTGCTGACCTCGGAAGGATGACAGGCAGAGTCGACTCCACCTGGTATTAATTAAACAGAAAAGGGGGATTTTAACTCAGGATCCTTGGATCCCAAGTCCACCACCCTAACCATTAAGCCAACACCAGACATGTTGGGGGGTCTAAAAGGTCGATGAGGTCTTCAGGGGTCTAATTTCTTCTTCTCCTCCTTCTTCTTGCATATGTCAGCTTGGCTGCCAGGCAGTTATCATTTTGCGGGGGTGCGACTATGCCACTGATGCTGTGCCCCTCAACCAGTACACTGGTACTCATTTCGCCAATCTTGGAAGGATGACAGGCTGAGTCAACCCCACCTGGTGTTAATTCAGCATCCAACGGGCTCAAACTCAGGACCCTAACATTCCAAACCAGCCACCCAAACTATTTTGGGGTCTAATGGTCTAAAGGGTGTAAAAGTGTCGAAATGGTCAGGGACTAAAGGGTAAAAAAGGACTAAAAAAAAGGACTGAAAGGACCATCCCCCTCTCTCCCACCCAAACTCTACGTCCTCCCCTCCCCCTTTATTTTCTGTTCTTCAAAGCAAGAGGGTATTACTGACATTAATAGGTTAACATTTAATTAAAAGGTCAAACTAAATTATGATTAAGATCAAAATAAAAGATGTTAAATTTAGAGGTTTCAATTAAATTAACAACGAAACATCTTCCTTTATTTATTGAATTCACAATCTCGTAAGATGATGAAATCTCGTGATATCAACCGAGTTTCAAAACGATCCGTTGAATCGCCTCGGAGGAGCAGGGAAAAAACAAAATGATAAGGAAGGAAGGAAGGAATGAAGGAAGGAATGAAAGAATGAAGGAAAATGAATGAAGGAATGAATGAATGAAGGAAGAATGGAGGAAGGAAGGAGGAAGGAATGAAGGAAGGAATGAGGAAGGAATGAAGGAAGAAATGAAGGAATTGAGGAATGAAGGAAGAAATGAGGAGGAAGGAATGAAGGAAGGAATGAAGGAAAATGAAGGAAGGAATGAGGAAGGAATGAAGGAAGAAATGAAGGAATTGAGGAATGAAGGAAGAAATGAGGAGGAAGGAATGAAGGAAGGAATGAAGGAAGAAATGAAGGAATTGAGGAATGAAGGAAGAAATGAGGAGGAAGGAATGAAGGAAGGAATGAGGAAGGAATGAAGGAAGAAATGAAGGAATTGAGGAATGAAGGAAGAAATGAGGAGGAAGGAATGCAGGGGGAAGGAATGATGGAGGAAGGAAGGAAGGAATGAAGGAGGAAGGAATGAAGGAGGAAGGAAGGAAGGAATGAAGGAGGAAGGAATGAAGGAGGAAGGAAGGAAGGAATGAAGGAGGAAAGGAATGAAGGAGGAAAGGAATGAAGGGGGAAGGAAGGAATGAGGAAGGAAGGAATGAAGGGGGAAGGAATGAAGGAATGAAGGAGGAGGAAGGAAGGAATGAAGGAGGAAAGGAATGAAGGCATGAAGGAGGAGGAAGGAAGGAGGAATGAAGGAGGTAAGGAATGAAGGAGGAGGAAGGAAGGAGGAATGAAGGAGGTAAGGAATGAAGGAGGAGGAAGGAAGGAGGAATGAAGGAGGTAAGGAATGAAGGCATGAAGGAGGAGGAAGGAAGGAGGAATGAAGGAGGTAAGGAATGAAGGCATGAAGGAGGAGGAAGGAAGGAGGAATGAAGGAGGTAAGGAATGAAGGAGGAGGAAGGAAGGAGGAATGAAGGAGGTAAGGAATGAATGAAGGAAGGAGGAGGAAGGAAGGAGGAATGAAGGAGGTAAGGAATGAAGGAGGAGGAAGGAAGGAGGAATGAAGGAGGTAAGGAATGAAGGCATGAAGGAGGAGGAAGGAAGGAGGAATGAAGGAGGTAAGGAATGAAGGAGGAGGAAGGAAGGAGGAATGAAGGAGGTAAGGAATGAAGGCATGAAGGAGGAGGAAGGAAGGAGGAATGAAGGAGGTAAGGAATGAAGGGGGAAGGAAGGAATGAAGGAGGGTGAAGGAAGGAAGGAACGAAGGAGGAAGTAAGGAAGGAATGAAGGAGGAAGGAAGGAATGAAGGAGGGTGAAGGAAGGAAGGAACGAAGGAGGAAGGAAGGAATGAAGGAGGGTGAAGGAAGGAAGGAACGAAGGAGGAAGGAATGAAGGAGGAAGGAAGGAATGAATGAAGGAGGAAGGAAGGAATGAAGGAGGAAGGAAGGAATGAAGGAGGAAGGAAGGAATGAAGGAGGAAGGAAGGAATGAAGGAGGAAGGAAGGAATGAAGGAAGGAAGGATTGACTGAAATCGTTCTGACTTTATTAGCTCATCTCGACTTCGTCGTAGACGAGCGAAAAAGTTAAAAGAAGCAAAATTATCTCATTCCCTCGTATACAGCACGTGGCTGATACAAACAGCATTGCTGGTGGCACACCACTGCAGCTAATGCAGTGCCCCCTGTAGGTGAGTGAAGGGATTTGTTCAGGATCCAGCGATGACTCGCACCATGGGGTGGGGGTGGATGTCCACCGATCCATACAAGAAAACGGCACACCCTTGCATCGCCTGACGGAGCCACCAATCGGACGGTTTATTATTGGCTCGGGAATCGAACCGTGGCACGAGAGTTCAAAGATCAGTGGACTGATCCTCACCATCCCGTCAGATGCACAAAGTGAACAGTTCGGTTCAACGTCACCAGGTGTGGAAAGAAGACCGTTGAACGTTTGACATTGAAATCTGATTTGTAAAACCTTGATTTTTTCTTTATCCATCAAACTGTTTTGTTTGTGGTACTAATAATTGTTCTACTTACTTATAACGCTTATGTTGTTCCGCATTTGTCAACACTGAATAGTTTTGGCGGTGTATAACAGCGTTGTTGTTTTGTCAACAGTAATTTTTTTATTATAAATGGTTTTTTTTTTTAAAGTGTAATATTTAAATATAATCGTTTGTGGTAATGAAATATTTGAGTCGTTCGTAAAAAAAAAATTAAAATTTAACTCCCACGGGAGCCCGACCGCAAGAAAGAATTAATAAAATGTTCCCGGAAGTTCGAGACGACCAAATTGTAAATATATCGGGGTGTGGGGTGTGACGTGTGACGTGTGACGTGTGACGTGTGACGTGTGACGTGTGACGTGTGGGGTGTGGGGTGTGGGGTGTGACGTGTGACGTGTGACGTGTGACGTGTGACGTGTGACGTGTGACGTGTGACGTGTGACTCTTCTCGTGCCTTATCTGGTCTGTGTGTCATTACTTTCCTTGTTTTGTTTGTTTTTGGCATTGAAGTCCTCAGTTTAAGATCGCGTCGTCATGGAGATTCAGCTTCATTCATTGCGACGACCTTGTCTCTTGCACGCCTAACTACCTCAGCTTCCGTGTGTGTTCGTGATTTGTGTTGGAGGACTCGCGTGCTCTCGTCGGTTTTCACTTCGTCTGGTGGGTCTTCAGTGAAGAATAGTTGGTTATTTGACTTGATAGATGGCAAATTGTCTTTGGGCGGTTCTATTATCAAAGATAAAATTAATTACCTCCATTCACAGACCCGATATGCGTGCCATTGCACTTGCGCTGCTTCTTTCGCCTCTCTTGGTGGTCTCCGTGAACACCGAAGACCCGAAGGTCGATCCCCCCGTCCTCTCTGCGGGAGAGAAGAAAGCTGAAGCGATTGGAGAAGCGGCCCAGCCGCCATCGGAAGCTCGAACCGGACCGACTCCAGCGCAAGTCCAGTGGGCCTGGGTAGCGCCGCTTCGTGAAACTGTTCTACAGGGTGAATCAGAAATTCCAGGACACGGTTTTAGATACTTACACAAGATTTGTTTATACCATCTATTTATACTTTTCTTTTTTTTATCAAAGGAATGAGCGAAGGAAGGAATTTGGGAATGAAGGAGTGAAGGAAGGAAATTTTTTTACATATATATATAGATATATATATATATATATATATATATATATATATATTTTTTTTTTTTTAATTATCTTTCCGGGTTGTCCGTCCGTCCGGATTTTCGTTTACGCGATAACTCGAGAAGCAAATTGTAGAATTTCATCAAACTTGGTAAAAAGGTAAAGTAAGACAGGGCAATTAAGTGGTTAGATTTTGGGCCACATGTGATAAAGGTCAAAGGTCAAACTGAAATTTTACTGTTTACGCCCTAACTCAAATATTGGACAGAATTTCATCAAACTTGGTAAAACGGTAAAGTTAGACGGGGCAATTAACTGATTAGATTTTGGGCCAGATATGATAAAGGTCAAGAGTCCAATATGTCAATACTCAAGTGTTTGTGCGGGAGAGCGGAGGCATACCCGTTGATTGCACGCAGTCGAATTACTCTCGTTCCCAATGATCTGCATCTGACGAGTCACAAATGCCATTGTTGGTTTTTTTTTGGTTTCACGTGAATGTCTTCTTTGTGCGAAATGCCGATGAAGACGAAACACCCAATTCTGCAGAACGTTCCTGTAATGATTGTATTTGTTGTTTTTTTTTTCCAGAGATTTGAAATCATGGATGTTTGAACGTTTTGAATTTTCCAAGTCACGAATTTTTGGTCGTCTGCTCTGTTTGCTGTCGAGTATATATCCAGTCTGAAATGCCCCATTTCCCCCCCCCCCCAAAAAAAATGAAGATTTTATTTTGACGGTGCTGCCTTTCCAAAGCACTCCTCGAAGTATTCTTGCACACGTTTATACAAGGAAATCAGACACAGGTGGAGGCCATTCGACCCATTATGTCTGCATGAACACCATACTAAATTATCTACACAAGATCCAAGGAAGAAAATGCAACCCCCCCCCCAATTAATTAATTAAAATTATTATTATTATTTTATTTTTTTCACGTTTTTGTATTTTTTTGGTATTTATTTATTTTATTTTAATTAATTAATTTAATTACATATCTAATTCATGTACACGTTTCATCGTCTTGTTTGTGTTTCTCCTCTCGAGGTATCACACCACTGCTACCAAGTACCAGCCTCTCTTCCACTCTACATGGACTGGTGTCTACCGTCTTGGTTTAATGTATTGCTTTTATTATCTGAAAAAAAGAAAACAGTGTAAATACATGGTATAAGTAGCTCAAACCGTGTCCTGGAATTTATGACTCGCCCTGTATGTTTGGTTGTTTGTCCTTTAGTTTTGTTGAGTTGATGTTGATTGATGGTGTTGTGTTGGTTGCATGCTGGTTTGTTCTGGATTGTTTGGTTATAAAGTTGTGCTAATTGTGGGTGTTTTATTGTTTCAATAAAGTTTGCTGCAGTTAGTCTAAACTTGGAGTCGATCAAAATGGTCATGTTCACATTGGCAATTGTTGGCTCCAGGACGGTGTGTTTTTACTGTCGTTTGTTGTGAAACTGGTTTTAGTGAATCTAACTTACTTCTGATGCTTTTTGGGTGGAGCTGTCTTGTCATCGGTGTGTGCAGTTTAGTATCGCGTGTCGGACAGATCAGGCAGAGGAGGTAGAATACCCTGCCTTGAAGATCGTTAGTGAGCTTTCTTGGTTTTGTGGACTATTTTCAGGGAAAATAAATTTAATATTTGGATACAGAGGGCATTTGGCCCATCTTACCTGTGCTCTTTAAACACCAAATTAATTAATTTCTTCAGTTTATCTACTCGATTTCACCTGACGAGAGGGGAACAGGGACATCACCAGAGGGTTATTTTGTTGTTTTCATTGTTCTTTTTGTTGAGAGGATGAAGGGGGGGGGGGTTATAGCATGAGCAATGAACAAACACCAACAGCCCATTGACTTTTTCACGAGACCTTCTCACAGAGACATCACAATCACTACACATTCATACAATCCCCTATTCTGAACCTACTTGCCAGTCTTGCCGCCAATGTACCACCACCTTTCCAGGGACACCACCATTCTGTGCATTAATTACACGCTGAATGAAAGACTCCTGCATTATTAACATCGTAACTCTCCTCATCTTTACTTGGCCTGTGCCCCTCGTTCTGTCACTCGCTATTCTGCTGAAAAAATACCTCTGCACTTATTTTGTCTATATCCTTCATTATCTTAAATACCTCCATAAAATTGCCTCCTTTCTAATGTATAAAATCCTGTCTCTCACCCACTCATAGTTTGGTCTCGCTAACCCTGGGATCAATCTTGTAACCCTTCACTGAACCCTCGCTATGGCAGCTATGTCTTTCCTCAGCTCAGATGTGGTGACCAAACCTGAACACTACTCGAGATGACACCTCATTAAATTAATGTAAAGTTTAGTGTTATAACCACCTCATTTAATTTATAATTTATTCCCCTACAATTGCCACCCCTAGATCTTTTTCCTGCGTCACACATCCCAAGACTGCCCCTTGCTTTATGTGGTCCCTATTTTAATTAACCTTACACATCCAAATCACCTCACAAGTAATCAGACAATCTAGAACACACCATTTGATGGTGAGAATAGCTCAGTTTTTGGAAACCTCAAGAAAAACATGAATATATATATAATGAGGAAGCTTGTAACCAGAGATTGCATAATTTGAATGATGCAATTGCAAGCTTTGGGCCTCAAGGTTGACTAGGCTGTGTTTGCTTTAAACTAACTGACATTCCCATCTCCATTTGACTCACACTTGGTCCTGTTGTGTATGCAGTGCTTATCTGGCCAATGGTACTACATCAGCAAAGAATAATGGGACACTTTCCATACTTATGGAAAAGCCAGTGCCAAAGGTGGAGGAGAAGGAACAGCCAATTCTCCCAATGGAGACAGGGGAACAGGCGCAGCGAGAGGAGCAATCCATTGGAATGACCATCTTCTTCATTCTGCTCATCCTTGGTTTGAAGGGAATTGGGTGAAGGATGTTTGGTTTATTGATCTCAGGATTTGCTTCTCAAATCTTAAAAAAAAAACTACCAGTTGCTTTTGGCAATGTCATGGCAAGTCATAAAAGCAAAACGGTGATTACGTTGGTTAGTCTTCCAAACAATGTGAAAATTAGTTTTGGCTAATATGCAGCTGAACTATTCCCGAACTTTAATCACATTAGGTTACATTTAGTCCTGGATATTTTTGTTCAAGCTCAGTGGAACGACCTGGCACCCAAATATCATTGGATCTTATCTGCTGGTATCTTGATATTATATTCCCATTATTGAGTGCAGATATGAAATGCTTCCCAGCCCTTTTTGATGTCTTTCTCCATTCCCCCACCCCCTTCCAAACCCTTCTAGCTCTGAGCATTATATTGGTTCATTTGATCATCCGATACAAGTTCCATATTCTGCCAGAAAGCATCGCTGTGGTCGCTCTCGGTAAGACTTGTAACAGACATTCGAATCCACCACAAGTAAATGGGTCAGATTTATTGGATACATGTGAGTAAAAAGTGAGGGAGGGTTGGGGTTTTGGGGAGTGAGGTGGGGATGAGTTAATGGAGAAATTAAACATGAAGAACAGAAATTGAAGTTTAGGAGATGGGAGTAAAATAAATTTTGTGATTTATAGGGGAGGTTAAGCATTCTGCCATTTTTGCTGATGTAATAGATTGATATATAATGGATGCTTTTATGTAGTGTATGACTGTCAGTATGTAATATTTAGTTGACACCTTCCATAATGATGATCGTTTGTGAATGTACTTGTCCTTGGGTGTTGTGGTATCTGGAAAAAGCAATCAGTTGGAGGGGTAATTTTTTTTTTTCTTTCTTTGAACCTCCCTTTATCTGTGCACATGTGAGGAGCTGGTTTTTACCTCTGCCACCAAAGGTGGATAGACGTTGTGTTATCACCTCTGTTTGTTTGTTTGGCTGTCTGTGAGCAGGATATCTCAAAAGGTAATGGTCGGATTTGGAAGAAATTTGTGGGCAGGTTGGGTTTGTGACAAGGACCAATTGTTTTCGATTTTGGTGAAGATCTGATCCAGATACCATAATATATAGTTTTCTCTTTTTTTTCTTCATGATTCTTCACCATTGAGTGATGGGGCCAAAATGTAGCACGTATCTCAAAAAGTTAAGTACAGATTCGGACGGAACAAGGTGGACACGTTGGGTGAGTGACAAGGAAGAATTGATTTGATTTTGGGAGGATCCAGGTCTGAATATGAGAAATTTTATTTAAGCTCCCCCTATATGATAGTGGGAGCCTTATAGCTGTTGTAGGATTTGTTTTGACAGTTAGCGACCCCAATTTTAATGGTAGTCCAGAGTTTTTAGACCCCTCGGAGTACTAAACCACCATTTCGATTTTTCTTTGTTTTTCTTCCTGTCATACCAATTTACTATCTGTATCAATTTTCGAGTTGTATCTCAGAGCCGGCTGAGACTTTCAGAATGAAATTCCGCATCAATAATGTGATTAGAAAGTATGCAGGGTTGATATAATTGCTTTTGACCTTGACCTAATGTTTATGGTCATGACCTAATTGTAGCCATTTTAACATTTTTCACCATAACTCGACAAGGTTTTGTCCGATCAGAACAAAATCTGTCTGATCATAATGAAATTGCCCTCACCAGATGGCCTAAAGCAAAGTGCATTTACACTTGATTTGCATTATACCCCTCCAAGATAAAGCTAAACGTCAGATTACAGTCTGAAAAGAAAACGTGTGTTTTTTGTCATCACTCAATTTTGCCAGTGTGTAATCTCAAACACCGCTGGGCCTTTCAAGATGTTCTTACATCATAATAGTGTACCTGCACTGAAGTTGTGCGTCTGATATTTGATTCATGTCCTTGACCTATTTTTTTGGATTGTGACATAATTACTGTAACTGAAATACCTTTTTGATCATAAGTTGTATAATTTTCCTCCCATTTTCATGATGTTGAGTTTTATGGATAGATTGGAGATAGGGACACGTTTTCTTGATTTTATACTCTATCACGAAATGTTGAAGGTCAAGATCATATACTAGTCCTAAAAACTTTTATATATGTTTCATATATGAAATATATGTTTCAAAACGTTGTGGACAGATTCAGATGAAACTTGGTGGACAGGTTGGGTATGTGAAAAGGACAAATTGATTAGATTTTGGTGAAATTCTGAATGTGGATCCTGATCACAGGATTCAAGTGATGTTTCACCATTAAGACATGGGGCCAACATGATACATAGCATGATATCTCAAAACGCTATGGACAGGTTATGACAAAACTTGGTGGATGAGTTGGGTTGGTGACAAGAACTAGCTGATTGGATTTTGGTTAAGATCCAGATCCAGCCCATCAGTGGGATGCAAATCGTAAACTGTTCAGCCTGGCGGAGGAATGCGCTCTACCGAGTGTCATTCTAGTTATTTTTTCTTTAGAGGAGTGAGGCTCATGGAAGAGCAAGGTAGACCTGACAGTGGGAGAACAAATGGGAAACTAGGACAGGAGGAAACACTGAAGCTAACAAAATGTTTATTTTAGGAAAGATTAATGGGGAAAATAAATATCAGAAGTCAGAATTGGAGATTAAGAGATGGCAGTTTACTCTTACTTGAAGTCCTGAAGGCAGTATGTGAGACAGAACAGGGGAGAACACAAGTCCTGAAGGGGAGAGTGAGACTGCCTCTGCAAGGAAGGTCCATAGATGGGAGAAGCCAGAGAATAAAGCAGTTGAGGTATGCAGTCATCTTGGATTTTGGAAGCTAAACCAAGAGTGGGTTACTGGAAGAACGTGTGCATCGTGGAGTGTGGGGAGTGTCGGAAGACAAAGTAAGCAGAGGGATCAATGTTGGAGAATAGATTGTAGAAAACAGATCACCAACTTGCCTGCAATGCGAAAGCAGCAGGGGCATTCCATGTCAAGTGTACACACCCTCCCGACACTAATACCTCATTTTCTTCCCATATGTTGGTCATTTATTCACTTGGGTGAAAAAACTCAAAATACCAACTTTCAGACCTGTAATGGGCCCCCCAAGTTTTAGGGGCCCCCCAAATTTGGGTGCCCCCAGCTGCCCCACAATCTTCCAGAGACCATATCACAGGTTGTAGTGGTCCAATTCGGCTGATTTTGGTATCAAAATGCTCGTAAAAGCGAGATCTTTCGAATCGCGTAAAGTAAAATCACTCCGAAACAGTAATTCAAAAAGTTATAGTTTGGGGTGCCCTTTGACCTTGGGTCCCTGCTCCCCAGCCAAACCGATGGTCCCGATTTTTTTTCA
>NC_140967.1:67100414-67107274 GCF_056783735.1 Eptatretus burgeri
CTCCCCTCTCTCCCCCCTCTCTCCCTCTCTCCCCCCTCTCTCTCTCTCTCTCTCTCTCTCTCTCTCTCTCTCTCTCTCTCTCCCTCCTCTCTCCCCTCTCTCTCTCTCTCTCTCCCTCTCCCCCCCCCCCTCTCTCCCCCTCTCTCTCCCCTCTCCCCCCCCTCTCTCTCCCCCTCTCTCCCCCTCTCCCCCCTCTCTCCCCCTCTCTCTCCCCTCTCTCCCCCCCCTCTCTCTCCCCTCTCTCTCCCCTCTCTCCCCCTCTCCCTCTCCCCTCTTCCCCCTCTTTCCCCTTTTCCCTCTTTCCCCTCTTTCCCTCTCTCCCCTCTCTCCCCTCTCCCCTCTCTCCCCCTCTCTCCCCTCTCTCCCCTCTCTCCCCCTCTCTCCCCTTCCTCTCTCCCCTCTCCCCACTCTCTCCCCTCTCCCTCTCTCCCCTCTCTCCCCCCCTCTCCCCCTCTCTCCCCCTCTCCCCCTCTCTCTCCCCTCTCTCCCCCCTCTCTCCCCTCTCTCTCCCCTCTCCCCTCTCTCCCCTCTCTCTCTCTCTCTCTCCCCCCCCCCCCCCCCCCCCCCCCCCCCTCTCTCTTCCCCCCTCTCTCTCTCTCTCCCCCTCCTCTCCCCTCCCTCTCCCCTCCCCTCCCTCTCCTCTCTCTCCCCTCTCTCCCCTCTCTCTCCCCTCTCTCTCCCCCTCTCTCTCCCTCTCTCTCTCCCCCTCTCTCTCCCCCTCTCTCTCCCTCTCTCCCCCCTCTCTCCCCCTCTCTCTCCCCTCTCTCTCCCCCTCTCCCCCCCTCTCTCTCTCCCCCTCTCTCTCCCCCCCTCTCTCTCCCCCCCCCCCTCTCTCCCCCCTCTCTCTCTCTCTCCCCTCTCTCTCCCCTCTCTCTCCCCCCCTCTCTCTCCCCCCTCTCTCTCCCTCTCTCTCTCTCTCTCTCTCCCCCTCTCTCTCTCTCACTCCCTCTCTCCCCCTCCCTCTCCCCGCCCTCCCTCTCCCTCTCTCTCTCTCTCTCGCCTCTCCCTTCTCTCTCACCCCCACCCCACCCCCCCACACCCCTCTCTCCCCGTCTCTCTCTCCCCGTCCCCCACTCTCTCTCTCTCTCTCCCGCCTCTCTTTCCCCCTCTCTCCCCTAGTCTCGCCCTTTTCCTCCCCGTCTCTCTCTCTCTCTCTCGCCCTCTCTCTCGCCCTCCTCTCTCGCCCCCACTCTCTCGCCCCCACTCTCTCGCCCCCACTCTCTCGTCCCACTCTCTCGTCCCACTCTCTCGTCCCCACTCTCTCGTCCCCACTCTCTCGCCCCCACTCTCTCGCCCCCACCCTCTCGCCCCACTCTCTCGCCCCCACTCTCTCGCCCCCACTCTCTCGCCCCCCACTCTCTCGCCCCCACTCTCTCGCCCCCACTCTCTCGCCCCCACCCCCCGCCCCCACTCTCTCGCCCCCACTCTCTCGCCCCCACTCTCTCGCCCCCCACCCCCGCCCCCCACTCTCTCGCCCCCACTCTCTCGCTCCCACTCTCATCCTCCCCTCTCCCGTCCCCCTCTCTCGCAGATATTGGTCGACAGATAAATGGCCGTAACTGGGGAACCGCTCGTCCGATTAATATCAAACCTCGAAAAGGCACATCCGCGGGGCCCCGGCAATATTCCTGGCAAGTTTCAATCCGAAGAGGAAGCATTGTGATGTCATTCGTGATGTCATAGCACCGTGTCCTGTCTGATTGACAGACAATATATGGGTCGTTATTGGTTGACAGACATTGGTCATTGTATCACATTATTCTTTTTATTCAATTATTGTGCTATTATTGTGTACTGCCAATTATTGTGCTATTATTATTATTATTATTAAGATGCTGTTATCATTATTCTGAGAAAAAAATGGCGTGATAAGGTGGAACGACACTTCAGCTGCCATATATACACCTTTTCAACACTGAAAAAAGCAATTAAATGGCCGTAACTTGGGAACCGCTCGTCCGATTGACATCAAACCTCGAAAAGGCACATCTGCGGGGCCCCGGCAATATTCCTGGCAAGTTTCAATCAGATCGGACTGGCGGTTGTCGAGAAACGGCGGTCGCAGACAAACAAACAGACAGACAGACACACAGAGATTGCTGGAATTATAGATAGATGTGGACCCCGAACAATAAAACCATCATCACACTTGAACCCATTGAGATCCCATTTTAATTTATGCTGAGGTGTTGGAGTATATGAAGGGGTATTCTCACACGAAAAAATCGGGATCATCGGTTTGGCTGGGGGGCGGGGGCCCAAGGTCAAAGGGCGCCCCAAGCTATAACTTTTTTAACCTCCGCCATCGAAGATGGACGGAGGTTACTGTTTTCACCCCTGTCTCTTTGTTTGTTTAAGCCTGGTGTTGGCTTAGTGGTTAGGGTGGCGGCTTGGGATCCCAGGGTCCTGAGTTCAAGCCCCGTTGGCTGCTGAATTAACACCAGGGGGTTGACTCAGCCTGTCATCCTTCCGAGGTCGGCGAAATGAGTACCAGTGTACTGGTCCCGGTGTATGCCCCGGTTAGAATAGGTGTACCATATCCCTGTGTGTCGTAAGAGGCGACCAGGGTTGGTGTCAGGAAGGGCATCCGGCCATAAAACATTGCCTCAAGAAAAAGCCAACCCCTGCACAGCAGGGAAAAATGGCTGTAAAAACGGTCATTTTTTTTTCTCTCTGTTTGTTTGCTTGTGAACAGTATTACAGAAAAGCTCCTGGATGGATTTCGACGAAACTTGGTGGAGGGATTAGGTATGGTCCAAGGATCATGCCATTATATTTTGGACCTGTTCCAAAGTCCAATATGGCCGCAATGGCGGCCATTTTGAAAAAATATTTGAATTTTTGTTTTTGCATTTCTACATGTTTTAAGTGATTTCCAACCCCCCCCCCCCCTCAAAAAAAATTTGTTGGAGAAAAAAACAAATTTTGCATCTTTTTTTTTTCAAAAAAATTTCGATTTTCTTTTTTTTTGCATTTCTACATGCGCGTCGATCTAGTTTAGTTTATTCAATCATGGTTCAGTAGAGTCTGATCCGTTTTGACCTACAATGAATAGGATATCAGATTCACTTAAGTGACCCAGCAGTAGTGATGGCGGAGGTTTTGCACTCTACCGAGTGCTCCCCCTCTAGTTGAATTACTGTTTCGGAGTGATTTTACTTTACGCGATTCGAAAGATCTCGCTTTTACGAGCATTTTGATACCAAGATCATCCAAATCGGACCACTACAACCTGTGATATGGCCACTGGAAGATTGTGGGTCAACCGGGGGCACCCAAATTTGGGGGGGCCCTAAAATGGGCCCCGATGGGCCCCCAGGTCTGAAAATTGACACATAATGTTTTACCGTGGATACAAACACTTGCACAAAAAAGAGTGAAATCTGAGACGATGTGACAAAATTTCGCTGAAAAATGTGTACACTTGACATGGAACGCTCCAGCATTCCTTGTGTTTCAGGCTCATCACAGGAGATTCCAATAATTTTGAGAGCTTGAGATTCTTCAGAAAACAGGAGACAAATGCAATCAGCATAGAAATACAGTATCTGAAAGTACAGTGTTTGCACCCCTTGACTTTTCTCTCATTTTTTGTGTTACAGCCTGAATTTAAAATGAATTAAATTTAATTATTCTTTTGTTACAGATCTATACAAAATACCACAAAATGACAGTGAACACATGTTTTTAGAAATTTTTACACATTAATTAAAAATGAAAAGCTGAAGTGCCTTGTATCGATAAGTATTCAACCCCTTTGCTCCAAATGACACTCCAAATTGAGCTGAGGTGAATTCAATTTCCTTTGATAATCCTTGAGATATCTCCACAACTTAATTGGAGTCCACCTGTGGCAAATTCCATTGATTGGACATAATTTAGAAAGAAACACACCTTTTCTATTAGAGGTCCCACAGTTGATAGTTCCTGTCAGAGCAGAAACTCCACTATGAAGTTGAAGGAACTGTCCGTATAATTCTGAGATAGAATTTTGAGGAGGCATAGATCTGGGGAAGGGTAGAAAATAATTTCTAGTGTTGAAAGTTCCCAAGAACAAAGTGAGCTCCATCATTAGGAAATTGAAAGAATATGGAATTACCCCTACTTTTCCTAGAGCTGGCTGTCCAACCAAACTGAGCAACTGTGCAAGAAGGACCTTGATCAGGGAGGTGACCAAGAACCCACTGACCACTCTGACTACAGAGTTTCTTGGCTGAAATTGGAGAACCTGCAGGAAGGACAACAATCTCTGCAGCACTTCACAGATTTAGGCTTTTG
Source organism: Eptatretus burgeri (assembly GCF_056783735.1). Lineage (NCBI taxonomy): Eukaryota > Metazoa > Chordata > Myxini > Myxiniformes > Myxinidae > Eptatretus > Eptatretus burgeri. Next base: position 67,104,693 of record NC_140967.1, read on the forward strand.
GGGAGTGGCCAGACGGAAGCCACGCCTGAGAGAAAAAAAGCACTTGACAGCACACCTGGATTTTTCAAAAAGGCACGTGAAAGACTGGGAGCACGAGATAAAATATTATATGGTGTGATGACATGAAAAATTGAACTTTTTTGCCTGAATGCAACGCGCTACGTCTGGCGGAAACTGAGCACAGCTCATCACCCATCTAACATCATCCCTACATGTGTGAAGCAGCATCATGGTGGTGGCAGCATCATGCTATGAGGATGCTTTTCAGTGACAGGGACTGGGAGACTTGTAAGGATAGAGGGAACATTGAATGGAGCCAAATACAGGCAAATCCTTGAGGAGAACCTGCTTTAGACTGCAAATGACCTGAGACTGCGGCAAAGATTTACGTTCCAACAGGACAATGACCACAAGCATACAGCCAAAGCAACACTGGAATGACTTCAGTACAAGAACGTGAAAGTGCTTGAGTGGCCTTGCCAAAGCCCATACTTTAATCCCATTGAGAATTTGTGGAAAGACCAAGATTGCTGTTCATCGATGCTCCCCATCCAATGTGACAGAACTTGAGCAAATTTGCAAGGAAGAATGGGAGAAAATCCTCAAATCCAGATGTGCAAAGCTGATAGACCTCCCCAAGAAGACTCAAAACTGTAATCGCCGCCAAAGGTGCTTCTACAAAGTATTGACTCAGGGTTGAATACAAGAGATTTCAGCTTTTCATATTCAATTAATTTGTAGGGATTTCTAAAAACATGTTTTCACTTTGTCATTATCGGGTATTTTCTGTAGATCGGTGACAAAAAATTTAAATTTAATCCATTGTATATTCAGGCTGAACAACAAAATGTGATAAAAGTAGAGGGGTGTGAATACTTTCTGAAGGCACTGTATGTGTTTGACTGACAACAAAACCCACCAAACCCCACACCAACACATGCATTGAGGGCACATGCTGAAATGACCTGACTTCAATACCAGCCCAATTCACAAGAGTTTGGCTGTTGTTAAAGTAACACCGATATTCGCCAATTGATATCATGTCCACTCATCTCGACTTGCAACATGGCGATAAATCTGAACTTGTCTGTTGGGGATGATGGCAAAATATCAGTGAAACTGCATTGAAATGAAGCAGATTGGGGGTGAAATAAACGAACATTGAGAGCAGAACATAAGGAGTAAGAAAGTGTGACCAATAAAAGTAACACCTGCAAGGAAAATGAGGTCTGTCTGCAGTTAAGTGTCAAGGTTATTCCTGCCCTTTGTTGTTGTGTTGATCCCATCATGGCTGCACCTGCTCAGCAGGGATGAGTATAAAGGTAAAATTGAAAGCACGGATGATTGTGAAATTATTTTTTGCAGCCTGTTTGCATGAATATGGGAACCATTTGATTGTTATTCAACACCACCGCAAACAAACTCTAGATATTTCTGTCTCATGTTTGTGGCCTTGCAGGAATCTTGGTTGGTGGGTTCATTCGGCTGGCCGAGAAATACAAAATGGCAAGCTGGAAGGTATGAGAATTTTTTAATCTAGTAATTAATCCATGTTTTTATCTTGCCAAAACGAAGTTTTTGCAAGATTTGTTAGTCAGCTTGTATGTTTTTTTATTTTTTGTTTGTTTTTTTTTTGTCTGTAATCACATATAAAAAAAAATTCTGCAGAGCACAGTTATCATTGGAAATTTTTGTAACTTCGCATATCAGAGGCCTATAGAGGTCCCTTTCAGCGCATAAAATTTTGAAGGTCAAGGTCAAAGGTCAAGGTCACTTTGTCGCAAATCAGGGGGGGGGTCGACAAAACCCTTATTTTTTGAGTAATTTTGATCGGATCATCTTCAGACTTCATGGGAATGTAGTTCATGGTCTGTCGCTCAGCTGATTAATTTTTGGTGGCGATTGGCCTTGACCTTCATGATTAGCGCCTAAGGTCAAACATATTTGACCCCAAGGTCAAATTTTCAAGTTTTAGGTACTATATCGTGTAGTACCTCAAATTGAACACCTCGATGAGTGATTTCTAGATATGTCAAGCTTGAGACATTATGACGTCATTTGGTGACGTTATAAGGCAAACGCATATTTTTCATGGTTACTCGAGAACGATTCTCATCGGAATCTCTCGTAGGCAGATATTCCTCAAGGAGTCGCTCCTGGTGGATAGCAGCTCTGTTCACCTCAGTGTGACCTTAAAGAAGTCACACGTGGTCACCTTTTGGCAAGATACGGGTTTATTTTTTTGGTTGCAAAGATGCTCTGTGGTCTTATTTTCATGTTCTGTGGTCTTATTTTCATGTTGTACTGAAACGATTGGCCTAAACACTTTGTTGTTGTTTTTATACAGGAGGAAGAGATGTTCAGACCAAATATGTTCTTCCTTGTCCTCCTTCCTCCCATCATCTTTGAATCTGGCTATTCGCTACACAAGGCAAGAACAATGCAAGCAACGTGTGCATGCACGTCTCCTTTTCCGCTATTTGTGGACCCCTTGTATTTGTGGGTCATAAAGTGTGACCTGCTTTAACATTTGCATTTCATGTACTTGCATTATTTATTTATTTGTTTGTTTGTTTATTTAT